>NW_027132502.1:2440097-3050122 GCF_026122565.2 Emydura macquarii macquarii | reverse complement strand
GTTCAAGGCTGGACTTGAACTACTGAGCTTTGCCCAAGGGATGAAAGGCTTTGTTTGTATTACCATATCAGTAATAGTAAGGCTCTTCAGTTTTGATTTTTACTGAAAAATTCCCAGGTTTTACTGAAGTTATTCAGTTTTTACCAGTTTTTACCCAAATTGTGGGCTACTCAAGTACATGAAAATACGGATTATGCTGAGAAAATCCAATATAGCACATTAGGTAAGATGTGTTTATGTCATAAACAAGTAGTCTAAGTGTAATTAAATTCTCTCTGTTACAGTAGGTCATGGCTCCAATACCCTGGTTCAGATACCATCTAATAGCACTACATATTAAGCAACTAACTACAGTTCATGAAATAAACTACCACAGCATTAAACTGCTTTTACTTTCAATACTCTTGCCTTTCTCTATTGCTTTTTTTCCTGTTCTCCTGTCCCTCAATATTAACCCCAATATTTACCCAGAAAACAGTGTCATTCATTTTTTCCAGCAATTTTCACCCTTTTAAAAAAACTTTTGTAATAAATGCTGCTAAATTCCCAGAAAATTGTAAGCAAAACAAAAATTGAAAATGAAGGGCCTTGCAGATTACCAATCGCTGGGCCATACATTCCCCTAAATGTATTTTGATTACATTATAGGTTCACAAAGCAAAACACAAAATTTACACATAGCTATAACTGGCATTTGACCTAGGCAGGACCCTGTTTTTTAGTTCTCTTGAACACTAAAACAGGTATAAGAATATTGATGCATGCTCTTCAAATGTTCCTGCGTAAAGTAATTTACAAAAAAAATTACAACAACAACTGAACATGACAATTATATTTCTACTCAAGCCAAGATCCCCACCTGTCTTTCTCAGATCCAGGGACGGTACCAGTGTTGGTTGATCCAGGCACAGAGGCAATAGGGGTTCCAACAGTGCGGAGATTCTGGATCACAGAAGACAAGAACTGCTGGCTGGCACTTTCATACAGATCAAAGCAGATCTGATAAGCCATGAGAAGGTTGTCTTCCTTCACCAGCTTTTCCAGGATATCACTTACAGCCTGTGGGTCATCCAGGAAAATCAGGCACTGAAAAATAAAAAATAAAGATAAATCCACCAGATAGAAAATATCACAAGATGACAGAACAGGCATCAATTCCCCATACTAATTTCTGTATTGTTTCTCTGGGACAGGCATCTCCCTCACCCATAGCAGATACTAAGAGTTTTACAATAGTTCTCGTAAGTACACTTAATATTTTCCTTAGTCTCATTTTAAACACAAGATACTGTCAGAGAAGCTTAAGAATTAAATGTTTTTCCTATGTATAACAACAGCATCTTCTGAAGCTGCATGGGCATAACCTACAGAACATCCACTTCATTACTGAAATGATGGTGTGATCTCATCCCAACACTAGAACAAGACTGACAAATTTTACCAAATGAACATGTGTGGTTTTACTGAAATATCTAAGATAAAACAGAACAGGGACTGATGCGCTTAAAGGCTCACACCTGTGACAAGCTGCAATAGCGTAAGGCCTAAGCCATGAGGACATCTCTCATCGTCACACCCAGCTATGTAAACATGATCATGAAATGGCTTTCTGAAAACAAAATGCCATATTTATTTTCTGGAGAAAAGAAAGGACGTTCTTAATTTCTCTTAAGATCCGAAGTGGTGTGATTACTGTCTGATCTCCAGAACGATGCATGGAATCTTTAGTCATAATTCAGAGAGTGTAGGATCAGAAGGGACCATTATATCACCTGGTCTGACCTCTGGTGTAATATGGGCCAGAGAATTTCATCCAGATACACTTGTATTGAGCCCAATAAATTGTGTCTAACTGAAGCACAAGTTCCACAAAGGCCTCCAGTCTTGATCTGAAGACATCAAGAGATGGAGAATACACCTTGTCCCCGGTAGTTTGTTCCAATGGTTAATCACCCTCACTTAAAAATGTGTTCCTTATTCCTCTTTTGAATTTGTCTGGTTCCAGCTTAAAGCCCCCGTCTCTTTTTCTGCCTTTCTCTGATAAATTAAAGAGCCATTTAGTACCTGATATTTCTTCTCATTGAAGGTACTTGTACAATGTAAATCAAGTCACCTCTCAATCTTCTTTTTGTTAACCTAAGCAGATTGAGTTCTATGTCTCTCACTGTAAGGTATTCTCTCCAGTGCTCAAATCATTTGAGGCTCTTTTCTGAACCCTCTCCAAGTTTTCAACATTCTTTTCAAAATGTGGACACCAAAACATGACACATTTTTCTAGTATCAGTCTCACCAATGTTTGATACAGAAGTAAAAATCATCTCCCCACTCCTACACCTTTGTTTATACAGCCAAGGATCACATTAGCCCTTTTTGCCACAGTATCACAGCTCATGTTCAGATAACTGTCCACTATAAGCCCTAAATCCTTTTTAGAGTCCCTGCTTTCCAGGACACAGTCCTCTGTTCTGTAAGTATGGACTGCAATTCTTGTTCCTAAATGCATGAACTTTAATCTGGCTCTATTAAAAAGTATTTTGCTTGAATAGGACCAGCGAAACAAGCAATCCAAATCATTCTGTATGACAGCCCTACCCTCATTATTTACCATTCCACCGATCTTCGTTATCCACAAATTTCAATCAGCAGTAATTTTATATTTACTTCCAGATCATTGATATAAATGTACTAGCTCCTCAAGGTGTTTTAGAAGAAGCTTCATTTCAGAAGAATGACTATGACTGAGTACGAAATATTAGAGTCCACCTTTAATATTGACCTCCATTCGATGCATAACACACACACACACACACACACACACACACACACACACACACACACACACACACACAGAGGAAATAGAATTTCATTTGTTTAACTAAATATGATCAAACACACACACACACACACACACACACACACACACACACAGAGGAAATAGAATTTCATTTGTTTAACTAAATATGATCAAAACTCATGTGGGAACTGAGTTAGACATACCTAGAAGATAGTAATTTTTATTAAGCAAAGAGTTCATAAAAAGCAGAGCTACACATTACCTGACACACATTGATGAAGTCTGGTTTCTCCAAGTTCATGTAGATTTTAACCAGAACTCTCAGCACTTTATTACGGAACTGCTTATTCTGCATCAAAGACATGCAGAGCTTTAAGCTGTAGGCTAGCATTCCAGGAACATCATTCTGAAATTGAAGTAAAAGACACAGTCCACACTTTGTAACAGATGGTGTTAAAAGAAATTACATGTAAGTGGTTTTATTCCTTAACCTTGTTTTTTATGTTGACAGAAAGACACACACAACTTGACATTTGGTCTCTTATTTTTCTCTTTTATAGAAACTCAAAGACCACATGCACAAAACATGACTCAAAGAGAAGATGATTTATAACCAAATAAAGATACTCACCACCAAGGAACAACACTGATGGAAAGACCCAAATTCACTCCAATTTAAAAACCTCAGACAGCACAAATGTCCCTTGAGAGCGCAATACTTAAATTTTCTGTCCCACACCCTTTTCCTTGAGTATCAGGTACTCAACCCAGTGAAATGCACGTGTTCAACATAGAATGTCAACAAAATGGACCATCTAGCAAAAACATTCCCTCTTGTACACATACTTCATGCAGGAGAATAAGAATGGAAAAGTCTATTCAGCTCTGATCAGAGCATGTGACATAAGCTATAGCAAAAACAGAAGGGGTTCAGAAATTAGCAAAGTTAGATGCATGGAAAAACTTCCATATGAGGACTGAAAAGATCAGGACCATTTAGATTAAGAGACAGAGATGAATAAGATGGGACATAATAGAGGTATACGGAATAACAAATGGAACAGAAGTTAATTTTGGCACTTCTGGTTACCTTCTGTCATAATATAAAAACTAGGGTACAATCAAAGAAATGGAAAGGCTACAAATTTAAAGCTGATAAAAGGAAATACTTTTTTGCGTAATACATAATCAACCTATGCGTCCAACTCCTGCATGATTACATGGTGTTCAATAGAAGAATTCAAAAAAAGAATGAGCCATTTATGTGAATAACCAACATCCATCCACAGTGACAATAGGCAGGTTATACATTGTTTTAAACAAAGAGAGGCTCTTGCACTTCCTAGTGAAGAGCTTTTTTGGGAAGAGGTGGCTCAATTATTGCCAACACTTTATTTCTCAGATTTGCTCACGAAAAGAGTTTTGTAAATTATTTTTTAAATTAAAATGTTACTAGAACTCAAACTTATCTATATGATGCTTATCCACGACAGCATATTAAGTGTCCCTTTAAATATTAAAAAGAGGCAACAAATAAAATAGACATGATGTGACAAGATAAGGAAAATCGCAACATTCAAATCGCAACTGGGTTTCACCAAACCTTTCTCAATGAGTTTCACTCTTATTTTGCCCCAAGAAAAAGCTGTAATTTTATAGTCACTTGCATCTCCCTTTCTACTTCTTGATCCAACCCTGAAGGGGACAGTTAAACCCTACATGTGAATCCTCCACCTACCGATTCCAGTATGGTTTTCTCAAAGACATCCAGCCTGCGTGTCTCCAGAGCAATGCCAATGGCCTGCTTGTACTTGTGATCATCCAAACACCGCTGGAACATCTTATTAACAATCCCTTCCAGCCTTTCATCGACAGGTTTCTTCTCCACTTCGGCCAGTTCTGCATTCTCCACACACTGCTTGGTGTAGTGGTCAATACATTTTGCTGAGACAGAACATAAAGAACAATCACCTTCAGCTTTCTAGATGCACACAGCTTTAAAAGTAGTACAAGACAGTTGAACACCTGACTACTAAGGTTTGGGAAGAAAAATAAGCACCCTTCAAGAACATGCATGTCTACATATACAGGAAAAACACTTAACATCACCTTTGCTTTGTCTAAATCCATCTGTACTAGTGAAATTATAGTTACTTGACCCACTACATGACCATAGTCTAGGATTATATTATCAAGTCATTTACATCTCAGTATCAACCTACTTTACAGTTACATATGGGAACACAAATAGCCAGGGACATGGAAATCATTTGGTCACCAGTTCTGTAAAGTGGGGAGACACTTATATGCCCCGAAGTCTTGATTTCAGTGCTGAAGGCATATACATGTTTTACATGACAGTTTCAAACAACTAGAGATGTCCCAGATGCCCTGGGAGCAGCAGTGAGGCAGAGAGTGAAGGCCAGCCACGGTCCCTGGCCCATCACAGTCCCTGAACATCAATGGTATCAGCAGACTGGAACTTGCCATTTGAATTCTGGACATTCTTCTCCATCTGCTGATTGATTTTTGTCCCATTTTTCTCCTCCCTCATTCCCCACCCTGGCCAGCCTCACTCCGACTGCCTTCCATCCCTACTTCCTCTTCCCAGAATCCCTCAAAGCCCCATGCCCGCTTGTCCTTTCTTGCTCCTATTACCTCATCTCTTCCAGCCATTTCCCATGACCTTAGTCTTCATACTAAAATAACCCACCATGGAACTAACACTCAGCACTCAAATTACTCCGCTTGTGCATTTCTTTTTCGTCTTTTTGATTGCGAGCTCCTTGGGGCAGGGACCATCTCTTTGTATGTGTTTTAAAAGTGCCTAAATTATGGGTGCTACTGCAATACAATTAACAGCAACAAGCTAGCCTAAGTAAAGTTCCAGTGACATTTGAGTGATCTATATTCTGAAGATCACTCCCCGCCCCTCTCCGACATAGACCTATCACCCACAAAACAGACCCTCTTTTAGTAAAGGAATAACTGTTGTGTTCTCCCTCATATAACTGTGCAGCCACACTTATTAACTGATACTATTCCTAGGGCTGCTCTGACATCATAATAATATTTATTATTTGCATTATCACAACACCTAGGTAAAATGATTCTTCGGTCTTCTAAAATAGAATTACAAACAGAGAAAGTCAAGAAATACTAGAATGAAAAAAGCAGCTACAGCATCCGTTTAGATAATTCTATGCAAAGATCAGAGAACTTGGAGGACAGCAGCAAAGGCTAGTGGGATCTCAAAGTTATAGTAGTTTTGCCAACTAGAGGGCTTTCCAATTAGAGCTACAGTCAATTACCAATAATAGTCTCCACATATTCTGAATTGTCGTTGACATTGAAGAGATCGCCTGCTCCCAAGGCATAGTTCAGAGACTCCTCAAAGGCTCCCAGGTGATAAAAGACTTTGGAAGCCACCAAGGCAGCAAACTGGCGACTCCGGAAGCCCTCATCTTCATAGAGAACTTCACTGAAAAAGTCAAAGAAAAGACAATCTGTTGAGCACGCAAAGCTTCCCCTTAAGGCACAGGTCAAGCTGAAATTTTCAATCTCACCAGCATTTTTGGGAGGGTAGATTCTCAACCCAAATCCAGCTAAAATTAACACCTTTTCGAAAATGGGGAGTTAACTGCTACATTAACCAAGATCAAACAGCCCGAAGAAAGGCAGATGCATTATATTCCATGTTCTGTTTCAACTAATCACCCTTCCCAGGAATAAATTATTTTTTTTCTTACATTTTGTCCACTGACTCAGAGATTTCTGCCCAAAAATCATTGACAACAGCATTCAGTTTGTGAAGCGCAAACTCCTATGGAAAGTAAGATAAATTTCTTTGTTAAAGAGCTGCATTCATTCTATTTTTCTCCTTATGAGTGCCATCCTACAATAAGATCTCAAAGTTAACACCACTACTGCTTACAGATCCATCTACATTCTCATCTACATGCTTTGCAAACAAAATTTATTCTTATGACTCCCCTGGAGGAAATGAAGAGTTATTTAGCCCCATTTTATAGGTGGGCATATGGAACCCTGATCCTGCTTCCCCTGACTTCACTGGCATGGGGCCAAACTAACTTATTTACTGAGGTTCCTTAAAATGCTCGGAGTCTTCAGAACTGATTCACAGCTGTCTTTGTCCCTGTTTGTTTGCAGGTTAGCTAAAACACCCTATTTTGGAAAACACACATCCCATAGGGAATACAGAGGACCCTGATTACAATCTTGTGGGCAGGATGATGCCACCAGCCTGCCAAATGCTCTCTTTGTTCTGCTGTTTTGGGTTGTCTGTTGGGTTCCGATGACCTCTGTTGCCTTTTTAGTCTACATGTATATTGCGCAAACTGTAAGGTCTCCATGCTTATTTTCTTCTTCCTCCACTAGAGTTACTGAACACTTTTTAGAAGACTATATCGAGACATTAGATTATTTTGGTTTTTCCCTCTCCCAAATTATATTATAGACTTGTGAGAAAGGATTAACTCGGACTCAAACAGTAAAATACAGAGTAAAAGACCATTCAAAGTGCAACCCCTGGGCCACATGTAGCCTACAAAACCCTGCCATCATCAGAGAGGCCCCAGAATGATCCATGAAACTAGAGGCCCCAGAATGATCCATGTTGAAAGATGAGGTTGGTTGTAGTCAGCGGCATGTCACATGAATTGCCTGTGTGTCTCAGGCTTCTGACAATGAGTCCCTTTGACTGGATGCAGCTTTCTGGTTGCTAGAATCTGTCTATTTTTATTGTTTTTAAAAAAAAAAAAAAAAACGGTACAAAGTTTCAACATGTGGTTTGTTGCTTTTAGGTCTAATCAGCATTTTCAAGCTTACCTTGAGCTGTGGCTCTTCTTCATCCAGGAGAGAAATAATTCCAGCTGCAAAACAAGAAGCTTGTTATCGGGAGTGAACTTTTATGCATTACAACAGAAAATATGAGTCAGAAAACAACATGGTGAAAAGCAAAGGCATGGTTCTAGCTTATAGGTTTAGTTATTAGGCAATAGAACTTAAAGACTGACTGCAAAAGTATAGCAAATTTATCCTTTAAAACAGCATATAAAATTGTATTAACCTCTTGATGACAATATTAAATCACTAGGACACTTGAAAATGTATCCTTTATCTTTGATGTATGCACTACGCAGCCTGCATATGCCCTTCCTGAAGGGGAGAACAGGTAGGGGACTGAATCTTTTAAAATCCTACTCCACGTACAGGATTCTTGTAAATTTCCGTACCTTATCGATTTACCAGAAAAAACAGGCAGGAAGCAAGCCTATGACATCTTCCTCCAATGCATGCCAATATTTTATTCTTAAAATGACCCCTTCAGAACATGATCCCAATTGATTCTCCCCAGTCAAAAATTGGATTTAGACCAGGAACAGAGCTTTAAACCACTGGGGGAAGGAGATCATATTTGCAAACTGGAAAAGAAAACCGTTCATTTTGGCCCTAAACTCTCTCTTTCTCCTGAAAAGTATTCAGGCAACAAGTACCTCAATAGCAAAAACCAGGTTCAACCATTAATACATGTTTTCCTTTCCTGCTGGCTTTGCCTATGTCTCCCACATTCTAGAATCTTTACATTGGCTTCCCTTCCTCCATATATGCAAGCGTCTCCTCAACGTCAAAGCTCTCCTCAGCTCTGCAACTGCCTCTCTCTCCCCCTTCCTCTCCTATGCTTCCTGAGGAGTCCTATACTCTGCTAATTGCTGACCTCACCCTTCATCTCCTTCACCCACTCCAGACTTCAGCTCTTTAATCACACCTCTTCCATAGATCTGAAACAGGCTCCCAATCACAAAGGACACTGCTCACCTCCTTCATTGCTTTCAAGAAAGCTATAAAAACTCACCTATTCAGTTTTCAGCTGTCACATCAAAACACCCGTGTTTATGCTGAACAATAGACCTGTATCTCTATACAATAATCTCCCTGGGACAGTGATATGTTACTGGTTTGGAAAAGTCACTTGCATACAGTGGACAATGATGGCACTATATAATTTAAAATAAATCAAGTTAAACAATTGCTGCTGTAAAACTAAGCCAGAAACCACATTGTTATGCTCCAGGATTTTACCAACAGTATTATTCTTATTGTATCACGCCCCATTCAGATACATAGCACAAGTCCTCTATTCATTTCAGTGACACTTTGTAAAGGATGAGCAGCAGCACTGGAACTTCAGGTAACCTGAGCAGTCAGATGGAAGAGAGTAGCACCTCTCACACTGTGAAGCCATCCACATAACCAGGGACAAGCAGTTCTGATTCCATCTCCCATTTGCCACAAAGAAGAAAAGGGGTAATTTATTGCTTTAAGACCAAGTCCGTGTTATTTAAGATTTTGACTAGTAGTAGTAAGGCCTGATTTTGGACCCACTGAATAGATAGGGTGGCCATTCACACATTCCAGGGATACCAAAGAATCCAGTACATCCAGGAATGATGGGGGCCTATGCCCACCGGCATGACTTCACCACCCCCACCTCCCCTTGGCAGGACTTCACACACACGGTGTGAGCAAGCTCATGCCAGTTGGGGCGAAGTGATACACTCTTCAAAATGGTGTCGTCCCCCCCATACGATACCGGACAAAGCCAGGTCCAGTTTTGGCTCGGTACCGGATGGGGGAATATCATTAGAAAAGCAGGACCATGGTTTAAATATAGGACAGATGGTCTGCCTATGAATAGGCATCAACACTGTGGCACCAGGAGTTCAGGAGGGAATCCTACTAAGTCACAATGGAGTTGGGAGTACCAGTGAGAGTGGATCTTTCCCCCAGCAGCAGACACTGACAGCAACAATCTCTAAACACGTTTTCTGATGGCTGTCACCGGTCCCTACAACGTCTATCCTTCAAGCAGCGAGTTACTGTAACTACAGAAAGTTAAAAGGAAGAGCCCAAAGCCGTATCCCGCTACTAAAACGTTGAGACAAATAAATGTGTCTTGAGATTAAATGTCAGTAAACCTGGAGCCAAATGGAGCAAGATCGAAAGAGGGTGAGCTCTTTGGAAGGAGCCCGGCGACAAGTCGGAGCACGCAACCTCAGCTCCGGACACCGTGTGCTTCGCAAGCCCACCTGCACGGCGGTGACAAGGGGGAAAGCTGCCCCCCCCGGGGAAACCAAACACGTTTCCCTTCCATAGCCAGGCTCAGCCGAGACCTTAAAGCCCGTTGGGAACACCCGCCAAGCCCCCCCCCCCTCCCCCGACCACTCAAATGACCAGCACGCGCCGGTTTAGACGGGGAAACTGAGGCCCGTGGAGGCGGGGAGTGACCTGCCCCAAGAGGACACAGCAGGTAGGGGGCGGGGACAGAACCCAGGAGTCCGAGTTTCCCCTCGTCTGACCAGCCCCAGTCCCCCGACGGCCGAGAGGGGTGAGCCCGCGGGGGAGGCAGGAGCGGGGGCGGTTACACGGTGATGTCCTCGCCGGTGGCTCGGCTACGACCGGGCGGGGGGGGGGGAGCCGCGGAGGGCGCCCCCGGGAGGGAAGGGGTCGGAGGCGGGCTCGGAGCCCAGGGGCAGGGGCGGCGCAGCCCGCGGAGGCTCCGGCCATGCCGAGTCACCGGCCCTGACTCAGCTAAATGTCCGGCCCGGCCCGGCCCGGCCCTCACCGGCCGAGGTGATCATGCTGTCGCTTGGCCTCGCCCGGCCCGCGGCGCTCGCTGTTCCGCGGTGGGGGCTGAGGGGAGGGCGGGGGAGGCCACCACCGCCGCTGCTCGGGTCCGTGCCGTGACCAGCGCTGCCGCCGCCGTCGCCTCTTTCCGGCCCGGAAGTGTCGCACAAGGCCACTCCGCAGGACCCCGGCGAAAGGGGGGGGCTGCCCTCGCCGCTGCCCGATCACAAAGCGCCAGCAGCGCCCCTGGGAAAACGCGGGGGCTCGGCGCTGGGGCGCGGGGAGCAGGGGCGGGCACAGAGACCGAGTCGGCCTGCGGGCGGGAGCCCGGCAAGAGTGTCAGGCAGGAGCTAGACAGCTCTACTCCCCCCCTCCCCCCCGCGGTGCCCGCGCGGGCGGGGCTGCTCCCAGGAGCAGGCGGGCCGGAGGGAGCGATGCGTCCCGCTCCCCGCTGGGGATGGCCATGCACAGCCCCGCCCTGCCCCCACAGCAGGCAGCGCCCCCCCCCCTTCGTGCTGCCCTAGCCCCCTGGCAGCGGGGGGGTGGGGGGGGGTAAATAGGCACCTGTATAAGGCAGGCACTGCCCCTATAAAATCAGCACAGCAGGTCACCCGCCCCATGGGGCACTGGGGGGGCAGTTGTGACCCCCCCACTTTTCATGGGTTTATACACACCCCCACACCAATCCAACTTTGCAGGATGCAGCGTGTCACGCAGGGGAATCGTGCTGCTGACACCACTTCCCCCCCCCCCCAAAAAAATGGGGACCCGGCTGCACCCAACACGCTAGAGCCCGTGGTTCTCACACTGGGGGTCGCGACCCCATTTTAACGGGGCACCAGGGCTGGCCTTAGACTGGCTGCGGCCCAGGGCTGAAGCGCGAGCCCCACTGCCCGCATCTTGCCTGGCACGGCAGGGCTCAGCTGCAGGCCTGGCCTGGTAGCAGGGCTCAGGTTAGCCCCCTGCCTCCCCCACACCTGGGGCTGAAGCCCTTTGCCCCCCCGGGTCACGTAGTAATTTTTGTTGTCAGACGAGGGTCAGAGCGGTGCAATGAAGTTTAAGAACCGCTGCGCCAGAGCTACTGTCCTTCCACCATCCTGCACCTCGGCATGTTCCTGGCTCCCAGCCCAGCGGGATCCCTATAGTCCCGGAGCCATGGGATGTGGAGGAGAAAAGGAACATGGGGCAAGCATCGGACGCTAAGAAAGAGACAGCTTAGGCTGAACATCAGGGAAACTTCCTGAGGACTTGTCCCCCCCGCCCCCCAAGCTCTTCACTGAAACAAGCTTTGCTGCTATAAACACTTGTGTAGCAATATACCTGTCGTGGCAAAGGGCCGCAGTGGGCTAGGTGCTGTACAGACACAACAAAAAGATTGTAACCTCTTTGGGGCAGAGACTATCACATTATGGGGGTTCTGCTATTTACATATATAGTGAAATTAGTGCACGACCTGTGCATGGCCGAACCTGCCCAGTGACAGATGCTCCCAGCAGCAGAACGGTCTCCCCAGGAGAAGTTGGGGGTGGGAGAAGAAAGGAGGTGGGTTTTTGTTGTTGGTGTTGTTGTTTTTAAACCACACACCTACAGGAATCACAGGGCAAAGACGAGCTACAGCAAGGACGAGCCTTCATGTCAGATTTTCTCCCATGTTATCTAAATTCATAAAGTGAAAAAGGGAAACCTGCCCAGAGAAGCATCCATTCCAGCTATCTGCCTCTAACAAAACATTACCAAATCTGTCTCCCCATCCACCTGGTACTGTTTGCTGACACAACAGTGCAAGGTCCATACGCCCCCTCTGCTTTTCATGTAATGCCCTGGTTATCAGCATAACATTTAGGTTTGTAAACACACGCGCTGGTTCCAGTTTGGATCGATCCGACATTCAGGTCAGTGAAATTTGGATTAGAGGAAAAAATCAGGCTAAACAGAACATTGACATGTCACAAAGTTTGATCTGGAAAAAAAGTTCTGGCCCTTCTCTAGCACCGTCGATTTCTGCAGGTTCTAACCTAGAAGGAAAAGTTTTATCTTAAAAAAAATAGTAGGTTGTGGGGGACAGCATCTAAGTCAATGCAGTTGAAAGTGCTCAGCATCCTACACAATCAAGTCCTTGCACTGGAATGATAATGGTCACGTCTGAAAAGGCAGCAGAGCAGCCCCACTCCTAAATGATCATCACCATGTATCCTCAAGGTATCCTGGTATAACTGGTGGGTCACTAGTTAAAGCCCACCAGTGCTGCATGAGGTAACCAATTTTGCTGGCTCCATGGATTGTCACCAAAGACAGGTTTCACTGTTCCCTTCAGTGCTCAAAGGGTAACTTTTATCTCAGCTTAAACCAAATCAATTGCAAGTCAAACTATGCCGCATATCTGTCATTGAGGGGAACAGTCTGGTAGACATCAATAAAATTTCAGAAGCAACCTACAGTATAGGATTTAAATCTGTTTATTTATTCCTTACATCAAGTATTTAAGGTAACAATGTCCCAAAATTAATCCCCCAATTAAATAATACATAAAAAACCTGCTTCAACTATAAAAGACCAGTTAACCCATTAAAAAAAAAAAATCAAAATCACTTTCTTTCTTTAGACTAATGTACAATGGAAGATATATGGAGCCTGCTCTGTTCCCGTTTACTTCCATATAAATCCAGAGTGACTCCACTGACTTCAATAAAGTCACTACATGTGTAAATCTGGAGTAACAGAGCAGAATTTGGCCCCAAGTCTACATACATTTTGTTGGTCTCTACAGGGATATTTGAAAAGGTTAATTCATCAGGCCTTAACACAACACAAAGATTCGCATAACACCGTCACCACTATTATGGGACTAAATTAAACATTTCAATTAGTATGAAGAATTTGAATGTTAAGTGACCTGCTTTTAACTGGAAGATGAGCAGAGACCTAAATACGTAAGAGACTCAATCTACCTGCACAGCTCCCCAGATGAGCTGTGCTAGAAGATAGCGCATTAACTAGCTTTCATTTCAAGCAACTGAACAATCAGCTGTTTCCCACTCAGTGCTGAAATTCAACATCATGTACGCAGCCACTCACAAATGACTTTACTAAATCATATTACATTTGTATTTTCAACTAGCTTGTAACCATGTTCCCTCAAGGCAAATTAAATCTACCCAGTACCCTGTGATCTGGAAGCAGGGTGCTGATGGTCCCGCCTATAGAGACATTTACAAGCTATGCCACTATCATCTACCTTTTAGGTTCTCTCTAAAGCCTTGTCTACACAGAGAAGTTTTGCCAGTTGCACAGGTAATGCCCAGTGTGGACAAGAGTGGCTTTTTTCAGCTTAAACCCCTTCCCAAGTGACAAATTAAAAAAAAAAAAAAAAAAAAAAGGCACTCTGATACCAGAATAAGAGTGTCCACTGGCAGAACTGTAACTCTGGGATAACTCTAACCGAGTTCCTCTTATAACTCAGGTTCTACTGAAAAAAACAAAACAAAAAAAACACACACGTTGACAAAGCCTAAGTCACGAGCCACAAAGACTCTCAGCAGCAAAGTTCTCAAGTGACCTGAATTACAACATAAAACTCCACCAAACAATGTCTTCAATCACAACACCAGTCAGTCGAGAATCAGAAAACGTTTCCCCCCTTCTCCAACTACTCTATCACTTCCAATCTTCACCCGCTTCCCCCCTGCCCTTACAACTAATGCTCTGTTCCACTGTTCAGCAGTCTCTGAATCTCCCCAGATGCAGTGAGCTGCTCTCAGACAGAAAAAAACATCAAGGAGACCACAGAAGGGGAATACATTCACATATGGACTGTCGTACGCTTTTGTTCTTCCAGTCCCCTTTGCCCTTCTCCCAGCACTTTTCAGAGATAATTAGGCCATGCGGCTCCTGTGTGAGGTAGGTAAATATCAAAATCTCCGTCTTACAGATGGGGAAATGGAAGCACAGAGAAGTGACATGATTAGTCCACGCTCAGAGCTGGGTGAAGAACCCAGGAGTCCTGACTGCCTATCCTGCTACTCTAAACAATAGATAGGAATGCCTACGGCACGTTGCTCTCAGGACAGACATGACCAATTTTCAGCTGATCAGGAGTTTGGAATTGCTCGGATTACACAGTACTCAGTTATTAGCAGCTTCTCTGCCAACAGACGAACAAAGGAAGAGCTGTTGAAAAAAGGATGGCAAAATGATTGTAGATGGACCGACCCAAATGAAAGAGCCTCACAGCAAGCCTTGAGGAGAGTGAGACGGGACAGAATTGAGGTGTTGCCAAAAATCATGAGTCAGGCTCGCTAAAAATCACAAGGTTGGCTTTAAAAATCATGCGATTATGTAAAAATAATAGATGTGGTGTTCTTTTTATTTGCCTTTTTGAGCCTTTAGGGTGAACTGGGGTCACATTTTGAAGCTTTCTCCACAGCCACAAGGGTTAGAAACTTATTTTTCCCTTAAGAATGAAGGCTGAAATCATCACATATCCACTTGGCTCCAGGAGCTGGGTCTTTAAGGAAAATAATCATCATCATGAGCCTCATGACGACATCATGAGCGTTGGCAACACTCAGTCCTGCCAGCAGCCTGATCTAGATGAAAACTCGCAACGGAGAGCAATGGCAACCAAGCCAAACTCAGAGTTGGAAACACATGCAACGTAAAATATGACTCCTTTTTTTTTGGCGTCTGGACATACCCAGTGTCTCATTAATACTCTGTGTAAATAAAAACCTCATTAAAACAGTTGGCTGTCAGACAGGTTAAAAATATACCTTTGAAAACTATTAAATATGTACATTTTATTTTCTAAAAACAATATATTAACAAGTCACATCTTTAAGAGAGATAAATGTATGCGGTGGTCTTTAGGGCCTAAAAGCCATGTGGTTGTTGGGATCCCACGGTGAAGAAGCTGGGGGCAGCTGGACATCTGTCATCCCCCATCAGAACGTGGAAATGCTATAAGCACTGTCAATTGCTCTGCCCCCAGTGCAACTCACTTAGCACCAGGATTAGCCGTATGGAATGAATTGCTCTCTTAGACCACTCTCCTATTGACATGATCAGCGGCAATTTCTGCATTGTGCACGTGAATTGTGTGGCATGACTGTGGCAATTATTGCCTTTCTTCATGGTAGATTATTGCATTCAATCCTCTTCGACTCGCCGGTATGTCCCAAGACTCGGACCTGGAGATGAGCAGCCCCACCGTGATCTCCCAGCAGCTCTATCGTTTTTTTGTCCCCCCACTTACCTGTCCTTTCCTAACGGGGGAACCATAACAGAAACCGGAAGGTCTCTTGAGGCCGTTTTCTGGAGCTGTAGAACAGCAATCAAGCATGAGGTTCAAGGCAGAAGATTGGTTTCATCAGTGAAGAAACCCGGAAGGCCTCTTGTTTTTTGTTGTTCAAATGAGAGACTCTCTCTTTTAGCAGCTGAGCACATTTTGTACCTGGGATTCCGGCACTGTCAAACCCCCCCAATGAAATGCATCCGACAGGATTTCTTAAAGGCCCACAGTCCATTTTAGAATCTACAAATGAACTCTATCGGGTGGTAGAACCAAGGGTTTTGCTGCAGCAATGGTTGGGGGGAAGGTTATCTGGTTCGGACACTGTTCCTACAGAAGGCCTTTGTGAATTAAGATGAGCAGCATTTCCCAAGAGCTGCGTGATGGCTTCCGAGAGGCTGCCTGGGTGAACTCAGCCCGTCGTCCTCATGCTACAAGAGGAAATCAGCCAGGATGGTTCCTCAACGCAACCCTGCAGCCGTCTCTGCCGGAGCTTGCCAGCAGCTCTGAGCGCCCGGGCCGCCACCAGTTTCTTCACAGTTTCCATTAGGCGACATGCTTGTCAGAGCCACTCCCTCATCGGGGTGCTGCAGGCCACCTACAAGGAGCAGGGAAAGGGAGACAGACCAAGGTCACTGAGGAAGGTGCATACAGGAGTCCTGGTTTCCAGCACTCTCATTTTATACTAATATTTTTAAGTACAGATCAAGCTTTAAGCAATAAATGAACCAAAAATTGTGGATTGTTTTTAGAATCGGTTCTAATTTTCTATCATAAATTGGGCATTACGGCAGCGTACAGGATTTTAAACTAACACCCGAAGGTGACTCACCTCAACAGCTCATGGGGAAGGCTCTCTGGGTTCCAATCCTGGAATCTGATCCACTCAGACAACCCCCATACCTGTGTGATGCCTCATCAGCTTCCATGGGATTCCACACAGATATGAGGGTCCAAGCTGCCTGAAACCAATTGCAGGATCGAGGCTGTGGATGTTTATTGGACCAGATTTTCTTACCCCTACAATTTTCAATGGAGAAAATGCCCTTTTGGGACCAAATTTTAACCTTTCGCCAACTGTGCATTTCAGTGATTTGCCCACGTAGGCCCCTGTTTAATCTGAAGCTCCCAGTTGTACCACTGTCACATTGAGATTTATTATAACAAGAGGTTCCCTCCACGTGGGGTGTCCATTTCACCACTGGTCATAGATCAGTTTGGAAATCGGCAAGGCAAAAAATACATTTATTATGGAAAAGGTACGATTCAGGACTCCTTCTGCAGCCATCTGTAGCCTCTGGCCAATGGTGTCCCTGCAGAAAGGGGATCACTGCTGGGAACTGTAAGAATTGCAGGAATCGTACATGAAACTGCATTTTCAAAGAACATCAAGAGTGCTCTGGAGCAGGGCTCTGAGTCATTATTTGGAAACAGGAATAAGTTCTGTCTCTGGCCTTGTCTACACTAGAAAGTGGCATAGCTACACCGGCAAACCTTCCTAGTGGAGATGCAGCTGATCTCGGCAAAAGCGTTCTTTAGCAGGTATAGCGTGCACCAGTTCCGTGAACAAAATCATCTATACCCTTTGGCATATAACTCCCTCTATACTAGGGCTTCTGCCAGCACAGTGAGAGGTGTGATTTTGTTTCACACTCTTAAATGACACAGCTTTGCCAGCAAAACTTGTAAGTCTAGACCAAGCTTCGGTTACACCCCTGGAAGACCACTGACTTCCGTGATGTTACATGGGTGTAAATGGAGAGAGAACTGGGCCCCTTGTGCTCTTACCGGACCAAATAAAATATCAAAAAGATGCTGGCAAGGCCCCTAACACCTCAGGGCCTTCTGCTGCTGCCGTACAGACAGGGGATAGGAGAGGGAATGAGTCAGGCGCACCAGCTGAACAAGAGTACACGGGAGAGGACGCACTGGAACTTTGCTGGTGATGAAACAGTGTGAGACTGAAGACAACGCGTGGTCAGAACAGTGTGGATACCAGTTCAGAGACCGGGTGGGTACAAATGCACCTCTAGCAGGGGGGGGTATGCCCTGGCACTGTGCAGGCGGCTGTATTAGGTCATGGTCACACAGCACCGTGCAAGGACTGAACACTATTATGAGGCTAACACCTACCCTCAGATGTATATATACACCCTCTATCTGATTTCTATTTCTTGCATCTGACGAAGTGGGTTGCAGCCCACGAAAGCTTATGCCTGCAGAAATTAAATGTGTTAGTCTTTAAAATGCTACAGGACTCTCGTTATTATGAGGCAGGGACCCAGTTAGCAATTTGTAGTTCGGACATGTTCTGACAAACCCATTGCCGTTCCACGGCCGCATAACAACTGACACCGCATGCAGGACCCTGCAACAAGCACAGGCAGAGAGAGGGAGCCAGCGGTGTGCTCATAAAATCCTGGGGGAAGACAACACTGAAAGAAGCATCCCAGCCAGTGTGCTCCAGGGATTGCCCATCAGGGTTTGGATGCTGTGGAGATGGCTGTGCCTATGGTGTTATATGTGCTAACACCAGAGCCAGAAGATAGATTCCAGGGGCATTTAGCTCTGATGCTTCAGCTCGTATATACTGAAAAGACTTTCTCCTAAGGAAGCCAGCCAACACGAGGCTTGGGAATCACGGCCTGCTGGGGTTTCACTAGCAAAGGACCATAGGCCAGACCTTGTGGCTTAGTGGGAGCACTCTGCATCATCATAGGGGAGACTCAGGTTCTAAGGCTTGTTCGGACCGACCATTTCTTAAGCTGGAAGGACCTGGGAATGCTGCTGGGGGGGAAAAGAAAACACTGGTTGCCACATATCAGAAGATACAGCCATCGTGGCTAGGGGCCCTCTACTGGAAGTGTTGAAAAGACAAGCAGCAGCTCAAGGGAGCTCAGCATACCCTCATGAACGTTGTTAGCAGCATTAGCCGAACAGCCTCTTCTCCAGCTCCTCCTGCCCCAGGGGATGCACCGCAGGACGGAAGGGAGTCTCCGCCTGTCTCTCTCTTCCCCACCTTTGAAATAAGAGAGCACGGAGGAGTTCAGAATGTTATCAGCAAGAGAGGGGGCTTTCTCAACTCCCTGATGGCAGTCGGGGGTCCTGCCTTATTCTGGGTCACGGACAGTATGGCCGTTCCCTGCTGCAGGTGGACAGTGGTACGCCATCCTCTCCAACTTTGGTATGTTGGAAATCAGCCCCTCTGTATAGAAATCACCCTGTGACTCATTCAGCGGTACCAGAAATCCATTATTCCCTGGTGAAAATTCTCACCTAGTCTGGAAACGTCCCATCTAAAAACTAACTATTTATCCACACTTGCTTGTTGCCAAGAATTTCTTTAATGATTTTCACTAACAGTTGGGGTCTGGCTGGGTTTTGTGTTTGCTTCAACACGGTGACTGCTGGCAGCCTCACGAGACACAGCCAGGATGCCGGTGCGGATTTACTAGAGCGCACACACAGCAACTGTGAAAACTAAAACATAAACAAAGAGAGAGGGCAGACAGAGACCTCACAGCCTGTGGCTGGGCTTCTACCCCATCAACTTCTATTACTGCTTCTTACTGATTGACTAGTTCTTCCCCCCCCCCCCCCCAGGAGACCTGCTGGAAACAGAGAGATTTGTATAATCTGTATAATGAAAAGAACACTGCAACTTAGTGTGAGTTACTATAAGGTCTTGAGCCATTACTGTAAAAACACTAGGGCATTAGACGAGGGTTGTTTTACTCTCATACAGTATCACCTGACAGGCAGATTCCTGCAGCAATCAGCTATCCCCAAATTCTAAGATCCGGGATATCTCATCCACCAATCAAACCTTGTCTCCTGGTAACGTAAGTTATCAGCCGCTTTAGTTGTGATTCTCCTTACTAAGTCAATCAATCTTAAGCAACATTAAGCTGCACATAGTGATTAATATTTCCTCTTGACTAATAAAACAAACCCTCCAATAAATAATGTTCACAAAATGGCTGATTTCCCGTTTTAGTCCCGGGTGAACATATATTAATATCATGCTCAGGGAGAGCAGGTTAATACACTAGCACTTCCTCTCTTAAATCCTGGGTGCACACTCTAGTTAATGTCATAAATGAACATGGAAATCCATTGTCTCCATCCATGTCCCAACTCTACAACACAAATCACAGCTTCTGGCGTGGTCTATACTTAAACTGCCACCAACGTCACTACGTTGGTCAGGGCACGACAAAACCCACACCCCAAATCAATACAGCTATGCCAACAAAACCGCCAGTGCAGACACAGCTATGCTGACAGAAGAGTGCTTCTGTCAGGGGTTTGTTTGGTTTTTCGGGAGGACAGAGGGATCCCACATCAACAGGAATATAAATACAGCCATACTGGGTCAGCCCAGTCCAACCACGCCGGTAGTTCAAGAGAGGTGTGGGAGCAGAAGAGCAAAGGGGTGCAGTGGTTCAGGTCTGCATTGTGAGGAGCTGGGTGGTGGCAAGGCGTGAATAGCAGAGGGCTGTAGAGCAGAACTGAGAAGAAAGGGAAAAGATAAGGCTTTGTCAACACAGGAAAGTTGTACCAGTAATACTGGTTTAGTCACACTGGGAACACTCCCTGTGGGGACACTCCTGTGGTTTGTTTCAGAGTAGCTTACACCCCTTTCAAAGTGACCTCAAGTAAACCAAGAACCAAAACACACTTATTCCAGAATAAGCGTCTCCTCCCTGCTCCCCTCGGGGTGTCACACCAGTGTAAGGACAACAGTTTAAATTCCCACCTTCGCGTATGGCGGGATCACTTTCCCACGTAGACATGCCCTCATAACACTGCAAGAGGCTCAAGGCACTGCTGGGCACCCCTCACACAGGTTTAAAAATACTATTCCCCATTGCACTGGTGGTGAAAGCAATTCAGGCCAACCCCTGCCGTCTTTCCTCCTGTGCATTCCCCACACACACGAGTAAGCTCATCAGGACTTCTAGCATGGGTAGGATCGGTACCGCGGTGTTATCACACGCACCAGTTTAAAACGACCACCTCCCCCACCCCATAGGTGGATCAAGGAGGCCAGCCGCAGGGATAAGCATCCTCCAGACACCTAAAACATGAGCACAAGGGGCCCTGTGCTCCCACCGAAGGCCCCTAGAGACACTGCTATCTTCTTTGCTAATCGCCATGTTATTCCCATCACAACCAGAATGAAGAGCAAGACGTTCTGGGACACTTGGGAGTGTGACTTGAAGAAGAGGGTCTAAAGCAAATGGCGTGACCCCAGCAGGATTCCCTGAATGGGAGAGAGATGGGCAAAGGAGAGCAGCGTCCGACCCCTGGAAGTGAGGAGAAGAAAAGAAAAGAGAGGGAAAGGCCATGTGTACCTGCCTCAGTACAAAGTCACGTGTGCAAAGGTTGAAGTGCCAGCAGCCTGGGGCACCAGAAGGGGACAGTACAGGCTTGAAAGGGGTGAAGGGACCAGGGCAGAATCAGATCCCAGCTTCCCCCAAGTTCAGATTCAGGGTTCTGGATCAGCTCATTATAGAGCCAACATCTGAACCACGAAGGTAATGGCCCATGGCTGGATTCATTCAGACCTAAAGTTCAGGGAAAGGTGCGAGTAATAATCTGATTGCTGCTGATTCCATCTCAGATCTAGACAGGCCCGAGTCATGAGTTTCAAATCCGGCTCCAACCAAACTGCCGGATCTTCATTACAACCCAAGGTTCATGGGGTGCAGGATCCAATGTCCCAGTCTGGGCACCCACCTCACGGAGGTTTCACCTACAACTGTCTGAGAGCCGTGATGTGGAGTGATGGGGGCAAAGGAGAACGCTAGGATGAGGGTTTGGACAGAAGGTACAAAACATCACCCCAATGTGGTCCTGCAGAACACAGGAAGGGAGCAGCCAAGCCAGTTGTCCCAGGGCTTGTGGGGGCGGAGGTCCCATGTCAACAATTGCTGTGCGTGCAGTGTTAGTCCCCTTCGCCCCCCAGCTGCAGCTAACGAAAGAAGTCAGAAGGGGGCGAAGGCCTGGCAGCTCCACCAGAGGGAGAAAAGAAACTGGAGACAAGACAAGGAGGGCAATCAACAGGAACCAGAGGAGAAGCAAAGGGGAAAAGACATAACACGGAGCAGGGATCTGAGACGTGGGGTGGAAACACCCAGGCACGGGTGTCCCCTCCTGTATGCACTGAAGTGGGGACCAGGGGAGAAAGGCAAACATCACACAACCCCCCCCCAAACTCCTGCAAAGGTCTCCCTTGCCCTATGCCAGTCATGCATCTGGCTCCTGACCCAGGGAAACTGAGAGACCTTGTCAGGAAACTCAGCGGGGGAACTTTCCTGCCCTGCCCCCACGGATTTCTCTAGGGGAAGGAGCAAACTGGCCCAAAGGGGAAAATAAAACCACTAAGGGTGCAGGGAGGGTTAAGGGATGTATCCTCTGAGGGGGAGGGCAGGAAGTGGAACCATAGAGAATAAAGGGGGGCTGCTCCCTCTGGGTAGCCTACGAATCCTGGCTGGGGCCCTATGGATCTGAAGAGGATCCGAGGAAAATGCATTTGAGGACAGTTGCAGGGACCCCTGAGGGCAAGAGGGACAGAGAGGAGCAGCTGGCCGGGACCAAGCCATGGGGAAAGCAGTGAAACTGAGGGCGCGAGAGAAAACTGGACCAACCGAGACCAGCACCGTCAAAAGGGATGTGAGCTGCTGCGACGGGCATGGAAACACGATTTGTGTTTCATTATTGAATAACCTCCGCTCTCCCAGGCATGCTCTGCGCGCAGATGGGGTCCTGGGAGAGCTACACTGCTTAGGGGGGTATGATTTTCTAGCAGTGTTTATACCAGTATAGCCCCTAACAGGGACATAGTTATACCGTGTTGAGCTTGGTTTGCTCCGTGAGGAGAATGCGTGTGTGTGTGTGGGGAGGGGTGTTAATAAGCTATACCAGGAAAAGCACAATTATGCTAGTGTAAACTGCATCCACTTTGGAGGTGCTCTCCTGGCAGAGCACAGCCGAATATCTATACCGGTAAAAGATTCCCCGTGTAGACACGGCCTGCATTCACACTGGGAGGTTGTACTGCTTGCATGATAGCGGGGCAGTAAAACAGTCCAACTCGGGGCAAGCCCCAGCGTGTGGCAGGAGGGTGAGGGAGGGGGTTCAAGAGCATAGCACCGATCCGCTGCACCCAGCGGGTGTCCCTTACGGCCATGAATTATTAGAATCCGCCCAGACCCGCAGTCCTGTCTTGTCGCATCAGACCTCGCAAGCGAAGCCGGCAAGACGGGTCTGGACAGGGTATCCTCCGCGACCCCGTAAGACAGGGGCACCCGAGTCTAAGCAGGAGGCCCCGCTTCAATACCAAGCCAGTGCCCCCCGGAGGGCAGGGTGGCAAGGAAAGCTGTGCCAGGCCGAGCCTGTCCGTGGGTGCTCCCCGCCATTCCCCGAAGGGACACGGGGTAGGCACCGGAGCCCTGGCCCCTGCCAACCCACCCACCCACCCACCCGCCTTCCCCCTGGCAAAGCCCAGCCGGGCCTTTCGCTTCCTCCGGACCCCAGCCAGGGGCTGCTGCTGCCTGTCCGCCTTCCAGCCCCCCCCCCATCCCCCGTGTGACACGTGTCAGGGGCTGAGAGCGGGTGGGGACAGGCGGGAGGACAGCTGCTGCCAGCCGGTGCCCGGCTCTGGGAGCCGGACGCTGGAACCGGGCAGCGGCTCATCCAGCCCGGAGGGGGGCAAACAGCAACCAGGGGTACTGACCCCCCCCATGCACCAGGGATATTGACCCCCCCCTTCCCCCCATGCACCTGCCCCCCCCCGTGCACGTGCTCCTGCCCCTGCCCCCACCCCGGTCCCCTGCCCGTACCTGGCCGGTGCTTCAGGGCGGCTCGCAGCGCCCGGCAGGCGGCTCTCCGCACCTCCAGCGGCCCCTCCGGGCGGCCCGGGCTGTACGCGGCCGCTTGCACCGCCTCCTGCAGGCCGGGCCGGGCTCCGTGGAAGCTCTCGCAGAGCAGCGCCTCCAGCGCCGCCCGCTGCTCCTGCTCCGCCGCCGCCGGGCCGGGCCCGGGCTGCACCATCACCCCCACCAGCGCGGCCGGCGGGGCCCGGGGCAGGCGGCTCCGCAGGTCCCGCGCGATCTCCCGCAGGCGGGCCCGGCCCCGCGGCGGCCGCAGGGAGGCCGGCCGGCACAGCAGGAAGAGGAGCCGGCCGCGGATCGCCCGCCCGGCGCCGCCGGGGTCCAGGCAGACCCGCACCTGGGGCGCCGGCTTCCCCCCGGGCGGCACCGCCGCCGCCGGCTCCCCCGCGGCTTCCCCCGGCTGCTCCCCGAAGAGCTCCCGGGCGAAGCCCCCCAGCAGCGCCGGGGTCTGCTCCCCCTCCAGCACCTCGCCCACCAGCAGCACCTCCGGCTTGCCGCCGGCCAGCTCCACCAGCGCCCGGAA
The DNA here is from genome assembly GCF_026122565.2 of Emydura macquarii macquarii. Classification (NCBI taxonomy): domain Eukaryota; kingdom Metazoa; phylum Chordata; order Testudines; family Chelidae; genus Emydura; species Emydura macquarii. The sequence goes on along the minus strand of NW_027132502.1, from coordinate 3,025,973 downwards.
CTCCGCCAGGGCCTGCTCCCCGGGGCCTGGCCCGGGGGGGTCCCCCTCCATCCTCCGCCAGCCGGCCGGCCGCCCCCCGCCTCTGCCCCGGGGCCAGCGCCTGCCTCCTGCCCTGCTCCCGGCTCTAGGCACAGACCCTGCCCCGCCTCGGATCCGGGCACCGCCCGCCCCTTTCCCTTCCCTGCAGGTTATTTATTACCCGGCCGCCTTGCCTTGTTCCTGGGGTGACCAGAGAGCACGTGTGACAAATCAGGGGGGGAACAGGGGCCTATGTAAGAAAAAGCCCCGACTATCGGGGCATCTGGTCACCCTACTTGTTCCCCTCTCAGCTCCTGCCCCTTAACTCCCCAGGGGGGAAACAGGAGCCCAGAACATTTATGACCCACCAGCTTGTGCGCGCAAAAGGTCCCCCAGCACCAGCCCAAAGCTTCTAGTAGAAGCTGGGAACCCAGGGAGGGCCGGGGGTTAGACCTGCCCGGGTTGCAGTATTCACAGGGGAGCAAGAGCCACAGGGGGAGAAAAGGAAAATCCAGAGACTAGGAACATAAGAGCTGCCCGGCAGAGTCAGAACAATGGTCCATCTAGCCCCCTGTAGTGGCTGGTACCAGGGGGAGTGTGCAGAACAGGGTAGTTACAGGAATTCTTCCCCTGCCGGCCAAGGTTTAGGGTCACCCTGAGTGTGGGGTTGCATGTTCACCATCTTGGCTAATAGTCATTGATGGCCCTCTCCTCCATGAATTTATCTAGTTCTATTTTTTTAAGCCAGTTATACTTTTGGCCATCACAGCATCCCATGGCAAGGAGTTCCACAGGTTAATTGCGCCTTGTGTGAAAAACAGTGGAGGGACTTGCCAGGACTCACAAGTTTGAGTTGTGGCAATGACGTCACCCTTAATACCTCCGAGCTGGATGGAGTTCCATGACATTTGCAACAAAAGAAGGGCTGTAAAATTTATGGCTGCTTGCGTATCCTGGCCCGTGCCATTCCAGGCTGCAACTGTGCTGGCTACAGAAGCCAGGGTTGTGAGCACTTTGAACCATCACAACTCTGCTCCAGGCATACTTTCTTCTACAGGGGCCTGCCCCCTGCGTTAGGTCAGGAGGAGCTGGCTTAGCCCAGGTGAGTCATAGGCAAGTGACTGGTGAAAGTAACTTAATAATTGACAAGCACCGATAAAGAGGGGAGAATCTTAACTAGGGCTCACCTTCTGCTGTCATAAGACTGTGTGTTCACCTACTTCACTGACAGCAAGATAACCCACTTCTGACAAGAACTGGCCATGCACTAATGCTATAAAATCAGATTCAATCCAACAGACAGGCGTGGCCTTTAGTTAGAGTTTGTAAGGATTTCTTTTCATTTATTTCAAGTCTTGCCAGTCACCCTTTATCTAATCTGGCATAGATAAATTCTGTCTCTAATACTACAGACTCTGAAAACAACAAGAAGGGATCACAGGTGACCCTGTGACTTTCACGTCTCATTGCTAGATTCTAGGAACTCCAGACCCAACACGTGATTTATTATCGTTTTCCTTTGGATGATGCATGTAATTGGGGGGGGGGGGGGTAGAGACTCCATCTACGGATGGAGTTGGGGGGAATTTCTTCTTTCCTTCCACCCCTATGCCATAGCACTGAGGGAGGTGGTGTGGGAAGTTGGGAACTTAATCCAGCAGTGAGTCAGGAAGGAGTGATCTCTAGGGTCGTCTTCTTCACTCTCCAGACCTGGCAGGAGTGAACTATGCTTTCTGCCTTTGCTTTGGACTTTGACTGATGGAAGCTCTTCTCTACTTGTTTGGGCGTTAAAGAGGCAGGACAGTCTTTACACTTATTGATAAAGCCCCCCACCACACACAGGTGTTTAAACTGTGCCTGAGCATGCATAATTGTCTCCTGGGTTGTTCGAGTCCGCGCACATGAAGCTAAAAGAATAATCCTTCTTTGGAGTATGAACCTAGCTCTTATATAGCTTTTCAGTGAATAGCATCCAACCCCTGACCTGTTCTGGGATTATAACCCCTCCAGCTGGAAGCTCTGCGGTTAATGTAGGTAAGGCAAAGATAAAACAACACTGCATACTTAAATTGGATGAGCATCACTGATTATTTTGTTTGGTCATGGCTACCCGGCTTATGTGACTAAAAAACAACCACTTTTGAAAATGCAAGTGCCTGTAAAGGTCCAGGTTTTTTTACTACGCTGAGCTGTAATTCTACAGCTCCTTTTGGTTAGATGTTCCATTGTCACTATGTTGGCAGGACATGTGAACGTACTCCACCATCTCCAAACAAGTGTGTTTACATTTTTCTATTCATTAACAAAGGTAAGATCTAGTTCCCAGTCCAGCTTTCTCTTCCTACTGATTTTTAAAGAGACAGAACTAGCACCCAACAAACAGCGACCAATGGAGTGGTATCTTGCAAGTGACTTTCATATAGCCCAGACTAAATCTCTTCAGTGCTCCAGTAGGTATCATACCAAGGCTGCTTATGCGGTCTGGACGTTGTAGACAACACAGGTCTCTTCCACTCTGCACTGGCTACAGTTAGCAATTGAATTTTGTTAACAATTGAAGTGAGGTACTGATTAAAGCTAAGCACTGAACTAAATAGATCTGATATAGTTTTTCCAATTATTCCCAGCCTGGATCCCTCGTGAGCAGGGAAAGTTAATCTAACCAATAAGTCCTTGGTTCCAGTTGAGGTATATGGACAAAATGGAAGCGAGTTTGTTAATACAGCAGGGACTAGGAGGAGAGTTAAATTAGATGGAATATCACAGTCCAATACACTAAACGGAGTTAAACAACGTTCAGGGTTTGGTACACAGAGAACTCAGCTTGCTTACTACCATGGCAAACACATCACAAAATTCATGCCAAAGGTCAGAAGTTTATGGACTGAAACACAAAAGGAAAATAATTAGAAGGAGGTAATAGCACACTGAAAAGGAAACGGGCTAATTATTCAAAACAAAACAATCAAAACCTATCAAAGTCTCTTTTGGAGGCAGTGAATACTGGTTAAAGCAGTGGGTCTCATTGCGGTCCAATCAGCACAGAGCTGCGGTCCGTGTGACATCCTCAGGGCCATACAGGTTGTATCTATATTGTGTAGATGTAGCCCACGTAACACACAGAGAGCTGCATAGGCAGCCCAGGATGGTAAATAGGTTGAGAACCCCTGGATTAAAGTCTCTTATTCAGTCAAACAGTGTTTCTTGGTGGGGGAAGAAAGGGTTAATGGTGTTTGATTCTGAAGCGGGAATAATAGTCACTCTCCTGCTTCAGACAAAACAGACCCACAGACAAGGAGAGAGAACAGACAGGATAGTAAAGGAGAGGGAAACACAGCTTTTGTTGATGCTTTCAGGATACAGAGTGGCTGGTCAGTTACAGATGGATGCTTTGGGCTGGCAGGTGGGCCACAACAGCTGGTGCCTGGATCCAGGCACATCTCCTGGGTGGTCTGGTCAGGTCCCTCTCCTTCACTGGGCTTTCTCAGGCTGGGCAGAGCTGGGTGGGCTGTCTTGTCTCAGCGAGCTGGTGCCTTGCAGTACAGTTGATGTCAGGATCAGGTGGCGAGAGCGAGAGAAGACTGGCGGAAGAGGGGGGGCCTTCAGGGATGGCAGCTCCCTGGAGGGTGACCAGATAGCAAGTGTGAAAAATCAGGGGGGTGGGAAGTAATAGGCAACCTAGTAGACAAAGGCCTGAATATCGGGACTGTCCCTATAAAATTGGGACACTGGGTCACCCTAGCCCCCTGGGCTCTATGGTTAGAAAGACAGGGGACTGAAGAGAGCAGGGGGGTGGCGGTGGGGGAGAAGCAAAGGGATGTGGTGTTTGGGAGAGAGGGGCTGGAGTACAGGGCAGAGTGAGGGGGCAGGACAGATTGAGGGGGGTGCAGCAGGATGTGGGGTGCAGGAAGGAAACTGAAGGAGCGCAGAGGAAGAATGTGAGTTGCAGGAGCCTGTGAGGGGAAATATGGGGGGGCAGGTCAGTAGAGTGCAGGTGGGGGGAAAAGAGACAGTAGAGGAGCTTAGAGGGAGATTCTGAGGGGGTTTGGGAGAGAAACTATAGCAAGAGAGGCAGGGGGTGGAGAGCCATAGAACAGCAGCTCCCCACTCCAGCGCTTCGGAGTGGGGCCCTCTGGGAGCTGCCTGGGTGGCTGCCCACATGTGCTTGTGTATTTACAGTTGGATGTGAAGGCATCAGACACAAACTGCAGTGGGGCTTCACCCTAAGGGCTCAGAAATCAGGCAGCAGCTGGAAAATAAATGTGATTTGTTTATTTATTTAATACATCTCACGCTGTTGAAACCAACCTCAAGTTATTTGGGAGCCTGGCTCTTGATTTAGGCATGACTGGAGCTGACAATATTGTTTTCCTACCACCTGCAAGTATGTACCCAGCCTGGGACAGGTCAGAGCCTCCACCCCCATTCATCCAGCTGCCATCTCCTCCTCTCCTTCCCTGACCCAGAGTTCCCATCCCCGGAAGTATATCCATCCCTGTATTTAATAAACAAAATAAAAAACCTAGGAAATAAACACACAAATATTTTCATTTTGAAACCTTTAATTTCAGTCAAAAAATGTCAATTTTGACATTTCCACATAGATATTTCTCTGGACTTTTTGTTTAACTTTTGTCTTGATTTTGGACAAAAACAAACATTTGAAATACCAATATTTCCTTTGGGATGGAAATTCTGTTTTCCAAGCCGTTCTAGATAACACACCCCAGGGGCTTTTGCTTCCATCTCTAACAGATCCTGAAAAGCTGCATGTATCTGAGCTCCATCACACTCTTGTCCAAATACAAAGCTGATCCTAACCCAGACTCAGTAGAGCCCAAATTTTATTACGGTTGCTAGCACCTCAAGGCCCCGGTTGCCCCCCGTTGGCTGAAAATGACGGATTGGAACAGACAGGCCTGGTGATAAAGTGGGACCAGGGCTGAGAGAACTGCCTGGAAACTGTTCCTTCCCGGAGCACTACCTGAAAAGGAGGCGGCGACTGGACCTTGCCCTGTTGTGTCAGTAAACAGTGCCGGATCGATGGGGAGAGGGATTTGGCAAGGTCTTGCTGGAGGCAGATAAAGCTGGGGCTGTCTAGCCTCCCGGGCACATTTCCCACTTTGATCCAAGTTGTCAGGATAACAGGGTGGAGAGAAAGCTAGGAGGAGGGCTCTAGCCCCGGTGGCTCTCCCTCTGACAGTGCTCACAGCCTGGGATTCTGCCTCCTGGTCCCTTGGGAAGGTGCAGCCTTCACCAGGGCATGTCGATGGGGTGGAGCACCCTGATCCCCACTAATATGCTCCCAGCATTCTGGAAACTGTGCTAACATCTCTGCAGGAATCCTAAAAGTTAGAGAGGGAAGAGCCCTATTAGCTCTCTTCTAGTCCATCACCTGCTGCACCCCCTTTCCTCTCTGGACCCCGGACACTCACATGACTCCCACCCAGCCACACAAAATGCTGCTGCTGAATCAACTTTTTGAACCCCTCCCCTGGCTCCCCCTCCACTACCACATCATATTCAAGCTTCTCCTCACCGCTGTCACAGCGCTGTGGTACTCTGCCCGGCCCTACTTCCCTGCCCCAGCGGCCATCGCCACACCCGCTCTGGCAGCGATGCCAGCATCCTCTGCCCACGCTTGTCAGTTTCTCTCAGAAACATCTCCGTGCCTTCTTCCACGCTGCCCCCTCTGCATGGTACAGCCTCTGTGACCTCTTCCTCTCTGTATTCAAAACCCTCTTGGAAACCCACTCCCACTGTGCTACTCAAGGAACTGAGCTGAACTTGCATCATGAAGCGCAGGACACAGCGAAGCGTCGTCTCGGTCATTTTACTCTGCCACCGGCCTGCGGGGTGACCTGGGACGGCAGTTACTGGTTTTTAAACACTTGATTTTTAAGCCAATCTCATGATTTTCTGGAGCTTGACTCGTGAGTGCCGAATGCTTGGGGTTGATGATATGGACATTAGCTGGCACTCAACACCCTCCGATGCCCACAGCTGTGGATTCAATTCCTTTAAAATGCAAACCAACCACAAGAAATGAAACCATGGAAGCAAATGATAATATATGCTACTAAAGGCCAGAGAGTCTCCTTCAGAACAATCAGGATTGCCCTTGTGCAGCTCCTAAAACTGTGCTAGGTGCATTGCAAAACATACAGGGTATGTCTCCATTGCAAAAAAACCCACACAGCAAGGAAACTCAGAACCCGGGTCAGCTGACTTGGCCTGGTGTTATGGGGCTAAAAACAGGAGTGTACATGTTCCCCATGAGCTGGGCTTTGCAACCTGGCGAGTGGAGAGGGTCTCAGATCCCGGGCTCCAGCCCGAGTAGGAACATCTACACTGCTCTTTTTAGCCCTGTAGCTCAAGCCTGAATCAGTTGACCCCGGGCTCTCAGACTTGCAGCCGTGAGTTTGGGTTTTTTTTGCCATGTAGACGTAGATTCCAGACGGAAGCATTCATGAGTTTACAATAGACAGCAAGAACGATACAACTAAAAGAGAAAAAAAAAATCACTTTTTTGGGCTGTGAAAATATTTTTAAAAAAATATTTAATTTTTGATGTCAAGAGTTTAAAATAAATATTTAAGCAGCTGTAAACAAAGAAGAGTCCAATGTCATTGCGTAAATCCTTACATGAAAACTGTCCTAGGGTGCTTTGTCTGCCCTGCTATGAAGTTTATACATACACACAGGCATGCAAACAGCGAATAAACTCCACATTTTAATGTGTTGGATTTGTTTTTTTGGGGGTTTTTTTTGTTTTGTTTTGTTTTGTTTTTGGTGACAGTTCAGAGCTTAGATGGATACAGGAGCTGTGAAAAAAACAAAACCAAGAGACAAACATTTAGTCTCTAATGCAAAAATGCATATTCCAAAAAGTTATATAACTGCCTCACCTAGGAACCCTGGGGAATGGTCCAGAACCCCGTCCTGCTGGGGGTGGTAAAAACACAGAACAAAAAAAGACTCTCCCTGCCCTGAACAGCTCATCATCTAAGTATCAGACAAGAGACGATAGAGGGACACAGACAGAAAGGGGATACAGGGAAGCAATGAGACAATATTAATCAGCATGACAGGCAGTGGTTGCAGCAGCAGCCCAACTGTGGTCAGGTGAATCGTCAATTAATCATAACTCGAGTTGATTGGGAATGTTTCAGTTAAATGGATTGAGGGTTTTTTTTGAAAGTTTTCAAACAAAACACCCCAGAGATCCCAGAAGAGCCAATGGACTGTGGGTTGGGGCTTTCACCTGGAATGGGGGAACCCAGATTCAGGTGCCCGTTCTGCCCAATTCAGAGCAAAGACTGGAAGCTGGGTTTTCTGTATCTAAGGGGTGTGCCCCAGCCCCCAGACAATTGGCTATTCTGCAGTGGGGAGGGCTGTTTGGATAGTGGGTTTTTTCTCCCTCATTTTTTTGGTGAAAACTTTCAGAAGGTCTCAATTTTGTCCCAAGCAGAATGGGAAAACTTCTGGAATCTCACCATTTACAGGGGACGGGAAAAACTTTCCCAGCCAGCTCCAATCATAACCTCTCCAGCACACCAGTGAGGATGCAGCTATTCCATGAGGTCATTGGATGCTAGATTCAAATCACCTGCATCTCACATGGCCTCAGCCCTCAAAACCAAAAATCTAGACATTCACGTCTCCCGGGGACGTTCTCCATCGGATTGTGAACCGCAGGCAGGTTGCGTCACTGCTAACGTCTATTTAAAATGATCATTGTACAAATGCTGACATCAGTTTTATTTCTATGGAGATAAACTCCACGGAGGGGGTAACATATATTTGAATGTGCTATACACAGTCCATTTGACTTGGAACAGGGAGTTCAGATGCCTGCACTATCTGTACTCCATGTTACACAAGAAGCTAGCAAAACGGATTCACACAAAGCCACGTATCAAGATGCAAGACCGCTCCAGTCCAGCCAGAAAACCCAATCACCATGTATGCTGCCACTCTGCCACAGCTTTTCTGACCCATCTCCCCCCACCTGCAGACCCCCCTAGCATGCAGTGTAACAAACAGGGCTACGTTTGTTGTTGTCTACAAGCAGCCCTGAGCACTGGTGTGGAGGGCAACCTGGTGAACGCCAGCATGCTAAGAGTGGATGGCAACAGAACTACAGACAGGTGAACAACAGGGGAGATGGACTGTAGCTAGATTGCTGCGCTAAGAGCTCTCCCTGCTGACTACAATCAGGCATGCAGAGAATCCTGTGGCTAGCAGGTCCCTTTCCAGGCTCTGCTATCCTATGGCAGGTGCAGATGGCCCAGCAGGGATTTGCACAAGACTGCAGGAATGTGTGCGTGGCTGGGGTGTCCTATAAAGATCTGTCTGCCCTAGGGTTTCCCAGAGCACCATTAACACAGCACCTAAGCACCCATACGCTGCTCCGCCTAGCCTTCTTCCCCCAGCACAGCACAGCCCAGCACAGCCAGCTGGCAGGCACATGCTAGGAAGAGGGGGAATTCCCAAACTCCAGGGCAGGGGAGAGTTGTGGAAGGGGGGAGGGAATCTCAGGCAGCTGTATTTGCAGGATTTGGGCTGCATGCAAGCTCTCCTCCAACATAGGGGCTAGGAGCAGCCGGCTGATCCCAGGTGAACAGTAGCACGGGGACGTTGCTATGAAGGGAGATCTGGAAGGAAGGGTGAAGAAATGTGAACAATCGGGATGGGGGGTGGGTAATAGGCGCCTATATAAGAAAAAGCCCCAGATATCCGGACTGTCCCTATAAAAACGGGACATCTGGTCACCCGAGATGAGATGCACCCACCTGCCAGACACATCGCAATGCGGCCTAAGGGAGCCCGTCCTCGAACCGTCTTTCATATCCTGCGTTGCATACCCCCAAGCTGAGCCAGATGGTAACTGGATCCTGGGGAGCGATTTCTGGGGGGGAGGAATGCCAGGTAAATACAGCTGGCTTGGCAGAGGAGCAGCAGGGGGGAAGATGAGCGAGCCATGCCAGCTGAGGCTGTGCGGAGCATGAACCACTGAGCCGGGAAGCCTGTGACATTGTGAGATTGTCAAGTGGAGGACGGAGGGGGATCCAGGCAGGCTAAGGGACTCACCACGCAGACCAACCGGGTATCTGTGCGGAATTGCAGGTCTCAAACCCAGGCGATCCTCAGACTGCCAGCACCACCCAGCGGCTTGCTGGTACCGGGCGGGCGTCTAGGCTGGTGGACCCCAGCTCACCATAGGCCCCGCCCATGGAAGCTCCCAATTGTTGGAGACGGCTGGCCTCTCCGAGTCAGTTTAAGTCAGGAGGCGTCCCAGGAAGCTGTCTGAGCAACGAGGGGGGTCCCTGGCATGCACATGGGAACCTGCCGTCTCCACTAACTTCTAAGCCTGCCTTACTCCTGGCCTCCGGCCTTGTTCCAGATCCCTGCTGCTACCCCCCACCACCCCGACTCTGACCCTCGGCCGGATTCCTGACTGGCTCTGACCCGTGGCTTGGCTCCCCGTTCTGTCTCTGACCTGCGGTGTCTGGCTCGTGACTCCAGCTCTCTCCCGCCTGCTGGGCGATGACCGAACCTCCCCCCGACCCTGCTCAAACAGAAGCTCCCTGCCCCAGACCTAACACACCCCCTGCCATCACACCAAGCTGGGTCGGTGGACTGAGGTGACTGGGGCAGGTTGCCCCTACTGTAAAAGGCCCACACGTTTGTTGACACCACTACATCATTTCCTGAAGATCCAAGGACACAAACTGGATGGCCCATGAACGCTCCAGATCTCTGCCCGAGCTCCCACATGTGCCAGACACCTCTTCTCCCGCCTCCTGCTCGAGGTCTAGCACATGAGCTCCGCTTCCCAGAGCTGCTGCCTCCCGTCAGTTAGCAACAGGGGCTGAACAGGGCTGGAATCGAACAAAACCAGGGGACGGATCGGTACGAACAGACGCCGCCAGCCTCTTGGCTGAAGCAGCAAGTCACGGCTGCCCGACCTGCCGCAGGACGTACAGGGGTGAGCCAGACCCTGCAGCCGCAACACGGCTCCCGCCGAAACCCCACCTGAATCTCGGGCAGGGAGCAACAGCCACCACAGGTCAACTTGAAAGCGGAAATGCCAAGTCCCATCTCCCCTAAAAACGTGAAGCCAGCTCCGTCCTGCCGCCCCGCCTGTAGCCCAATGCTTGGATCCCGGGTGCCATCCTGACCTCTTCCCCATTCTAATCTCCAGCTCATGGGCCCCCCTGCACGCCCACAACCCTGATTTTCATGTCAATCTGGTCTGTCCCCCAGCCCTGGCTCTGCTCCCTCTCTGCACCCAGCTTAGGCTTCCACATTTCCTTCCACACCCCTAGCTTTTCTTGTCCCCCCTCCCCAGCAAGACCAGTTCTCACGGTCCCCTCACATGATGCCTAGCCATGCATGACCTCTGGCCCCTACAGTACCTTCTTGGCCCTTCAGCACTTCTCTCAGGGCTCTGCAGGCAGCTCTCTTGACCTCAAGGGTCCCATCTGGCCGGCCTGGGCTGTAAACTGCTGCTTCCACCACCAGTTCCTGGAAGCCACCATCCAGCAAGCACTGCATTCTCCGTAGTGCCCCTGCGGCCTGTTCCTGTTCCACCTGCCGGTGCTGCAGGTCTGGCTGGATCATCACCAGTACCAGAGCAGCTGGCATGCAAGGAAAGAGATTCCTTAAGTTCCAGAGTGTTTCATCCAGGTGTTCCCACTGCATGAGCTGCCTCAGTGTAGTGGTTTGCCACAGCATGAAGACCAGCTGCGGTTGCATCTCCTGCTCCTCCTGCTTGATCTCCTCCTTTCCGTGGAGTCTGGCCATTAGGTCAATCCCTCTGAAGAGTTCCTGGGCAAAGTCCATCTGCACAAGCGGGGCTGCCACATGGACATCATCCATCTCCATCACCAGCACCCGTCCATTCCGCCTACCCACAGTGTCCAGTAGTGTCAGGAACTGCCAGTGCACTGGCTCTGCTGGGGAGCACACAGGGGTCTCCCTTAGCAGCTCTGACTCCATATCTTCCACCCAGACTATAGCGTCCCTATAATGATAAGTGGCTCGTTACAGGGAACGTAAGGGAAGCCTATGCCAATGTTTCTGTGGGAGTGGAAAGCGTGTACAGCGAACAGCTAAGATTCTGTGGGTATGTCCGCCATGCAGCTGGGAACGTGCCTCTCAGCCCAGATAGAGACTCAGGCTAGTTCATAAAATAGCAGTGTGAGCGTTACAGCATAGGTTACCAATGTGAGTCCAAGCCTGCCTGGCTTGCCCAAGCCACTGCCTACGCCCAACATCCACTGTGATTTTTAGCATGCTCGTTCTGCCTGAGGTAGCAGAGGCTGGGCTGGGCAGCTTGCTCTCACCTGCGATGTAAACCACCTGCTTCTTGGTGAGCAGTTTAAATATTGTGGGTTTTTAGAAGTCGTGCAAAGCAGAGGAAAAATCAGAATGAATGTGACCTTTCACTTCATGAGGATCTAAACTTGGTGCCACTGGCCATTTTTGATGAGAGTTATCTAGGCTGTTTTAACAGGAAGCGGTGCTTCACGCAGTATTGGGCTGCTGTATTGTAGAAAATGGTTGAGGGGGGGAGGCGCAGTGCATGGATTTGCTACTCTACACCCCCCCTCCCTGGGAGGCAGTGTCTAGGACCAGCTGCAGCAGCAAAAGGGGCTAGAGTCCCAGTGATATGAAGAAATATGGAATAACTCAACCACTGGGAAGTTTCTTACTTCTTCAGGTAGAGGTTGGCTTTTGGCTGGCAGCACATTACCTCTCTCTCTGTCCCGCTAATGGAGGATGGTCATGTCATGCATGTCAAATCCTGGTAAGCTCTTGGACTCTGATCTCTTCTGGGAGAATTGTTTTGCTTAAAAGAAAAACTATCCATTTTAATATTGTTGCCTTTCAGTTTCATTGAGTGTCCCCCCGTTTTCAAGGTAAGAGAAACCAACTAGGGAGAGCAGATTTTACCTTCTTGGTACCATTATTTTTCATTTCTACGTCTCCTCCTCTTTGTTGCCTCTAAACACCTTAAACTTCTCACTCTGCCCTCACAGGCCATGCATCTAATCATCTGCTTTGTCACCTCAGACCAGCTTTAATTTCTGCTGCATCTTTTTAAACAGATTGCATTTAAATAGTGTGAGACAACGGCAGAGCCCAGAAATTCTCACTTCAGGGCCTCAGACAAGGTGTAAACTGGCTATTGTATTCACTACACTACCATGCCTGCACTAGGAGGGGCGGGGGGGAAAGAGATGTGAAATACTGCCTCTACATACACCCTCACCTAACAAGGGAGGTTGAGAGAAACATCCTCACACTTCTCTCAAACCAGAAATAGCCAGGAAAGGGAATTATACATGTGTATCACTCCTCACCGGGAAAAGGACAAATAATTGATATTTAATAGATTAACAGCAATTCCACTGCCAAGTAAAAAGTCCCCAATTTCACAGCCATGAACGGGGGGCTACATTTCACTAACACAATGTGACAGAATATCGATTTCTAGCATCTTAAAAAGGATTACAGTGTACCTGTTAACCAAGGCCAGTTCTAAGGTCACTGGCTGACTTACCTGTGTTACCATCTAGAGAGGAAAGCTTTTTCTAATGGTTTTGCAGTCAAAATGTTTGCAATAGGCAAATTTGCTAGTCAACTGTATGTTGATTGGCCATGCTATCTCTGATGTCACAATCCCACCCTTTCCCAAAATGACCTGTTAGTCCTGAAACCAAACTTAAATTATTAAACATTGGTATTATAGTTAGTGCCTAGTGGCCCCAATTCAGGGCCTCATTGTGCTCGGCACTTGACAGTGACAACTTCTGCCCCAGAGAGCTTACAATCGGTTTTCTTCCCGGCATGTTTAACAAACCCAGTCTTAAACATACATGAAGGAGTCAGTAAAGTAACTGCAGTATATGATTTTAAATAAGAACTTTTTCTTGGTACAAGTCGATGATAACCAATAGACAACAACAAATCAAGATCTATACAGAAGGACCACGCACTGTGGTGATGGAGAAGGAAGGGGTATCAAACAGGAGACAGGTATGTAGCTCAACTACATAAAAGAGAAGTTAGCTAAGAGCTAGCTCAGAGCAAACGAGGGTTGTTCAGGGTGCTGAGGTCCTTTTCTTAGTTATCCCAAGAAGCCACTACCTCTTTAAATGTGAGCTGAATGAATTTGAATCTTGACAAATAAGTTGAGTTCTGTATTATTTCACCTGAATTACAACCTGTAACTGTACAGAACTGTACTATCTACTTTGTGTCAATAAAGTCATCAAGTAGTGCAGGAGAAACAGAACTTTGATTTCAATAAGCAGGAAAAACATTTTCAAATCCTGTAAGTTGCATTTGTTTTCACAATTTTGAGACGTTAAACTTTTATTGCATAGCACTCTTAGATACCATAATGGGGAGTTATCGGAAGAAAGTCCCAGATATATAACTAACAACCACATTCATTGTGATCTATTTTCTTTTAAGAGGTAATCTTCTTTGATGCCTTGGTCAGTGACAAACCCAATTCCTCCCTTTATCATCTGCTGTTATTACTAGATCCATGCCCTGTTCTGTGGATTATGAAACACTTGCAGAAAAGACTGAAGGTGAATTATCCCCCATACCAACCAAAGTTCATTAGAAATGATTAAAAACAAAATATACAAAAAGGAACAATTTCTGAATTTTATTTTTAGTAAAAATTTAGACCCTTGATGGATACAGCATCTGTAAAACAAAAATAAAAAAAATCAGATTAATAACTCAATCTATAAACTAAAATTTTAATACAGACATTTCTAATTAGCCATTCTCTATGTACCCATACAGATAGCTTTCAGTTTGCATAGAGCATTCTTTGACAGGGTTACTGGCCTACTGGATGGAGTGAAGCAGTAAGCGTGATAGATCTTGATTTTAATAAGGCTTCTGACAGTCTCATATGACTCGGAAAATGCAGTCTAGACTAAATTACTGTAAGGCAAATGACACAACTGGCTGAAAGACAGTATTCAAAGAGTAATTATCAATGGTTCTCTATCAAACTAGGAAGCTGTATCTATGAGGGTCATGCAGGGGTCAGTCCTGGGTCAGGCACTAATAAATATTTTTATTAATGACTTGGATAATGGAGCATCCAAAAACATGTTATATAAATTTGCACCCCCCCTGAGTTTGGTTTCACCTACAAGCACCTTGGAAGGCAGGATTAGAATTCAAAACAACCTTGACAAATTGGACAACTGGCCTGAATTCAACAAGATGAAATTCGATAAAAACAAGTAGTTCACTCAGGAAGGAAAAATGCACAACTACAAAATGGAGAACAAATGGCTAGCTGTGGCAGTTATGTTGAAAAGGATCTGGTTTATAGCGATCACAAACTGAATGAGAGTCAACAGCACGACACAGTTGTGAAAAAAAGCTAATATTCTCGGGTGTATTAACAGGAGCGTTGTATGTAAGCTGCTCAGTACTGGTGACGCCTCAGTTGAAGTACCATGTCAATTCTGGATGTCACTTTAGGAAAGATGTAGACAAAACAGAGTCTAGAGGAGAGCAACAAAAATTATAAAGGATTTAGAAAACCCGACCTATGAGGAAAGAAGGTTAAAAAATTGGGCAGGTTTCATCTTCAGAAAAAAAGACTAAGGGGGAGGGGGCTGACAACACTGTTCAAATATGTTAAGGGATGTTATAAAAAGGACTGATCAATTATTCTCCATGTGCACTGAAGGCAGGACAAGAAGTAATGGGCTTAATCAGCAGCAAGGGAGATTTAGGTTAGCTACTAGGAAAAGCTTTCTAACTATGAAGAAGTTCTCAAACATTTTTGCTTGGATCCCCTTTGAAAATATTTCAGGCTGTGATGACCCCCCCCTCCCCCCACGCCATGCCATGCCACCCTTATTGGCATGCGCAGGGGCTGTCAGCTCACAACCACTTGAGAGGTCACGACCCCACCTTTGAGAACTCCTGCTATAAAGGTAGTTAAACTCTGGAATAGGCGTCCAAGGCAGGTTGTGGAATCCCTGTCATTGGAGGTTTTTAAGATGTTGGAAAAACACCTGTCAGGAATGGTCTAGAGTCACTTGTTCCTGCCACAGAACAGGGGCTGGATTAGATCAGTGGTTCTCAACCAGGGGTATGCATATCCCTTGGGGTAGGCAGATGACTTCCAGGCAGCACATCAACTCATCTAGATATTTGCCTAGTTTTACAACAGGGTACATAAAAAGCACTAGTGAAGTCAGTACAAACTAAAATTTCATTCAGACGAGGACTTGGTTATATTGTTCTGTATACCATACATTGAAACGTAAGTACAATATTTATATTCCAACTGACTTATTTTATAATTCTATGGTAAAAAGGAGAAAGTCAGCAATTTTTCAGTAATAGCGTGCTGTGATACTTCCGTATTTTTATGTCTGATTTTGTAAGCAAGTAGGTTTTAAGTGAGGTGAAACATGGGGGTACGCAGGACAAATCAGACTCCTGAAAGGGGTACAGTAGCCTGGAAAAGTTGAGAGCCACTGAACTAGATGACCTCTGAAGGTTCCTTCCTGCCCTACATTTCTATGAACTATGCTGATTCCATGAGGAAAAATGAAAGAGCACAGAATGCGGCTCAAGTCTTTGGGAAGTGCTATTTGCAAGAGCAGCCCATGCAACATCTTCCCACCTAGCTGAGGAAATGAGAGTATAGCTGCTCCATTTGCCCAGCTGCAGTGAATGATCGTACCCATGCTCTTCCTACAATGGGGCTTCTACAGGATAATAAAAGCTGAGTGGGGTCACACCTCACTCTGATGCTGTTCTTGACCATATCACTAGGATGACATGGTGTAGAGAAGCAATAGTTTAAGTGGCAAGTCACAGACAGCCATGGAGGAGGTTCTCCTGGAGGTGTCTGGGTAACAGCACATGGGAGTTTTGAATCAGGTGGCGGCCTCACTGGACTTGGTATTCATCTAGCCCTCAGCCAGGAGGGTTAATATGGGTGAGGGCATTCGGGGAAGGTAAAGGAAAGAAAAAATAAAGACCCCAGAACATCCT
Source organism: Emydura macquarii macquarii (assembly GCF_026122565.2). NCBI lineage: Eukaryota > Metazoa > Chordata > Testudines > Chelidae > Emydura > Emydura macquarii. The sequence goes on along the minus strand of NW_027132502.1, from coordinate 3,009,893 downwards.
CACCCCAAAAAAGGGAGAGTGGATCAGGAGATAGAAAAAAAAAAACTGGTGAGGGAGAGGAGAAGAAAATTAGGTGTACAACGTTTGAGGGAGAAGAAAAAAAAAAGAGTAAAGAATCTTTGTGGGGAGATTACAGTGAAGTTAAATCTTTCAGGGACAGAGTCCAGCTCTATCAACAGCCTCCAGGTCCCAAGAGGTGCACCTCTCACATGACCCTGTGGAAGATGCACTCTGGAAACAGGGGAAAGGGGATTTCTGTGTATTCCCCGCATGAACATGACATTTTCTCAGTACCACAGGGCATAATTTAGTTAAAATAAAACCACCACTATTGGTTCAAAGCTGTTAAGAAAAACAATTTACTGCTAGAATAACTGTACTCACCACTCTGATTCTGTGCCCAATGGCCTTGGCAGGAAGGTTGGATCGGAACTTTGCACGAACCATGCCACTGTTTCCATGGGCACGTGTTACCTTCCCCCAAATCACTCGTGTTCTGTTGGGCTTGCCACCAGGTGTCACGGTATTGCTAACGAACAGAAGAATATTAATTCTTGGGCATTCCTCTCCTAATTAAGTGCCAGCCTACTTAAAGTGACAGTGGCAGGTTATAAACACCATCTTTTAAAAGACGTTTCCTTAATTAATTCAGTAATTTGCAGAATTAAATTAAACTAACCAGATATAAGCCACTTGTTGAACTGAGACCACAGTTTTGCACTAGTTTAACTAAATCGATTTGAAAAAGCAACTTTAGTTAAATCAGTGTGTGTAGTTCAGCCTCCTATCTTAAATTTACCCTTCGGAACTGCTATGTCTGGGATTTGCAGGCTTCAATCACTGCTCTCTCATCCATCCCAAACACTATCTATTTCAAATACTGCTGGTAAATGAGAAAGTATTCTCCCTAGTGATTTACTGGATGATTTGCAAAAGGCTCTCACACAAACAATATTACACATTAGAATTCTATTTCTACATGCACGTGGGTGAAACTGGTACATGTAAACCTAACAGAATGACAGCATAATTTTATTTTTGTAATTCAAAACACAGTATTCTCATATACCTCAGCAGCTTACAAAGGAGGACTAACAGCTGTTTATAACTCAAAACACATAGCTTTTGAGGTGTCTGTAGTACAATAATGAAGAATGTCACTATTTTTAGGGTGCCAAATATAAACGGTCTAAACCACTAGGAGCACAACACAATTTAAAGCCATGCGCAGAAGTAGTTAAGACTTCACATTATGTAATAAGATACTAACCCATCCCCAGGTCACCTGCAAGAAAAATCAAAACCCTCACACAGCCCAATCCGCTTCTATTAAAACACGAGAAGCTTTGCTGTGTGTGCCTGGCAAACTATCAGAGGGGAGAAGAGGGCTTCCCACTGAGCATGCCCTGATGCCCCCAGCCCTCTAGATGTACTAATCTAGAAGTTTGAGTGACCCCACTACAGTAGAGGAAAAAGAGTGGTTTCCAAGATCTCCAGGTCAAAACCAAAACCTTGAATTGCACCCAAAAACACACTGAAAGCCACAATAGTCTCTGGAGCACAAAGAAAAAAACACTCTCTCTATGAAACATTACAAATGGGTAACCACATTCTGCACTAGCTATGCCTTGCAGTAATCCAATCAGGAGGTAACAAAGACACAGATATCTATAGCAAGATCCACCTCAATAGAAAAAATCAACCTCCCAAGCAAGCAGAGAAGGGAACAATCCCAAACTTATCAAACCTAGAGCTCTTCTGGGGCATCCATCACCATAGTAGTAGCAGCAGCCATGATCATGTTCAGATATATGCATGTCCAGAAGCAGACAAGGGTTTATTAAATCTGTTTAGGTTACAAGCCAAACTCTCACTGAAGGGGATATTAATTCTGCCACTTAAAGCACCGAAATACCATAGTGAAAGACACTTCAGTCCAGTCCACACCAGTGTCCTGGAGGTGAGAAGACTCATGCCCAACCCATCACTTTTACCATAACCATTAGCCTACTAAGGCCTTGTCTACACTAGCATGTATGCTGGCAAAACTTTTGCTGCTCAGGGGTGTAAAAAAAAAAAAAAAAACCAACCCAACCCTCTGAGCGACATTGTGTAGCCACATTATGTCAACGGGAGAGAGCTCTCCCCGTAACATAATAAAACCACCTAAACGAGCAGCGATAGCTATGTCAGTACTGTCCACACAACCGTTTCTGCTGGCAAAATTTATGTCGCTCAGGGAGGCGTTTTTTTGCAATCAAACTGATATTTTAACATTATCATTTAAGAACTGAATTAATTTGGTGCCTAGAATTTTGAAAGTGAAAACTAAATCCCCAAACTGAACCCAGCCTAGCAGAATCCCACTTGGCCATTGTGTGTGTTTTATCATTATCATGGCAGTTGGTATGCAAATACATTGAACCCGGCCTGGTAAATATTCATGACAATTTTTACAAGGCCTATTTACCATAACAATAAGGAGTTCAACTACTTACTTTTTAGCTTTGTATACATAGGCACATCTCTTGCCTAAGTAAAACTCAGTCTCGTCACGGGCATAAACTCCTTCAATTTTCAGAAGGGCAGTGTGCTCCCTCTGGTTTCGGAGGCCACGCTTATAGCCAGCAAAAATGGCTTTGGACCACAGTCTAGGAAACATTAAGAATATTAATTAATCGCCTTCCATTACAGTGTATTGCATCTGAACAAGATTTCTGAACAAAACTTTCTGAAAAAATTAGATACAATGCTAGTAGAGAGCATGCAGGGGGCAAAGGAACAGTGCTTCACTTCACATGAGCATATATCCCCACATTCACAATTCATGGTAAAAAGCAAAGTGCAGCTTCTTTAGCACAAGGTATCAATTACAAAAAGCCTGCAATAGCTTTCTCCTTTCTTTCCTTTTTGTAGTTGAACCCTTACTACAAGAAGTTACATTTTTCTTTCTCTCTCTTTTTTTTTTTTCCCCTAAACACCCCTCTCCCCACAAATACTTGTCTCAACATCCCCAAGGGATAAAAAGTATATTCTATACATGGTGAAATAGATTAAAGAGCTGCTACACCACACAAAACATGAAATCAAACTACTTAGTTAAAATGTTCTCTCTCAACATGGTTAAATCATAACTGCATCCTAGTAACAGTGAGTTGATAGGCGGGGGAGAACATAACTGTGTCCATGGCGAACAATCCAAGTCTTTAGCAGGACACTTAAAATATGTCTAAGATCCTGAGAAACTATGTTTCAGCAATTATGCTATAAAAGAATGTTTTTAACAGAGTTATTTTTACAGCACAGATCTGTCCAGGCTACAAGTGTGCCATGGGTAATTGCATATGCAGTTTGCACCCATGAACACAACTGACAAGTAGCTTCCAACTGTAACACCATCACTAGGTTGCAACCAGATTCTAACAACTCTTGACACACAGACAGGGCCAAACACAACTTGCAGTGTAACAGACACAGCAAGATGTTACAGTTGATAGATGTTTGGGACTGGAATAGCAGCACTGGCCTTGTCAGCCACACAACACTGGGTGAGAGCTGAGTTACACGTAACACAGCCCATTCGGCTGCTTAGATGGTGGTACAAAGAGCAAACGTGGATGATTTATGAAGACCCCCGGCCAGTGTAACATCGGCCAGCCGTAGCAAAGGATAAAGGAAGTTTTCAGGGACCGTCGCTCACCTCCCAGACATGGTGTCGTCCTGAAGTCCTGCTCCCAGCAGGCCTGAGAGTGAAGCACAAAGATTTTAGCGTGCGCACGGGGGAACCCGGCATCGAACCGCCACATCCCCGCCCACGCTGCGGCCGGAGCGTCCCAAGGCGACCCCCGCACACGCCAGACGGCGGGAGAGGGGAGCAGCAGCAGGGGCACGCTGGTGGACCGCGGCCGGCTGAGCTCTGCACCGGCCGGGTTACGTTAGCCAGGCCTGGCCGCCGGGGCCTTGTCAGGGGCTGAAGAAGGAGCCTCCCCCAGGGACCCCCTTCGGGCCAGGCAGAGCCGGGCGGCGCCTGGGCTCGGAGCCGGCTCAGCCCGGGGCCTTGCACCATCCGCCCCGTATCGGCGCCATCCCACCCCCTGCCCGCTTCGCACGCCAGCCCTCCGCAGCCCGGCCTCCGCCGCACCTGCCCCCGCCCCACGGCGGAGGGAGAAGGCCCCTTAACCAGCCCCGGGACCGCCGCTAACGGACTCACCCCCGCGCCTCCGACCCAAGATGGCGGCGAAAGAGCGAAGGGGCGCGAAGCACGCCGGGAAATGATATCGCAAGGACCCTTTAGGCGACCATAATTACTGCCTGACTAGAAAACGCCCTCCGGAAGGGGAATAAAATCCAACGGCGGCCCTGTCATCCCTCTTTGCCCCTTTCTCTTCGGGCAAAAACCCCGCGAGGGCCTGGTCCAGCGGCCAACTAACCTGACAGCCAGGCAGCTGCGTAGTCAATAGGGGAGGTAGGCCCCCCGAGCTTGGTGGTTGCCATGGAGACCAGCTCTGCCATGCCTGAGGCTTCTTCGTGAGTCTCCCGCGCGCCGTTGCTAATAGACCCCCGGGGGGGTGGGAGAGCAATGGCCACCCCAGTGCGGCCCCTCCCCCGCGTGGATGGCAGCGGGGCCCCTGAGGCGCAGAGCAACTCAGGGGTGGGCAGCCCATGAGAGCATGGCAGAGCCGGGGGGGGCGCCCCATTAGCCCCCGGCCGCAGGGAGCCTGCAGGCCCGATACGTAGCCAGCCAGGCCCCCCCTCCTGTTGAGCACCCACAGGGGCAACCCTGTCTCCCCTGCCCGGGGGCTCCCCCCTGCCAAGGCCATGGCGGGCGCCCCCGACACCCTGAAAGCTCGCGCCCCTCCCCCCTCTGCTGCGACACACAACAGGGGAAACGGGCAGGGTTCAAACCGCCGACAAACGGGGCGCAAGGACTGGGCTGGATGAGAAAGGGGGCAAAGCGCAGCTGAGCCGAGGCCAGCCCGACTGCCAGCCGGGCCACGGCTACGCTGGACACCCAGGCACCCGGGGAGGATTAAACCCCAGCGGGCCATCATTAAAAAGGAGCAAAGAGCAGCAAGGAAGGATGGTTGGGTTGAGGGGCAGCGGAGGGGGAGGGGGGTGTCATAGAGACAAGTGTGATGACAAGAATGCTGTGCCCGAGCCATCACGCTAGTCACGCTGCTTGTGTCTTGTACCCACAACCTTCCTCTGTGTTTTGGCCTTTTTTAGGCAGTGAGCTCTTCGGAGAAGAGTCTGTGTCTTCCTATGCACCTGGATAGCCCCTGGTGCTTCTTCAATGCTACCGTAATCGTAAGTAACTTTAAAATTTAACTTTAATCCTTCATTTAGGCCTGGATTGAGGATTTGGGCTTCATTGGGACATAAGCACATTCTTAAATTCTTTCCTGAATAGGAACAGACTTAAGCATGTGCTTAACTGCTTTTCGGAATCAGGGCCTCATCTCTGATGTCTATCATTTCCTCCCATGCAGATAATGCCATTGTAGGGAGTTAGGGTAAAATTTTGAAAAGTGCCCTAAGTGACTTAGTGGCTGAAACTCCATTTTCAAAAGTGACTTTCGCTGAATCGTGGGCTTCTAAGGCCTAGTTTATATGGTCAGCGAAATTCGGTGGCAGTTGATGGGAATTACGCAAGCTATTTTGCATAGGTTGCATAACTCCCATTGAGTTTGTAACTTTTGTTTAGCGTGTCATCTCCATTGTGCTGCGCTGACAGGAAATGCATACCCGTCGGCACAGCGCTACGCTTTTTATGGAGATGGTTTTAATAGATCGACTTCTGGGTCGATTGAGCGTGTCTTCACTTCCACTCAATTGATCGATCTGACGGCAGTGAATTTGCCACCGTCAGTGTAGACATACCTTTACTGACTAAGTCACTTTTGAAAATGTGATTTAGGCTCTCAAATAGCTCATGTGCTTTTGAAAACATTAATGGACTCTATTATAGTTCCTCACCCCTGGAGGCTGAGGGTTTGATCTGGGAAGGTGCAGAGCTGAGCACTCTGGCCCAGTTGCTGTACCACACTCAGCATCTTTCAAGATCTGGCACTATTAATGACATTTTTAAAAAAGCACTGGAGGAACTTTTTCAGGAATCTGAAAATATGATATGGAATATGTTTGTCAGGTTTGGCTGTGTTCAGGGCTGCTCCCACATAGGGAGCATGAAAATCAGTGATGTTCCCTTTGCCAAATCCTACTTATTTTGTCTGCATCAGTGGGTTCAGCTCTAGAGTGATTGGATCTTGGAGGCGATCCAGTGTGGTGAGGTCCAACTATACAGAGAACATGTGCCTCTGTGCTAATTTGCCCTGATAATATGACTCCTGCAAGAGCTTTGCAGCCACTGAACTCTGGCCCAGCTGCTGCTTCTGGATTCCCGTCACTGCGTTCTACAGTGGGGAGGGAACAAGGAAGTTAATGCTGAAAGAATCTTTGTATTAATTATTCTTATTTTAACAACACCCAAAAGCATGCTAGGTACCTCCCTGTACAGCCAAAGGATGTGACCCCTGCCTTGGCAAACTTAATTTACCTGCAAAATCCCACAGGTTTCCATGGGGGTTGGTGCCACAGAGAGTAGATGTCACCAAAGCCCTGTCGTCACATATGCTATGTATGCTAAACTCTGTGTAGGAGCTTCTACAAAGGGGGTGCTTCCATGCTGCCCACACTCAGTTTCACTAGGTTTTCATCCCTCCAACCATAGAAATTAGAGGCTAAAAAAGTTTCTCTCTTCACTCAGAATGAAATTTACAGTGAGTCATATAAAAAGTCAAGAAGTGAGATTATTCTAATTTATCAATATTTATTTTTTAAAATCTGTAACTTGCTTTCTAACTTTGTAGTACTAGTCAGGTTTCTGTACAGTCCTTGTCCAGTAAAAGCAAGGGCATTTCCGATTTAAGGTTCAGCTGCTATGTGAGCTCACCCATCTGACTCTGCCAATACGCTTGCAAAACTCAGTGAGTTAAGGGTCAAGTGGCAGCCTCTGCTTTGAATTTCCTCACTGGTACCCATGACTATCATCACTCCTTAAGTGGCTCAAAGAGGCTGCCCTGCCGAGTGATGCAAGGTGTTTCCTGAGTTTTCTGCATCCTCAGCCATTTCAATCCACCAGGTGGCAGGAGGCAGGATGGAGAAAGACATGACTTCAGGGCTCTCACTTGGCAGTGTGTGGTCTGCAGTCCCCAAAGGGCTACCAGGCCAGACCATTTATAACGTTATTTTAAAATTATTTCAAAACTTCCCCTCCCTTTAGGACAGCAGGGAGAGCATATGATCATTTGTTCATCACCCCATAATATTGGGGGATGCTCAGTCTCTTCACATAACTTGTCCTTTCTTGTAATTAAGATTTGATCAAGGAATCTGGTCAAATACAGTAATTAGTGTTGATGGCAGTGACTGAATCAGGATTGACTTTTTGTGTGTATTGCTTTAAAAATAGAATTCAACTAGAGGGGCTCCGTATTTGTAATATTTCTCAGTTCATCAGACAGTGGTTTCCTGCGTATCTATATTAGAACATAAACCCTGGCAGAGCCCACGGGTTTGGCATCAACATCTGCTGAGTACATGGATATAAGAGGAAGCATACAGAAGGAGCAAAAACAACATTAGGCTTTAGAGAAACATTACATTCCAGCTTTAAGTTTTCTTCAAAGACATTAATATCTCTCCTGGATAGAAGTTGCTGATGGGGAGGAGGGTGAGGCTATTAAATTCTGCCTTTGTATCCAAAAAAGTTTTTTTTATTTTCCTAAAGGAGCCTTCAACTATTTTCTTTTAAAAGTCCTGGCATAATAATCTGTCACAGCTCTTTCACAGAGAATCTTTTGAAGCATTTTATCATCTATGTGGCTACACATTTTATGTAAACCAGATGCAAATGGACTTGTCTCATTTAGTTTAGACCCAAAAATTCGGTTGTGTTTAAAATGTCAATATGAATAAAACAAAATTTTAATTTAAAACATATCTCTACCACAACATTGTACTAGTGCCTGTTAACCCAAAAGGAAACTATCTAAGGCATTTATTACAAGAAAAATTCAGTCAGAAGGACTTGTATTTTCCACTTCTTCCTTGGATTACTTGTTTCTGAGTATAAAAAAAAGAAGTTTGTATTATTTTTTTACTAACTTGGTTTCCTAGACTAATTTCACTGTCAGAGTTAAGTCAAAAGAATAAACGACATCATTAATGGTGACAAGTAAAGGGAGGTATTTTGACATTCTTTGTTTTAACAACGTCCTATTAGTAACAGTGGTAAAGGCGTTTTTCAAAATATGATTTCTCCTTGATAGTGTTCATTTAAGAGACATAGCTGAAGCAATCTTGGAAGCATTAGTGATTATCTCTGAGATCTCATGAAGGATGGATGAGCTCCTAGAGTACTGGAAAAGGGCAAACATAGTATCTGTCTTTGAAAAGGGGAACAAAGAGGATCTGGGGAATTATATATTAGTCAGCCTAACTTCGATATCTGGAAAAATGCTGGAACAAATTATTCAACAATCAATTTGTAAGCACATAGAGAATAATAGGATAATATATAATAGCCAACATGGATTTGTCACGAACAAATCATGCTAAGCCAACCTAATTTCCTTCTTGGGTAGGGTTCCTGGCCTAGTGGATGGTGGTAAACAGTAGACATGACATCTTGATTTTAGTAAGGCTGTTGACACATCACACATGACATTCTCATAAGCATACTAGAGGAATGTGGTCTAGATGAAATTACTCTAAGGTGGGTGCACAACTGGTTGAAAGGCTATGATCAAAGAGTAGTTATCAATGGTTCAGTGTCAAACTGGGAGGGTGTATCTAGTAGGGTCCCACAAGGATCAGTCCTGGGTCTCTTACTAACCAATATTTTCATTAATGATTTGGATAATGGAGTGTATTATAATTATATAATGTGCAGATGACAACACTAAGACGGGGAGGAGTTGTAAGCACTTTGGTGGACAGGATTAGAATTCAAAACAACCTTGATAAACTGGAGAATTGGTCTGAATACAACAAGCTGAAATTCAATAGAGATGTGCGCAAACTGCTTCACTTTGGAAGGAAATATCAAATGCACAAGTACAAAATGGGAAATGACTAGCTACTCTGTAATTCTGCAGAAAATTATTCAGTATGTTTCATTTGCAAAACAGGTTAATATAATTCTGAGGCGTTGGGGGTGGGCAGATCCCCACTCTCATGGGGATTAAGGAGCTTCTCTGGCCACAATCAGCTTCAACCAGGTGCATTTGTGAGTCTTGTCAAGCCTAGAGATGGGCGGGTTCTTAAAAGGGAAGGTGCCTGGTCAGTGTAGGGTGGATAATGATATATGGGAGAAAGGACTGCTGCAAGTAGAACAGAAACAAGCATTGGTGATATCAGTTAGGAAACCAGGCAAGGTACATACAAGATCTGATGCTTATAGGGCTATTGCCCTCCCATCACTTGTGGAGTAAAATCATGGGAAAAATGATCAATGTAAAACTAGTGGAATACTTGGAGAAAAATATAACTGAGGTACAAAGTGGTTTCAGAAACAGAAGATGCACAGTTGATCATATAGTCAGACTAGCAACAGAGGTAAAAAAAGGCATAAGGACTAAGAACTTTCTGATAACAGTCTTCCTAGACATTGAAAAAGCATATGGCATACTATAGAGGGAAGAACTCCTATATAAACTAGCCAAAATTGGAATAAAAGGGAGAATGGTTTGGTGGATAAGGGACTTTTTAAGTGACAGAACTATACAAGTCAAAATGGGAACAGCTTTATCAAAAGCCTACAAGCGGAACTCCACAAAGGAGTATTATCAGCCTTGTTTTATTTTCCATTATGATAAATAACCTCCCAAAAGCATGCAGACAACTGTGCTATATAGACTAAGCATAACAGACTTAAAGTAGACGTGGAAAACACAAATGAGGCACTCCAGAGAATTTCGAAGTAAGGAAATGATTGGGGATTTAAATTCTCACTTGCAAAAACTAAGGGAATGCGTTTAACCAGAAAGAAAATTAGAGAAGACTGGAACTTATTTCTTTATGGTGAAAAAATTTAAGTTTATGTTTGTAGAAGTACTGTTTGATAATAAATCAACTTGGAAAGGTCACAGATAATATACAAAAGTGTGAAAGTAGGATGAACTTACTCAAAAGTGTAGCTGGAAACAAATGGGGTGCAAAAAAGAAGGTATTGATGAAGTACAGAGCATTGCTAAGATCAATTTTAGACTACAGATGCCAAGCTTTTGGTTCAGCCTCAAAAACAACTTAGGCCAGCTCTATACTAAAAAGTTAAATTGACCCAGCTATATTGCTCAAGGGTGTGCGCTGGTGAAGACAGCACAAGGTCGACGGAAGAATGCTTCTGTCTACCTAACTGCAGCATCTCGGGAAGGTGGATTAACTGCAGTGACGGGAGAACCCTCCCCTTGCTGTAGTAAGTGGCGACACTGATTTAGCTACAGCTACAGTAGTGGTTTCAGCCTAGACATAGCCTTAGAAACTTGGAACTACTCCAGGCCCAAGTTCTGCGATTGGCCTGTGGTGCAATGATAACAACACCAGTGTGTGATGCAAATACGCGCTAGAGAAGAACCTATAAATCTAAGGATGAAACTACTACATCTAACCTTTTGGGCTAAGGTAAAAGGGAATAATGAAAACAAAAGCACACAACAGATTTATGAGGATTGCTGGAAGCTTAGTAGGCAGTTATGTGGATTGCTACAGACTACCTCATACTATCAGGGTCAACAAATGGTTAAAGGAGATAGGTTAAAAAAAAAAAAAAAAAAACTAAAAAATGTTTGTTATGGAAAATCAAATTACCGCTGGACAGTTATTCCCCCATTTGCAGATTTGGAATTATATGAAAAAAATGAGAAAAGGAAAAAACCCATTCATTATGACCAATGACATTTCTGAATTTATTTATGAAAAATGGGGCCAGCTTTGCAAAGTCTATACAGACGGATCAGAAGATGACAGAACAAGTAAAATGGGAACAGCCTTCTGTGTTTCTTGTTTTGGAATTGAGAAATCATAGAATTATCTAATATTAGGGCTGGAAGGGACCTCAGGAGGTCATCTAGTCCAACCCCCTGCTCAAAGCAAGACCAAACCCAACTAAATCTAAAAGGCTGTCAAATTACGTGACCATTCTGATGGCTGAAGTAATAGGGATAATGTTGGCACTAACCTGGATAAAAGATGTGCAACTGGCTGCATCTGTAATTTTATCTGATTCCTTGTCAGGCATTACGACAATCAGAACAGGACTTTGGAAAGCAGAAATTACATAAGGGAAATAATGTTCCTGACTACAGATATAATGCAAGCAGGTATCTGTGTAACAATAGCATGGATTCTGGTGTATATCAGAATATGTGGAAATGAGATGGCTGACAAAGCAGCAAAACAAGCTCTGACAAAATGCGGAGGTGGATATTAAGATATTCTTAAGTAGACAAGAATTTAGAGGTGTAATAATGAAGGAGCTTACAAAGGAATGGCAAGAACTATGGTCTAAGGAAACAAAAGGACTAAGGTTTTAGGATGGATGCTCAAAAATCAAAGATAACACCATGCTCCGCAGTCGTTCTAGAAAAAGTGAAGTAGTCAATTTTACAGTGATAACAGGTCATTGTGCCTTAAATAAGTTGAACTTATTAAAAAGAAATAAAGATGAGCTGTGTAATGTGTGCAAAGCCAAAGAAACTGTTGATCATGTTCTATGGCATTGTGGGAAATATTCAACGGAAAGAAAGTTTCTGTACCGTAATTGAGTCGGCCTGGAATCCAAGATTGTTCACTAAAGGGACTAGTGAGAATGTCAGGGACATGGAATAGTGGAAAAAAAAAATTGCTGTGGAAAAATATTAAAACCCCCCGAAACTTGGCTAAAAATGAATGAGGAAGGTGGTGATGATAGCTTCATATAAGACAAAGCACAGGGTGGTACTGTGAAGGAGCCCCCTAAGAGCAGGGGTTGCTGACTGGGGAAATGGCTTGGCTGCCCACGTCCTCTCAGAACAGAGAAGGGCTGGTAATCTTCTCTGCTTTGGCTTCCCAAAGCCCTCAGATTCTGCCTTTTTTGGCTGTGGAAGCAAACTGACTTTTTGTTTGGACTGCTTTAGCTCCCCTTGCCCCTACAAAGGGCTGGCTGATGCTTTGAACTGCACAGCTACAGGGCTGTGCCCTGGACTGAGAGACCAGAGCAGTGCCCCCCCTCTCACTAAGGGGGTGCTAGAAGGTATAGCATACTACAAGTGTATTAACAGGAGCATGGGATGCTGGAAACCTGGTAAACCTTCAAGATTATATTAATCTTCTGCCTATTTGAAACTAATTTCACATTTTTATATTAAATAATTACAGTTTCTTCAAGTCCAGAAGTTGCTGAAGAAAGTAACTCACTCTAATTCCAGTGTAGATGCAGAGTATGGCTGAATCTAAACCAATTTAGTATGCATAGAGTGTAACCATGCCTGAACCCTGTTTATCACATTGACAGGCATGGTCTGATCCATTTCCAGAGTGTGCTTGCGGACTGGGGCTGTAATGTTCTGCAGACCTTGAGTGTTTGTTCATGAGATTTTAAACATGGCCCAAGTCCAACAATAGACAGATAAGGATGAGTGGAGACTTCTCTTATTAGACTTTACTGTATTACCCAGAAGCCCCAACCAGAATCAAGGTCCTATTGTGCTGTGTTGCTGTACAATCTCTTGTGTGCATGTATGTATGCGTGCGCATGTGTGGTGGGTTTTTATTGTTTGTGGAGCGTGGGAAGGAAGGCTGTAGTGGGACCAGAAGCTGCTATTCAAATACCAAATAATAATTCTGGAAACTTACTAAGCAAAAATAAAGTTTGTGTGAGATCTTGACTGGCATTTGTTCCTTTTTCTTTAAAAATAACCTGCACAAATCCATAGTTTAAATTGTATGAAGGTTTCAGCACCATCATGTTTATTTTGCCTTCTAAAAACCCCACTGGCTGCAAAAAGCAAAACCTAAGACACGCATTCCTCCTAAGTTTTATTGTTAAAAGGGATAGTGTGAGTAAAAATCTGTACTGTATGTACAATAAAAATGTCTTCACCTATATTACAGTTCAGATGACAAACTCAAAATTGAAAAACCTCTAACTTACTTTTCTCACTATTTATGGTGATGTTTACTTATGCATTTGGCTCAGCTTCGATGAAGAAAATTGACTAGTCCATTTAGCTTCCGTTTGGTCTAATGCTGCGCTGTTGGATTTGCAGACATGGCATGGGTATGCTTATTTATATAGTAAAGTACTTTTTCCATTTGAATTGAAATAAACTTGCTCAGAATTTCAAAAATAGGAGGCGAAAGTTAATTTCCTAAGTCCATACGTAGACTCCTGTCTGATTTTTGAAAAGCGCTGAGCTCCCAACAGCTTGTATTGAGGTCAGTGGGATGATCCCAACACTATTAAATGTAATGATGAGGAACAGTTTAAAGCAAAAGTTGGCAAGAGTGCAGCCTATGGAGTTCAACATAGCTAACAGGCACCTTCATTTTGAATATGGATGGGGAGTCTACAAATCTTGGCACTAGATGCTTCAATTTGAGCAGGGTGGCCAGGCCACTTGACCCAATTTGGAGAATTGCATTCTAGGATTCAGGCTGCCCATACATCTCTAAGACGAGGACTGTGAATCTTCTTTGTTTTATGTGAGTTAAGCACAGCTCTCTGTCTTCACGAGTCCCACCATGTTCAAATGCAGCAGGTAGGGGAGCATGATTTCTGGGGTAATGAGTGCAGGGCAGGTTATACAGAAAGTTAGAAAAGAGATAAAATGCTGCAGATTTAAGGCTATTTCAGTATTTAGTTTTACCTAAACCGTTGTTACTAACTCCATGCTTTCTCTCATTGTCACGTGCTGTGCTTGTTCCTCTTAGCAAGAACATGGCAAATAAAAAGGTGGAAATATTCTCCCTTCTGGAAGCTGTGCAAATCTGTGCTGTGCTGGAGGACTGTCTTGATCAGCTTGCTATTCTTGGATATATTATGCCAGTTTCCTATGAGGGCAGGACAGACATCAGCAATGTAGGTACCTCTATTTTTAAAATTCTCTTGTTTTTCTTTCTGCCTGTATGCTATTCCTTCTCACGTTCTTTTGACTCTTCTTAAAAATAAATGTTGATAAATATTCATTGTAAAGTATCCCACAGCGAAGGAACGTTATAAATGCATCATCTTGTTCAGCTGGGGCCTGATTTTAATACTTATATTGCAGTAGTACCCAGAGGCACTAATAAGGATTGGTGTCCCATTCAGGCAGGCACTGCACGAATGTAAACGAAGCCAAAGAACTTACAATTGAAGATGACAGCCACAATGAAAAGGAATAGGGAAAGGGAAATTTGATCAAGCATAACTAAGTTATATATACAGATATGCATTTTCTTTTTAAAAAGCAAGTAAGAACAGGATTTTCAAAAGCACTTAGCACTGATGTAATTCAGCTCTCATAGAAGACACTCCCGTTGTGACACTCCCATTTCACATAGAAGAAACGCCCATTAACTTCAGGGAGAACAGAGTTGGGCCAACACTGATCATTTTTGAAAATTTCAGCCTAAGTCTATAACTAACCAACTGCTCCTCAGCCTAGCTCTCATTAACTGGCTGATTTCATAATAGGCATCACAGGATAAGTGGTTCTAGAGGGGAGATTTGAAGGAGAGGGCAGCTCAGGGACAGGGAGGATGTTCCATGCATTAGAGACAGCCTAGTGGAAGGTGCGGAGATGTTTGTGGAGAAAGAGGCAGTTGCAGGTGATGGAGTGGCAAACAGGGTGATAGGACACGAGTGGACCTGACAATCTTGAGAGGCAAATAACTGGTGACAGAGATCAAAGCTATCTTAAGAATCTTACCTTTACCCAAGGCAGCAGCCAACTTCCAGGCTAAGCAGTTACAAAACTTTTCTTCCTTATAAGGAAGGAACTGGATATAATTGAAGCATCATTCATGACTGAAGTGGCATAAATGACTGGAACCTAGCGTATCTAGTCTTATGCTTCATTCTATTCACCATGCCAGAGCATCAGCAGAGAGGAAGAGTAAAGTAAAATTTAATTTCATGTTCCAGTCCTTTCTCTCCCACCCATTTTCAAGAAGTTTGAAGTGCACTGGATTCAGAGCCTGACTAATGCTTAAGCCATACAGTAGAGGGCATTCCTTCCCTGAAATGAGATCTATGAGCTAGACACACCTGCTCCCAAATATGGATTCTCATTCATTGAATAGCGTGTGGACAGATTCTGATGTATTAGCAGCGAACCCCCACAGAGCAAACACATTTCTAAGGATTCTGTGGGGGTGTTCTCCTTCTGACACCCATGTTCAGTTTGTGATAGTGTCAGTGAAAATTATGCCCATGTATAGGGAGTAGCAATCTGTGTGCTAACACCATTGCTCTGTCATTTTGCCACTGCACTCCATCCCCTATTTTTCATTTTTAAATTGTCAGTTTCATTTCAAGGGACCCTATCTTCTGCCAACCACTTAGCATGCTGCTGGAGCTGTAGAAGTCAGTCAGAGTTATGACAGTTTATATAACATTAATCACAGTGGCAGCTGATAATTCATTAACTTTCTCAATCAATGACTAGGGTGCACTGCTCCTTTTCATGTGCCCCCCCAGAAGAATGGAGTGTTTCCATTTGCTAAATTTGGTGCAATTGCCTCAAAAATAATCTGCTAGCCAACTAAACACAGGGCACCTCATGCAATTTACAAACCCTCTCTCCTTCGGTAACTCAACTATCCTAGGCATTTTAAGGTACCTGACAAAGTGTCTGAGGATACTACATTAGGTTTTTCTGCAGTACAGTCATTTAAGAGATTGAGATGCAAGCTATTTTAATGTTGTTCATTTCAAGTCAAGGGTTTTTTATTTGCACCTGTCTGTGCACATTTAGTGTATACAATTTATATATCTATTCACACATATACACATACACACAGTACATCTGGGGCAGATCATCAGCTGGTTAATTGTCATAACTCAATGGAGCTATGATAATTTACATCCGTGGAGGATCTTTATCTTTTGTTTTCCAGGTCACACCTTAGACTGCCAAACAATATCCAAAATGTTTCCATGCAGTTTGTTACAACAGTAGCTGTCAGTATTCTCAACTTCCCCTCCTGATTCTCCTTGTACTTCCTCCACCACACAAAACAGCTGAACAAACACATTCATCCAGCTCTTACATTTCTGTTGAGAAGGGAGCACATCATACAGTGATTACTATAGAAATAAGGTAGACAAAGCTCCGGGTGATGCTGGTGGCAATTAAATGAGAAATAGCTGATAGGGTGACCCTCTTTCCTCAGTTTTCACCTTGGTCCTGGTCCTGGACAGCCCTTTGCGCATGCTTAATTTTACACACTGTGAATAGTCCCATTAACCTCAATGAGCCAACGCCCCTGTGCTTAAAGTTAAGGAGGGAGAGAGATCCTTGCAAAATCAAGATCTTGTTTTGGATTTCAGACTCCCGCCTCTTAATACACTACATAATGGCTGTGGGTGTGATTCTAATCTATCGTTTAATCAACTTTTTCCTCTTCTGTTATATAGAATTCTTCATTTCTCTTCTGTCCCTTATGCACATAAATCTCTTGTTCCCTTATAGATTGATAGCCAAGAAATTAGTGAAATCATCAAGAGCCAGAAGGATTTGGGGGTTAAGTTTGAACAGCTCATGTCAGCAAGGTCAGAGAACAGGCCAACAGTTCCCTCCGAGTCACTGAAGTTCACAGAACTGGAGCAGCAGCTGCAGGAGACAAGTGGAGATCTAAAAAGGGCCAATCATCTTTTTAGTAGGGCTTCAAAACAGAGTGCTGTGTCCTCCGATAACCTCAGAAAAGTTCAAGCTGATAGGTGAGTGATCAGAGAGGACTGTGACTTGTCCTGAGAGGTGCCAGATGACAGATCTGAAGGCTGTGAAGTCTTCATTTATCTCCAGATCAGATAGAAGCAGTATAAGCTTCCCTCTCTCCTTCCTGAAGATGTACTTCACCCCTGACCTGGTGGGACCATCTCTGGAGGGAAGAGGGTGTTTAGTCTTCAAGACCTATTCAGATCTGGCCTCTGCTTTGCTTAACAGTAAGGAGGCCATTTACTGTGATTTGGGAACTAGGATACCCATCTAGTAGGAAATGCACTGACACAACCGACTAATTTCTCAAAGGTCTGCAACGTAGGGCCCAGTGCTAATGACTTTTGGTCACTCTAGTGGAATCCAAAGTGATGACCTTTCAATAATTCATCCCTGGATCCATCCAGTACTGGTGTTTTAATATTTGGGATCAAGGTTCCTCTAGCAAATACATATAGTGAAATTAAGGTAAAAGGCTGAGCATTGTCTCTTGAGCTCAGTGAGTTAGTATTTCATACGATGCCACTTTATCCTGCTTTACAAAACAGATAATGAACACAAAGGCCAAGATTTTTTTTAAAAAGGGAACCTGATGTTAATCCACATTTAAGATCCTAATTAGATGGCTTGATTTGAAAGAGTGCTGAACACATAGCAGCTCTCATTGATTTAAGGAGTCTAACATTAGGCACATGTATTAGAAAATCTTGGCTTGTATAATTAAGCAGCAAAATCAAATGAAGGACTTCAAGGGAATTCAGTGCAAAAAAAATCCCAAATGAATGCAAAATGGTTGCTGAGAATTTAATCATATATGCATCAGGAAATTGTACATACTGGTAAATTATAAGCTCTTCAGGGTAGGGATCACATCTTTGTAAATGTCTGTACAGCTCCTAGCACAATTGGCTTCCATCTTGAGTGGGGCCTCTTGGTACTACTCTAATATAAATGTTAAACTATGATAATTCAGCCACACTGCACCTTCTTAAGGCATAAACTTAACCCTTCCATCATACTACAAAATAATCCAAATGCAGAGGTGAGAGTTACAGTGGGAAACATAACTCTGTCTACACCAGGGTTTTGCCAGCATAACTATGGTGGGTGAGGGGAGTGGTTTTTTTCCACACTCCTAGCCATTTTAGCAATGCCAGAAAAACTGTGTCATGCAGATGAAAAGCCTTGGATTTGGTGCAAGAATCCAAACAGACGAGATGCAGGACATTACATTACTGTAACTTTTTAGCAGGGACCAATAAAGGGTCCTGTATATTTGAGCCAGGCAACGAACTGCCAGAAAATAACATCTTTGTCTAAGTAACGGTTGTGTTCCTCCTTGTTTTTGTTGGCAGGCAATATGCAAGCAATGTGATTGCAGAAACTTTGCAGGAGATGCAGACTTCAGGAACGTTTCAGAGCCTGCTGCGAGCTGTGCAGAGAGAGGAGGAGAAGAAGTCTAACTTCCACACCATCATCGTCAGGTCAGGGTTGTGTTAGGCAGCTTCCCAGCTTCATTCGCCACTGCTCCTGAGCACATGTTCCTACTTAAAATATACAAGAGAACACAGCTTCTTCCATCTGAGCATCTCCGTGTACTTTGTAAAGATTCATTACATTACATTTAGGGAGAGAAGTACTTCTGGGCCTAGCACCTTATCTACCGTGGGAATGCCCCCTCCTTCCCTTTATGCTGGGGACAGGAAGCAGCTGGCACAGTGGTTGCAGAGCTGCCTCCATCAGCAGAGAGTTACCTTAGACAAGTGTAAACCACTGGTGAGTGAGTTACAGGTTCCCCTCTGGCGATCTGCAGCAAATAGGAGTTTGTTACAGTCCCAGATAGAGAGTTTTAGCTCAAGCTGTAGCAGCTCATGTTTTTACTCTGGATATCTTCAGTCAATCCCAGGTGTATCAGCCAAAATGGCAGCTGTGAGACAAGGGGGATTCATCAGGAGTATTTTCCACTTTTTTAAGGCCGCTTTGTTCTATACAGCAAACGGGAGAATCCTGCATCTAGTGTAGGCTGGCAAAACTGCGATTTGCATGGGTGAAGCTTACCTTGATTTCAAGCAAGGGTAAGCACCACTGGTGCACACCATGACTTTAAGCAGCTACAGTGGTGGCTACCAATAGCTGTGATCGAGGCAATTCCCCAGTGCAGCAGAGGCCTAGGTGTGAAGTGTCTAATTTCCTCAAGTGGATGCTTGCGGCGTACAACACTATCTAAAACTAGAATGATCTGTTCTGCTTACCCATGCAGGGGGCAGAAGAAAAATGCATAGTGGTAACTGTCTGTGGAATAACCATCAAATATTTCAAGCAGAAAATGGACAAATTGTGACACCTGAAAAGGACATCTCAGTTTATTCTCCACCCATCAAATGTATCTAATCAGTGCTAAAGGTTCACCTCTCTGGGCATGCTCTTTTGGAGTGAGCCCTATACGTTTTCCTGTAAAACGTGGCTGCTGATTTTCAGTTTTGTCCATTAAAATCGATGAAACACCCAATGAAAAAACCCCCACACCAATAAACACCGGACAAACACCAGCAATGGTTACATGTATCTAAGGGCTTGTCTACATGGAGTAGTAGTGTGGACGAGGGGGGGTGTGTGATTTCTAAAGCACACCAATGTGTTGTGGATTAATTGGTCTGTGTAGACTCTGCTGGTGTGCACTAAAGGTTCCTTAGTGTTCCTGAATGTAGCGCTGTTTGAAACAGTACTATATTAAAGTGGATTAGGGAACATTACAAAGAAATTACTCATTACAGTATATGCAAAGAGAAAGCCCTGAACCTGCCTGATTTTTGGACAGCTACAAAGAACTCAAAATTATTAAAAATAAACCCTGAAAAATAAAATTAATAAACTTGAAAACCAGAAGCCCTCAGTTTTACATACGTTTGATTTTTAACTGTCAACCTGTTAGTCTAAAAATAGCCTTTATCCTGTACTCAGAATGGAAATTCATTCTATCACATTGATCCAGATAGCGACTCTTCAAGATGGAATATATGTTGGAGTATAAGATCTTTAAGGCAAGGACCCATCAAATCGATTAATGAATGAGGTACTATATGCACCCATCGCCCTGTATGGATATTAGATCATAAGCATAAAACCTGAGAAAAAAATCAGTGACATGGGCAAGGGCCACACAAATTGGAAAGCTACTGACTGCACATTTTAAGGCACAGATTACCTTTATAAAATAAGAAAATAATAGAAAGTGGAAAGTCTGTGAAAATAAAATCTATTCCAATTGCCCATCAATAACAGAAACTGCATGCTTGCATCAAAAAGTACAGTGATTTTGTTTAAAATGTAAACATCTTTGTGGATTTCGGTCTGCCCTTACTGATTTGAGAATTTGAACACGTTTGGTTTTTAAATATATAGATTTTCAGTTCACCCTTCACAAAAATAGCATCTTACAAAAACGAAAGCCTGTGTAATCTGGAAATGACTAGTATTAATTAGGGACATGAGCCTGCATTGAAATCTCTGGGAGTTTTAGTACAGAAACTGTCCCCAGATAGTAGGCTTTCTTCCCCTACCCGCTCAGCCAAATAAACCAAGTCTTTGTGGAGTCTACACAAGTCTTTTTTAGGAGAATCCTATGTTTTTTGCTTCATTCTCCCAAGCAGTTCCCCTGTCTGGCTCAGCAGTGGTACATACCGTATATTACTTCACTGTGGATTTATTTAACAAGTCGTCAGCTGCACGGTGACATCCCAGTTCATGACTTTCAGATATGTAGCCTCCCTAAAGCTTAATGTGGACAAAAAATTGTCTGTTTGCCAACTGGCCAATTAAAGGTGGCTCACCCTATGGTCCTGTTGAGCTTTCTTACCTACAAGCTCTCAGGGCAAACTTGAGCAGGGCTGTGTTCTGTAAGGTGCAAAACTGCATCAGAAGGCAGGAAGTTTTGTTCCTGGGGAAAGCAAACCCTACTCTCTTGCTGTATCCAAGAGAACGTAGGGTTTTTCCCTTTTGTTTTTTTCTCTAGGGAGGAGGAAGGAAGGAAGGAGATAAAGTCCCTCCAGAAACAGCTGCAAGATGTCAAGAAAGAAAAGGAATTAGAACTTCAGGTGAGAATATTTGAGATGGGCATCATGCTAGAGAGGAAGTGTGTTACTGAGCATGCCCAGACTGTGATCTCCCATTCCTAGGGAGGTTCACAGTGTCTGATGGAAGGGTGTGAGCACACATGTAACATTTTCACTTCGGGGCAGGCAGGGAATTTACTTTTGGGAAAAATATAAACAAAACAAGAGCAACTGTAGCTACATCACCATTGTTCTGGGGGTTCAATGATTGTTAATTACTGTTAAAGCACCGATAGGTGCTGTACAGCTACAATAGTCTCTTCCTCAGGGATTTTGCAATCTAAGAGAGAGATCAGATCTGAATGCAGTGGGAGACCCAGAGGAAGATGTTAATTGGGAGGGGGATGACATAATACTGACAGGAATTAGCATTGGAAGGCCTAGTGGAATAAGTAGGTTTTCAAGATGGAGTTAATAGAGATGGTGGGGACAAAATGCACTGTGATAAAGGGTGGATCCAGGCATAAGGGCTGGCATGGGAGAATGCATGAACAGGAGAGAGTCAGAAGGAAATGAAGGGAGTGATGATGCTGCATCACTGATGGAGTTAAGGGTGTGTGTAAAGAAACAAGCCGAGATAGAGGCAGAGCTATGCAGAGCTTTGAAGACAAGGACAAGAGCCTGACACTTGACAGAGTAGGTGAGGAGGAGCCAGCAGAGGATCTGAATAAAGGAGTGATCTGATTGACTGGCAAATGAGGGTCATTTTATTCTTAATGGTCTAGAGGTGGGTGAGATGGAAATCAGGGAGTCCAGAGAGGAGGATTTAGCAGTAGTTGAGCCAGGAGATTACTTGGGCATGGAAAAGCGTTTCACGTTGAAGGAACATTGAGGAAGGGCTACTTTTTATAGAAGTTGGGAGGAAGAAGCAACAGGACTTGGTGAGAGCTTAGATGTGCATGGAAGAGAAAGAGCAGCTGAAAATGACCCCATGGCTCCAAGCCTGCCAAGGACAGTATTGGCATTGGAGAAGAGAAGAGATGGTTTGTGAGTAAAAAGGATGAACTCAGATATAACCATGTATAAGTTGAGGAAACAACAGAACCTCCAGAACTGATATCAGAGAGACATGAAAAAATGCTGTGTGGAAAGTAGATTTGAGAGTCATCAGCATAGAGGTGCTAGAAGAGACAAATGGGGGCAGATGAAATCAATTGGGATAGGTGTTGGAGGAAGAAAAGGAGGAGATGAAAGACAGAGTCTTGCTGAACCTCACAGAAAGGAGGAACCACTGAAGGCAATATTGAAGGAACAAATGGTTACAAGGTAAGATGGTGAACCAAGGAAATACAGTCACAGGAGCTCAAAGGTTTTCCAGGAGAAATGGAGAGGATTCTTTTTCTAGAGGATTTTAGGGTCTTCAGTTTGGCATTGCATCTAAAAGAATCTGAGGTCACAGACAGGTCTGCAAAAGGTAGATGTGGGCTTAATATATTCTTATCTTCTACTGCTGAAACTGGGACTCAAACCTATATCCCATAGGCCCTAAGGGGGAAACAGAAGTTTACAAGTCTGTTGACCTCTGTTTGGCAGCTAGAAGAAATGTTAGTTGTTTTATTTGGCCTCTGACAGTGTGGCAGTTACTTGAGAATTTAGTGTATGTTGTCCCTTTCAGTTCAGATTCAGGTCACCCCTAGGATAATGCAGGGAAACACCCTATGCACTGTACCAACATAAGGAGCAGCTATTCCAGAACAAATGAATAGGGAGAACTGGCTTTCTGGTTTGGTCTGGTGCCAAAGATGGAGCTCTTTCCAGTACTAGGAAAAATGCTTCAACCCCCGGGGACTTTGTTAAACCCTTTTGCGGTAGGTGATGATCCTCTGTTTTCCAGCCTTTACCCTCTGATCTCCGAGTATCTTCCTTCCACCTTTGTGATCAGCCTCACAAAGTGTGGCTTGCAGTCATTTTCTTTCTAGCTTAAAGTCCTCATCCTGGCTTTCCTCATAGCTTGATCCATGATGATAAATCAAGATGGAGCTATATATGTTGCCAATATTTGCTGTATTATTTCTACCAACTGCATCTGAGGAAGTAGGCTGAAGCCCATGAAAGCTTATGCCTGCTGAAATTAAATTTGTTAGTCTTTAAAGTGCTACAGAACTCTTGTTGTTTTTATTTCAGATCCTGCTTTCCTCCCGTTGCTAAAAAATAACCTTCTCCGATTAGGTCCCCCTGGGAGAATGATTTCTATTCATTTCACTGAGGAATTTCCAATAGGCAGCTTTACAGAGACTTTCATGATTTGGCATCCTGCCAACTAATTTGCAAAAAAAAAAAAAGAAACCTTGAGTATGGAGACTTTAAGCAGCAACAATAGATGGAGCAGAGGATTAAAGCCCCCATGGCAGTTTCCACTCTTTATATTGAGTGTGAAAAAGGAAACAAAAACAAGCAGATATAATCATAGGTTTAGAAAAACACGTTCATTGTTCAGGGTATGTTCCTTGTCTGTTCTTGTTTTGAGCTGTCTTAGCTCTTAACATGACACTAATTAATAACTCACAGGGTTATTCAGCTATTTTTCTCTCCTCATTCTCTGTACTGAGTATAAAATATTCTTCCCTACTGATTTTGTCCTTTTGGCAAACATGGATTCCCCACTCACCTGTATTTTTAATGGAGCTGAAAAACATCACAAATAAAAAGGCCCAACGATTTATTCTGTTAATTGTGGAAGTGCATGGAGCTTAGGATGGGCACTTCACTGTTATAAATCAAAATAAATAAATGTTGACCTGATCCCTCCCTTCCTAAGAAGATTTGGATGCAATATGCACTGAGAATGGCTCTTACAGGCCACGAATAATCTTTGTTTACTAGCAGCAACCCAGATGCTCTAGTTATAATGAATATGTTTTATAACACAATGAAGTGAATAAAAACTAGGAACACACCATACCGCACAAGACAATAAAAACAGCAGTCTGGCACATCTCATCTAAACCCTGTGGCTTTAGAATAAGAACTCTCTTCTGTTTTTGGAAGTTAAGGAATAAAGAAAGAAATCTATTCAGGTTCTTATTCTGTGTGCATCACCATGGTGCCTGAGTGCCTTGCATCCTCCTAGGAGCTTGTTTTTCTGACCTGTTTCCAAATCCTTACCAGGCACCAGGAGGGTACCGATGGTGTGCGTTTGGGTAGCTATTGATATTGTTAGGCTCTCAACTTTACTTGTAAGTGGTGTTTTTGTACGAGCACCACCTCGCTTTATTCCTTTATCCACTGTGGTGTAGGAGGCCATTCTAAATAATGCAGCTATGGGACAAACTCCCCCTTCTGTCAGCTGGAAGCACAATAACCCTCCCGTCCCCCACATCGTTTCATGCAGAAGAAAATATAAGCCATTACCCAAAAACCCTCTGCTCATTATAAAGTCATTTGTCTCAAGCCATATGACAGTTTGGGCTGTAAAATGATCTTCAGTCTGAGAGACCTGAAAAAAATGTGGATGCATGACACAAACCTAAGCCCTATAAACACAGTTTGCTCTCCCTGACTATCCCTGATGGGACAGTGAGTGCGTGTGTGGAGGGAGGATTTTCCCTTCAGTTGTTCCAAATTCTTCTTAAAAGGAACGCTCTTCAAATGACTCATGCGGCACCAGCCTTTAAACACAGTCGTATGGGGCAGGTTTTTCCCCGTGGGATTTTCCTATGTTTACTCAGTGAAGAAATGTGATGGTGCACTGTTTGAGAGACAAGATGTGAGCCTTTCTATGGGCTTCGAATCATTTAAATAATCCCAGCACTTCGGTGTTTCCTCTTCAGCCACAGGCTTCAGCTGACGAATGTTGACCCCATGGTAACATGACAGCAAGCAAACAGGAAGAATCTGATGGAGTAATTAAAGGCACGTGGCGCAAGAAGTAAAACCAGATGCATGAGGCTCGGTCTTATGTAACTGCAAATGCGCTTTTCTGACCTTTTGATTCTTAGCACAATGTCATGTGCTTTTCATATTCAAGAGAATTTGCCTTTAGTTACAGTCCTGGATTTCTAATCTTCATCTGTTACCCTGAGAAACCAAGTCAAACTAAAAAACCCAACCCTAAACCGAATCATTCTTCAATTCCCCAGTGCTTTCAAACATCTTGAAACACACTCAGCCGCTGACATCAGCTCAGTATCTTTCAACTCAGGAGTCCCTGCTGCCAGAGCAGCTCCCTCAGACATGACTTGCATCTGGAAATCTCAGCTCTGCATTGTAGTGAGAGGGAGCAAGGAAGGGGTGATAGCACATAGCCAGCTGCTTTTCCTCAGCACCCTTTACGCACCCAAAGTGTGTGCCTTTGTAACAAAATGTATACTGTCCACCCTGATACGCTTTCAAAGAAGTAGTGGCACATATGAACAGAGCAAGGTTCAATTTTCTCCTGTCCTTAAATTTGCTTTGCAGTTGCTTACAGGTTTTCTGGTTACACAAAAACTTTCATCCAAGGAGCCCAACATGCTTTGCAAACTAAAGAATTAAACCTTAGCACCCTCATGACCGAGATGCCATCCTTTTTTATAGATGGGGAAACTGAGGCCCAGAGGTTGCGACTTGTCCAAGCGCACACAGGGATCTGTGGCAGAGCCAGATATAGACCCCAATTCAAGAAATTACTTAAGCATATGCTAATTTTAAGCCATTGAAATCAATGGAACTACTGAAAGTTATGCACATGCTTAAGTACTTTCCTGAATGAGGGCCCTAGAGGCCAGGTGTCCTGGTACCCAGTGTGTCACTGCGATCTCCAGATAATGACTCCTTCCCTATTTGTTTGCTTCCTTCTATACTGTTGGTTAAAATGTAGATTTCTCTTTGAAGTTCAAGTTGCTCTTGGACAACACTCTGGGGGAAAGTGAAGCTTTCAGCCCTATGATTGTTAAACACGCGGGGTGGGACACGGGTGAGTTTGCCTGGAGTAGTGGTACAAGAAATGGGGAGGAGACTTGCATTTTGGAGCTTGCTTTTAGCTCCCTTTCCCCCCATATACCCCTTTCTCCTGCCTACTCCTCAGAACCGGAATGAGATGATTGCGTACCTCAAAGACCAGCTTCAAGAGATGAAGGCGAAGACAGATATGGAGAGCCGCTATGTGAAGAAAGACACAGAGCTCCAGGTCTACCAGACCCAGAAGAAGTGCAGCAATGCAGAGAACGACCTGTTCAATGAAACAGAGGTAAGCACTGTCCTTAGGTGTGTTCGTAAAACATCTCCAGCTCCTAAGGAGAGCTGGCTGACTCCAGATTGCATTGCCACCAGACTCAGCCAATATATAACTCACGCTGCACAGAGGGGATTGTTTTACATACAGGGGGCACAGGCTCCTCCATCCCACCACCTCCTTGGCTCCTGAAGTTAACAGTAAGACAGAACTGGGACTAAGTGCGCAGTGCAGAGCTGCTGAGCACAGGTTCACTCTCTGATGGCTCTGGTACTGCCATGGTTGTAGTACCTCATTGTTAGGTCATATTTTCCTCCTGTTTTCTAAACCCGTATGTTGCTGTTCCCTGTAATTACAGGACAAGGACAAAGCTGGTTAACTGCAGGTTTCCACTGTTGGTGAATTCAGTCAGCTAGCCACTTCTATTCAGCTATGCAGGGAGGGGACAGGCAAGAGACTGCTCATTACTTCACCAAGCTCACAAAAATAATGGGGTGAATGGGATGGCATTAATCATTAGCACTGGTAGATAGCTGCACGGGGTGCCACCGGACAGGAGAATTGTACTGCAGGAAGAAGGTGTGTGGTTGGAAAGATCCCCCGCTCCAGGAGCCCATCCCAAGGATGCAGGCTGAAGAGATTATTCAACAGCAGAATTGCTGCAAGGACTGAATGATTTCTGGAGGAGCCCCCAGGCAGGCCCAACTCCTATATGCACATCTACACACACAGTCAGGCAGGCCCATACACACACACCTCCATTAGAAGTGGCTTTCAAGTGGAAAAAATGGGCTTATGACTTCCTCCTGATGGATAAAGGTCGTCTGGATGGTTTTTAAAGATCAAAGCCTTTTCTTTTCCATTCATTTTTTTACATTAGATGTTCAGGTCCTGTCTAGGCTGGATGGTTCTCTGGTGGATGCCTGTACAACTAGTGAAATGATGACATGACAAGAAGCAAGCGTGAAAGTTGAGCATTTGAGAGGGGACGGAGTTTTTAGACGGACTGTTTTTTGTTAACACTTGTTTATCTTCGGTGCCTAATGAACACTCAGGAGAAAGGATGAATCTTGAACAGACAGCATCCCTGCCCCTTCAGTTCAGGCGTGAGAGCTAACAGTATAGTCCATCTCTACGTCAAGTGGGATATACCTATATATTTTTGCCCCTCAGTGCCTCATCTCCCTGCCCTCAGCTTCTGGCTTTCTGCACCCAGAACAGAGTCCAAAGGAGAGTGCGTGAGAGAGAGGCTCTGATTCAGTTCTGGGCTCCCAGTGGCAGTCCCTGATAGAGGGGAGTAAGAGGAACAGCGGCTAAGACATTCGGAGCTGGCAGCCCTGTGTCGTGAGCTGTGCTAATGGGCACCTGCAGTGCTGGGCTCTTCCCATTCCACCTTCTGCATTCTGGAACGCCACCCCGAGGACACAAACCACAGCAAGAGGCTAGTTAACCAGGCACCAGTGCCTCTCCACAGCTGCAGTCGATGCCGGAGGATGCGTAGCATATGGAAGTTGGGAGGGTGAGGGGCGAAAAGTGATGGGCTGCACCAGCGAATGGGAAAAGGACTCGACTTGCAGATCGCAGGTGTAGGGGGCTAGTCAATGTGTGTTGCTAGGGCATCAATACAAGCCAGGGTTGGCTCTGGGGGGAGGGGCTGATCATGAGGTACACCCCTCTCTGCCATGATGCTGGATATGCTTTAGTGCAAGTCTCTGTGCTAATGCCATGTCACATCCCTCACCATCCAATACTACAGTCATTGTGAAGCTGCTAATGCTGCCCTACCCTTTCGTTCCTAGAGTTCACTCTCCTTTAGAGAACAAGCGGCTTCTTATAGATCCTGCAGTGCAACAACCCCTGTCACATTCAGAAGTGCTATCCATTCACCCTCCGCGCAGTCGCTCACCAGCGCACATCGTAGCAATGTATGCATACGTGCATGCCATGACAGCCTCTGACCTGCTCTGTCTTTATTGATCACAGAAGCTGAGGATCAAAACTGATGAGGAGGTTAGAGTCCACGTGGAGATTGAAAATTTCCTCAGGCAACAACAAATGGTGGGTGACTCAAATGTTTTCAATTAGCGTTTAAGGTAGCAACTTATAAAAATCACATCCGCTTATTGCTATGGTAGCAATTAGCGTCTTGAGCAAAACAGTTAATGTTCATCTATCCCTCGACCAGCTTCAAGACTGTTGCTGGAATTACCATTTTGCCCATAAAACACAACGCCGGTTACCTGTAAAACTTGGATACATTTCCCCCAAATCAAAATTCAAACAGGAGAGATTTGTTCATCCAAATGTTGTGAATTCTCTTCCTGCCCGCCACAAGATGTTCAGATGATCGGGCTTTAAGTTAATGTAGTTTCACTGCAAATAGATCAGATTTCCAGGCCACTCAGAGGGATATGGCCCCACAGCCCCTTAATTCTCCATGGCTTGGCTCTCCAAAGGTTTCAACCTGCTGACCACTAGGAAGGGCTCTGCGGACCACTAGTGGCTCAACACTAGCTCCAGGATTTTGGCTTTTTGAAGGGTTAGGGCATGCTGAGGAATTGCTGTGCTGTGTAACATCAGTGTTACTTTTACAGAAAGACAGAAGATCGATCAGACGATAGAAAGTTTTCAGTAGCATTACTAATCCTTCCCAATGCATTCTGTCTACCGTGCTCAGTGTCAGTGTGTCTCCCAAACAGAAGTTGGAAGAGAAGCTAGAATACTGGATGGAGAAGTATGAGAAGGACACGGAGTCTAAACAGCAACAACTGAACACTCTAAAAGCATCAAAGGCAAACGATTTAGCAGCACTGCAGGAACTTGCCAAGCAGGTAAGAGATCAGCAGCCGAGTGAAGGATTCAGTGAACCAGCATTTCACTGCCCAGGCAGCACTCCAAAAGCTGGAGCCTGGGCCCTTCCCCACCCTCACTCTTTTCATTCACTCAGAACAAGGGAAGAGGATTTAGAGTAACCCTGGAAGCATTCAACAGAATAGGCAGGTACAACACAGTAGGGAATGGTGTCAGGGAGAGAGCCACAGGAGTCATGGGTCCTGTGTTCTCTGCATGTGACTCTGGTCAAGAAATACCATTGTTTGCTATTTTCCCTAGGGCTGCTTTGCGTGTAAGAGACTGGCACGGAATTGAAGGGCTATTAACAGCCTGTGTGAGGACATGGCCCTTCGCAGTGTGTGCCCCATCATGGATCGCATAAAGCTATTGCTAGTCCAGGGGAGAGGCGCTCTTTTCATTGCCAGTGGCAGCTGGATGCTGCAGGCTAACTGGGCTGTCATTGTAAGGGCTCGTCCACTGCCCCGCACTTTGGACGACAGGGGTGTGAATAGCAGTTTGCACCAAAGTGCTGTGTGTAACTCCCGTGTGGACACTGCGGGTGTGAACTAAAAGGCCCCTAGTTCTAATAAAATCACTAGAAACAACATATTCTAGGTGTTGTACTGATGTTCACTCTGAACCTTGTAAAACGGAAAGATCTGATGACGATATTCCTGTATAATGTCTCTTTAAACAAAAGCTCACTGTTGTAGTGACTGTTTGTTTCTGACATTTACATGGCAAGGATTTGTGAACATGTTATAACTTCCTAAATACATAGTTTTAAACAAGGGTCCTACTTCACATTAACAGCGTCCCGATGAAGGAGGTTACACTGGTGCGCGCTGCTATTTCCCCCTCCCACCTCGGTAGACACAGCTTAAGTTTACTGAGTACTAAGCGCCTGCTTGTGGAGTTAGACACTCAACTCTTTGTGCTGTCGAGGGACTCATCTTCCATTCTGCATGCGAAACTTACAACATCAGTTGTCATCCCTGTGTCCCAATCATTCTACCACTTCCTCTACCATCGGCTCTGATTGGCTTCCTACCAACATCTGTTCCACTAGAAGCCACACAAGACACCCTTTTTGCATGACAAGATCAAAGGGTTCAATATGTCCAGGCAATGCAAGGTTTCAGCTCGCTGCTTTACGAGTGTCAACACAGTTATGAGCAATATTTGCACTGCAGAGCTGGGACAGACCAGATGGAAAGGAACCGAGGGAGGAAGGCCCATGGCTCACACATCAGCCCCCAGGGACAAGCCTTGTGCAGGGAGCTCTGGAATTCAAAGACATCATGATGCCCTTGGTGCATGTTCTAAAGAGTCTCTGTGCATTTCTGCAGTGCCGGTTATTTGAACAAGTCATCATTGAGGATCGGGTGGAAAAGGAGGCAGCAAGAAGAAAGGTAGAACAGGACGCACGGGAGTTAAAGAGCGTCCAGAAGGTAAAAGGGAAAGAGCTACCAGTGCTGTGACTTATTAATGATCTGCATGGGAAAGGGCTGTGTTCTGTGAGCAACACGTAGAAAAAGGTTTGACCGGCATGGGCTGGGATTAGCCAGGGCTTCCATTTGTGGGTGGGGAGAAGAGAGGTGTCTGCTGCGTGTCCAAGCTGCTGTTTGTTCTCCCCACCCCTTTATTCTCTCTCTGGGCAGAACAGTCACAAAGTTAACAGCCATCTACCGAAGCAGGAAGGAAATAAAAGGGTAAAGTCATGGCTCCCAGAGTGGAGATTTGGGGGCCTTTTGTCCATCACACCACCTGTGTAGCAAGGATGACACCACAGAGGGTGGGTTGCACTTGCGTTTGGAACGTTTCCAAGGCGCAGGGTTTGTGCATATGGAGCCAGCTGAAGATTGCACTGGCAGCTGACACGCTGCTGCTGGCCGAGGAGAAGCTGGCAGACAGCAGACTTAAGACAGGATGTGGGCTCAGGCACTCCCAGCAGGTGCCTTGGGAGAAGGGCTGGAGATCAGAAAGCGTCACAGAGCAGTATTCCCTGGTACTCTCAAGTTCACAATTATGTAATGTTTTTACATAAACGTAACCTCAGACAATCAGAAAGCCCATCCCCTTTCCTACAGCACTGAGCTCCTGGGGGTACTTGACACCCCCATGGAGGGGAAGCCGTGTGCGCAATGGCAGCTGACTTCCCCAAGACCAGCTGCTCTCAACAGGGAAGAATCTGACTCTGGCTTTGGAAAACTAACTCTCCCTCTTTTCTGCTTCCAGCTACAGGCCTGGTGGAGAGGCACAATGGTTCGCCGAAACATTGGCCCCTATAAAATCATCAAGAAGCCTAAAGAGGACGAGCCAAAGGGCAAAGACAAAGGGAAAAAGGAAAAAGCAGGAGCAAAGAAAAAGAAGTGATGTGCATAGAATTCTGCTCTGGTTAGACCTCCAGGCCCTGGACGCTTTGGGCTCTCATGGGGGAGAAACACAGGCTTTGTGCACAGAGTAAGAAATAAAGCCCTCGGCAGAGTTCAGGGCCATGGCTTTGGGCCAGGCTGGAGTTCGTTTTCTTGACAGGGAAGAGTTTAAGATGAAGTTTCCTGCACAGGTTTGACCTCACCAGCTCAAGGTAACGTTAGAGCGTAGCAATCGGCTACTAATATTTGTGATCTGCCCCTGTGCTGTGCAGACACACTATTGCCCTGAGAGCCCGGGAAGCTGGAATGGCATGTCTCTCCAGGTTTTTCTGCAGCCTTAAACTAATTAGTCATCTGGTCTAATTCACACCCTGCTCACTGGGTTGAAAATGCAGCAGTCTGAAAGGCACTCTGCGCTGAGACTGTTCACCACTTCTCCCCGTCACTGTGCTGGCATTGGTGGGAGTGCTAGGTAGGCTGGGCACTCGGCCTTCACCACTGGTTTGGCTAACGCTGCTTGGAGCAGGTCTGCCAGCTTGGTGGCAGTCCGGTCCCTTCTGTGTGCCATTAGTGCCAGAGCTAGATCACTGGTAGGAGAACTGCTGATGAGTCTCAGTGCAGATGTAGCCCTGTGCATGGAGGGTTTGTGTTTGTTTCCATTTTCACAGTCCTCCTGCCAGAAGTCACTCCGGCCCTGCAGGAGATGAAGAAAGAATAATGCACAAGTGAGGGTGTCGCTCTCGGTACAGAGCAAGACGTGTCCTTTGTACAGCTGGTGCCCAAGAAGAGCAGCTCTCTCAAACTGCTGCATCCATAGTGCCCCGGCCCCAGAGTGCAGCGAAGTGATGACAGCCTGGCTGTTACCTTGAAAGAGAATGGGAGGTGAGGCGGCAGAGTTCTGCTCTGTTATCCAAGAGGGCTCTCCCGCTCTGGGTTGAATCCTTTTAAATGAGATTGTACTATAGTCAGCGTATTCAATGGAAACCACCACTAGTGCCATCTATGCAGTGCCAAACAGCCTAGGGGCTGAGGGTGTTTTGGTTTTTTTAATACTCCCACCCAGACACACAGCTCAGAGCATACAGAATCTGAAAGGGGCTGTTCTCACTTTCTGAGACCATTTAAGAGCTGGATCAGGAGCGTTTAGCTGTCCAAATTCATATCTACGAGTCAAACTGTGCCAAAAGTTCTAAGATCAAGCAAAATTACTTCAGTTGCAAGTGGCAAAGCTGTTTGGCTCTGAATTCTGAGTTCAGTGGTGGCTGGTGCCTGATTATCAGCCGGTAATTTATTCTGCCTTAATAGATCATGGAATTGGTTGTCAGTGGCGTTCTGAAAATTCACACACTTCAGGCAAGCTGGAGTTACAATCATTGGCATCGTTACTGTAACTAAATCAGGACGCACTCCCCTTTAAGTCACTGATACGAAATGAGAACACGTTAGCTTGTCTTCCTGTGGTAAGAACCGGCACCACTCGTGTACGAGCTCCCATCGCACGTCTGCAGCAGAACTCCTTATTGCAGCAGGCGCCTCACAGCAACCACTGCAGTGAAGTTTAATTTTAATTCCCCCTTTAATGCACTCAGAACTTTAAGAAACGTTTCATTTTGAGACTAACATTTTCCAGGTTTGGTCTGTGCTGAGAGGTGACATTTTTTGGGTGAAGTTTGAGCAATGTTCCTTCAGACATTTGAGTTATGGAAAAGTAGGGAAAATGCACTTTTCCTATTGTAAAAAAGTTCTCACGATACGCTCTGAGACACAGCTACCACAAAAACAGCCAAGGTTTGAAACACAGCCTGGGCAGCGTTCAGCAGGGAGCAGAACCTTTGCATACTTCGGGGCAGAGAGCACATGAAAATAAAGTTGAGTGAAAAATCACTTCTCGTTTTAAGGACATTGTCTGTTCCGGAGCCTCCAGTTCCTTAGCATGAATCCAGTGGGACTGCCCTGGCTCTTCAAGTGTTGTGACCCTTGAGGATTACTGCAGGAGGTACACTGCAAGCCAGTGGGTATCACATGCTGGGTGCAAGATGTAAATTACATGCAAAGCCCCCATCATGTGACCCAGCTGCAGTGAATTATGATGCAAACTGGAAATGAGGGTGATCGCCAGTTTTAGTGAAATGGTTCTGACTGTGTCTCAAAAGGGAAAAAATACATAAATACCACAGTCCCTTCAAATTATAAAGTTAGTTTGTTTCAAAAGGGAAAAAAAAAGGGGTCTGAATGGTTTTCATAAAAAAAACCTACATAAATACCACAGTCCCTTCAAATTATAAAGAGACTGAAAGCTAAGCAAATGCGTGGGGAAAGGGGCTTCAGTTAGATTGTTTAGAACTGGGTGTTTTACCTTCGTTAGCCTCTATAATCAAATGCCAAATGAACACCTGATTGTGTTGCTCAACAGTCCTACCTCTCAGCTGAGTGTGAGAACTCACAAGAGACACAAAAGGGGCACCAAAAGCAGGGAAGATCAGACTTTACGTTCCGATTTTTCTAATCTTTCCAATGTAACAATATTTTTTTCTAATGTAAAAAAAGCAGAAATGGCCCCTATTTTAAGAAAGGTCCGATGTCCTCTCTGCATGTTAAAGGACACAGCTGATCAAGCATCTTTTGCAGTTTGCCAAATGCTTAAGAACCCCCCCGTGCAGCTGCCCACCCTTTCTCCACCATTTGGAAGGTAGAACTGGGACCAACTGTGCAGAGGGGCCGAAGCTCTGTCATAGAACTGTTGGGGGAGGCCAGGTCTAACAGGAGAGGAACAGAGCTTAGGCTCCTACAGGGCTTCTTACAAATTCCTCAAAGCAGCTGCCTTCCCCTACTTCAGAGAAGATAACCTGCTGGGCAGAGCTTCTGAGCCCCACAGAGCAGGGCCCTGCTCCTAAGTAACTGAAGAGCCTGGATGGCACCTTCCCTCTATCCCCAGTGTGCGTGCTTCAGTCACATCTGCCCTGCCCGTCACTGGAGGACCAGCTCATTCCTCACTGCTTGCTGTTCTGCATTGTGAACAATCTCCCTCTCCCTGCCTCCCACTCTGTCCTAAACCATCTAAATTCCCCCCATTGTTTGGGGGAAACAGACTCCGAGGAAAAGGTCAAATGGACAAGTGGTCAAGCTGAGCTACCCAGAAAAGTAGCCAGTTTGGTGGAGTTTGGCATTGGAACCTGGACTTGTGAGCGTCTTGGCAAAAAGTACAATAGCACCAGAAGGCCCTGATCAGCGTCACCAGGTGCCACTAATATAAAGAAGAAGTTTTGATGGCTGCACACTTGCATTACACGCAGGCCTGGATATCAGATACTTCCCAGTAAGTAATTCGGCAGGGAGGAAGTTGTGGGTCTGAGTGGTAAGATTAGCGACGCAGATTTGTGGAATCATTCTGCGCTAAGTTCCGTATTTTGAAGATTTGCCTCAAGATAGATTTGCAGGGACTTAACAGCGTCTGTTCCCTGACAAGGGCGGTCTCGGATATGTCAGAGTGAATCTCCTTGGGGAAAACTAAGGGTTCCCCCAAATGTCAAAGCCAAATGTTGCTAGGTTACATCTCCAGCAAAGAAGGTTCAAAACCAAAATGACTTTTCCAGTTTCTATGGAGAAAATTAATTGGAGCAGTGAAAGGGATGCTGCTTTCCGGATCAGAGGACCAGAGTGCCTCAGTATTACCCAACAGAGGGCAAACGGAGCAGGGTGGCTTTCTGAGCTGGTGGTAAGTATATACTGCATCAGAGCAGAAAGGATATGCTGACTCAGCTCAAAGACTGTTCAGTCTCTAAGCATCAATAGCGACTAAAGGTGCTTTATTAAATACTGTAGTCAGGGGAGTTTGGAAGGTACAACAAGCTCAAGGTTGGGTCCAGCCCTCCACGGTCTGTAGGCAAATCCATATTCTTTACAGCCATTGTCTGTCTTGTGTCATGACACAGCTGCAGAATCAAGCTGGTCAAAGGACATACAATACATATTTAATAACGGTTGGCCCCTGCTCTCAGGTACCTATCTGTTGTGCACAGAAGGGGCTGCTCTCTGGTGACTGTCTTCAGTTGACAGAGAAGTTAATAAGCTTAACACCCAATTCCCACACAAGCTGTAAGACAGAGTTAAGGTTGCAGGTGCATATTAATGGTCTGCATGTATATTTCTGTACAGAGTTTAAAAAGACATCCAAGGTTACAGACCCAGGAAATGCAGTGGTAAGGCTGCGTGTTTCTCAGAAAGTGGTTTTGTTGCTATTTAATTCTTGTTACTGCACAGGTGCCAGAGAAACAGAATCCACACCAGAATCAGTCACTGGGGCAGAGGACTCCGGGCAGGAAATCCCACAGTGTCTGAGTTCTTTACTGAGATGGGTATTATCCATTGTTTACAGATGTGGAACCTGAAGCACAGCGAAGTCCATCTTGCCCAATGTCATGCAGCAAATTGGTGGCTGAATGGCTCAGGATGGTATTAGTCATGGGCCAGGCAGTGCCATTTCTAGGCTACTTGTTCAAATGCAGCCTCGTTCAGTAAGCAGCTGAGAGTTACCGTACAATGACTTTTCAGTGGCCTATATAAAAACAACATGGCAGGTCTCCAGGCAGTTCTCAGCAGTCAGGTATCTACGGCACAAAAATCACCACCTCCCAATGGCAGCTGTGCAGACTGTTAGAACTCAGCAGAGACCTCAAGGACTAAATGGAGAGTCAACGACCCTTGCAGCCCAGCAATGGCTCCCCAGGTCCCGGTGAGGGACAGGACTACGAGGGGAAGATGAATGCTACTGCTGCGTATGCAGTACCTCATCTGTGGATAAAAATGGAGAGCTTCAGTCTTCAGGGCTGCCAATTCTGCTGCTTTACTTAGCATTAGAGTTCATAACAATTTTAAAAGAAGGTTTTAAAAGAAATGAAGCCAAGAAGTTCTTGGAGCAAGGAAAGAAAGATTTATTATTGCTGGGAAAAGACTGTCAACGCTTCTATAACAAGCTAGAACTTGTGCATCTCTGAGTCTTTAATTTATAGCCAGCTCTGCCTGTGAACTCCACAGCGGCTTCTTCCCCGCCACTTGTCTACATCCCAACAGTAAGCTGGATGCTTAACAGACAGGAGAAGACAAGGCACCTGCCTTGAAAATCTTACAATCATACATATAACAAAGCAGGGAAACAGAGTGCAGCAAAGAGCTACATGAGTGAAAGATGGGGTCCAGCGTGGTTCTCAGTAGAGCCACCATTTTTGTTTGGATTTTGGTCAGGCATCCAACCCTAAAACTTCTCCATGGGGACGACGAGGGGTAATAGGCCTTCTGGGGGAAGCGTGTTCTAAGGAGGCACAGAGAGGAACGGGTAGAGGGTGAGTAAGGCAGTCAAGAAGAGATGCCAGGTATAGAGGACCAGACAGGCAGCATGGAGAATGGACTGTGGGATAGGAGGTCAAATGAGATAATTTGGTGGTTGGTCCCCTCTGGCCTTTCACACAAGGGGTGATTAAATCATGCCGCTTGGGCAGAGCAGAGGGAGGCTGGAGCTACGCTGCACAGGGTCCTGAAGGTGAAAACAAGGAGTCTCAAAACCGATGGAAAAACTCAACAAGAGACAGCCAGTCAAGGGACCGGAAGAGTGGACACGGCGTGGGAGACGCGGATGATGTGGTAGGATTGTGGACCAACTGGGGGGAGGGAGGGGAAGGGCAGAGTGTGTGAACCAAGGTAATTGTGTGGCTGCTGGCAAGCTTTAGGCCTGTCACTTGTTGGCTGTAAAGTCTAGTTCTGTGGGAGAGAGGAAAGAAGGAACAAACGTTTTGGGCCATCAGGAAAACGTTCCTATTACTGAGGGGATGGAATACTGGCACAAACGTCACAGAATTTAGAACCAGACAGGGTAAATAGTTGAGAACGTAATGCAGAGAGCAGCTGTGCACTGGCTGTGGTTAACGGCCCACGTGACCTCAAATATTTTCCACCCCGAGTTCTCAGAATGGACGGGGGGGTGATTCCGAGGAACACTGCAGTTACTCTCACAGGGAGAGCTAGAAAGGCTGCAGAGAAACAAGGTCTGATTACATCCACTAAGAGAGAAACATGCTGACTGCAAACATGCAGTCTCCTACGCTGGTCCTTGGATGGTTATGCTTCAAGAACAATTTTTCCTATACCAAGCTCTTAAGATGACCAGAAAAAAAATCCATTCTCCTAATAAATTTGGTAATTCATAAAGTAAATACACACTTGATACACAGGATGTGACAATCACCAATGCAAATATAACAATATGAGGAAGAAATATTTCCGCTCATGTAGGTTTTAAAACTTTATTTCAAATTACCCAGATATTTGTTTTCTATGATCCGTGTGCTAGAAGTTCACACTACTAGCAGCATACAGGCAATTTCAAATAAAGTACACAATATTCTGACATATTTATACTTAGTCTTAAAAATTATGGAATGTATTTACAGACATACAAGTAGAGGAGGGAGCTTTAAAAATCCTTTACTAATTACACGTTTACAAAGTTTTCAGAAACAAAATTAGACTTTTGTAAAATGTCACAATATCTATACAAAGTATTTTTTAAATGTTCAAATTCATCTTAAAATTCCTGCTTCTAAAACAAAAATGTCAAAGAACTATTTAAAGTTATAAAAGGATAAAACATCACCAGTTATCACAACACTGCTAAGTGTAACAGAAGTGTTCTTAGTGCTGTAAAACGTCGTCTAGAATTTAATAAACCAGCAACAAAGGGGCTTTCCTAACAAGCTTCCCCGTCATTAGCTTCCAAAGAGGAGAAATCAAAATCCTCTATTTCCTGACCAGATCACTTCAACATTAAGTGCCTGTGCCACTTGAATTTCTATTTTGTAACATTTTCGATCCTCAGTATTCTTCAGTGCTTGTGTCAAGTGGAGTTAATATCAATGTACTAGCAAGCACTGAACTCTGAAATGGATTTTTCCCTAACACAAATGCCCAAAAAGGAAAGACAACACTGGATTCTTGCTTTAGCACACAAAATGAAATCCAAGGTTTTCTTTAAAATATTTTT
The DNA here is from genome assembly GCF_026122565.2 of Emydura macquarii macquarii. Lineage (NCBI taxonomy): Eukaryota > Metazoa > Chordata > Testudines > Chelidae > Emydura > Emydura macquarii. Next base: position 2,971,428 of record NW_027132502.1, on the reverse strand, counting down.
TCACTGGATATAACAAAAATTGCACATAAATATACCAAAAAATCCAACCCATTAAATTACAACAGAAAACAGGAAGTGGTATTTGGTATAACATTAAAAAGAAACAGTATCTTGAACTTTTAGACTTTGATTTTCATCCTCAACGTCTGGCCAAGGATTAGTGTTTGCCAGCACGAAAGACACAAGATTAAAGAGTCAAACTGACGTGACCACACAAATGTGAAATTGCTCGAGTGAAAAGTTGGTTCAAAGCTGCAAAGGAAATAAGAGGACATATGCCTGAACAGGCAGGCAAGCACAGCTGCTGATGTAAAATTTGGCTACACACGTGTGTGACAGTGGCTGGTTTTACAACGCACAGTGTGAAGCGGCCATTTATTGAAGGTCAGACCCAAACCCCAAATTGTTAATTTCTAAAAACTAACATTTATGAAATGTCCAACTTCTACCAACCTGAATGCTGTTACGGTTCCCTTCCATAGGTCCGGGCAGTGCTGGAGCAAATAACAGACTTTCATAATTCCACACTGAGTTTAACAGATTTCTTACAGTGGCTAAATCTATTAGATTAAAGGAGGGTGCAATATTTAAACAAAACCTGATACCCAGGTACACAGAATACAAAATACCTAGTACTGAGAATTCAAATTAATGTGTTATTCCTCTTTAACAAGGATTTGTAGACACTCCATAAGGAAGCCTTTATGGTCTGTGGCAGAATTGTCTATATCAGCATTTCCCAAACGGGGGGTTGCAAGATATTGAGCCATCAGGGAGAAGGGGTAAGGAGCAAGGAGCAGGGTGAAGGAGGAGGGGCTCTGGAGGGGACGCGCCTGGCACCCAGTCCTGCTCTGCCTGCTGGGCCCCGCAGCCAGAACCCATGGCAGCTCCACTTGGCACTGCCGGCAGCCTTGAGCCAGCAGGGAGGGCGCTGCTGGTTCCATCCTGGATGCATGGGGCTGGCTGCAGAGAGGATTGTCTCTGCCGTTGGCAGAAGAATCCAAGGGGCTGGTGATGCTGAAATGAGCCGCCCAGCCCAGCAGGGAGCTGCAGCACTGGGGAGGGATGGGGAGCTTGTGCTGCCACCACTGATGGGGCGGGGCGCCCAATCTGTGTGCTCTTGCCTGCTCCAGGCTGCAATGGCAACTCCTTCCCAGGTACCCTGGGGAGTGGGGAAGCAGGGCTGGCTGTGGGATGGAATGGGGGGGAGCAGGGCTGGCTGGGGGAGCAGGGTGGGCTGGGATGGGGGGGAGCAGGACTGACTGTGGGACTGGGCTGGGGTGGGATTGGAGGAGAGCAGGGCTGGCTGTGGGATGGGGCACCCAGGGCTGAAAAAATCTGCCCTCCTCCCCAGAAATATCTGAACTGGCACCACTACATCTTCCATTCAACAAAGCGACTACAATAAAACATTTCTCCTTTCACTTCCACATAACCCGTCGAGGACCAGCTCCATCCTTTGCAAGCCTTCACTTGGAACAAGGTGCTGTGAGATACAGTCTCCCCGTTTGCTGGGGGAAGGTCTGTGCACACACGGCTGTCCTCTTCCTTTTTATGATGCACGTTATTGGCATGCTCGGATCTTCCAGAAACCAAGGCAGCCACTTACACATGATGAAACTTTTCTCTCATTAATTGTGCGACTCTAGTTTTTAAATATCCTTCACGTGTTCTTCTAGACTTATGGTGTGATCAGTGGGGTCAACACCAATATGAAGCAAAATACATCCTTATATGAAATCAATGAGGCAACAGTTACCACAAGTGATCATGGAATAATTATCATGCAAACAATTCAGGGTGAGAATGGAATAACAAATCTAAAGGGAAAAGCCAGCTAAGCCCAGACTTCTGTGCTCAAATGTTTCCCTGACCAGGTTTGATACAGCAAAGAAAACTTTTAACTAACTTTATTTTCCATTTCTTCCTCTCACGTCATCCCTTCTGAAAACCTCTTGGTGTTACTGGTTCATTAACCATATCCCAAATGGAGCACCACAAAATGCATTCACACTGTATAATCCATGATAATGGCAGCGGTGCCTTCTGGGATACACCAGGAAGTATCAAGAGCATTTCACTGTGGGAGAAAAGAACTTTTAAAACGTGTCTGTCTGTGTGTGTCTGTGTCTAGTTATTGCAGAGCTGGATGTGACCCAGCCGAGTCAGTGGGGCCCATACAGCACAGAAGTCTGGACTTTGCAAATCACCTTTCAAGTAAAATACATCTTATTTTCAGTCCTTCATTCACGTATTTTGAATTTCTACTTTTTGGGGGAAAGCACATGGGGGCAGGGAGTAAAGGCAGCTTTTACTACTGCATGAACAGCAAGAAAACATGCTTTATTAAAGCACTGTGTCAAACCCACCCTCAGAAGTTTTCTTTTGCAAAAGACTGGCACTTTGAAAGCTAAGTGTTATGCCAACACACAGAACCGATCTGGGAACTCAATCATCTCATTCTTTCCTACAATGATTTGTTCCTACATAAATGGGGTCCTCGTTGGTGTACAGGGGCAGTTGTGTCTTGTTTTCAATTGGAAACAGAATTGGGTAATGATCTCAAATGGACGGTTTGACAGCTTCTGAGTATTTGCACTGGAATGAAAATAGGTACACGATTCTCCAGAGGAAAATCTTCAGTCATTCTCTGCAGCAGATACAAGCCATAGACCAATTTAACATTACCATCTAGTAACTGAGTCCCCACTCCTACGATGGGTAGGCAAGACAATGAAAGGTGGTAAGAGGTTTCCCATATGAAAATAGATTTACAACCAACAGAAGCTTAAAGCCAGTAAATATTTTGATTTGTTTAATAAAAATATTTGAAGAGTTATGATTTAGTATCTTCCACTGAAACCTGTGTTCCTTATGGAGGTAACAAGCAGTAAGTTTTCCCTGGAAAAAACAACAGCACTATTTTTTTTGTTAATATTGAGGACATGCCAATGCAGATTAAAGCATCAGTTTCAGTCTTGCTTTGAAAAACGTGAATCATCAGCTTCAAAACAGAGTCTGAGCCTATGATCTTTATATGTAATGGAAAGAACTGGCATTTCTTAGAAGCAGGGAAAACTTTTTCTTTGGGTCTCCTGGGGAGGACAAGAAGTCTCCATCACTGGATGTTGTTTCCATTGCAACACCCTTTGTAAATAAATCCTAGCAGGGATCTTACAGGTTTTCAAACTCTGTGTGTGTGTGTGTGTGTGTGTGTGGGTGTGTGTGTATAAATCCCCTGAATCTACATGGTCAGTTTTAACAGATGCTTCCAAACCACCAGAGAAAGGATTTTTCCCGAGAATTTTTCCTGAGAATAAACCTATCTTTATAAAGGGGAAAAAATATTGGTAAAAAATGAAATGGAAACTGGTGTGATCTCCAAAAAAAGTGGAGAAATGAAGCAAAACATTCCTGTCAGGAATCACAGAAGCTAATTTCCTTCTTATAACAGCTCTGTGTGGATACACTGCTTCAGCAGTGAAGTCTTCATGTTCTTCTGCTTAGCCAAGGTAAACCCAAAGGTCCTGGAGATCTTTACACAGCAGACAAGGGGTGATGCTGCTTTGGGGGTGCAAGCTCCAGAAGTGCGTGGACAGTCACTGCTACCTGTGTCAAACCTTTCTCTTCTAAAATATGCAGAGGCAAACATAATCGCTCCTGAATGGGAAACATGACAAAAAGACAAAACCAAAGAAAAGGGATGAAAAACGCTCAACTGAAAAGAAAAGAAAAATGCAAATAAAACAAGCAGGTGGAGACTGAAATATGGAATGTTATGGACACCTAAAGAACAATATCTATGGAAGTAAATCTTTACCTATGGATAGCCAGCTGCAAATGTGACAGCAACGTAACAAACCAGCAAACTCCAGGGCAATCGTTCTGTTTGTTTATTCATCAGCACTCAGGAAAAAATACGTACAAATAGGGAGAACTTTCAGGGGAGCAGGTGAGAAGAGGGGAGTCCTACATTCGCCCCTACCCACTCAGACGTCAATGACATTACTTGATGAAATCCGAATTGGACTGACTGCGGGGAGGGGTCTTTACTTCAACCTGGTAAACATGCTCAGAGATCAAAAGGACAATAGGAATAATGCTTTCCTTTCCATAACACAACTGGGATGTGGGGAAGGCCTCACAACACCCTTGTTCAGCTACCAGATGTGAATACGCAATCACACTTTTTAAAGCTTTTAATAGATACTGAGATACTAGCATGTGCTTTGGAAATATTGTGCAATAAATCTGAGAAGTATCTGTATGCTTAACAGCAGTTCTTGTCAACAGCAAGAGATATATCACCTGCAGGGAAACCCTCTTAAAACAATAAACCATATATTTGGTCTGATCTTTCCTGCTAGAGACATAGCAGAAAGCCCCGCGAAAGAAGAAAACAGCAGAGCATACAAGTTGTTTTATGGCAAAAATAGGGACTTGTTTATGTGTGTGATTGAATGGCCTATGAAAAGGAGAAATGTAAAAAGTGCTCTTCTTACTGCTAAACAGAATAAAAGGAGGAGTTACCAAGAATATTTTAAAGACAAATATCCTCAATATATGAATAAAAAAGGTTCATCTTTCACAGGCACTCTTTTTTAATACAAATCACCTCAGAGAAGCACCCTGTTAAGTAGCAGTATTTAAAAATATCAAGTGTGGAATGCGCTTTCAAGGCATTTATTGGGTTGTGCTGTTGTGTATATACGATGAGTTTAGGGCCTCATGCTGCAACCAACACCGCACTGGCTGTCCCTGTGCTCATGCAGGCTCCTCAATGAGCCTTCAGACAGGGTCCACCCGCGTGGAGTCAAATGCAGAATCAGGTCCTTGCACTTTTACTTTAAAAAACCTGATACCTGAAATTTGGCCACTCTATAAAAACCCAGGGAATCTTTATACATTTCTTTACATATGCACACGGCAACCTGATTTTACAAGGCTTGCATCTTATGTGAAGACTTTAAAAGAAAATCTTCAAATTCTTGGCAATGTGTGAGCAATCCTGACTCCTCACATGGAGACACACTGAATGAGCGCAACCTGCAATTCTTGAGATAAGACAGGTATCAGACCCACACATTTCAGGTCCAACAAACAAGGAGGTGTCCCTATCAGACTAAAGAAGTATAATTACTGATAAAATATCTGTGGATTTCAGCCTTTTGAAAGTATATAAACAAATAAGGGGAAATGATCTGGAGTGAATCCATATCCCAGAGATAATCATGACAGACAAAAAGACTTACAACTTGAAGGCACTGTTATTGTAAACCCCTGCAGTTTTAAATCACAGTTCATTAAGAGAAGTTAATATAGGCAACTGAGTTAATTTTAGTCCATACCAGCAAACAGTGCAAAAATAGCTCCAATGGTCAATTTGTTTAAATAACTCCAACCCTGCCTTTTGTGGGGAAAAAATCAAGCAGGTTCTCCTCAGGCAGAATACCCGAGACAGGAATGTGATCTGAAAAGGAGGCAAGCAACTCCCCTCAACCTACTCTCATGTTAATTAGCACTCCTTTTATGACAAGGCTCAGCAGACCATGAATATTAAGAAACATTTTCAATGACAATTATATCGTTTGCAGCTCAGCTATGTATGATGCAGTTCTTCAGACTTACTGCTGTGTTAATTAATGCTGCTGAAATACTGGACGGCAGCAGCTAAACGGGGTTTAAGAGCCATTTACCATATTTCTTCGGATTAAGAGGAATGCATTGAAACACATTTGGAAAAGGACAAATGACTTAATACTCACTTGTAACTGTCTCTGAACATAGTCTCCTGAATCAGTCTACACTGGTCTCTTGCACACAGCATCAGGAGCGCCCTGAAGCTCTAAGACATTTTTGGAACCCTGACTTGAATCAAGTGGGAGGGCAGAATGGGAACTCAGCCCAAACGTGGATAACTGAGCAGGAGAGATGCGGCAAATATGGCTTAAAATCCAGGCTGATCGGTTCCCAGCCTTTGTGAGTAAGAATCAATATACCAGGCTCATTGCCACTACTTCCCATTAAAGCGTGATCGGTCTAACCTGGAACAGAGCTCGTGTGGCTCCCAGTGTCACTCTTGCAAACCTGACGCTGGTCTTTGAAGGAGCCCAAACTTGCCACCGTGCCGAATGGGACACGTGGCAGTGGTGCCCTGGCACCTCACACAGAAGCTCTTCATCCAGGCAGGGAAGAGGCGTGTGGAGTGGAAGTCACAGGAGTCTGAAGTACCTGTGACTGAGCAGCACCAGGCTAGGCAATACTGCCCAGAAAAAAAGGTAAACAGGGAGCACCATGTAGCTACTCTGCAAATAACGAAACAGAACTGATCAGCGTCTAGCTACTTTTGTTGACAAACCTTGAGAGAGATGGGGCTCTAATACAGAGTTCATATGACAGTCCCATTAAAACAAAAACAAACAACAGGAAAAAACCGGTTACATGCCTTTCGTAACTGTTGTTCTTCGAGAGGTGTTGCTCATGTCCATTCCAAGTAGGTGTGTGCGCCATGTGCACAGTTGTCAGAAGGTTTTTCCCCTCGTGGTACCCGTCGGGTTGGTGTGGGTGTCCCCTGGAATGGCACCTCTATGGCGCCATATACAGGGCCCCACCGACCTGTCACCTCTTTGGTTCCTTCTTGCCGGTCGGCTCCAACAGAGGGGAAGGCGGGTGGGTTTGGAATGGACACAAGCAACACATCTTGAAGAACAACAGTTACGAAAAGGTAAGTGACCGTTTTGTCTTCTTCAAGTGCTTGCTCGTGTTGATTCCAAGTAGGTGACTCCCACGCTGCCCTAGGAGGAGGGGTTGGAGCTCACGGAATCACTGATTGAAGCACCGTTCTGCTGAATGCTGCATCGTCCCTGCCTGCTGGGTCATAGCATAATGCCAGGTGAACATGTGGATCGATGACATGTTGTGGCCCTGCGGATCTCCTGTGTAGGGACATGCACCAGGAATGCTGCTGAGGAGACCTGCGCTCTTGTGGAGTGTGCTGTTGGTGTCAGGGCCGGCACCGTTGCCAGGTCATAGCAGGTCTTAATGTGATCCACGATGATATCCTCTGGGACGACACCAGGAGACCCTTCATCCTGTCCGCTACTGCGACAAAGAGTTGGTTTGATTTAGAAAATGGTCTCGTCCTGTCAATGTAGAACGCCAGTGCCCACCTGATATCCAGGGAATGGAGGCTTCGTTCCCTGCTATTGCCTTGTGGTTTAGGGAAGAATACTGGGAGGAAAATGTCCTGGCTTGTATGGAACTGGGATACCACTTTGGGGAGGAAGGCCAGATGAGGTCGCAACTGGACCTTGTCCATATGGAACCCAGTATATGGGAGTTCGGATGTCAGAGCCTTGATCTCAGACACCCTCCTGGTTGAGGTTATTGCGACCAGGAACGCCACCTTCCATGAGAGGTAGGTAGAGGAGCAAGCATGTTGCTAAAGGCTCAAAAGGGGGTCCCCATCAGTCTGGAGAGCACCAGGTTAAGGTCCAAAGTTGGTATTGGATGGCGGACTTGGGAGTATAGCCTGTCCAAGCCCTTGAGAAAATGAGTTAACACTGGATTAGCAAAGACTGATCGACCATCCACCTCGGGATGGAACGCAGAGATCACTGCTAGGTGAACTTTTAGGGACAACACCGCCAAACCTAGCTGCTTCAAGTGCAGCAGACAGTCCAAGATGGCAGGTATTGATGCTTGCATTGGAGAGGTGCTCTTCTGCATCGCCCAAAACGAAACTCTCTTCCATTTGGCCAAGTAGGTAATCCTGGTGGATAGTTTCCTGCTGCTTAGGAGGACCTCTCTAACATGCTCCGAGCATGTCGATTCTATGGGGTTTAGCCATGAAGCTTCCATGCTGTGAGGTGGAGGCCACAGAGTTTTGGTAGTGGTCTGGATGGTCTTTATTAGAGGGAATGCCACTTTTGAGAGTCCTTCCAGTGCTAAAATGTTTATTACAGGATTTACTGACTCCATCATCTCTTCTGCTTGGAGCTCTAGGTTCTGGGCCACTCTTCAAAATAACTCTTGGTGGGCCCTGATGTCCACGGGGGGGAGAGGGGGAGGAGGGAAGCAGCTGAAGTTCTTGCCACCGCCTCATCAGGGGATGACGACGACGATGATGCTCTGAGCAGTCAGGTCCTCCTGACCCTCAAGATCGCGGAGTTCTCCCTGCATGGAGATGTTGTGCTTGGTGCCAGGGTCATCCCACGTGCCGATCCTTGCATCGGTGCTGACCTTGGTGCCCGCTTACGTGCTGCACGGTGATAAGCAGACCTCGGGCCGGGAGGGGGGGGAGGGGCCGCCCTTCCTTCTGAGGCGAACAACTGAGGGACTCTAGAATAGGCCCCCTGGGTCTGGTAGTATACCTAAGGGGTCCAAAAGGGCCATTGTGCAGACATCTGCCACTGCGCTAGCCAAGGGCCCGCCTTCATACAAGATCTGGATGACCTTGTAAACTGAAGTAATTGAAATAGGATGAAATTTAACAGTGGAAAGTGCACGGTCATGAATTTAGAGACTAATAACAAACATTTTTGCTATAAACTGGGGATACATCAGTTGGAAGTGACAGAGGAGAAGGACCTGGGCATATTGATTGATCACAGGATGACTATGAGCTGCCAACGTGCTGTGGCCATGAAAAAAGCTAATGCGGTCCTAGGATGCATCAGGCAAGGTATTTCCAGTAGAGATAGGGAGGTGTTAGTATTGTTAAACAAGGTGCTGGTGAGACCTCATCTGGAATACTGTGTGCAGTTCTGATCTCCCATGTTTAAGAAAGATGATTTAAAACTGGAACAGGTGCAGAGAAGGGCTACTAGGATGATCCAAGTAATGGAAAACCTGCCTTATGAGAGGAGACTCAAAGAGCTTGGTTTGTTTAGCCTAACCAAAAGATGGCTGAGGAGATATGATTGCTCTCTACAAATACATCAGAGAGATAAATACCAGGGAGGGAGAGGAATTATTTGAGTTTAGCACCAATGTGGACACAAGAACTAATGAATATAAACTGGCTATCAGGAAGTTTAGACTTGAAATTAGATGAAGGTTTTCTAACCATCAGAGGAGTGAAGTTCTGGAACAGCCTTCCAAGGGGATCAGAGGGGGCAAAAAACCTAGCTGGCTTCAAAACTGAACTTGATAAATGTATGGAGGGGATGGTATGATGGGACAGCCTAGTTTGGCAATGGACTCATCTTTGACTACTAGCTGTAACCATGCCCAATGGCCTGTGATGGGACGTTAGATGGGATGGGCTCTGAGTTATTACAGAGAATTCTTTCCAGTGTCTGACTGGTGAGTCCTGCCCACATGCTCAGGGTTTACCTGACCGCCATATTTGGGGTCGGGAAGGAATTTTCCCTCAGGGCAGATTGGCAGAGACCCTGGGGGGTTTTCACCTTCGTCTGCAGCATGGGGCCCGGGTCACTTGCTCCTGGATTTTCTGTACCTTTAAGTCTTTAAACCATGATTTGAGGACTTCAGCACCTCAGCCAGAGGTCAGGGGTCTATTACAGGAGTGGGTGGATAAGGTTCTGTGGCCTGTGTTTTGCAGGAGGTCAGATCAGATCAGGGGTGGGCAAACTTTTGGCCTGAGGGCCACATCTGGGTATAGAAATTGTATGAGGGGCCACATGGTGGGAGAGGGGTGGGGGTAAAGAGCGGGACTGGGAGGAGGGAGCACCCGCCATGCTCCGGCCAGGGCACCGCTGGGCCCACGTGGTGGGAGAAGGGTGGGGGGAAGGGGCGGGGTCGGGAGGGGGGAGCGGCTCTTGTGCTCCTGCCAGGCCCAGCTGGAGGGCCTGATGAAAGGCTCAGGCAGGCTGTATGCGGCCAACGGGCCATAGTTTGCCCACCCCTGGATTAGATGATAATGGTCCCTTCTGACCTTAAAGTCTATGAGAGGAGCTTGTCCCGTCTCCTGTCTGTACCGGCACCGTTTCGACCAGTGCCGGCTATGCTGGGAGATATATGACTCAGCCTCTGAGTCTGACGACTGCGACTCCAAACGCAGAGACCAAGACAGTGCTGGAGAGCAGTATCGTGGAGAAGGCAACCGGTGTCGCATCATGGCTGATTTGCCTCTAGACAGCACCGCAGCAAAGGTCTTGCATCCAGTGCTCTCTCTGGCCTGGCGGGGGACTGCTGTGCATCATGGCTATCAGGTCCCTGGCTGCCTTGAACGTGTCTGAAGTGGAAGGGAGATCCAATTCTTCCACCAGGCTCTCCCCCACTGGGGAGTCCACTGGCACTGGACTCGATGGACCCTCTGTGGGCCCGGAGTCGACAGTGCCGCTTTCGAAGGGGTAGGTGCCAGGCACCACAGCCCAAGATGTGCCCTGTTATTGTCTCTCCCCACTGATCTCACCACGAGCAAGTGCTTCTGTCTGTTTTCTTGTGCGGCGCTGATGAGCGGGAGCGGTGTCAGGCTGACTGCAGCACTGGTGAAAGGCAGTGCTGAGTGTCTCTGAGTGCCGAGTCCTTCCTCGGCACCGCAGACTCCCTAACTGAGGCCAGTGCACTCCGCACCGAGGTGCCAGGGTCCAACTGGTCTGGTGGTTGGAGACGAAGAGCTGCCTCTATGTGGAGGTGTTTCAGCCTGACCTTCCTCTCTTTCTTGGTCCTTGGATCCTACAGTGATCTGTCTGATGGGACTTGCCCAGGCACTTCAAACAGGATTTGTGGGGACTGCCCTTTGCCATGGGCTTGTGGCAAATCCCACACGGTTTAAAACCTTGGGATCGAGGCATGCCCTGAGGGAGGGAGGAGGGGGAAGACCCCTAAACAGAAGCTTAACTAAGAACTAACAACTATTTCTAATCTAACTATTTACAGGTTCAAAATTCAGACCACAATGGAAACGCTTGCCGAAGCAAGAGAAGAGACACATAGCTCCAACGACCGCCATGGGTGGTAAGAAGGAACTGAAGAGTTGGCAGGTCAGGAGGGACTTATATATGGCGCCATAGAGGTGCAACGCCAGGGGGCGCCTGCACCGACCCGATGGGTACCACTAGCGGAAAAACCTTCCGACAACTGTGCACGTCGCGTGCTCACACCTACTTGGAATCGACATGAGCGAGCACTCGAAGAAGATAGGCAGATAATTGGTTTGGTGTCAAAAGAAAAAGTTGGATGGACTTTGTCTGCTCCTTTTGACATCAGATTTGTGGATCACCGTCTCTCTGAGTAATGCATGAAAGCAACAGAATGCAGTGTGCAGCTGAATGATTCTGAAGCTTTATGGAAGACTACCTGAGTTTTGCAAAACACTGAGTACCAAATAAGTTATTAGAGCTTATGGCTCCACGATTCTAAGACGCAAAGATTCTGATCATGATGGGGCAGGAGGACAAGACTTATGGAATAAGGCTGAGCTTGAGCTCACACCAGTGAAGTGGCTGCTCCAGAAGTTTGATCTGAGGATATTCCATAACACTATGAGGTTATGGAAAGTCACCATCTTGCTCATCTTGCACCAGGAACCAGATAATTCCCAGTGCTGATGAAAAAGTTCAGCTCCTCTACAAACTTCATGCTTGATGTATTAGTAAGGCGAAGCAGCTCAGGATTCACTGTCAGCCTAAGTGTCTATTTTTAGTCAAACGGGACACTATTCAGAGCTTACCAAAACAGGAAATCCAAGACTTTAGGAAAAAGGTTAAGGAAACTGGCATGTAAAAAAAAACCTGGAGCACTCCTGATAAAAAGAATCACAGGTCACATCTCCTAAGACAGTAGGACATAACCGGGCACATGGACATTTAAAGAAAAAATAATACTTTGCACATGTATATAGCATTTTTCATCAGAGGAACGCAAAGCATTTATAAATGTGGGTGGTATTCCCATTTTACAAATGGGGAAACCGAGGCACAGTAGAGCTGTGATTTTCCCATGTTACACAGCCATTCAATACAGTTGTGACTAGAACCAAGTGCACTAACCCCTGGTCCCTTGCTCTAGCCATTGGACAATAACGCCTCCCCACATAAGTATAATGTTTGCTAAACATCATACAAATGAAAACTTGTAATAATGTCCTAGATTGTCACGTGGGTGTACCAAAGAGAGTTATTACATTGTACATGTCAACTCCAACTAGTGATCAGAAAAAATGCACTTATACAAAAGTTCTTGACAAAAACAAAAGCTTTTACCCATTGCTGGGGTGATGTAGAGAGTCAGCAGCACCACTGTCCTTCAGCTAGAGGAAAAAGACCCAGCGATAGAACATACAGAGTGTTAGCATTAGAGTACAGTAAAATGCCACAAAGCCCCAAATCTGGATGGAAAGAGAGACAAGAGTGGGTTCTTCTGAATCTGTCCCCAGGGAAAGAAGAGTTTCAACTGTCCTTTTAACGCTGCGGTTTAGCTGAAGAATGTCAGAAGGGGAACAAAGATTGTCCTGTCCAAAGTGTGTGAGCAGCAAGGAAAAACAAGACAGAAAAACAGAGTCAGTTGATCAACCGTGCAAGCATCCATGAAGTAGTCAGTCATCAGACATCTCAAATACATCCAACAATTTCAAGGAGTATATTACAACTGGTTAATTCTCACTAAGGAATCTGCAAGACTCCTGTGCTAAAGAGCATTTTGTGTTTGGTAGTGTGTCAGTCTGTCTAGTTTAAACATGTAATAAAATCTCCTCAGTAAAACAGCTAACATTTGGCACAAGTCTTAGTTCAAAACCATTCTGTTTTGGAAGTCAGAAATAAATTGGATACGGTATTTTTAAACTACTACTGACTCAGTATGAGTCTTCATGCTCTATACTTAATCCACACCTTACTTAGTGAAATTACTCAAAACGGTACAAACAGAGCAGATTATTTACCTGTAATTGATCTCTGAATGTAGTATCCTGCATAAATACCAAATATTTCATCATATGACTTAAGTATTCTAAAATTATCAACAGTTCTGGACCTTTCACCTCCCTCCAACAGAGGCACCAATTGTAAGCAATGATGAATAGGTGCGAATATAGCATATCATAGTGTCCAACTGTCAGTTTCTTTTGATCCAAGACCTCTAAGTCACACAGCCTTACGTAACTATTCCACTGTTATACTGGAATACGAGTGTGGCTCTATGCAAGATACTACCTTTAGAGAACAATAATTACAGGTAACTGGTTTGCCCTCTTAAAAGGTAAGTATTTCTACATAGGTCCATACTTTGAGACATCCTTCTAATTCTGTAATCTCAGAATTTAAATGAAAGGAGACACCCACAGGCATTTTTTCAATAAAAATACACTAGACTGACATTCTCATGCAGACATCCTACTTTCTCTCCTCAGTGGCATAGAAGACATAGGAGGGTAAGTTTAGAGAGTTTAGGTGGGGAGTCACTCAGCTAAGTATCCACAAAGGCCTTGTCCTTCAGGAACTCTAATTTGAAGCTCAGTGCAGGATAAATGAGAACATAATAAGATTCTAGGTAGGTCAGTCTTGTCTGTCTTTGTGTGCTTACATGCACCAAGGCAGGTCTAGCATAATGGAGGCTGTGCATTCAGTGCACAGACTAGAGCAGCTTAATAGACATGGCTACTATTTCACTTGGTCCGTCCCTTCAACTCCATACAAAGTCACTTTGAGACTGAAAAAGTGAGTGATTCTGATGCACTTCAACACACCTAGGTAGTGCAGCACTTCAAAGTAATGGTGGATCCCTCACTGCAGTGTTCCAACCTCATACACCAATGAGACTTAAGAGATTAATGGGTAGCTAAATAAGGTTTTTATCCTCAATTTTTTGATGGCTCAAGGCAATCAGATATAATACATCTTGCAAGTGAAGTTATCAATCCAGGCAAATACTGCTCTAGCAGTGACTGTCCAGGAATCACTTTCAGAAGTAGTTATGAGTCTCTGGGACCATTTTTCCCTTTCAGATATGTCTTTCAAAAAGCAAACAGGAAAAAAACCCATGAAGCAAAACCGTAACAGAAATTCTAATACTTACTTTGTAATGTAAGGAAACATACCAATTCATGCACTAGAGAGAAAAACGGCAGCAAAACATAGGAAGTAGCTATTAAAATAACAAAGTCACTTTCACACTGAGACAGCTGCTGTCAGAAGTAAAGTGGAGAGGGAGGGAAAGAGAAACAAAAGACAGTTGGACTATGATGTGCTATATTGTGTATATATATCCATCTCATAGCTCTTGCTGAGATAGAGAATGTGCAGTGTTTTGGAAGGTGAAGAGGAATTCCAGAAGGTACTAGAGCTTGAGAGCAAGGATATATAACAAAAGGAGTGGAGATCTATGCACAGATGACTACCCATCAGAGAACAGACCAATATCATGGGTTCTTCTCAGACAATCACAGTGTTCACATAAAATAACTGAACAGTAGGTTTTCTCTGAAGGCAGAATAGAAACCTTGGGAGACTGGAGAGCAAACACTCAAAATAATATCCATATTTTCTTTAATTTGCAAAGCCTCTTGGATTAACACCAAACATATTGTCTCAAGAAAACCCGAATGACTTTTTTCAAAACCAGATTCTTAATGCACCTCCTCATTCTGTTTGAGAGAATCAAACTGGATCCAACTATAATGACTTTTCTCTAGATCCCAGTAAGTGAAGCATACCCTTTGTAAACCAATTATAGCAACTTTCTTTTGCTTCTTGAAACAATGCAAAACCAAATCAGCTCTCTTCTTATTATATGTACCTTACATCTGAACCTACTAAATTTTATGCACTTGCACTGTCCCCAAACATTTCAGAAAAGCCTTATTTTTAAAGTACCCTACAAGACAGCATACAACACGAGACAGGAACAGGAGGGGATTTACCTGAGGCACACCAATCTTTCTGCAAGCTTCTAGGAAATTCTCCACATTTCGTCTGCATTTTGCCATTGTTAGCTTAGGCTGCAAAGAAGCGGGAAGAAGGCATACAAAGTTCTTAATTGGCAGGATTTTTAAAAACAAAGCTTTTGAGTTAAGTCAAGTCATAATAAAGCTGCAGGCCAAAAATGCATCATGATGACATAAGCTTGTCTAATTCAAAACAGAGCTTGTTATAGGGTGGTTGGACATTTCCTTAGAAAGGCAGGCATGAAGTGAAAAGCTAACTCATGAAGTGCTGAGATAGACATTTTAATGAAAAGAGTATTTTGATCTGTGCAAAATATACACACACAGTGTTATAAGATAGGCTGCACATTTGGTGTCTATTTTGAGTGGCTTGAATAATCTAATTTTAAAAATAAATTTAGAATAAAACATACATACCTTGCTCTAATATGAATTTGAATTTCAGAGCAATTTTATGATGTGAAACAATCTGGAGCCTATTCTGAATTATTAAATTATATGCATGTTTAAAAACATATTTCAGTTAACAAAGAGGTAAAAAAAGAGCCAAATGAAACCAGAGAAAATGTAAACTGCTGCTTAAGTTTCTTACAAGTGTGTTTCATGTGGTTAACAACAGAGTTCTAAACTGTATTTATAGGATTTTTCTAACAATAGGTATTTATTTTCTGGTTAACTTCAACACTTTTACAGAGACTGACTACTGAAAAAAAGACTAATCGCTAGACAAACAGAAACAAGGCATAAAATGCCCCCTTTCTCCCTTGTGCTGGCTACCCATATTGTGGGTAGCAGGGAAAGGGGCAGCTTCTGTGAGGCCAATACTCTCTCCTCTAAGCAGGTGGGTGGGAAGCTGGTGGAGCTTTGGCTCCACACCCTCAATGTGCCAGACAGCACAGCTAAACTGGTACAGAGAGGTAAATAATCTGCACTAGGTTAAGGGTTGATACAGATTTTTACCTAATGGAGTACAGAGAGAAAACAGAGAGCATGTTATGGCAGAGTCACAATATAACCCCATTCTGCTCTCAGGGCAGTGCTACTATATGCTGCCCCTTACTCAGGACTTGTGACAATGCCATGATTTAGCTCATAACGGAGACTCGGAGCCATCCAATTCCATAGAAGATGGGGCACAGAGAATATCTTCCTTATGAAGTGAGTTTAATGAGTAGCAGCTATACGCATATATTTTTTGAGGGTTCTATATTCTGCCTAAAATGCCATCAAATTTAGTTAGTCTGTTATCTAAACTATAGAGACATCTGCATGATCAAATGAGACCACAGAGGAGAAACCATAATGAGATGGTACGCAATGCTCTAAGTGCCCGTTAGAGTTCTGACACAAGCACTGCCTCCAAAATAAGTCAAAGCAAAACTTAACCTGCATTTTTCAACGTTTTCCCCAATGACTCCCTTTGGTTTTCCTTTTTTATTTATGTAGTCAATCACATTGTTTTAAAGTTGTAACAAGTAAACAGTTTGCCAACATGATAGCAAAACGCAAGTTATATATTCAAAATATACTTGTATATTTCAAGTCTGGAAGAGCCCAAAGGCGTGTCTTGTATAGTTCTGCTGGAGTCTAACTTATGAAGCGCTCACATGGGTTTGCTACGTACAAGTAGTAAGGGAAGGCAAGGAATTTCCCATGTTGCAGTGATCTTCAAGTAGTCTTTTAGGTTGCCTTAAAATCCCCCAAAGAAATGATCAAACTTGCCACAACAACAGGATCATTACTGTAAGTGACTCCTTTTCTTTCCCTGCATTTCATACTTTCTCTAGCCACATGTGTTATTGTGGTGGTACACATTTTTTGGTTGTCATTGATGAAGTTACAGACAGAGGTACTTTTCCTGCGTTACTTTCCAAAATTTCTAAGTAACATAGAAGTAATTTCTGAAGCAGTTTCTATTGCTGTGTACTTCCTGCTACAAACACACCCAGAACACATGACGATTACGTTCCTCTCTCTCTCTCCACAAGTGTGTGTCTGGGGCTTATCTGAGTTTGAACAATCTGATTAATATGCCCTAACAAAATTCCTACCTAAAAAGAGTTGATGGTAATTTAAATGGGACCAGGAATGGTGGTGGGGACCAGATGGGATTCTGACTCACCATTTCTTTCTAGTGTTTTCTGTATTGTGTTGTCACGCATCCATTTAAATGCTACATATCCCAGCTATCTGTTCTTCTCTGTTTCTAAGACATTTTGACCCTCTGAAATATCCGGTTTTCATTCTCATGTTGAATCCTGGTTTTCATTTTACTAAAATATAAAGTTTTCAAGTCCTATATATAGTTCAATCTGTGTTCAATCTGTGTTAGAAGTAATTATTTAAAATAGACAAACACAAATCTCACTAGTTTTTTATGTCTGGGATACACATTCTGTTTAGGGAGGGGAGACTGGTATTTGGTCAGGTCTGCCCAAAATCAGAAGAAATTGCTGCATGTAGTACTCACATGGACTATGAAGTGCTATGATGAGACCCAAACAGACACTACAACACACTATTATACCTCTGCATACTTACTACAGCAGGCGAAGGGACATGAATGCTGGGAACAGATCGAGGCCGCACATGATTGGCTAAGTGGCAGAGAACAACTCCATCAGTAAGAGCAGCTCCAAGATCACTGGGCAAAGACACTTTTAACCGTGACTCAATATTCTACAAAAGAATAAAAAACATCCAACAAAATATGTATTATGCAAAACAAATAAGAATTCAGTTAAATGATTAAATAGAGCTGCTCTTCTCAAACGTATTTATTCTGCAGAACATTTCATAACAGCAGAACCTCTCACAGACCAGCATCCCTCCCAGTTCTCTGGGGTTTCGTTCTCAAAAGTTTTCATTCTGTGGACAACCAGGATTCACATCTGACCATAGTTTGAAAGCTACTGAGCTAAAAGATAAATGGAGTTTTCCAGTGAAGCACATGGAATTAAAATCCAGCAAGTGAGAGAAAAAGAAAATTACTCAAAACTGATGAAAATCACAAATCCCAGGGTGAGTAATCAACGTCTAAGAAATATATTCCACATCCTCCAGGCACTCAGAAAGTAGACGTACTATAAAAATAGTTGTCTTAAAATGCAGGAGTAGAATGTAGTCACCAGAGACAAAAAATAATAGTTTTCCCTGCAAAGGAAAACTGAACTACTACATTTAATCAGTTTAAATTATCGTAATCAGAAAAAGGCAATGGAGTTTAGTGGTTATAGCAGAAGAGAACAGGGTCCCAATTCTTGGGTTTTATTCCTGTCTCATTCAATGTATCATTTGCAGCCTAGTTGTAGCCGTGTTGGTCCCAGGATATTAGAGAGAAAGTGGCTGAAGTAATAGCTTTTACTGGACCAGCTTCTGTTGGTGAAAGAGAAGCTTTCAAGCGACACAGAACTTACAGCCTGTCTGTTTCATTCAGTGCATGACCTTTCACAAATCACTCCTCTATATTTCAGTTTACATATCTGCAAAATGAGTTTGGTTTTATACTGAAAACCGCAACCTGCCTGGAAAGTAGGTTGTGAGGCTCAATATAGGCAAATCCCTTTCAGATCAACAGATGAAAGGTGCTACATCAGTACAAAATATTATTTAGAGAAGATGCTGGGTTATGGTTTACTTTAAGTTCATGAGTGGAAGGGAAAAAATCCATCCCAGTGAAGTGCCTACATTCACTACTGCAGGGGTTCCCAATCTGTGGCCTGGGGGCCAAAAGTGGCCTGCAGGGTCTTTCAAAGTGGCCCGCTGCTCCCCTCCTACTGGCTGCAGAAGGGAGCCACTGCCTAAGGACCCAGGTGGAGCGCGTTGCCGTGGGGCTACATGACCGGTGCAGGCTCCTTGCTGCAGCCAAGGGGACGGGAGATCAGCGCTGCCCTCCCCCTGGCTGTAGCAGGGAGCACAGCAAAGCGCTCTGCCTGGGTCCATAGGTGCTGGGGTCCCTGCTGGAGCCAGAGGGAGGGGAGCACTGATCTCCTGTCCACCTGGCTGCAGAAGGGAGCCACTGCCCAGGGACCCAGGTGGAGTGCACAGGGCTACAGGATGGGTGCGGTTTCCCTGCTGCAGCCAGGGGGACGGGAGATCAGTAACTCCTTCCGTCTGGCTGCAGTGGGTGTGGGAGGAAGGTGGCTGCTGGAGCAGCCAGGACCTACTATACTTGAGGAGGGGCAGGACTCTAAAAATCAGTGTCTTCCGGTTTGACCTGCACTTAGCAGGCCACCCACCATGACTTAGCTGCCAGGCCATGTGCTTCAGTGAGTAGTGACAGTCACTTGTCTACACTAGTGCTTTGTTGGTGAGTGTGTGACATACTGTGAGTCATTTGTAGGTGTAAAATAGTGAATGTAAAAATGAGCACAGTAGCATCCAAATGTTTACTTTAAACATGTAGTGATTTGTCGTCCTTAATGGTGTATACACCAATACATTTTTTATGAGTTGATAGACCGGTGGCCCTTCAGGGATGTAAAAGTGATATTTGTGGCCCTTGAGCTAAATAGGTTTGGGAACCACTGTACTACTGTATTAGAATCAGCGTTTATGGAATGGGTAACGAATCTCATTTCCTGACAAAGTCCCAAACAACTGCAATGATAACTTACATTTCTATGGTACCTTTCATCCCAAACCACTTTACAGGCACTTCTAGGAGTCACTTCCCACCCTCCCAAAATGCAGACCTCTCTGGGGTGAAATACAGCATCATCATAACAGAACACAGCATTTTTATTATTTGTACTGTGGAGTCCCAATCATGGACCACAACTCCACTGTGCTAACTGCTATACAGACACAGAACAAAGAGACAGACCCACAGCGCTTACCCTCTAAGCATAAGACAGGAGACAACAGGTGGATACAGATGGGTAATAAAAGGAAACATAATATTAGTTAGCATGATGGGCAGTGGTATGAGCACACCAATTGCCTAACCATTGCCAAGGCTTTTGTAGACAGCATGGCAAAGGAGAGTTTTAAGAAGGGATCTGAAGGAGGACAATGAGGTGGCTTTACTGATGTTTAGAGGGAGTGTGAGGGGCACCATGGGGGAAAGCACAAAGATGCTCTTTAAATCTTCAAACAGGTGGGTGAAGAAAGCTGACTTCACTAGCAGTCAGGTGAAAGCTGACATCTCAAAAGTGTCTGAGAAGTGATTTTATGCAACAGGATTAAGATGAACACTATTGTATCCAACTGAATGGAAACATTTTAGATTGGGAAATTACGAACATTTAATTTAGCCAAACCATTATGGCTAGCACTGGATAAGTGAAGCAAGTTCCAAACAACAGAGAAACATCTGTATCATGTTTGCAATGAATTTGCTAAAACATCTGTACACTAGTCACTGCTAGTACACACCTTCCGCAGTTGCTCTATTAGCTCTAACTCCTCCTCACGTTGCTTGGAGTTCTGCCTTGCTCTAGGCTCTGTAGAATCATTTGCAGGAGATGAGGTAGAAGCGGGAGATGAAACAACAGCTAGAAAAATAGAATAAAGGAAAGTGGCACACTGAGTTTGGTTGGGAGGTGTTCCTTTAAGGCAGTATTATACATGCATAACATGCAAGTTTGGGTACAATACGTTTCTATTCACAAATTGTTTCCTTTGTTAGATCATTAATCTAAGCAAGGCTTTTCATGTTGTATCATCTTCTGTGTCCAGATGCTGTTTCTGATCCCAGTTAATTTTCTTTTGCCCCATAAACACTCATATAAAAAGGATTAATTTTAGATAGCTGAAATGTTGCTTTGTATAACTTTCATCAGTCTTACTACAAAAGTGTGAATTTTGGTATGCACTACAGTACAATGCAAAATCTATAAAGCTGCGTTCATCACTATCAAGGGACTTAAATAGCATTACAATAGGTCAGGGATGGCCAAATTGTGGCTTGTGAGCTGCATGCAACTCTTACAGTTAAAGTGCGGCTTGTGGAGGCCCCTATGCCCCCTCCCCCCTCGCCTACCAGACTAGAGTAGGGAGCTTGGAGCTTCTGCCTTGCAGCAGGGTGGTGAGGCTAGAGGATTCTGCCCAGGGGGAAGGGGAGTTTCAGGGGGGTCAGTAAATTTGGCCACCCCTGGATAGGTGAAAGTACAAACCCAGGAGAGCAAAGCATGAATCCTCACCACACTCCACAAATCTCCATATCATATTATTTGATATTTGTTACATTTCTTTATTACCAGGACAAAAATATTGGACTAATTACAAATAGGAGTATAACGGTTTTATTCTAAGAATGTTTAATGGTTGATGTCCACAGATAGGTCTCTAAAGCTAATTTGATGAGAATAAAGCTATTGCCAAGATAATGCAATTGTGCAGAAATTGGTTAACATGGAAGTTAATATAATTTTGTAACACAGTCTAGCTTCTCCAGCTACATAACCTACCTTTGTTCATTTCATCCCTTACAGCTGTTCGGAAAAGGAAACTCTCAGGTCGCTGGGAAGGATTTCTATAGGACGGAGGAGCAGCAGGGCCAGGATATGGAGAGGAAAGATGAACTGAACACATGTGGAAAGGAAAGGAAAGGAGGAGGAAGAAAAAGGTTATGAGTTTAATAGGAAATGAGTTCAGCACTGTAGTAACTAAAAGAACAAAATAAAATTATAACTTAACAACAAGATACATTACAGCCATGCACGACAAAAGCATAGGACAAAAAGACGCACCTTCAAGGGCACTGGCATGCAAAGCACATTCCAGGCACTTTTACCAACAATTGTTCCAGTTTGTATTTAATGTGTCACCAGGGCAATGCCTATGCCAGAGCCTGGAAAATGCGGGGCCCCAAATACATCCCACAGAATGTGCCAAAAGCTCTTTACTCTATTTACTTATGTGACTCGAGAGAGAACAACAAATTAGACCCACCGATAGAGCAGTCCAGCTTACAGACAGGAATGACATGTTTAACAGTCTAGCCTAGCTATGCAAGCAAGCAATTCAACCTAATTTATCCCTACTTTTTAGACTTTTTGCAGCTCTCCCCCATTACCTGTTTGGGTAGTAGGTGAACCTGGTGATACAGTAGACCTGTCATCACTCTGTGGACAAATAAGTAGAAGAGCATTAATGATCCTTATTGAGACAGACTGTGACTAGCTTGTCAGAAGTTACCGTCCACCTAGACACATTTCAGAAAAAAGATATAAGGGAAAAACAGTCTATTGTTAAAAAAAAGATGAACAATAGGCACTTGTTTTGCAGAACTGACACAAGTTGTCATCTTCAAGGACTAAAACAGTGAAAGAGGTATTGCTGCTGGAAAGGACAGTAACAGTGCTATGTTTGAATATTTTATTCAGGGTGGGAATATCTCTTTTTTCAATTAAATATCATGCAAAACATGCAAGACAGTAGCTTTGATCTGAATACACAGTCCGCTCTAAATCTTTGCCAGAGTATAATTAGCATTAATTGAACTTCATTCTCCTGCCCACCCCTCAGAGTAATATTGTAGTTCTAACAAATGTATGTGCTGATTGAAGATTAATTAATGATGGATTAATGATTTCTTGTGATTAGCGCTTTTTATTATTCAATATGATAAAGTTTCCACAACAGAAGATGATATACAGAATTAATCCCGTTTTATGGTAAAAGTAAATTTGTAATGAAAAAAGCAATTTTCCAGTAAACTACAAGCCAGCAGATGGCTTAAGGGTGGAGAAAATAACCTTGTAAAAAGAAATGGTGACAGGCAGCAAGAATCTAAGAACCAATCCATACAAAGATTGAAACCCTGCTAGCTACTAACATGTTTGCATGGTTTAGAACCACTGTAAACAGGACCAAAAGATAAAGCAAGGTAAACCTACTGCAATTTAATCAGATCAGTCAGGGTCATAATCTCTGAATTTCAGATTAGAAGCTGATACACTAACACATACTAAAACAGATTTGTAGATCTGAGAATTTGTTGTTGGCTTTACTGGTAAATAATAGCTAGAGATACCTTGACAGATCTGAAGGCAAAGGCATGAGGCAGGGTGGGAGCACAGCCCTCTTGATTCAACCCTGACAGCGACTGAACACAGAAAGAAAGAAGGCAGTACTTATGTTAGCAAACAGTTGACAGGATGTGCATGGGCCGAATGCACCAGGAGGATTAAAAAGGGGAAGATACTTATACATTTTCAAGTGTTGCAAAAATATTCAGTGGAAACAGGTAAAAATGCCAGAATATTTACTTGCTAAAACTAAAATACAATTAAAATCCTCATACCCTCAAAAACCTGAGAGATGGGATGTTTAATTTAAAACAAGTACACAATCATATCAAAAGCAGAACTAAGAACAATCATAATGGTAGAAAGCTCTTCAGTGATATACTGCTCTGGTCACCACACTCACTGACACGGAAGAAACAGTACTCTTTTTGTAACAGTTAATTTTAAACCACTAATCAGAATAAACAGATTTTTGTACACTTTTAAAATAAAAATTTCACATTGTATTTAACAGGTTGTTTCTCTAGTAACTTCATAAATATGTCGAAAACAACAATCTAATTGGCTCCAAGGCACAAGAACATTACTGTGCCTATAAGGAAACACACACCAGCATCTGAATATTTTCACAACAAAGAATTAAAAGTGATATTTGTGAGTTAAAAGCAAACAAGGTAAATAAGATCCCAGAGACAGAAACTAGCTATCAGAGAAGATGTCCAATATGAAGCTTTTCAATGCTTTAGTGAGCATCACCATATTTCAATTTTAATAGATGTCAAAGAGGCAGAAGATGACCTACTCTTCACATTCATACAATGATTCTTGCTTTTTCCTGTACAAGTTTTTAAACCAATAGGTGCAGCTTGAGGACCAAAAATCTGTCTCTTTGTCTTTGGTGCCCTTATGCTGGCTAGCTCTGAACCTCTCAGCTGTTATTTCTGCTCTCAAATGTGTACAACCAGTGTGATGAAAAGGCTACGGCCTACATAGTTTGCTGGAGAGCAAAAGAGAGTCTACATGAAGACACATTGACTATGCATCCTGACCACTAAGGCTTGATCATGATTCAATAAACAGAGGGCCTGTAGTGTGTCTGCAATTTACAGGGGAGTCTGGATCAGAGCACAACAGTTTCACTGTGGCTCTACCCAGTCCTACCTTTTCTTGCACACATGAAATGCAAACTCAGAACTGGGCCTTTAGATTTTAAGTGGCATGGACTAGACTATATCCTTCAAGTTATTAGAGAGTATACTCAAAGCAGCACAATTCAGGAGCTGGATGAGTAAAGAAAGGAACAGTACTTTCCAAAATTGCTTTCGATTGACAACTGAACATATAAAAAACAACAAAAGGTTCCTACATCCAACAAACTGTCTAGGTGTAAAGCACACACCTTGGTTTGTTGATGTCTTAGACAAGACTGTTACCACACTGCCCCTTTTGGAAAGCAGACAAGAAGAAGTCATATCTTACAGAAGCTACATGCAGGGCCAGCCTTAAGCACAAGTATCTTGGTGGCCTTATTAGCTCACAAGACAATTCTATCCTCCCATTAATACCACACTGATATTGGGGGAAGGGATATTATGAGGCCTGTTTCTTGCTTGGGGCACAGGGTACACATCGTTTGACCAAACAAGTAAAGAACCTATAGGCTTTCAAATAATATCTAAATAAAGGGATTTGCACAGACCCACAACATTAATGTAAAAGTTTGTTTCTATAAGAAAAGAGCCAGTCATCCATGATACAGGCTAACAGAAGGGCTTATTCACAAACAACACACCCACCAGCAGGCAAGAGGGAGGAAGCAGTGGTACACAAAAGAGTAAGACAGCCACAACAGTAACACACTGCATGCTCTTCACCTGGTTGAGAGTCCCCGGCCTCCTTTTAATGGTATTGGTGTTACTGTCAATTTCAAACACAAAGAGAGGCTCAAAGCCATTCTGTCAGGGACAAGAGAGGAAAGAGAGGGAGGGAAAAGAGGAAGAAGTACAATGATGCAAAGAAACATTTTGAGAAGATGTAGATTCAAAGACAAAGTAACCAGGAGACTGCTCTTGGTGACACGCTCAACGATTCATTCCTAAAATATGCCATTGTGAACTGTTCCCTGGGCCCCCATGCCCAACTCTTCTTATTGAAGTCATAAGAATTTCCCTCACTAGGACTAACTGCAGCATACAGGGATTGCACCAAGCAGAATCAAAAGGAGAACTGTTCCCTAAACCAATCACAATTAAATGTCTATATTATGGGTGATTTCAATAATTAAATACTGAAAAGGACACCACCTATCAGACAGTCAGAAAAATCCGAAGTACAAGTTACGACAGAGCTAAATCCTGTTCACTTTACTCATATAATCACTTCTGCATTACAGTAGAGGCACTAAGTGAGGTTCAGAGCCCCAACGTACCAGGTGCTCTACACACAATGAAAAGATGGTCCCTGATCCAAAGAACTTATGATCCAAGTCTAAGATGAGCTATGACAGGTGAATACAACAGGGCAAGGGCAAGGCAATAGTGAGATGATGAATACAGTAAAAAGCAGTGGTCACAGCAGAGGCTGAGGCCTCGGTACTGTCAATGTAAGTAACCTCAATTATAGGCAATGGGGCTACTTTTGTGAGTAAGGCAAGCAGGATTTGGTTCTAGTCTACAACTGACACATGGATAACAACCCCCTTCTACCCGCCTCAGATAACACCCACTTCTCTCTCTCTCATTTTTTAGCATGGTTTTAGTCAGTCTAGCTGAAATTAGCCAACAAGATCAAAGTCCAACACAATGTGCACATTTCAGACATAACAGCCTAACTCCACTTGTAAAAACTTAATAAACACACATTTAGAAGAAACATGCAACTAATCTGTACTATTATTAGCGCTCACAGGAACAGTGTGTATTGCCGGGACAAGAGATCCTTAGAAAAGGGAAGTTTACAAACAAAATAAAGTAACTACAGCTAAAAGTCTACAGCATTTCACAAATCACAAATTAGGCAAAGTTTATCTTTACAGCAACCATTCTGATGAAGGGCAACATTTACAAAGAGGCCCAAAAATCCATTATGTGAGACTTCAAAAGAAGGCTGCAAACTTGAATTCCTTTTCCATTACCACGTTCTATGCATGCAGGAAGAACACAAAGGGAGAAAAAAAGCAAACTGAAACAAAGTTTTTCAATAACCTGTTTTCATGCAGTTTCCTTACAAGCAGGTGAAACCATTGTTTAGAGCAAAAGAAAAGCAACTTCTCAGTTTGCAGAACTCTGATGTAATGAGGGAAATGCCAAACAAAAAGCCTTTATTATAGTTCTATATAAAACTCCATTGTATTTAAAACAGCACACTACTCCCAGGAAGCAAGAGTAATTATTAGATTCTCCAGTGGAATAGATTAGGTACTTTTAAGTACAATTTATCTGCAAGTTTAGACGTGCACAGTAATTACTTAGGTCAAACTCACAGAGATCCATACTTATAGTTTTTAAGCAGAGAAAAGAAAAGTGGTGTTTATTCTTCCCCAGACACGTGGAACACTTGTGCTGTTAAACTCGCATCAAGAAGAGGGAGTTAAGCATGTAATGCTCCCTGCACATCAGTGGAAGAAGAAATCCCTCCCAGAATGTACAGAAGCTAGCTGCGAAAGAAAAATAAATTACATTCCAAATCCCTAAGGCTGGTGAAAGTGACAGATGAAGTATAACAGGAGTTAATGTCATTTTAACTCCAATCACAAACTATTCTTTTGAAGCAGACTGATAACTTGCCCAATAACAAGTATCAGTTCTTTTTTTTTTAAAGTAATTTTTATAAACATAAATGCTACATTTTATGTAATTTCCAAAGGTCAATGTTTCAATTACTCATTAGAAACAGTTTTCCTGGTTTATATAATCATTCTCATGATCATTCTCAGTACAAAACAATCTGCAGAGCATGATGAACAGTCCACTAGAACTGGTATTTTCAGGCAAAGAACACTGGATTATTATAATTTAATAATTCTACAAAATAGTAAAAACAACAGAATGGTGTAACCAATTTAAGAGTTTGATTTAAAAGTTTTCCTTTTAGCCTGGTAAAATATGAAGATGTGAACATGAGTAAAGGTATTAAAAGAAGTCCCAGTGATGAGAGTCCCAGTAACGTAACAGAGAAAACACATTTCTGAAATCTCCACGTGGTCATGTACAGCATATAAAATGCAATAGAATAATTTAATAATTCACCAATTGAACATCATCATCAAATAGAAAAGATTCCCTACAATATGCCTTATAAATACATTCCAAACACTTCAAGTTCATAGACAACTGAATATCAACAACTGGGGGGAAAAATAACCTCTTCTATTTCATTTTTCTCCCCTGATTTATTATATAAGAACTAGAGAAAAATATATTCTACACTACAAGATAATATCTATACAGACAGTTCTAGGCATGACAACTAAAAGCAAAAGCGAAATTTAGCACCTTAATTTATTACATACCCCATTTCCTATTGTTCCAACATCTAATCAGTTTAATACGAAATGAAGCATTATGATTTAACAGCAATCCCAAACAATTTGAATAGAGACAATCTTCTAAGTTTTTACATCTTTACGATCAAGTTTTCATGTTCCTGAACTGTACTTTATAACCCTTCTGTACACAGGAACACTCAGACAGACAACTGAAGGGTATGTAATAAGAAAATAAATCTGAGACATGCAGTCATGCAATGGCAGGCAGATCTGATGCATTTTCTCTAGGCAATGAAAGGAGAAAACTACTGCATTAATTCAACTCTTTAGTTACTATGAATCTCTCCAAGATATTATGAAAGGAATAGCATAAAACATGAATGAAGTAGCTCTATTAACCTTTAAACTTTTTTAAAACATTCAAAATCGGTGATTTCATACACTTTCACTGATAAACAGTGAAACAAAGACAAAGAATAATCTGTGATTTGTGAACTTCCTCTTATGTTATGATAGTCTACTATGATATGACTAAGACCCTAGATCCAACAAATCAGACAATGACTGGTATGCAAACAAGATAAGGTAGTAGGACACATTTCCAAGCTTATATTTTCCACATATATAAGGCTGTGAAATTAAAGTGTTAGGTAATGTGCAGGTGACACAAAGAGAAGGATGTACTAAAGTTTGGACTGTTAAATGAGGTAACATGAAAGACAAGGGGGTGTGTGTGTGTGTGTGTGTGTGTGTGTGGCAATATCTTTTATTGGATCTACTTCTGTTGATGAGAGAGAAGCTTTCATGCTTACACTGAGCTCTTCTTCAGGTAACATTGGATTTTAGAAATTGTTCTTCAGCAACAGTTATATCATTCCACTCTTATTAAGATGTTTAGCTTTTGCAAAGATGGACAAATTTCAGTATAGTAACACTGGATGCATGGCAACTAGAAGGCAGTGCAAATGTGAAGTCTATAGCACCAGAATTCATAACAAAATCACTTTGCTGAGAAAATCGCCATGTTTTATGCTATTCAGATTAGCTCTAACAAGTCTGTCTAATCTGAGTGAATCATAATGTCATGCTAACTCTAGGTTCTAGATTCTGCCACGGAAACAGGCTATTTCGTGCAGGGTTCTTACCACTAACAAGGCACTATCATCAGTGTGCTGAGACCTTCTGGATGGAAAGGGACACTGAGGAGGCGGGAGAGATGGAGGAATGTCAGAAACATACAACACAATGACATAATATACAAACTCACACAAACATTCTGGAATACGGTGAGTTTCTTTACATTGATAGCATTTTGGGACAATTTTGATTTATGGTTTACAATGCAATATAGTATATGTAACTAAATCATAGAAAATGTATTAATATATAATTACGTGATCTGTGGATTATAATGTGTTCATACCAATTCAAGAACTATTTTATTTTATTTTCTGTTGTTTTTCTTACTGTTGAATTGCAAGGGAATCATTAGAAAAAATTAAAATCAGAAAAACATCAGGTAAGTAAAGGAGGAAAAGCTATTTCAAACAATCCAGTGTGCATAATTTTCACATGAAACAGTCAACTGCAAAATGCTTCACAACTAGTCTTTTGTGTACTGCAATCATTAAAGCTTCTGAGCTGATTAATACCACCAAGTGAAATTATCTTCCAGTAGGACAAAAATCTAAATTATTACTCTACAGAAATTTGATGTGGAAAATGCCATTGGATCTGGTCTGCTTGTAAACCAGGATCCTCTTCAACACAGTGTGAGACCCTTTAAAAATATTTTTTCAAGTACAATTTAGCTATTCGAGTTTAGGTAATAAGAAGATTAAAACAAACAAAAAAATGATTAGTAACACAAAAAGTTCTAATGCTTCATTTTCAGGGGTAACCAGTAATCTAACGATAATGAAACGTGAAGAAAGGGAAAAGAGGACACTAGATAGAAATGACTGCAACAAAAGTATAAGTGTTTATTTTAGTACTCCCAATAGGAAGTTAATTAACCTAACTATACGGCTTCAAAGAGAATCTTAAATGGAACATGAAGTGATTTTATATATAAACATGCAAAGCACCCAAAAGCAACACAACAAAACAAACACACAAAATACAGAGGCAGGCAATCATACATGAAACAGAAGGAAAAATGATATAATACTGCTATGATAAGCAACAAAAAGTAGAATTATCATTGTTTAGCTCCTGCACAGTTTTCTTTAAAGTAACTACTGAAGGTTACATCAGAAGCAACAAAACGTTTCCAACAGAGGGTACTAAAAATCAATGATAAAGTCAGCTCACACCTTAACGTGCTTTGCTGCTCTTACCTCATTATCCAGAGGACTTTGCTTCTGAGGACTCTGGGATGCCTTTTGCTGCAGAATAAACAAAGAAATGAGTTAATAGGATTTGATAGGCAAGCATAAACTTGATTATAACAGGAATGAGAGAGCAACATTTGGAGGTGTTTTTAAACACTGGATACCTTAGTTTTAAATACAATAGGCACTGAGGAAATATCAAGTTTTCACTAAACTAAACTTAGTGAATATTCTCAGTCTAAAACTTTTATACCATTTTAAAAACATTTCCATATTCAAGCTATGCAATAAATCCAAAACATTTTCCCAAACAGGAGGAACCTAGCTGAAAATACCTAATTGCTCATGAATAATAATTTTTTCATTCAGTTCTCTTTAAATCTGGCAGTGATTATTGTATGCGAGTTAACTGTTTTGGGCACTTGTGTAAGCCATTTAAACAGTAATAAGGTGGCATTGCTAACAATCACTCATGCTACAACTTTGTGGAACTTGTGTGGAATTTTAGCACAATAGCATGCATACTAAACACATCAAGTTTTCAGCTGAAAGGGTGAGGGGCTTGCATCTTTAACAAAGACAGCTCTTCTCTCAATTTCTCAAGAGTTTGAGCTAAATAGGTTTTAATAGAAACCAGAGTTTTGAACAGTCCACTAAAATCCCTTCCTTACAATAGCTTCATACACTACAAAGAAGCAAAATGACAAGTTTCTTCCTTTGTAGGTCACCCTTAACCACAAAGTAAACTGTAGCATTTTCTTTTTGATAGCTAGGGTTGAATGTGGGTCATAACAGCAGTGGGTTGAGCTAATCACTGATACCAAGATAAATCTAAGGTATGGAAATTGGTTAGATCACAGTCCCCTCATCTGTACAACCACCTCCTCATCTTCTAAATCTCTCCTCAAAGCCTTTTTTCTCTAATTTTTCAAACAGGAATCCACCCTCTCCTAGGCCAACCTTATCAAATCTAAATTAATGAGAAAGGTGATGAATATAATGCACCTTCTGTGAAAACAAGACATTTCATAACTGTAAACCTCCCTCTCCCTGTTTGTCTAATATCATCACAATCCCTGCATCAAGTTATAGTTATAACTTAGATTGGAAATTTCCAAAAGTAGAGACTATTTCTTTGGTCTCTGTGTAAAATGTCATGCACACTTATGAAGTGATAGACAAATGTTAAATAATCATCCACACAATTCATTTTGTTGAGGACCCAAAAAGGTACATATTAGACATCAGCTAAATACTAAAATGACTTACTTTGACAAAGTCAAGCACAGCTTCTCTCTGGATCTGTTTCGTTCTCCTCCGGTCCTCCTCATACTGAAGTGCTGCGAGCTGGGCCTCTCTCCGAGTGCGCTCCACTACGTGCTCTCTCCTTCGGTGAAGTTCAATGTCTGTATGAGAGATCTGAAGCAAAATAATTATCCACTGCATATCAAAAGGAATGCATTAAGCTGCGAGACTGGAGATAGCTCCAAAGGGAGCAGCAGGCACATTACAGAGACACAGCACCTGTTTATGCAAATCAACTGGCTAAAAACAAGTTAGTTAGTCATAAAAGAGAAGCACAAGCATGAGGCAAAGGTTTACAGCATATTATGCAGTAAAGCATAATCAAAAGCATGAAGCAAAGGTTTACAGTGTATTACCTGAGTGTGGTTGTTGGATAAAGACAGAAGGTAAGATGAATCAGCTGGGGCTCTGACAAATAAAAAGACAGCCATAAAGAAAATAAGTATACTTTTCTCCTTCAATTTAATCATTCTTCACACATCAACTGTCAACAATGCTAAGATTTTCTAATCAACATTGGACAAATAATAATGTTCTATAAATTAAACACACAAGTTGTTAAATCCAATTGTAGTGATAAATGATCTAATATCATCTAATAATTTCTTATTATACCACAAACAATGGACAGCAGTTTGTGTCACGGTTCCAGTGTAAAACCAAAGTCCTTTTACAACTGGAAGTGTAATGACAATAGTATGAAATCTGGCTTATCTCAAAACTATATTCAGATCTTAATGACCACTATCAGATAACTTTCAGTAAGTTAATTATTTAACTAAGACATTTTTAGTTCATCCCCAAATCAAGAAGCAATTGATTATCAGGCCTATTAGTGAAGAGATGCTTGAATTTAAAAGAGGAATCGCATGCTTCTTTTCACTACCTGTCTGCCCTGTCCACATAACTCCTTAATCCTTGGTGTCGCTCTCTGTCCTGCATCAAACTTAGTGTTTCTGGTCTTCGTAATTCATCAGTATCCCTGAAAGTAAACACGGATTGGGGGTTGGTTATTGATGTACAGAAATGGCAAACAAATTAACGTTTTTCCCCCTAATTTTCAGCTGTTTATAAAAGTAAATGACTAAATAGTTAACTTCCCATAACATTCAAGACTAAATTTAAAGATGACCAAAGCAAGAAAGTTCAGGTTTAAGGCTAAGCTAATAACTGTTATATTATAAATATTAAATCATGTCTAGAGTAATATCACTATTAAGAACAACAATTTTAAAAGGTGCAAAAAAGATGGAATTTCTGTTTTAACGCTGACCTCCTGGCTTTTCTGGATTTTGAAGTGCAGCTATACTCTGGAAAGAGGGTTAGTTTAAAAAAAAAGTGAATAAGGAACTTCATTATTCTTTCTCAAACACTTTTAGAACAAAGCTGCTCAGTTTGTTGATCAAAAGATTATTTTCTAACAGCTAGTGTTGCAAACTCCATCTGCGTCCTTTTTGTCTCATACATGAACACTAGACATAGACATTCTGTAAAGACAGGAGCTAATAATCTGATTGTAAGTGAGGGAGAACAGAACACAACTTGAAAAGAATCCATTCAATTATGCATGCAGTATCAGTAACAAAAGAAGGCATATGCAAAAAGCATCTGAGCTTTCACTATGAATTGTTCTCCAGTTAAAACATAAGGCAAAATATTTTTTAAAACAGGCATTTATGTAATATATGCAAGACATACCTCCACAGGTACAAACAAACTTGAACTCACAACATCTACAGTTGCATGGGCAAAACAGGGAACTGCATTCATACACATGTTCCACAAGGATGTATTTTGTGTACACAACTTAAGATGCCTACTTTTAAAATGAAGCTCTTTATGTCAGACGCTATACATGAGGCACCCATTACTGTGCTGGCTGGAAAGAACAGCACTGGATCAAGTGAGCACCAAAATCCAAGCTCCATAAGTAGCACCTAGCATTGCTGAGTCAGGGACTTGTTACAGACTCCACACTTATACAAGCTGTATTTAACCAGCTACGCTTAAGATGAAAAAGTCTGAATTACATCTAGCTTTACAAGGGCTTTAATGGCTCCAGTGTGCTTTGGAGGGAAAAAAAAAGGCTGCCTGCCAAGGCATTTACAGAAAATTGTTGTGGGAGAAGTTTACAGCTTATGTGGTTGGCACAAGTGAAATATTCCAGTACTATAAACTTCATAATACAAAAAAAGACACTATTTAATTTTATGATGATGATATTTTCTTAATTTTGGAAGCAACAACAGTATGGTCTGATTTTTTTAGTATCTCATTAAAAGAGCCCTGCAAATCCACAGATATTCGCTTCATATCGATGGATAGCCGCATCCCCAATCTGGATATCCACAGACCATTTTTTGTGGATCGGATGTGGATCTCAAAGGTGGTGAAGCAGCTGTCTGCAGCTTATAGCCTTTGACGTTACTTTGCCGCCTTTCAGATCTGGGGGTGGGGGCTCCCTCTGCCGGCAGCAGATCAGCAGTTTGGCTGGGGTCCCTGGCCGGCCACAGGGCTGGCCTCCAAACAGCTGATTGGGGGGCCCAGAGCTGCTGATGCGTGCAGGCACCTATGACTTAGAAGACTGTGGATGGCAGGTTGAATGAATTGATTCTGGCAGATGCGGATCCACATTTTTTTTTTAATCTGCGCAGGGGTCTACTCATTAAGAATTCCATTCCATGGCAGTGTAATAAAAATGTGCTGTAATTTAGTTAGATGTTGGATTACATGCCTCTGCTTAAAGATCAACTGTTGCCCCTGTGTTAAACTTTGAAATCATCTGAACCCTATTGAACTATATAATTTCCTTTATCGTCACTGTGGACTGCCAAGATTTGTATACGTAAATAGAAAGCCTCTCCTGTCTAACTAGACTTGTCTTGTTCTATTTCCTTCAACAGTGTCACGCAGTCCAATGTTTTTGAAGTCTCTAAGTTATTTCCATGTCGACCACAAATAAAAAGGTGGGTAAAGAGAGTCTTTCAGACTATGGCATTCTCATCATTTGTGGAGGAGACGGCAGGCTGCTCTATTATTTCAAGGTTTACTTGTGGACACTACAGGGTAAGGAATGCTGACACATGCTGAAGCAGTTACCATCTATGATGTCAGTACAGCTACTGCACATGCACACTAACTACATGGATCAAAATTCCTTAGAAAATCCATGCAGGGTAGTTGCTTCCCATGTACGTTAACAGCTTATGAAAAATACATTTGTTGTTCTTAGTTTCAGTTTCCCTAAAATAGCCAGAAAAGATAGGTCCAATTTAAGGGACTTGCCAATTTCATTAAAAAATTTGCTTCTACTTAGGGCACAAAAAGTAAGTATCTGAAACCAGTGTATGTCTTACTCTAATATTCCTATATACTGCCAAGACTATTTTTATTCTGCAAGTCAAAAAACAAAAACAAAACCACAACTTTCTGCTCAGTCCCTGCACACCCAGTTTTAACCAAAAGCAAAAACCATTCAATGACATATCAAAACTGACAGAGCCTTCACTTCAACTGCATTAATGAGACACTATGATATACTGAATTATTTCTCTCTTCCTTCTGCTCTTGTCTCTGGGCATCCTTCCATATGATTCCCTAAGCCTGGAATACTCTTCATCCCACACACCATGTTACCATCCTCTCCGACTTTTAGCTTAGCACACACTTCTTCCACGACAAGTATTAACTTTACTATTCCAACGGTGACTATCAAAAAAATATGTGTAATCCTTTATTAATTCATTCTAAACAAACATTTGATTTTACTGATGTAATCCTGGCTTTCCTTTCCCTCTAATCTCCCTTCCTCCATAGCATTTGAGGTTTTGTCTATACTAACAAAGTGCACCTGTTCAACTAAATCGATTTAAAAACTGACCTAGCTAAACCAGTGCAAACTCCTAATATAGTCTTACTTAACCCATTTTAATCCTTACTTATATTAATTTATCTTAAATTCAGAATTTATATAGATTTAGCTTGTACTGATAAATTGCCGATTTAAGCTAAAAATTGATATAAGCATGAGTTAAACAAGTTTAAATGTACAGGAATTTAAGTAGATAGATTTTTAAGTCAATTCAGTTACACCTGTGAGCTTTTCTACTATAGGCAATTCTTTTGTCAGCTTACATCATCACTCCTCATTTTAACTAGACTGTAAGTTCCTGGGACAGGAACAATACCATGTTTGTCAAGTGTCACATACATTTCTGACGAGGTGGTAGAAAACAACATCGGTTGTTCAATGTCACTTAATACAATCTGCAATGTAACTTTCAGCTATAATTTTCCCCAATATACAGTATTTTAGCAAAAGAAATGTATGCTCTTCTGCCAATTTGGCCTAGTTATGAGAAGAACAGGAATGTTTATACAGGTATAATTATCGGCCATATTATCACAATGAAACTTTAATTGTCAAGTATTGGTTTCAAATTATCATGTAGATCATATATTTTTCAGAGTAGGGCACCTGTCTTACACATCTATAAAACACCATGTATGCCACTGGCACTATTATAAACAAACATACTTTCATCAAGTTCTCCTACCTATTTTGATGCAAGTATCGTCTTGTGTCTTCTGTTCTCTGAAATTCTCTGATGGGTACTGGCTTTACTGGTGAGCCCTAAGCAAAACAAACCAGAAGACAACAAAGTTAATAATATATCCAGAATACTGTACATGCAAGTCTAAGAATCTCTGTATTGTACCAAATTAAGTGTAGGTTCCATCACTCTGTCTAGATCCAGATGTGTGATTACTGGTCTTTAAAATGTCTGACAAAGAAACAAAACAAAAACACAACCAAAAGGAGGATATTGGTAATGATGCAGAATCATTTTTGTACCTTGCATGTAATTTACTGAAAGTTGAACTTCACAATTAAGCATAGCTACTGATAAGGGATAATGTAGAAAACAGAACCACCAGGCTATGTGTATGAAGCATAGGTATAAAAATAATTAATGTAACTTATGAGAGGTATGGTGTTGGAGAGCAGAGTACACATCTACAGTTTTAGCGCAGTGTATTCCAGGCACTCTCAGAGCAATAAGATTCAACAGCTGGCGTTCTGTGATGATATCATACAGACAAACCAGAGAGACAGGAAGGAAAATGCTAGGAATAAGTCAGAGGATCTGAATGAACACTGACTGTTCAGTTTTGGATATGAAGTCAGTCATCCTTTCGGGAGCAGGGGTATATTGCCCCTGTTGGTCAGTTTTATAAAACTCATCTCAACATCCGTCAGTATTACCAAATACAGATATTCAGGGCTAACTTGCTAGTACTAATTCACATCTGGATGAATCATAGAGTTGTTGAAATAGAGGCCTAGAAGGGACTTCAGGAGGTCATCCAGTCCACCTTCTCCCCACCCCCTTGGTGATAAAAGACCAAGTATACGTAGAAGTGGGCACTGATATAGTGAATATAGTTTCTAATCCTTTAAAATAGATTCAACCAACTAAACTGAGATCCTAAAGTGATTTTGGTTGATTGTTATTTTAACTACTGCTAGAATTAAAAATAAATAGCTTAACTTTATAAAGGAAAATGGTACTCATGTTGGTTTATTTCTAAAATGGACCAATGCTTTCTCACTATTAGTTATTAAGAGATTCTTTAGTTTTGAAGAAAAGTTTATTTTGCATTACTAGTAGCTCTTCATAAGATTCACTTCTCAATCTACACTTCAAATGGTATCACTGTCCCCTTGACTTGCTATTGGGTTTGTGGCACTTGCAGAACATATATACTGTCAATGGAAATCTTGTTCACTGCAGATTTCACTAATGTAAGCAGGGAATAACAAAGTGGACAAAAATAAGAACACGATTTTAGGACTCCTAAAGAGATACTGAAAACCCAACTAACAAAAATAAATAAATAAATAAAACAAGAGAATTAAGGAAGATCTTTACCTACTCAAGCATTAAAACTATCCTTTATGAAGGCATACATTTTAATTTGAGCACCATGTGTGTTGCTTAAGTGGTCCAAGCAAAGTAGAGGATTATCTGAAACAGGTTCCTTATGCAGTATGCAAGATGACCTCTGTGCTGAGATGCCAACTACACCTACACTCAGGGGGATGAATTTAGACAAGCATGGCATAGAGAAGGCAATGTCACATTGCTTAATATTTCCTGCATTTAATTTTAATTTTATCCAGAAACTTTACTATTTTCCACTTCCTCATGTCCAGACTGTCAAAGTAGGGATCAGTTTCTCTTGCCTTATGTATACCAATAGCTGCCATAACCAAAGCAAATGTTTTCCGGTTGCAGGGAGTCATACAGTCTTAAAGAAACAATCACAGAATTTTGGTCAAGTGCATGTTAATCTATGTTCAATCACAAGGTATTAAAATGAAACGAGGAATCAAGACAACTGCATTGTAACTGTATAGTAGTGATCACCCCTGCACCCATAGGCTATCATTTGGAATCAGAGAACAGGGATGGAAGTCACCTCAGTAAGTTATCTAGTCCAACCTTCTGCTCAAAGCAGGACCAACCCCGACTAAATCATCCCAGCCAAGGCTCTATCAAGCCAGGCCCTGAAAACCTCTAAGGATGGAGTTTCTACCACCTCCCTAGGTAACCCATTCCAGTACTTCACCACCCTCCTGGTGAAAACGTTTTTCCTAATATCCAACTTGACTTTCCCCACTGCAACTTGAGACCATTGCTCCTTGTTCTGTCATCTGCCACCACTGAGAACAGCCTAGCTCCATCCTCCCTGGAACCCCCCCTTTAAGTAGCTGAAGACTGCTATCAAATCCCCCTTCATTCTTCTCTTCTACAGACTAAACAAGCCCAGTTTCCCCAGTCTCTCCTCGTAAGTCATGTGCTCCAGCCTCCAAATCATTTTTGTTGTCCTCCGCTGGACTCTCTCCAATTTGTCCACATCCTTTCTGTAGTGGGGGACCCAAAACTGGACACAATACTCCAAATGCGGCCTCACCAATGCCGAATAGAGGGGAATAATCACTTCCCTCGAACTGATGACAATGCTCCTACTAATGCAGCCCAATATGCCATTAGACTTCTTGGCAATAAGGGCACACTGTTGACTCAGATCCAGCTTCTTGTCCACTGTAAACCCCAGGTCCTTTTCTGCAGAACTGCTGCCTAGCCAGTCAGTCCTCAGTGTGTAGCAGTTCATGGGATTCTTCCATCCTAAATGCAGCACTCTGCACCTGTGCTTGTTGAACCTCATCAGATTTCTTTTGGCCCAATCCTCCAATTTGTCTAGGTTATTCTGTCTCCTATCCCTACCATTCCCCCCATTTTAGTGTCATCAGAACAAGAGCAAGTAAAAGCAGCAATTAGTAACAAATGATATTACAAATTATGTAGCCAATTACATGAAAGCAAATAAGAGCCACTTTGACCCATTCTGGGGAAGTAGGTGCTTGAGGTCCGACCCACAAAGCAACTTGAAGTGCTACTGCTGGAAGAGTGTTATTGCTCAGATTTCTCAAGCGTGCCATTCCAGATCAAATACCGCAGACTAGCTTTAAAACAGCAGGCTACTCGAGGACAAAAACAAAAAGTACATTGTTCAGATTTGTCTGCAAGAATAAGCACAAAGACTATGGTTTTTAAGAAAAAAGCTACAGCCTAAGGGTGCTTATACTTATTTTTAGCCACTTGTAATCAATTCTCCTAATAAGTTTTTAACAAACTTTAAATAACCCTTATTTATTGCCCATTTACTATCTCCTGGGATTGACTCAGAAAAATATCATGTCACATACTTAAATATAGAATTTTTGCTCAAAACTGTGTGCATATGCATTCCCAGTTTGTATCCCTGATTTCACAGAGCACTACTCAAGATGTTAACATGGAGCAAGCCATCATCTGTTACAAAATATCATACTTTATAGCAAACCCTCTTTTTTATTTAAAATCAACAATTAAAAGGGATGCCCAGACTAGTAAATTTATTGGCATTTACTTCACAATCCACAGGAAAGTCCCACCATATTAACATAGCTGAAGGATTCTTATAAGTCCTTGTGCTGACAGAGAGCAACATATTAGCTAAGTTTTGACCTCAAACAAGCCAGCATTTACTAGGTATTACCAACTGAATGACACGAGTGGTTGCCTGGGTGCCAGCATTTATGGGAAGCTTCAACATCAACATTTTCTGAGAGAAAGGTCCCTCTGGGAGCCCCATTTACTTCCCCCACACATTGCAGTAATCCTGCCTTTGAGCAAAACTCAATACAGCTGCCTGTAGAACCATCTGGGTGTCTGAGCCAGGTGTGGTTTTTAGCAGCTTAGGACTCAAACTCAGTTCCTCCACAAGGCAAAGCACTGGGCTTGTCGCTCCAACCCAGCTCTCACATTCTTTACCAAAGTAAACCTTTAGACAAGAAATATTAACACCATCACAAAGGCTTTCATTGGGAAATATTAACTTAACTAATTTAAATAAAAGCACCACCTCATGGGAGATTCGCCGTTGTTCAATATATGCCATGAACTGTGAGCTGAGGCTCTCTGACTCCATGCACTTGGATTGCCTCACCTCTTCCTCTTCCTCTTCGGTGGCACAGCTATCAATATAGTCAATCTGATCCAGATCATGTTCCACTAGACACACATGCACAAAGGAAACACCCATCATTAGATAACCAGTGGTAGAAAAAGCATAGCAGCAGTCTCAGCAACTGAAGTCTGATTGCACTTTTCTTCCCCCTGGGAAAGCTCAAGCTGACATCTTTTGAATTCTGCATGCTACACTAATATTTGTTAAATGGCAGATCTTAAACATACAGATTTAAAAGCAGTAAGAAAAAACATGCCAAACGTAACAATTTAAAAGAGCTGATTATATGTAGTGTCTTAATTATTGCAAAAGCAATTTCATACTTTCCAATTTATTGTTAACAAAGGCCCTTGGCTGCAATTTTTAATCTTGGACGTATCTGAGAAGCAAGCAATTACCGTCAATTTACAACAAAATAAACATACAAGTAGAGTATGCCAATTAATTTATCTGGGCTCCACTTAGCTGGATACCTCCTCATAACCTAGGCTCTTCTCAGCTGCCTTTATTAAACACTTGTTCAGGATCAAATGTTAGAGTCTGATGAGGATAAAACAGGAGAGTGTGACCAAGTTAATTGTATGAGATTGCTTTAAATATGAAAAAGGTATGTGGAAAAGAAACAGACAGCAATACAAAAAAAACCTCAGGCTACAGAAATGTCATTAACCAAAGAGGAAGGAACGAATTAAAATCAGGGAACCACTGAAATAAAATGAGTCTGAAGCACAGGGCACAGTTCTGCTCTCATTGATTCTGCCCATGGCCATGTTGCTATGTGGGGCATTTTTTACTCATCACTGCTCTTGTAAGTTTCTGCACGGGGATTTCAAGTGTCATGACATTAAAAAAAACAGCCTAGTGAAACAGACTGTGCTGACAGATCAGACATCCAGAGTCAAAAATACTCTGAGGGCTTCCATCCCACCCCCCCAACTGCACACTAGGTCTTGATGTGTCACTCTTCATCATCTCTTACCAGAAAGTTCATGTTAGCACTGATGAAGACATGGGGAAAGAGAGGTCATTATAATGGGGTCAAGATGCAGGTGTTTTGAAAGGGATATTGCCCAGGATGAAATGGAAGGCGTAAGCTCAACTTAGTTTACCTACTTCAAACATTATTGCTTCCTTGTTTTTAAAATCCTGCAAAAACTTGCTCCTGCCTTTCCCCCATACATTATCCCTCTCTACTCCCCTTTCTTCCTTGTCTAGAACAGGCCTCCTTTGCCTCACCACACAATCTGGCTACTGTGCCAGAGCCACCTCGTCTGAAACTCCAGCCATCCAAAACAGCTTCCTTGGATCTTTCTGCCTCACCGACTCTCCACCTCACTTAAAATCTTAGGTGAAAACCTCTTTTCTCCCTTGGCTATTTAACTATAATAATAGTATAAATAATAGTATAGTGGAGAGTGAGAAAAATTAACAGCATTGTTAACTCTAAAGCATTCTGAAAGGTCATTTGTGTGAAAACTAACAAAATTAACAATTAACAAAAAGTTGATATTATAGGCAGGGCTAGTAGCACTGTCTGATATTAAGGCTGCTCTGCACTTCCCATATAAGATCCTGTTTTCAGTTGCTTATACTTTGCCAAGCTGTCTGTACTGAAATTTTCCATGCTGGGTGTCTACCTCAGAATATATATATATATATTTTTTTTTTAAATTTCAGACAAAATGGCCTAGTCATTTATGAAAATGAAGCTAGGGAAAAATATATTGCAGCAGGGGGAATAGATCAGGACAAGAAGCTGGTGGGGAGAGGGAAGTGACTGGGACTAGTGGATGGGGTAGGACGATCAGGATGGGCTAGACAAGGAGATTGGGACTGGGAGAAGACTGAGCTCAAATGAGGGGCAGGGGAGAAGACTGGGACTGAGAACCAATGGGATAGGGAGGAAGGGAGACATCTCATGTGGAGTCAAGGTGGTGGGGGAGAACTAGGAATGGCTGAGAGAAGAGACTGGGACAAGAAACTGAATGACTGAGGAGCCTGAGGAGAGAGAATGAAAAGAGGGTTATTCACTTTGTGCAGTGACTGAGGTTCTTCGAGATGTGTCCCCCTGTGGGTGCTCCACTTTAGGTGTTGGCACATCCTCGTGTTGTTGGTCAGAGATAGTTGCTAGCCGTGCTCGTCTGGGTCGCACATGAGCCATGGGTGTCTCACAGTGCTGTTGGTGCTCTTTTCGACGTGCGTGCAACCCGACCGCCTCTGTTCCTTCTCTACCATGAAATCTAAGGATTTGACTCCGAAGTAGAGGGGAGGAGAGTGGGTAGTGGAGCACCCACAGGGACATACATCTTGAAGAACCTCAGTTACTGCACAAGGTGAATAACCCTCTCTTCTTCTTTGAATAGTGTCCCTGTGGGTGCTCCACTTTAGGTGACTGGAGGGACTTCGGAGTTGATAGGATGTATGGAGGAGAGTACTGAGACACCAACCCCTGCATCTGCCCGCGATGCTTGGTCAAGGGCATGTTTGATAAAAGTGTGGGTCGAGATCCTGTTGCTGCCTTGCAAATTTCTGTAATCGGTACATTCTTTAGAAAGGCTGTGGATGTAGATTCCGCTCTTGTGGAATATGTTCTGATCTTCTGCCGTGGTGGAATGCCTGATTGTAACATGCCTGGATGCAACCTGAAATCCACTTTGAAAGCCTTTGTGTGAATATGGCCGTTCCTTTGCAACTGTCTGCAATGGATACAAACAGTTTAGGAGATGATCTAAATTATTTAGTTCTATCAAGGTAAAAAGCTAAAGCACGTCTCACATCCAGAGCATGGAGGAGGGCATTCTCTGCATTAGTGTGTGGTTTTGGACAAAAGGTACGTAAATGGATAGGTTGATGCAAGTGGAAGGATGATGTGACCTTGGGGATAAATTTAGGGTGGGGCCTCAAAGTCACTTTATCCTTGTGAAATATTGTGTAGGGTGAATGTGCCATAAGAGCTCTGAGTTCACCCACACTTCTTGCTGATGTTATAGCAACCAAGAATGAGACTTTCACAGACATGTGCGCTAAGGAGCAAGTTGCTAGTGGTTCAAATGGTGGTTTAGTGATGGTTTTTAGAATAAGGTTCAGGTGTCATGGTGGTGTAGGGGAACAAATCTCTGGATATAAGTTTTGTATACCTGTCATAAAATGTTTCACAATTGGGTGTGTAAAACGGTATCTATATGGTTGTGGAAGGTTGCGAGAGAAGCTAGGTGCACTTTTATAGAATGAATTGACAGCCCTATTTCCTTTAGGTTAAGAATGTATTTGAGTATGGACGGGATCAATGCGGCTGCTGTAGAGATATGCTTCTTTTGGAACCAGGAAGTAAATCTGCGCCACTTTTGAAGGTAAGTCTTCTTCATGGAAGGTTGTCTGCTGTTTAGTAGGGCCTGTTTTACTGGTTCTGAACATTGTAGTTCCGCCTGTCGGAACCAATTAGAAACCATGCTGTTAGGTGTAACTTGCTTGGGTCTGGGTGAACAATGCGTCCCCTGTCCTGGGATAGGAGATCCTCTAGGAGTGGGAGGGGGATTGGTGTTCGAGCTGACATCTGCATTAGGTAAGTGAACCATGGTTGTCTGGGCCATGCTCGGGCTATCATTATTACCGTCGCTTTGTCCTGTCGTACTTTGAGCAAGGTTTTGTTTATTAGAGGGATTGGTGGAAATGCGTAGAAGAGATTCCAGCTCCAAGTGAGGAAGAATGTATCCCCTTTTGACCCCTTGCCTATACCCGCTCGTGAGCAAAAAAGAGGACATTTGCAATTGTATGTTGTGGTGAAGAGATCTAAAGGGGGATAACCCCATTGTTGAAAAATGTTTTCCAGAAGTCCAGAGTGTAGCTCCCACTCGTGATCGTTGGTGAATGTCCTGCTGAGGAAGTCTGCCATTGTGTTCTGGATCCCAGGTAAGTAGGCTGCTAAGATATTGTGGCGTATAAGCCAGTTCCATAATTTTACAGCTTCCGTGCAGAGGGAGTTGGATTTCACTCCTCCCTGATGGTTGATGCAGAACATGCATGCAATGTTGTCTGTCATGATTTTTATATGTTTGTTCGCTATGAAAGGTTGAAAGTGGAAACAGGCATTGCGAACTGTGTGTAGCTCTAATAGATTTATATGCAGAGTCGTTTCGTGTACTGACCATTTCCCTTGCGTCATATGTTCCTGTAGATGAGCTCCCCAACCTATGAGGGATGCATCGGTAGTCATCATGATTGAGGGTGTTTCTTGCGCGAATGGGATACCTGCAATTAGATTTTGTGGCTGTGTCCACCAATTCAGTGATGTTACTGGAGGCCAGGTTGGAAGAGACAGAGAAATCAGAGAAGGGACAAGCCTGAGGAGTGGCGACTGACTGGGTAGGCAAAGAGAATAGAACTGGGACAAGAAACCAGGGTGGAGAAGAGACAGGACTGGGACAGGGACAGGATGGAAGGGAGAGGATAGAAGGAGTAATACTGGGGATGGAGGGGAAGGGGAGACACTGAGGGTCCGTACCACCCATGAGAGAACACTGCCCTCCAGAGTCTGGAATTAAACCCAAGATTCCTGCATCTCACCATTCCTCTTCTGTCAGCAAATAGCTGTGAAACACACGGTCAAAGGTTCCCGTCCCTCTCTCAGTCCTCATAGAGAATGACAACCTACTACTGTTATCAGTTACTCTGTGTCACCTCAAGTGGCAGAGGTCTGTGCGCCAGATCTAAAGGTTCCAACCCTGCTGATGACTCATTAAGAGTGTCAATATCATGGAAAAACAGTAT
The DNA here is from genome assembly GCF_026122565.2 of Emydura macquarii macquarii. Lineage (NCBI taxonomy): Eukaryota > Metazoa > Chordata > Testudines > Chelidae > Emydura > Emydura macquarii. The sequence continues at coordinate 2,927,139 of NW_027132502.1, read as the reverse complement.
GTGATCATGTAATTAAAGACGGTATCATAATGCATACAAGAAAGGGGCTGAATTAAGGCTGTACAAGCAACCTTACCTTCTGGTCTTTCCTAACCTTTCAGTGCTTGATTTTGCAACCTGAATAATATTCTTTTAATGTAGTCTGTGTGTATAATTATAAATATATTGTGCCCCCACCACTTTCCCTGAAAATGGTGAATTATCTCTAGTAGCCAGATATACATTTTGGGACTTCAGTTATAACAACCACCTGAATAAATAGCTACCAAAGATTGCTATTTACCTCCACCATTAGTTACAACTGTGCTCCCTCGGTTCTCGTGGTACTGACTTTCTCTTCGCAGTCTCTGCTCTTTAGTGATCTCTGCCACTCGCACAGGGAGGTCTGAGAACTCATCTGTAGGCTTTACAAAACAAACAGACAAAAACACACTGTCATCCTGGGTATCATCTTTCAGTTTGTTTTCTAACCTGAGCCTCCACTCCACCACTCCTGCTGGATTTTGCTCCCTAAAACTATTAATTTTAAAGGGACACAACTGAAATTTACTGTTTTTTTAAATAAGGTCTATTTAGAACCTCTCTTCCATGAAGAGCCTGTCTATATTTCTAATTCATTTTCCCTCTGAAACAAATGCTTATGCTAAAAACATCCCAGGCTGGAATTTTGAAGGCCCTTGTAAACACCAGCCTGGGAACATAGTTCTCCAGACCTGGTTGCAGCCATTTGCACAGTTTCCCCAAAAGGACAGAAGGAGCTGGCTCCTGTCTCTTCCTCCTAGTACCCTTCTTCCTTGGAGATCTGATCTTGCTTCTTTTAAATGGTAAAGAGATAATCTATTTGGCCATTTGAAAAAGCTACATATAAACTCTTATTTGGAAAATCCATGTTAATTTTAATCTCTCTGTTTACTTGATTTTGTTTTAGTGAAACAGAAGCTCTTGAGTAATGGATAAAGAGTATATATGATAATATAATGCAGTGATTAGCTCATCTTTTTGTATTTTTTCTTATAAATTGTTTGTATTAATTCATTTCTACCAAGTCCTCTTCTATATTTTCTCTTGGATTTACATTTTTGTTTTGATTTTTTAAAATGTTTCAATAAAAATATTAGTAAAAGGACAAATGATCCATTTAACATAAAAACGGTGCTTATTCTTTTTCCAGGATATAAATCAAAAGTTATTTGTGAATATAGAAATTACACTTTTTATTATGCATAAGCATCACTCACTGAATATTCTTCCAAATCTATGCCTTCATTATTTGTTTCCTGTAGAAATATTGCTAGCCAACAAAAATAAAGCAACTACACTTACTTCATTCCCTGACCATCTTTTGTCTCCACTGTCCACACTATTGAAGCCAGAATCTAGTGCTCCATAGGGACGACTGGAGTACAGTTCCTCATGGCTGTCAAGCAGATAATTTTAGTTACTATAATGTAAATGTCACTGAAAAATTCTTATTTGTGACTAAGTTGAAAACAGAATAAACTACTGAACAGAGCTGAGCGGTGTACACAACTCAATACATTAGAAGTTGTCACATTGCATTCACCATGCATAATACACTCTAAGAGGATATCTAAGAGGATACAAACATTCCCGTCTGTTAGCCAACTGTTTGACATGATGCAGCTGCCTTGTTCTTTGAAGAGCTGGTCTAAGCCTATGCCCCAAACAATCCTGATAAATGTAATTTCTTTGCAAACTGACCTATTAAATTCTCCTTTAGCTAGTCAGTTCATTTTATGTTACTCAGGTATTTTAGTTGAATGACTCCAACAAACCCCACTCCCAAAACCATTTTTCCCAGAGGAAATCACACAACCATACATGGATATTTATTACACATAAAGCACATATAAATGTATGCACCTCTTTTAGAGTATGCACCTCTTTTAGAAGTATGACAACATTCAAAACGTATACTTTATACTTCTCTTTTCTGTATCATGCATTATTAATCTAAAATACTCCATAAAAGACATCACACATGTTTCAAATGAAATACATCCCTACTTAAGTGATAATACAAGTTTAGTTTTCACTCATTAAGTTGACTTGTCAATGACATGCCTAGACACAGACATTACATATGTGCAATAAAGGATTGAAATATAAACCACAACATAAGGGGCGGCATGGTGCTCTTCCTGCTCTAAGTGAGTACAGAGACTACACAGTTCAGCAGCGTGGCCATCACAGATGTCGAATCTGGCAACTGCTGCAGATAGCTATAGCAGAAATATAACAATGGGACTTGTCTGATGCACTGCAGATGGCATTTCACAATGGATCAACTGTCCTGCTGGCACTTGATGCCGGAGGGAAAACTGCACCAAACAGCAATTACTGCATAATACACAAGTAGGAATTTCAGGAAGCTGATTGCTCCACCCAAGCATAGCTAATTGCAGGTCATTCTCTCACTGGTACTGATCTCTACTTATCCCTCTGTTTAAAATCCTTCATCCAGGAAACTCTTATTTTAAAATGACTGTTATTGCTATTATTTATGCAGCACCATAGAGTTCATGGTGTTTTACAGAAAAAGTGACAGGCTACAGCCCTGAGTTTGCAGTCCTAGTTAGCACAAGGGGTATGTCAACACAGCAATTAGACACCCGTGGCTGGGTTTGTGAGGCTCAGGCTAAGGGGCTGTTTAATTGTGGTGGAGGGTTCAGGGTCAGGCTCTGCCTGAGCTCTGGAACCTTCCCACCTTGCAGGGTCCTAGAGCCCGGGTTGCAGTCCAAACCCAAACATCTACACTGCAATTGAACAGCCCCTTAGCCCGAGCCCATGTCATTTGGCATGGGCCAGTTGTGGGTTTTTAATTACAGTGTAGACATACTAAGGAGAGGTTACTCACCTTGTGCAGTAATTGTGGTTCTTTGAATGCGTGTAATTGGCTATGCACCACTTCCAGAGCTTTATTGCTTCAGCACAATGGGAAGGGGACCTGGCCCATCCCTCTAGGTTGATATAGAACATGAAAGCTATGCTGTTCATGAGAATCTTTATGGTCTTGTTCCTGTTTAAAAGCAGGAAGTGGATACGGGCATTCCTGAGTGCCCTCAGTTTGATGAGGTTGGTGTATAGTTGTCTCTCTTGGGCAGAGCATTCCCCCTGGATGGTGAGAGTCTGCAAGTGCACAGTCCCAGTCCATCAGAGATGCATCTGTTATGGTGACAGAGGGTGGAATCGCCACATAGACATTGTCTGGGTACCCCCATCATTTGAGAGAGTCTAAAACCTGGTGAGGAACCAACACTGACTTGATCAAGCTGTATTTGTTTGGAGTATAAACAGTCTGAGACAGTCCTGGAAACACAGAAGGTGGAGTCTGGCACATACTGTCACAATGGCGCAGGCTGCCATATGTTCAGTTAATTGAAGATGATTTCTTATTGATGCCTGTAGGCTGATTTGAATCATTGAGACAAGATTTGCTAACGCCAAGAATCTGTTGGGGAGGAAGATGAGCCCTGGCTGGTAGAATATTGAAGGAGGCACCTATGAACTCTATTCTTTGTACAGGGCTCAGCGTGGATTTCTCGATGTTGAGCTTAAACCCGTAAACCTGTGGAACAGGGATTTTGTTGTCTTTTTGGTATCAAAAACCTGATTGTACGACCAGCCAGTCATCAGGGTATAGACAGGAAGCCCTCTGCATGAATACTGCCGCAGAGTGGCAGTTTTGGCTGTAGCCAATGAGGCCTTTAGTGATATTTTAGCTAACGGCTGACACTTGTTAATAATAGTCTGAAACTGGTTATGCTCATCAGCCAGCAGATGCTCAATAAAGGTGGTGAATTTGGCATAATTTGAATAATTGCATTTAGCCATGAGAATTTGGTAGTGTGCAATCCTAAATTGAAGAGTCGCGGATGGGTAGGTCTTTCTACCAAATAGATCAAGGCATTTTTGGTCCTTATACCATATGATCTTCACATGATGTTGTTTGCCATGCTTGTTCACTGCCTCCACAACCAGGGAGTTTGGTGTTGGATGGGTGAACAGAAATTCAGAGTCTTTAGCTGGGACATAATATTTCTTATAGGCCCTTTTATAAGTTGGTGGAATCATTGCAGGTGTCTGCCAGATGAATTTGACAGGACCCAACAGGGCCTCATGAATAGGCAGAGCAACTCAGATGGAGGGAATCCATTGGAGGATGTCTAAGAGCTTATGATGTGACTCCCTGATCTCTTCCAAAGGAATCTGGAGGAAATCCGAAATGTACTTCATTAATTCTTGGATGTGTCTGAAGTCATCAGCTACAGTTGGTTGGGGAGGCATAACTGCTTCCTCCAGGGAAGATGAAGAAATATTTGTTTTGGGAGAAATCTCTTTATCTGCTCTGGCCTCCTGCTCCTCAAAGGATTATTGTGCCTGAGGTAACAGAAGAAGAGCAGTTGGAGTATGGGAGCATCTTCCCTTATATTCCCCATGAGAGAAACTAGGGGCATGGGACAATTGCAAATGATATGCAGCCCAAGGAAGCCAGTATGGCCACTGGAGAGATTTGAAAGGTATCACAGGTGGCATCCACTGATGCTCAAACCAGGTTGGGGGAACATGGGTCCATCTGTAGTACAACTCCCCACTTTTGTCAAAAGTGTCAGGATGGAAATTCCTTGTCTGAAGTGTCAGGGAACCTGGATTGAAATATTTGAATTGGAGGAAAATTCCTCCTCTTCAAGAGGGGGAGTCTCAACACTCTCTGAAGGCAGTGGAGAGTCAAATGGTACTGAGAAAAGGTTCCACCTCAGTGACTGTGCTTGGCTCGGAACTGATTACCTCTCGCTACCACCTAACAAGGGAGACTTCAGCTCCTCCGAAATAAGTAGATTCTTTGAAAATCTGAACTCCTACGGCACCAGGTTTGTTTGAAGAGTGGGGCTACGGTCAGTACCGAGGCCATATGCTGCTCCGGTAAATTCACTCTGGTTGAAGTAGTCGTACTGATGAGGATGCCTTAGAAGGTCATGAGACAATATGAGCGGCATGGCGTCTCCCCAAAACTGAGGCAGTTTTAGATGTCGATGGTACCAAAGGAATCGTGGGTACCATTCTCTTAGAGATGGAATGCTTTGATGATGCAGTATCCTGCTTGTGCAGCACTGAAGGTCTCGGTACCAAGGCATGCTTGTTGCCTTTTTTCTCTGTTGAGCCTAGAGCTCCTGGCAACAGATGCACCATTTGAAGCCCAGAGAGGCTGGCATTCTCCAGTGCAGTGATGTCTAGCAGGGGAAGGTCCCATTCCACAAAGGGGAAAGGGATCAAGAAAAAGATCCCCATAATCCTTAAATAAAAAGTAATCAAGTAATTGAAGAAAAACAGTAAAATAAAGGGTAACTATGCTAAGAGACTCGGAAAAAGAACCGAGGGCGTTTTGCCCACACAGCCCTATATAGCCTCAGAGCATGGCATGAGGAAGCACATGCATGGGCTGAACAGGCACTGCAACCTAAAATCTCCAATGTAAGGAGAAAGGGATGTGAGCACACATAAAATGGAGCACCCAGAGGGACATTACTCAAAGAAGAACTGAGGGATAAAGGATGAGGGAACAGGAGCTGCAAAAGCAAAATATGATATATGCTTATTTTTATGTATACCCCTGCAAAAATATCCACACGGGCAGACCTTGAAACCTACACAGAGCCTCATTTAAGTCAATGGGGCTCTGAGTGTATGTACCATATGCAGTATCTACCACTATGTTTGTTCCTCTGAGTTTGTGAAAGAATTAAGATGTACTAAAGCCTGGGCAGGGCATCTGAAATGAAGACAAGAGTGGAACTCGATGCTAAACAAAAATAATATTCATGTTAGGGATCTTCTCGCAACGAAGATGGGAAGGGAACTACAACTAACTACTTTTGGGTGAGAGGAGAAAAGAATAATCATGAAATTGCTCAGTGTAGTTTAAAAAACCCTCTGGATTTTTAAATGCATTAGCTGTGTCATGCCTTTCATTCTATAAAAAGTTAACAATGCATCCAGTGGCCCCTGGAATACATAGATACAAGTCACAGTAAGTACTACACATTATGCAGACAGTGGTAATATTGTTTTTCAGTTAAAGATCAGTTGGGGAAAGAAAACTTCAGATAGCACAGGTAACCTGTGTCTACCCAGTGACCATATTTAAGCCAGTAATTCACAACACAAATACTGGATCAAAAACATTGTTTTTAAGAAGTTATAAAAGGAGAAAAAAATGAGAAACTGGTTCCCACATGGCACACTACAATAATTTCATTTTAATCATGACTACATCGGAATCCTCAGACTCTACAGAGAAACCAATTTTGCAATGAACAAGCATTTAAAATTGAAGAAGAGGGTCAAAATTATTAGTCGATTCAGTAGTTTTAATCCAACAGGAAAAATACTGTTTGATTCCATTTTCTTCATGTTCTATCCCTCCTATTCAATTAGAGCTTTTGAAAAGCATGTCATCCATCACTGAGATCGTCTGCTAACTCAAAAATTCACAGACTAGTTCCCAGTTCCCACGCTCTCCCCTACTTTTAAATTTGAAAGACGCAGTCTGTGTCCAGAACTCTGAGAAGAATCTGAAAATGGAAGGTTACTGACTGCTCAGGGCTTTATAGCGGACAGACAACAGCCTTTATGAAATCAGCTGAGACTGCAGATACTATACCTCACTAGCAAGCAGCAATAATTAAGCAATAAAACAGTGGACAGTACATTTCTATGTGACTACAGCATGCCTGGGTTTCAATGCATAAGGCATGAAGCTGAAGGCAAAGTAGCTAACCATCTGAGAAGTGCAATACTAATTCTGAAATGCAGTATCTAAAGTACCTTTTTGTAATGAAAATGAATTTATCCATAAAAATAAGAGAAATAAGATGTTCATTTAGTGGCCACTGATATGAAGAGATCATTATTCGCTTTTTATTCAGAGAATAGAACTAGCAGAGCCGTTCAGAATCTAATTAGTACAAATGATTCCTATGCCACTGAGCCTCGTAACAGTACTTCAAACATGTATGTCTTACATTACAGACTTACCCTCCCTACCTCAACCTTGAACCTAGTTCTAAGCTCCTATAAGGCACTGCTGCTGTCTCCCTTCCATTTAGTCATGCATGAGCCAATATTGAACTTGTGTGCTCCACTTTTCAGTCTTACAGGTAAGAGAGTGGTCTGGAACAGCCCAAAGTTAAAGATCACATAACTCACCAGGAGTTTACAGACACTGATCGGTATAGTCAGTGTCTTACTTTGGGAAACTGATACAATCACCTGAAAGGCTGGGAACCAGGTTGTTGAAAACTGTAGTAACAGCTAAATAAATTAATAGTTCTAAAAACTTGGTGAAACATAGGAGAGGGCACTGTGTTTAGGATTACATTACATGACTACAAAAACAAACAAAAAAAAGGGCAGTGTGGGCCAGCAGCAAAATTCTCAATTAGAAATGTTTATATATAAAGAAGCCAAAATCTTCTCCTATCAGAATCTACAATGATTTAGTGCTTCTGATTTTACTAACAGCACTACAAGGCTGTCCACTTAATCAGAAAATTTTACATTTGTGTAATACTGCAGTAAAAATACATGTGATGAACTGGGAAATATCTGTGTTATTCTTATGAATATTGTATGAGACTCAGTTTCCCTTTTCAATTTTGAACTTGAACTCAAAGGCTAAGTCAGATCAGAGCTGGGGGTTGGCAGGAACTAGGCAGGAAATGCAACAAGGACTAAGGCTATATCTACACTGCAGCTAGGAGGCATAATTCCCAGTTTGAGTAGATGTAGGCATGCCAGCTCGAGCAGAAATAAATAAAAATAGCAATGTGGCAGTTGCAGCATGGGTGATGGCTTGGGCTAGCTGCCTAGGTACAATCCATCAGAGATCTATGTACATATTCAGGCAGTTAATCCAAGCCACTGCCATGCAGCCACACTGCTATTTTTAGCATGCTAGTTCAAGCAGAGCCAGCACAAGGAGGTCTACCTGAGCTGAGAGTTACACCTCTCAGCTGCAGTGTAGACAAGGCCTAAGAGATAAGACTGCCATAGGCACACACCTTTAAAGAAGCTAAAAAACAATGGGGCTATCATTGGCAGATGCTTAAAATCAAAAGGCGAAAACCCGGAAGATCAAACACCATGACCCATTAAAAAGTGCCCTGGCAGAAGGGAGTGGTGAAAAGTGGTCAACGTGTTGTGATGCTGAAACACAGACTGTGAGAGAAGTAGGGATCTGCAAGCTGGCAGGTTCTCCCTAAACAGGACCTAAGCATCTGGGACAGGAGCAGCTAACAGACTAGGTATGATCCATGAAGTTAGGCCTCTTTTTGTATGATTTTAACCCATGTCTCTGAATGCTGTATTCTTACTGTTAATCTTAAATAATATTGTTTGAGAAGGCTATGTGGTTCCTGTGTATTAACACTAGACACAGCCCAAAGAAAGAAGTCAACAGCAGGGTCCAAACCCCAGCTGGTTGATACCCAAGGGACTTGTGGTCACCTGGTCTACAAGTGGGCAAATTGCCAAATTCCACCCCAGAAGGGGTAAAGCCCCAAGGCCTGACACCTGTTGGGGTGCACTCAGTGAGACCCTGAGAAGGGACAGTGGTACAGTTAGCCTGGTAATTGTCACACTAACTTTGAAACCAGCTTTATATCAACTCAGATTTAATTCCATCCTTCCTCGAATTCCCCAGGGTCATAGTATAACCTCAATGAAGCAAGAGACAAAAGTCAGATATATATGCTGATTACTTAGTTTTGTCAGCAGCTTTTAACACCATTGACGAAAGGCTCTGTTGACTTGCCTGTGGACATTAACTGGGGTATACTATATTGTGCATGAGTTGTTCTGTTCTTTCACCTCAGAAATTCTAGAAGAAATTCTGATTTTGGGCAAAAAGTTCCAGAGAGGTAGCTGTGTTAATCGGTATACAGCAAAAACAACGGGAGTGCTGTAGCACTTTAAAGACTAACAAATTTAATTTCTGCAGACATAAGCTTTCATGGGCTGCAACCCAGGCATCTGACGAAGTGGGTTGCAGCCCACGAAAGCTTATGCCTGCAGAAATTAAATTTGTTAGTCTTTAAAGTGCTACAGGACTCTTGTTGTTTTTGATTTTGGGCAGCATCTCATTCCAATGAGCAATCTGTTCCATTGACTCCTTTGTGTGGGTTCCTACAGAAATCTATTCTCTTCCACACATATTCACTCAATATGCATTAAAACCACTATGGGAGCCACTAAAACAGGCTGGTAAGTGATATAATCAGTACATGAACAACAAAGAGTTCTATGACCATCTTTCTTATCCTCTTCACGTCTACTTTCATGGTGCCTGGCAGGGATGGAGACATGGACAAAAGCACGCCAACTAAGCACAGTCCACACAAGCGTGAAGTGAAATTGACAGTCTGGAGGAAGCATCATGAGTGCATTCTGTCCAAACTTTTATATTGGTACTGTGAGTAATGGTAAAATATGTGAATTCTTTCATTACATGAAACGAAAGTATTTTAAATAAGCACATGCTCCACTTATCAATGTTATGCTTTTCAAAAGAAATGATAAACTACACTGGAGATCAATAGCTTTAGATACAGTTGGCTGGACGCAGCAATTTATGTCACAATAAGGGTGCCCTAATTTTCTTAGCCTTTCTGAATACAGATGCTCTTTAGATCCCTGTAGCAGCTTCATTTTTGCAATACATGCTTTATTATAATAAGAAACCAAGCCTGTATAGCTAACAGGAGACCTAGATAATATTAAACCTAAACAGTATTCCAAATGTGGCCTCACTAGCCCCACATACAGGCTAGAATCACATACTAAGATTTATATGCAACAGCTTTATTTGTTTCGAATAGCACCTGATTGTGCTAGGTGTGGTACAAACATGGTCCCTGTCCCAAAGAGTTCACACTCTAAAGAGACAAGTGACTTTCGGGAAGTGTTTATATTGACCCCATCCAGAAAGGTGCTCATCATATGTGGATTCTAGACTTGATGAGAAGCTGTTATGCAAATTCTCCTTCATAAATCTTTGGTACAACTACATTGGCTTATTTGTTTTATTTACGAATCAATGAATTGTGTTCAGACTGTGGTGCAAGTTTTAGATATATATTCCCTCTGGCTCCGAGTTACTTTGTAAGATCATTAAGAATACATTCTTTTTCTTTTATTTAGCCTCTTATCTCATTACTTTTTCTCTGAAATGTGCAGTATAAATATACAGTGTACTCTTACTTATCTCAAGACATCTTAATTTAGAAGTTGATGTAGCTGACTATTCTAATACTTGTGTTACTGTAGTAAGCATTTGTGCCAAATGAAAGCCTGCCAATAATAATAGTTTACTAAGGGGGAGGGATCAGCACTTACACCCGTGGTTAGAGAAGACCAGTTATACAATCCTGTACAAAAGATTAAAAATCACAGCAATGTTATACTGTAAACACTGGGAAAACGCTAAGATTTTATTAAGTAAAAACACAGGTTAATGTCTTAAAAAAATAGAAATTCCTTCTACCATAGACTGAAGATATTAGGTTTTTTTTTTCCTCGAGAGAGAGTGTGCCCTTTAGCACCAGCTGAATTGTGATATTACCCATGCCTTGTCTACATTACAAAGATAAGTCAACCTATGTTAGGTCGACTTACAGCTACTGCACTAATTACTGCGGGTGGCTGATGTTCACACTCCCCTCCTTGGGTCTGTGGTGCGAATCCTCACCAGGAGCACTTCCACTGACCTAAGAGAGGCAGTGTGGGGAGCTGAGAGCCTGGTCTCTCAGCTCCGCTGGCAGCTCCCTGCCAGGAGCCTGACTGCCCTGGTGGGCTGCCCCCCACCATCACCTGTTCCCTGACGGGAGCTGGGGGAAGCCACCCAAGGCTTCTCCCCTCCCTGTTCCCTGCTGGGAGCCGGAAGAACCTGCCTGGAGGAGCTTCTCACCCCCAAGGAATGGGGCCTAGCTGCCTCGGCTTCTTGTCCTCCTCTCCCCACCCACTCCCTGTCCAGTCCAGCAGCCTCATCAATTTCATGGCTCAGCCCTGAAATTGACAGGGCTGCTCAGGCTCCTGGGGTGGGGGGAGGGGTGAGGTGCGGAACACAGGAGAGGGGAAAGTGGATGGAGAAGCTGTGCAGGCTTCTCCCCTCCCCATTCCCTGCTGAGAGTGGGGTCCAGCTGGCCAGGAGAAGAGTTCCTTCTCATTCTACAGGAGCAGGGGCAGCTTTCTTGTCAATTTCACGGAGCTGTGAATTGACAAGAATGAGAGCCAACAGACAATGTAAGGGATGCAATGTCTAAACTGACACTGCATCACCCTAACTACATCGACATAAGCCGTACACCTCTAGTTTATTAGGTGGTTTTATGATGTCAGCATAGCAGAGGAGTTACATCAGTGGGAAAAGCTGAATGTACACCTCCACTGTTTTGTCGTCAAAGCTGACTTTTGTTGACAAAATGCTGTAGTGTAGACCAGCCCTTAGTTTTTTCTTCTGAACTGTCTTACCTGGATCCCTGTTAGACTGGCTTACAGGGTGACACACACCATATTGTTTTTCAAGGCCACAATCACTGGTGAAATGTACACTGACCAACAATCAGTGGACCTAGTTTTTTGCCACTTCTGAATTCAGGAGAGTGGACAAGTTTTCCCCAATCCACATCAAATAGAATATGCACACTTACCAAGAGCCAAATCCCATGGGCCTCCTATCATAATCAGGCAAGTCTGGAGCTATCTTGCATGCTTCTATGTTCAGGTATTTAAATATGTGGATTTTTCCTTTTATGCATATCTACAAAAAAGGAAATCCATACGCATACTTAGCACTTTATTTCTTCAACGCACTGTACAGACATTGACTAGCTGTTGTGAACAATGTATTACCAGCCTAATAGGTCAATACTTAAATGTTCACAACATCCTTACAGCTCTTCATCCATGTTTCTAAGTTTCCCCCATTACAAACAAACCATCATACTGAAGTGTGTCAGAATATATGTATAATAAAAAACTGGAAGCTTTCTTCCTAACGCATCTGGACTATGTGGTACCCTTGCTGTAAACTTGCTCATATGGGTTTATCATGTGACCAAGGATCTATACATGTTTGTAAGGGATAAAACTTGGCACTATAGCAGAGGCACCCAAGCCTTGTCCAACCTAGGGTGGCTATGGCGGATTGCCAGTCAGGCCTAATTTGAATCAAGTGAAGTCTCTTCCAGCTTCCTCCCATCAGTAATATGGAGGCAGAATCTATGGAAACTATAGGTCACAGCATTTCCCACTCTGATTCAGAGGAAGGAGGTCATAACAGGACCTGTAGTTTCCAACGGCTATACATAAATATTAAAGATGAAGTCAGTCATTGACCACATTGTATTTAGACTGCAGGCTGCATTTTGGGCAGTCTGCTGTAAAATTAATGAAAATGCATTGCAGTTTTAGGTTCCCAGTTCACTACTTCAATAATAGAATGGCAAAAAATGTTTTTTGTTCATAGCTCTTCCTCTCCCACAAAGCTTACTCTGATCTAGAGACACTTGCTTATTTTATTTATACTGTACAATGAGAATTTTATTCAAAAGGCTAATGAAGGAATTCCTGCAATAACCACATATCTAATACCAATAGGAGAACTAAATTAAGGGAAGCGGAAGAGTATTTCTGCCATGGGTTTCTTTAAAATCTCTAGAGAAATACAGGTTCTTTAAAATCTTACTGTTCACAAAAGAAAGTTTTAACCCTTCCGTTTCTAATATCACTTTACACCCTCTGGTGAAGATAGTAGTCATTCCAAATCCAAACTATAATTCACCTGTGCAGGGGGTGACTGTAGAGGGTTGTTATCTAGTGTGATCGTCTGAAGATGCCTGAGGTTCCGATAACAAACAGGGATTGTTGTGATTTTATTGCAGGAGAAATCTAACCGAATCAAAGGTAATTCTGCAAGCTCTGGGGATAGAAAAAAAAAAACATTCAGTCTAGTAGCTTTAACAAACAGTATGCTTACTACTAGCTCTTAGGGAAACAAGCTTTAAAATGAATAAAAATGTCAAAAATCTCAGTTGTTACACATGACAGACTTTCATTTGCTGATCTTACCTTCAGGTAAATGCACCAAATGATTTCTCCTGATGTTCAGGTCCCGCAAAGACTCCAGATTGCCAATCTGTGGAGGTATTGTCTGTATTTCATTACAGCTCACATCCTGCAATATGAAACTATGAAGTGAGCCACTGTTTTGATACTGTCAGCCAGTTTAAATAAATCCCAGTAATAACAGGCATTTCCTGCCTTCTGGCATTGTAGATGTAGGTACATTAACTCTGACAGGCAGCTGTGTTTTATTTATAAATTTGAAATAAACACACACTTCTATGACACCAAAGACTGTCAAAGTGCTTTACTAACATTCATTAAGTTTCAGCATGGGTGACAAAGTATTAATTATCCCCATTTTACAGATAGGGAAACAGGCACAAAATAATTTTTTTTCAGTCTTCCAACAACAGCAGAATGAAGAAAAGAAGGAACCTAGGAGAAATGACACTAGATCATAAAAGCTCTTTAGACAAGTTACATGTTATGGAAAAAGTGCAGATACAATGATATTTCCATGTATATTAAGTTAGAAAACTAGCACATTAGCGTAAATTTAAATCATTCCTCCACAGACTTTCCATTTCTGAAGGAATATGAGTGGAGTCTGAAGCAGGAGAGCCTGGAGAAACACTCTACCTGCCATGTACTTTATCTGGATATTTTCAAGGGCCTATCCTCAAGATCTCCTGGCAAATTTACAACATTTAGAATATACAAAAGGATAAAATGCATACTGAATTGCCAATATAAAAGCCAGTCCAGACTAAATAATCCACCCAAAATAAAATTAACCCCACGCACATCTGGGCATTATCAGGCAACAAATCCACAATATGCAGCATACCACCAGTGAACAAAGTGAGAAGCCCTGGTAGAGCTATGTGGTATTGCCCTTAGCTCTACCAGTGCACCTCACCTATCGCCATTTTACTTTCACTAAGAGTACCGAGCTTTAAAAAAAACAACCCTCAAATGTACGCACACACTAGGAATAATTATAGTAGGTCATTAAAGAAAATATGTTTGTAGGGTTGAAACATGCATGTATGAATCCCTTATGCTTAACAATCTGTCCCACCTTGTATTTAGCTCAAAGACTCTGGTTACTTTCTCCACGCATGAAGAAGAGCTCTGTGAAGTTCAAAAACTTGTCCCCTTTAGCAACAGAAGTTGGTTCAATAAAAGATATTACCTTGCCTTTCTTGTCTCTCTCATTAAAGAATACAGGTACGTCTATAATTCTATGCCATTCCCAAATATGAGTTACACACTCATCAAGATTCTATTGCAGTTGTCTCTAACATGTCAAGTTGTTTACATTATTTTTTAAATCCAAAAGTTTATAAATACACTGAAAAAACTAAACTAAAAACTGATTTAAAAAAAAAAAAAAAAAGACAGCTATCTGTATAGGAGTGACCAACTCCCACCAAGCACATCCCTGGGTGGCAGATAAGTGGAACGGATTGTAGCTATGCAGGACACCTGCGAATATTCAATAAGCCATCACGGACCAACTGCAGACATCACAGCAGGGGTAGCTGGTGGCATGGCTATCTCTATAAAATATCACTCCTTAAGATCAGGATGATCAGGCAAATAAAGGCTGCCTTAAAATAAATTTTGCTGAGGCAAAGGGGGCTCGGCAACCTTGGAAGTTAACTCACTTAGGAGAAAGAAAACTCCAATTCCAAGCCAAAGGTGTCATGTTTGGACAGCCAACCTGTAAAGTTCATCCAACAGACATACTCATGTGAACTACTGTCCACGTCAAGTGTACCCAAAAAGGCTAAGACATTCACCACAACTGGCTTTGACTGTTGTAACTTGGCAAAGGCTGCTGAAGTTAACAAAGCAAGGGAGTAAGCTATCCCAGATCATGTCAAGAACAGCTGGAAAATAATGTAAGTATAACTTCAAAGTATCAGAGCAATATTTCTAGCTAGAGCTTTCAGGCATTCATTACAAATACTAGTGATGTCCACACTTCAGGATGGATGTTGAAATACTGGAGAGAGTTTAAAGAAGGGCCACAAAAATGATACAGGGACTGAAAAATAAACCTTATGATGTGAAGCTTAAGGGGCTTAATTATTCAGCTTATCGAAGAGAAAGCTGAGAGGTGACTGATAACTTTTCTGTGCAAAAGTACCTAGATACAGTGACCTGCTAGTTGGGGATTTTCAGTCTTACAAACCAGGGCATAACAATATCCAACAGCTGGAAGCTTAAGTTAGACAAGCGCAACCTTAAAACCCCCCCACAATTTTCTAGCAGTGAGGGTAATTAAACATTGGAACAGCCTCCCAGGGTGGGGGTGGACTCACCATCATTTGGTGTCTTTACAATGAGATTAGGGATCTATCTAAAATATACGCTTTAATTCCAGCTTCTGGAGGGAGGGCTGTGTCAGGCTGGAAGGCTGTAGTGGTCCCTTCTGGCCTTAGAGCCTATGAATCCATTCCCTCCCCTTCATGGGCCATGGAGAGAACTGCTCTGCATTGCACTCAACATACTCAGAACATTTCCAGCTCTGCACTAAAATAACAACTATAATCAAATTTCACGTTTCAGGGCTTCAAATGGTTGCCTGCAGGGGTCATTTATAAATTAAGGATTGAACAGCAATCATTAGCAATATGTATATACTCACAAGCTCTGTCAGGTGTCTGAGCTGTCCAATTTCTTCAGGTAGTGAGACCAACTTATTATTACTTGCTATCAAAACTTTCAATGGTAGACTGCACATGTGTACTGGCAATGTTGAAAGCTGGTTTCGACTTTTGAGTAGGAAAAAAAGGAAGTCAGAATATGGGAAGAGATCATTTACCAATTTTAACACAACATAAGAAAATACCAAAATCATGTAATGTATTTTGACAGGATGTAAGAGCATCAAGTCAGTTTCAACACACATTTACAGGTGAGCTGGTACTCGGAGTCTCTTCTTTACAAATCTTTCTTATCCTTTGCTAAAACCAAGGTGTGTTGTAAACAGAAGCTCTGAGTCTTCTAGTATGAGATTTTTTTGAACTCCTGGGGATGGAGGTATAAGACATTTTTGTAGGAGGCTTTTAGACTCTGGAGCTTACTTCCTCTGTCAGAGTCTGGACATTTTTAAGCATCATGTAGATACCTTTTTTATTATTATTATTGTGGGTCAGCAGGTTGGGAACAGCTTAGGGTAGAATCAGTTTATTATTTGCTCAGTAGAAATGTTAAGTGTGTTTTAATTATTTAATTTGTAATAGGGCCAATTATCATGGTGATAAGCATTTAAGAAATCCTTGTTACAATGAATTTAAATATGTTACAATCCAGTATTTGACACATCACAATTTATTACCGTCAAAGCAAATGTGAGGTCATGTAACTGGACTGCAACCTCAGTGAATGAATCAGACAGGAAGAGGCTGGTTTATAAAATGAGAATGCTATGATTTATTTGTAAACGGAAGCTATCAAGTCTGAAAAATGACTGAAAAACTAAGGGAAAGTTAATGTTACCGTATTAAGGTTTTAACAAGATATTAAACTCAAATTTATCAAAATGTGGCACTGTTCTTCTAGTGTATGGAGTCTAGATTTCCCACTATAAAATCCTACTCTTGAGCAGTAGATGAACCAATGCCAACTGGTACCAAGGGATAATAATTTGGAATACACCTGTTAGAGATCACAGCAATAGGAAATCCATCTCGGACTCAGATCCTATTCCTACAATTCACGCCATAAAGCAAAAAAGGAAGATAAAGCAAAATTTATCTGGCAAAAGAGAAACACCAGATATAATGCAAAATATCTTTTTCATGACTAACATCATTACCAGCTCTTACATACCTCTTAAAACATTGGTTTTAATACAGGTTGCTGTATACAGGTGAACGTCAATAATAGGATACAACATGGGTATATTTACAGGTCAGGAAATTAAGTTTTATTACAGGTAGACAAAAGTATTTATATTTTGTAAAGAAGTGTTAAAAAGCCATCCGTACAAAGTACTAAAAGGAAAATTCTGTACTTTATTAGAAGTTGCAATTAAATACTTCTCTTTCTTGGGACACCTCTTGACAGCTAATAAGTGTTGACACTTAACAGGCTAACAGATGAATCAGTCTTCTCTCTTTTAAACCAATATATCTGGATTTTGTCCAGAGACTACTGGATTCTATTTCATGAGAGAGATGCCATACAGTTAGAATTAAACTGAATTTTCGGTTGTGTTGCCTTTGTCAGTTATTAGTTTCCTATCATACCCCTCAATTTATCATCAATAACTTCCGATCTTTATCTAGTTATTCAAGGAGCAATGGCCCTTATTTACAGAGCAACTTTTGCTTTCTAAAGCAAGAAAGGAAACCTACAAGAATGTGTGAAATTAATAGCACCAGATTCTATATTTTAGCCAATAAATCCTGGGTGTCTGTTCGCTGATTAAATATAAAATGTGCACCTATCCCATGCCTAAGGTACACAAACAATATACTGTGCAATCATTACTGTGCATTCAAGAACATTTATTGCATGTACAGCTAACACTGATTACATTCTGAAATATACATGTGGTGGGTATTCACAATTTAAAATGTACTTAAAACATAGTCAATGGCCACTATTTTTAAAGTTAAGTGCTTTTTAAGTTAACTATGTCAGCCATTTTCATTTTCCATTGAAAGGAAACAGGCAAGATTATGCTTCCATTGCTCATTCAATTTAAACTACTTCTGAATTACATCAGTTTTAAAAGAGCAAATATCCTTGATCTGTTCAATGTGAAACTTACAAACGCAAGAAACATTTATTTCTCCCAGCCTCACATATTTAATTACTGGTTCTATCCTTGCTCATTATTCATTCACACACAAAAAGGGATTGTCCAGCTGTCTTGAGTAGATTTATACTGCTTACTTCCTCTGACTTCAGCAATTTGTTCCATATGCCGACTAGCTTTAGAATAAAGAAATTCTGAGCAATTTGCTCAATTGCTAGTCATCTCCCCAATGTCAGTCTGTGACCTCTTATTTTCAAATTAGTCTCTTAAAACAGCATTTTTACTAGCATTAGTCCATTCCTTTTATTTTAGGAATTTAGCAAGCATGAAATTATTTTCTTTGTATTAAAGATGTATTGTAAAATATCTAAATTTACACACTTCTCTTATCAAAAGTCTTTGCATACTGAGAACTAATTAGACATCCATTTTCTGATATTATGTAAGCCAAAGCTGCCAATTTCTCTTAATAATGCTTAATAACTCTTGAATGACCTTTGCTTTGATTATTTAAGTCTAAACTGGATTACAAAGATTTGATATAAACACAGTGTAAAATGATCCAAAGTTGCTTGCTTTAATGTTGTGGTTAAAAAAGAGAGGCCTCCAGCTACTCAGGTAGCTACCTGATTCAAAGGCATTCATCCATGTGACTTTAACCACTGAATCTGCTGCATTTATTTTGGGTCAGAATCTTTCTGCATTATTCAAGCTGCAGCTCATTTCTGCCATTCCTCATCCAAGCCTGATTTTTTGGTTATACTATTGAAGTTACCAAGGCTCAATGAAAAATAAAAGTTGCATACTACTAACTGCATCTGAGGAAGTGAGCTGAAGCTCACGAAAGTTTATGCCTGCTGAAATTAATTTGTTAGTCTTTAAAGTGCTACAGAATTTTCGTTGTTTATACTAACTAAAGTCAATATGAAAAAGTCTCAAAGGACAAGAAAAACTGAGCCACGGGTTATTTTTCCTACTTTATTTAAAATTAGCACTTTGCACAATTCACAATTATTTATCAACACTCAAGTGTTATCAATAAGGAGCAAGGATATTTTACTATAGACATACAGGTGCCCTGACATCTTAGGAAGTGATCATTTGAAATTAAGTATAATGACTATTAACATCAGCTCAGCTGCAAAGAAAAGACAGCAACTCCAGTTAAAGGGACAAGGCCAATTTAAAAATGACAAATTATGCCTGAAAATATTTTCAGACTTACTACACCTAAAATAATTATAGCTGAAAGATTAGAGGAAATCGTATCTTATATTTTCAGTTTATTTACTTTGAGCACTTTACAGCACTTTGAGTACAGTTATTTTTACCATTTTCCCTTCATAGCCAGGCTGCTAACCATTTGCATGGGTCTTTTATACAGTAACAGGAGAAAGAAGAACATGTAATAAATAGATGGTGATGTTTATAACACTTGTGCTAATAATAATAAATGACCTTTTACTTCTGTACAGCCTTCCACCAGAAAATCTCAAAGCACTTTACAGACATTAATCAATCAATACCCCTATGAGATAGATATCACCATTTTATAGAGTAGGGAAGTGAGGCACAAAGGTGCAGTGGAACTGTAAGCCTGTGATAGAACTGGGAACACAATTCAGATATCCTAAATCCCAATCCTGTGCTTTGTCCACAAGATTATCTTTTCCCTTTCATTATTTATAGTACTCAGAAAAGTCCATTTATGGTCCAGAACATCAAGAGCTCTCATTTACAGATCCCGCAGGAAAGGGGGGGAGGAAAAAAAAACAACTCAACAAATCCCTTCATATTACAGATCTGGAGAAAAAAATAAAATGGAGAGAGAGCAAATGGATTCCAGACTAGTTAATGATGACAAGTAGACAATTTATCCTTCCTATGCTCTCAAATCCATAATACTAGACAGATAGGATATGTTTGAGATCACAAAGGAGAAGCAGCGGATGGCAAGATTTGGAGCAAGGATACAAAAGGAGAATTCGGGTAGTGAACATGAATCCTGAAGTATCAAAAATTAAGATTATTATTGTCTGATGTCTCCTTACTGAGGTAATTTGGTAGAGACTGGTCCAGACTGGTGAATCTGATGGCATGTAATATCAAGACACACAGGTTATATACTATATTTGTGTTACCTTCTAATGCTCCAAAGGTTGCTAGAGTCTAGAATATGGATATTAAATTCAAGATTTAAATGTGAAGGTACCTGATATTTAGAAATGTTAAAGACTGTAGGTTCAGAATGGCCTCTGGGATGTAACGAATGCAGTTCTGATACAAGTTAAGGCTCTCAAGGGAAACAAAGTGACAAGCTTCTGCAGGAAGCTCCAAGAGTCTGTTCCTGGACAAATCTGAAGGGGGGAAAAAAGAAAAGAAGAGAGAAACGATCACCAAATGACCTTTGACTGAGTTCTTTGGGTCTGGGATTGTGTCTTCATATGTGTGGACAGTACTTGGTACATTGTGGGTGCTTTAAATATAAAATAATAATGGCCACCAGCATCAAGTCTTTGCATTGTGTCTTTTCAAAGGTATGTTCTGACATATCATTTAGTTACAGTTTTTGGATTTGTTTGTTCTTTTGTTTTTAAGGAAGGGAAGGAAAAACTCGTGCTTATAAAAGGCCAAAGGACAGTTCCCAGAACATATGGCTTCCTTACACACCCTCACTCTCAACAGTGAGGTATATCTACCACCAAACGCAAAATAAGTTATTTGGTGACAGTCCTAATTTCCTTTAGAGAAGCTGCCTATTTAACAAGCTGCATGGCATTTCACCTCTTCAGTGTCCAAACGAAAACAAACATTTACTAAAGCAGGACTGTCTAGTTAATCTGAACTATTATTGTGCATGATTAAAAACAAATTTAATGACGTTTTATTTAGTCATTGTGAATTATAAAATATGCCCATCCTAGAATCAAGGCACATTAAAGTTAAAAGAACAAATACAAAGTTTACACAGTAATCTGAACAACAACTTCTTTATTCACATAGTCATGATCAACAGTTTACACTTCAACTTTCCCAGAACCCACCCAACAACCCAGTCTGTTCTTGAAAACCTAGCAAATCAGGCAGGCCTTGCGGTGTGTCGTGAAGGTCACTTTCAGACCAAGGAGAGAAATTTCCAATGTACAGGGCCCCATACTGAAAATGTCCTGCCACCAGATTCTTCCTGGCTGAACAAGGAGATTGTTTAGCTTCAGTGCCTCTGTTTATCTCAATTGTGCATATCCTATGATGAGAGAGAGTTTCTAAGGTAGGCAGCACTGAACGAATTTGAATTTTATAGGTCTACTCTAAATCATCACTTAAAACTGTACCCTGAAAAACCAGAAGCCAGTTCAGATCACAGGGTACAGAAGTAAAGTACCGCCCCCCCCAAAAAAAGACCCTGAAAAACTGCTATTTAAGTGGGTCACTACATTCTGTATAAGCTGAAGTTTCATAATGGTATTCACATATAACTTCATGTAGAGTGCATTATAGTAATCCAATCTCAAGGTATGAGTATGGCTAACTGTAGCAGCTCCCAAATTTTACTGGTTCATGTACCACCTTCTCAAAAAATTGTTGTGAAGTGAATGATGGAAGGAACATCAAACTTATGTATCACCAATGATACAAGTTCCACGTTTTGGAATCCTTGCTTTAGACATTTCCCTTTCAAAGAGTTCTTGTTCTTTACTCCCACAATTTGTTTGATCCTCAATAGGGTGGGTCTTTGTAATTTTTTTTTTAAATGATAGCAACCATCTAAGAAAACTTGTTAAGAGCTCTATAATTGTTACAGATACATAATACTGCGTATTATCCAAACTATTAGATCCTCATTAGGAACTCCTCTGCGCCAATATTGTCCTAAAATGTAACGAGAAAAGCTATTTCCAAACAAATAAGGTGTCTCAATACAACAGAAAATATCATAAACTGTCATAAACATAAGTGATACATGAGGGTAGTCAATTATGTTATTATAAATCACTAAAATCTGAAGTACACTAAAAATATTTTAGATACACAAAACTGCACTGTGACATTCATAACACAGGAAAAGAAAGGGAATTCCAATTGCCTCCAATTACTAAAAAGTTCAAATAAGTAATAGGAGCAGAGTATTATTAAAAGAAATACAGAAAGACCCGTTTAAATATCCACTCATTCCAAGAGCTAAAATAGTTTATGTTCAATCTAGTCCCCTTAAAGAATTACTACAAAATCATCACCACCTACAAAGTTAAACACTTTGTTTGATTCTTGGGCAAACTCTGCTCCCCACTGATCCCACTGTCATTACCTCAACCACATACTCAACTCCTTCCACACACATTTCTTTCTTTCTGTCATTCATATAGCTGTGCTGGAAAATAAGTTGTTAATAACCAGTCATTTTAACAAAACAACAGCTTTCTCAATTAACAAGTCAGATTTTCTGGCAGAAGAGACCAGGCAGCAATGGAATGAGTTTGACAACTGACATAAGAAGTCTCGATTGATTCTGGTTGTATCTGAATTTTATTAACCTGCCTTTAAAAACACAAATCAAAACAGGCTTTATTTGTTGTTCAGGTCACAAGTCATATGAGTAAATAGTACAGAATACTGAAGTTCTGAAGAGCTTTGTTTCCATATTTTCTGAAGGAGGAAATCATTGCAAAAGCAAGATTAAGTAAGTGTAAAGAAACATCATACTGAAAAATAAGGAATCTTGCAAAACACATTCAAAGTTAGTAAATTCATTCACAGCATGACAGAGTCACCAAAGCATATATAAAACAAAGACTTCACATTTTTCAACAAGGCTTGCCTAAATTTAAAGTAACTTTTACAACTCTACATATCTTAGAGTAGTAGGAATTCAACAGAAATCTGATTTATTTTTACAAGACCCTCAGAACATAATTGAGTTGAGGCAGCAGTATTGACTCTAAATCATCAAAAGGCGGCCTGATGAATTAAGATTAGTTAATGGGGCGGCAGCAGTTTTACTCAAATGGAAGTCACCAATTTGCAACCCTCTGTGCTAGACTTGCTTTATGGAAAAACCAGAAGAAGCCTCAGCAAGAGCACAAAGATATTACATTTTGAGAGGGGAGGAGGGAACTGCCACAATAAGAGACCAAGATGCCTATAAAATAATAACTGGTTAATTGGAGAGAGGATCTCAAGAGCCAGACAGGGGAAAGGTTATATCAGAAAATCAAAAATAGCCATTTGTGAATGCAAAAGCTGCAAATGAAGTGTTTCACTTGCTAATTACAAAGGCCTAACAAATGTACACACAATACATCTTAATTTAAACTTCCAGATTAATCCAAACCAGCTCAATGTCCACATCTCAGTTTTGTCAGTTATGTGGAATTTTGCATTTTATATGATAGCATCATTAGTCTAATTGTCCAATTCTTCTGAAAACTGGAAAATTACCCTCTCCTCCCCCCCCCCCCCCCGAACAATCAGACTCAGAAATGGTTTAGGCAATACAGTAGTCCCTTTATGAAACAATTTAATAAAACAAAACCCCTTACATGAAGAGAACAGCTCTAGCAACAACAGGAGAGAAGAATTACAAAAAGCGGTCATACATGTATTAAAATTGATTTGCAATATAGCACTTCACGGTACAGTTCCAAAAGGAAGAAGTGTGTTTATGGCAGAATATGACAGACAAAGGCTAAGGGATTTTATTGGGGGGGGGGGGTGTCCTAAAATCTAAGGGCATTATATAAGATCTCAAATATTCCTCTTTTCCTGAAGATGACATAAAAATAAACTCAGAAAACAAACAGAAAGAGCAGAAATTACGTCGCCTCTCTAATCTGCACATCATAAAATTCACACAAACAGCTGGCTCTCCATTTCTCAGCAAAACTTTTAATACCAATGTGTTTTAGGAAGGTCTTGTTATTACTGAAACCTCAGTATTTTTACAAGACAAACTGCAATACTTTTATTAAAACAATAGTTTCATTTATTTGGCAAATGACAATAGTCAAATTAAGCAAACAAAATATATTACATGATTCATTATCTTTACTTAATTTAATGTTTGTTCGCTTCCTTGTTATTTGACAAAATTAAATATGTAATAAATACAGTCACTGATATAAATCAGTGAAGTTTCACTATCCATCAATTCTTCTATAAAAGATCAAAGAGCAACTGCCCATCAGTTAATGCGAGTGAATATATTCGTGAAATATGGCTATCGCAATTTGGAATGGGAATTACTTTTATTCAGGTTGACCTTTCATGGATTAGAATTACTGTTCTCAGAAATCTGCCATACAATAGGCTCATCTAGTTTGCTAAAAATGGGTCCATTTTCTGGGAAGATCATGTGGGACTTTAGCAAAGGGGAAATGTTTTTTGGAAGTTAAGTTCTTTGTGAATAATAAAAACTTATCCATATGAATAAAAAATAAAGTGTCGGCATCAGATTGCTGGTATTTCCCATTTAGTCAGGTTCTTGTCCTGAAAGGCCAAAAATGTTGTATGTGACACGCAGACAATATATTTACAGTTGCTTCATGTATACTGGATAAAAGCTCTTACTACACTCGAAGAAGAATGGTGTAAAGATATCAAAATGTATTAGTGCAGGATGACTTTCTTTTAAGGGCAAGAGGATGTTCTGCTTTGTCTAAAAATCATCAGTATACAAGAATTACCTGAAGCAGTATGTCAGGCAGTTCACAAGCACTCTCAAAGAAGTCGAATCTAAAGTAAACAACCCAAGGAACACAATGCTACAAAGTAGTCACTATAAACAATAAAGGTAAGATGACAAGAGGTATCATTTCAGCAGCCAAATGATCAACTAAACTTATATGGTAGATGGCTAGTACGAGGGAATGAGGAAAACAGCAGGATGAATGAAGATCTAAAAGGAAACACAGTATAGTTGTTCTGTGAGGAATTACATGTTCCAAGTCTGGAACTACATGAAATAACTTTGGTTCCCTCGTGTTTACATCTTTTAAGACCATGACTGACTCAATATTTCCACAATGATGACAGTAATTAGGAACAGACCCTACTGTTACCAGCTTCTCATATAACATTAATGTATAACTTTCATGCACTAGTTGATGTACCCTGCAGATGAATTCAATTGCTGATCTGAATAAACTCATTTGTGACCATTTCGCCAAACCACCAGCCTGCTCCTTTGGGGATTACCTGCCTAGGTTATAACATCCTCTAGATTAGGTCACAGATTGTTCCTTTTCAAGAATTTCTTGATGTTTGACAGTTCAATTTTGATACAGTATCTTTAAAACAAAATGATCAAATCCATTACCGAAATTACCAATGTTTCTTTGGTCTAGTTGTAAATAAACATTATGGATTTTTTGTTTTGTTTTTAAGTCTTTCTACCAGTTTGGAGGCTCATTAGATACAATGAACTGTGTCCCTAATAAATGTTTATGGATTATTCTCATAAAGATACTGGAACAAAAAGAAGGAATGCATAATCCTAACAGGATGATTATATCTGATGTTATGGCACCAATTCCTTTCTCTTCTGTATGAGAATGGGAGATTACTGTTTTGAACGGTATAAATCTTATTTGGAAGGTCTCAAATGTAAGGACATCATTTCTTGGTCTCTGAACTCAGCCATTCATCCAGGTCAATCTGAGAACTATTTAATCTACTAGAATATTTTCTTTTACCTTATAAGCAGTAGGAAAGTCTCTGTTGACAATATCCAGTTTCACACCTGGAGGATTTCCTGACACAAGAGGACTGATCTCATTTCTTCCTGCTTGCTGTTATACTGCAGCAACATTTTCAGTCCCTTTTATTTTTTAAAACTAAAATCTAATACTAATACCTTCAGTGTATTCAAAAGTTCTCTCCTTAACTCAACTCCTCCCCACCAAGCACCCACAAGCATGAACTTTCTTCAAGTTAGTTCTTCAGGTTAGATTTATCACTTGTTGACATCATTTAGGATGAGAGACTCTGCAAGTTCTTGGCATCTATCTGAAATGGAATTCAAGGCATGATTGGGAGAATCTGACACAGTGTTTAACCTTTAATTCATTCTTAATTCAGCTCATTTTGCCTAGGCATTGCACAGGTGTGAGTACAATATTATACATCACCCATGTTGCAATACATAAACAGTGGTCACATTCAATGTTCCTTTTAAATGTAGTATTTTTATGTCTCAGTAACAAAACTGTCTTCAATTTTCAATTCTAGATGTTCCACAGTGTTAGAAAGATAGGATTCACACAACTGGTCTGTTCTTGTGTTCCCGTTTTGGCTGGAACAATTTCCTTGCTCTTTTTGCAGATGGCGAGTGTTATATATAAACCACAGATGTGTGAACTGACCCTAGAAAAGGAGGACCAAAATGCCTGTTACTAAATCTCCTTTTAAAACTGCTACACAATTCTGCCTCAAGTGTCTCACTGATCTTTCAGGAATACAATCAAATCTTTTTTGAAAGAGAAAAAAGATGCGACAGGGCAAGGACAGCTTCCATACAAATGATTTAAGTCCAGCATGTGCCACTTGGATTTGATTTCTTAAAAAAGCTCTTTTTCCTTACTAGCAGATTTTGAAAATGCTCAAAGGAAAGGGAGTTCTCTTGTTTACACTGAAAAAGTGACAGTTGCCAACATAATGTGATATTGTAGCATATACATTCCATTAGTAAAAGTTATGACTTGTAATCCTATAGGAAATGTCACATGCAATTGCTTCTGACTTGTCTAGTAGCCCATATTATTGAAAGAGATATTTTTCTCACTAGTATGTACAACATTTTGAGAATCTTCACTATGGACTGTACATGCTGCAATGACTAATCACAAGAGCCAGTTACATGTGCTTTAGGGAACAGGCATATAATTCAGAATGTACTGGACTTGTCTCTCTGTCTATACTTAATACTGGTAATGGAAATATTGGTGTTTATTCATTTGGGGCACTCTTCCAGTATTGGTCAGTCCTGAAATGACAACTGAGAAACAGAAGAAGTGTTAACTTGGAATATTTGTTTCTGCTTTAAATTTCTCTCTCCTTCATTTAGACTCTTGTGAGAGAATATTCCACAAAATTTGTTTAGAGTTATTGTATTTGATTTTTTAAAAGTAATCCATATTAATGGAAACAGTTTCCAATGATTAGGAACAAAATCTGACCCACATCAGAACTGCCGGAGCTTTGAACCTGATATTGGATTCTAACTACAAGCAGGGTTGTAAATTTAAGCCCTGACGCAAGCTGCTCCATATTCAGAGATCCCTGCCTCCGCACAGAGCCTCACTGAATATACAAATTGCCATCCTAAATCAGATCAGTGATCCATCTAGACCAGTGTCCTGTCACTGACAGTAGCCAGTACCAGTAGCTTCAAAGAAAGGAACAAGAAACCTTGTTGCAGGTAGTTAGTAATAATCTGACCGCAAGTTACTGACTTCAATGTGTTATCCTGCAAGCCTATATTGTATAATTACAACACAATTAGGTGCTGAAGAGAGCAATGTGAATAGAGCTGTGAAGAATGTTGAAGACAGCAATTCTAATTAATTGAACAATGTTATACAGATATATTTATGAATAGGTGTTGACCATAAATATAACTTAGTAATAGGCACACAGCACTTTATATCTTCAAAGTACTGCATTAGAACAGACCGCCCGGTCTGCTATAATTAAAGTAAAAACCAGCTTTCTGTTTCAGGTAAATACTAATTCCTCCTCCCACTACTCAGAAACTAGGAGACCATCTATGGATGCTGCAGGAACAACTGTGCTGGGGGACATGGTGAAAACACAGTAGTGCCCCCTCAACGTGGTTAAGACAGTTCAATCTTCCAGCAGAGATAGGACTGAACTATGCCTCAGCTACTTTTGGGGACTACCATTTTGTAACCAAATACCTCCTACATGCTGGTTCCTAAGGCATTATGGGCTTTATGTCTTAGCTAGGGAAAGTGAAGCAGAAAGGTTAAGTAATCTGCCCAAATGGAAACTGCAGCAATTCTGTGGCTGGAACTCAGTAGTAGCTCCAAGTGCCATGATCAGTCCACTATAATACAGTCCATTAAAACTGTATTATATAGTGTGTCAGTCATAAATTTAAGACATATATACTTTTACATTTTTAAATAGGCATTTGCTGGTTTACCTTATTAAAGGCAGAGCAAGTAGTGATGCTTATGATTACATTCCATTATAAACTCCTAATACTAATACTTTCCATTACAAACGCCTATTTTTCAGTAGCTTATACATTTTTTGACAAACTAACTGTCTGTGCTTACATTTTCCAGGTTTGCTCTTTGCCCTGGCTGAATTTTTGTTTTAGACATTTCAGCACAAACGCCAATGTTGAAACAAGTGCCAAATATTTCTTTGAAAAGCTCTAGTGCCTCCACTCTCTGCAAATACCATTTAGCACAGAGATAGTTCTGGGGTCAGGATGGTGCCTTTCACTCTATAAAAATCTATCCAGATTTGGCTAAATCATAAGCATCCAAAAAATAACCATTTGCACATGTGAAGCTTGCTAGAATCTGGCTGTTAAAGCAGTGTTTCCCAAACGATGGGTCCCAACCCACCGTCCTAGAACCAAAGGTTCTGTCCTAGAACCAAAGGTTCTAGATGGGTCACCACAGCTAGAGCTAGACTAACACATCCCTGGGCCCTAGGCAAGCAAGCACTTCTCCTGGTCCAGTGGGGAGGGGAGGTCCCACCCAATACTCACCCTGCAGTGGTGGCTCCTGTCCCAGCTTGTGACATCATGGAGGGATGACTGGGCCAAATCTGTGTGGTGCTGTGACTCCAAGTGTCAGGTTGCAATGGCCAGAGCAGAAAGCTGGGCCCAGCCCCATGGGAGAAGAGCCACTACAGTGGGATAGGTTCACTCTGTGATCCCCTACTCCTCTCCGGGACCTCTCCTTCACAAGGAGCTGGGATTAGGTTGCAGTGCTGGGGCAGAGGATGCATATAGGTAATGGTGGATCCAAAAAAAAAAAAAAAAAACACCTCAAACAAACACACAATGCACAAAAGTTGCCTTAATAAAAAGTTTGGGAACCACTGTGCTAATAACTCTGAACATTGTATTAACACTAAGCATGCTCTAGTTCTCATTGACCTTCCTCTACACAGAATATGCTCCCGGACCCACACAGCCTGAACACCAGACAACACACAGAAGTAGCTGTTGCTTTAAGTCAGGGAAAGGAATGCTGAATTGAAAGTCAGGAGAAAACTATGAGTTCTAGTGCAAGTTCTTCCGACTGGTGTTAATTCTGTGCCCTCCGCAGCCCTTACTGTTGAGCAATGCCATGCACCCCTAACTTTGGAGAGAGGCAAGTATCACTGTCCCAGTGGGGTAACCAAGACATTGCACAATCTCTTCTGGCGGAGCTGGGAATAGAACATTGTGTCTAATACGGCAGACCCAACTCTCACCCATGTAACCATGCTGCCTTTCTGAGTTAATGTACTATATTTATGACCTGAAGAGACACCCACACACACCAGAATAGCCAGTGGCCCAATGATTAGGACATTCACCTGGGCCATTGGCTATTCTGGGAAGGGTTTCGCTCACTCGCTTTCTCTCCCCCCCCCCCTTTGTTTTTTCATGAAAAATTTCAAACAGTCTCAGCTTTGTTCCATATCAGAACAAAACCAAATTTCAAAACCTCCATTTTTTGTGTGTGAAATGGAATTTTTGTTTTCCAACCAGCACTACTTATTATTAAACCAATGCAATTTATGTATAAAAATTAATAAACATAAGAAGTCTCATCCCATTAGGTATTGATATTACAGCCCCTTTATATAAAGTTATTATTATATAAAACTCTATAATACCCAGCACCAAAAGAGTAACATATGGATGGAGTTTCAGCATTAACTATGATTTTCCTTCTTTTTGTTTTTAATGATTTTAAATGAGACTTTTTCTGTGGTATAACCTCCTGTTTTCCACATTAGTGAAAATCTCATGGGTGCTACATGGAAAAATACGAAATATAGTATGTCACAAACATGCATTTTAGAGCACTATGCATAAAATCATATGCTACGTATAGCAGTTTGAAGACAATCTAGTTGAAGTGGAGAATGCAATTTACAGAGTAACAAACCCAGCAATCACTATTAATACCCATAGTAGAAGAGGTAAACATCCAAATCAGAATCATAACTCAGGAGAAATGCTATTTCTCTTCCTTGAGGAATAATATCGTTTTCCATTGTTAAAGAATAATATTGTTTCCTGTTTGCTGAAAGAAGGAAGGTTGAATGGGATCAACATCACAAAGCTAAAGCAACTGTATATAACTGCTGCCAAGCACAGCAGGCAAGGGTATTGAACTGTGGTCCTTATAAGGAAAAGAAAACTGTTAAAAGTCTTTAGACATCACTTGCTTCTGTTTCAATAGGACCTGGAACAGGAAAGCAAGCAACCTGGATGAGAACTGTTCTGCAGAATTTTACTTTTCACTCATGTACACACTTAACTAACACACACACAAAGTTTTCCTTAGAGCAGCACAATTATTTTATGGTGGTGGACAGGACTTAATCCCAATCTTTTGCTCCTTAGGGATGTATGTTTTGCATAGGGAGCATGTGCCTTTAAGGGAGGCAGTGGGAGGAGCAAAGAAAATGTTTCAGGCTGAACTCCAACAACCACTTCAAAATGATTAGGGCACAGAATTCAGTAGCTCCGAAAGAGATTTCTTAACAAGAAAGATGACCTGAAAGCTGGGCCTTGGAAGTGGGCTACGTAAAGAACAGGATAAAATAGGAGAATTTTACAGGTGAAATCCTATCTTGGGGCTTTATATTGCTGCCCTTCACTGCAGAATCTGAGCACAGTGACATACTAGACCATCCAGAGAATGTTTCTTATGCCCCGAATTGATAGAGCAGTGAAAGTTTAAGTGATGAGGAGATGAGTATCAGAGGTGGAGAGCATAGCTTCATCCTAACCTTTCCTTATGATGGAGGAAGTTACAAAATTCAGTATTTGCTCTTTCTCTCATGGAATTCCAGCAAAACCCCTCTCCTCTAGCAGTTTAATAGTTTCATTTCTTTCCCTCATTTAATATGGCTCCCAGCCAACAGTTTGATTATATCTTTTGTCTTCATGCAGCATTAAAACACTGAGCCAAGTTAGCTAAAATAAGTAAGCTGAAAGAAAGCTTCACTGAGAAATGAACCAAGGGTCCCAGGTTCACGAAGGCTGATTATATAAGAAAACAGGTTCTTTTCTTAGATGGAAGGCTGAGCTGCAGCCCTTCCTGTTATTCACTGCTATTTACTGTTACTTGGGCATAAAATGACTATAAAACAATCATCTCAAGAAAACAAGCTCTTGGACCTCATCTACACACAAACTTGCAACAATTTAGTTAAGACAGTGTAAAACCCCTGTGTACACCCTCTCATTTTGGTTTAAAAGTGGCTTATTTTGATTTGTCTTAAATCTATTCTTTGTCTATTTAAGATAAATTGAAATAAGCTTAGTTTAAACCAAAATGAGAGGTGTATCCATAGCCTTTTGGATCCATTTAGTGAAACTGATTTAAAATTACACCCTAAATTAAACTGGTGCAACTCTGCATGCAGACAAGATCACAGAACCCTGTTGCATAAAGGAAATATAAAAAGGTGGATGGAAATTATTATTATTATTATTATTATTAAGGGATTATTATTATTAAGGGATAAGTTATTATTAAGGGATAAGATTATTAAGGGATAAGTTATTTGGAAATGAATATTGGACTGAAGTTCCTAGTACAGCAAAATTCAGTTTTCTTTTAGCATTAAACTACCATCACATCAAAAACTGAAGGAGATTAAACTAATCTTGGTTGGTAAGAGTTTTGCTGTGATAGCATTAGTTTAGAATCATAAAAACTTCATCAGGTTTTCTAAAATAGATTTGAACACCTCAATTCTAGAATGTGTTACATGAAAGTCTGCATTTAAAATATAACACTTGTCCTTCACATACTCTGCACCTCATCACCTCCTTGCCTACTTTCCCTCCTATCCTTGATCTAATTTAGAATACAAGATCCTTGGAGCAGGGACCTATTTTTCCAATTCAGATGCACAGTACCATTGCACAACTAAGGTATTACAGCAAAGACAACAAGAGTTCTGTGGCACTTTAAAGACTAACAAATTTAATATTTGAAGACATTAGCTTTTGAGAGACTTAGCTCTCTTCTTCAGATGCAGTAATACAGAAAATAGGAAACACAGAGGTATCTTATATGTTTCCAGGTGCATTGAGAACAATGGGGGAGGTGGAGTCCGGTACTTAAGTCCTAATGACTACCACTGAGTAGGAGGTGAGAATGGGTGAGCAAAGTAATTTACCTTCGGTAGTGAGATAGCCATTCCAAGTCTCTGTTTAAACCCAGTTTGAATGTGTCAAGTTTGCAGATCATTTCTAATTCATCAGTTTCTCTTTGAAGTCTGTTTTTGGAGTTTTTTTGGAGAAGTACAGCAACTTTCAGGTCAGAGACAGAATGCCCTGGGGAATTAAAGTGTTCTCCCACTGGTTTATGGATGTTATTATTTTTTATGTCTGATTTGTGTCCATTTATCCTTGTGCATAGTGATAGTCCAGTTTGGCCAATGTACATGGCAGAGGGGCACTGGTATTACAGAATGAATACTAATAATTGGATGCGCTCCCAGTCCCACACAACAAACAGTTCTCTCCTCCTGCAGGCCTGTGCTGCTCACAAGTGTCTGCCCCTCCCTTGGCCCGTCTGCTCCCAGCATCCCCCTCATGTCATCCCAGAAAACTTCCCCTCCCCCCAACCAGAGTATCATTTCCTATGCCTTCCTACAGCCCCTCTCTTCCACAGACCCTCACCACATGAGACCTGTTGTCTCCATGACTCTGCACCAGATGCACGATAAGGGCTGGGTGGGCTTGGCAGTCACTCCATAATCACTACAGATATGCTTATGTTTGAGATTTTGTGGGTTTTAAAAACTAATTTCCACATACTTAAATTCTCAGAGGATATAAAATGCAATTGCTCTAATATAAACAGATTAGTGTATTAAGGTTAATTTAGCCTTAATACACCAAAGACCAAAATGGTGCTGTGGATGGCCCAGATTAACCCTCCCCCTTTATAACACTCCACCTCTACCAAGCTGGTTAAAGTGCCATGTTTGCTCAAAAGTCAGGCTCTTTTCATGTGCACATTTTGTGTAAATACATATATTTTTGAAGAAATGTTAAAATCAACAATGCATGGTCAGACTGCCAAGGAAAAGTTTCAGTCAGAACCAAATTCCAAAATCTTCCTATTAAAAAATTATGAAGAGAAACCAATCAGAACTGCACAGAAAATTCAAGGGTCCTAAAACTAAGTGTGCAATCTTACATGAGAGGACCATGTACTTAATAGAGAAAAACAGGAATTAATGCTCAGTTTTAGAATGCAACTCTATGTGGTTACTACCACATAGTGTCTTCATAATTATGACACTACAGGATACTACTTATCAGTCTGCATAACTAGGTCATCAGATCGATCTCATTCCATTGCAGACACTAGCAGACGTATTCAACAATATTGTATTTTATTAAAGAAAAAAAGATAGTAGTCAAAAGGCTTATTTATGTCCTTTTAATGGACTCCTTGAGGCCATCCCATATGCTGACATCATCCTTAACAAACAGCCTATTATGCTTTACATACGCAGTGCTGCCATTTTTAATAGGACAATTATTGCCAGAATGCTAGAAAAAGCTGAAAATATGCCAAGTCTCTGTATAATACAAACCACATGATGAGACATAAATTAACAATATAGGATATGTATGAAGAATATCCTGTGTCAAACAGAGACATGTCCAGAAGGGGAGATAAACTAAGGCAATTGCCAAAGCATACCAAATAAATGTAGACTCTGGAAGCCATAAAGGTCCCCTTCGTTCTAAAGAACACAAAGGACAGATTTAAGCAATAATCAACAGACTATGGGGTCAGCATAAAAGTTTAGTACCACTTCCTCACACTCATACAGAATATTTTAAAGCTAAATTTTCTTTAAAAAATGCTATAATCAAAATAATTGCTACATTCTCAATAATACACTGACACTTATTCTTTCATAAAAATCCAACATTATAATGAATCTTTAGCAGCAAATATCACAAACAGTAAAATCTCCTTTTTAAAACATTACTGATGGTAGACTTTAAAAAAATTCCATGTTTAGGAAAACAGATGATTCAAGGCCTGATGACAAGCTTTTTACCTCTAGGGGACTGATTCAAATCAAGCTCAGGACAGAATTGTTACCATGAGAGTTGTTTGATGCCCCATATGAAATGGGTTGGTGGTGTCACTTTAGCTCCTAGGGGCAGGATTCCGTGCCACAAAAAACATGATTGCAATTAGAGCAATTGGTTCAGCACAAAGGGTCAAGGAATAGAAGAACAAGGAAAATGAGAACTCTAGTCTCACTGCTAAAGATGCTCCCTTGAAGTCAAGGTTATGACACACTTGGAGTGATGAGTGGAAAGATACATGGCTATGTCCACGCTCTGCAGATAAAGGACTTCCGTTTCCATAGCTGTCAATCAGGCACCTTTCATGAGCACAGTTTTCACTACTATTCTAGTTTAACATTATAAAAACAAATTAGAAGTAAAATAAAATACAATTCTTCAAATATTTTTTTTAAAACAAAAGCCCAGAGTAAAACTCTTGAAATACAAAGTCAGAGGGAAATTAGTTCATGCATTCCAAAATATCAGTATAATGACTCTAGAAAAACATATTAATGAGCCTCAGCAACTTGACATCCCCTTCAGGTCCACTGCTAGAGAAATACTAGACTGTGTTCAAACAAAGCAGGGTTTCAATTTACAAGTGAGCCACGCAATTAAGCTAGAAGTGAGAGTAAGTGTGCAGTAAATGAACTCAACTTTTTTCCCCAGAAAAAGTTTCTTTAGGTTACAGAAGACTTAATCACTTCAATCACAGCCATTTAAATTTAGGCCATATGAAAATTTATGGTTTTTTACTTGTCATTTTGGAGCAGAAGTTATTCAACAAAACTTATTAAAGTTACTTGGTTTAAATAAAATGTCACATGACAGACATGAAAACTTAGTGGGAAAGAACAGCTATGTTGGCATTTACACAACACATGCCCATTGTATAAGCCTCTAAACCCATATACAACTTTAAAAATTGAGAATTAATACCAAAAACTTACTACAAAGTAAACAAAAAATCCTAGATTCAATATCAACTCAAATAATCCAAGTCCCATCCAAAACCTCATTCAGACAAACATGTGTATAAATAGATAGCCAACAATCTCAAGCTCTGATGGACTAACAGGGGAGTGAGTTCTAGCACCATAAAATGCTACAAAGAAAAACACCCTACAATAAATATTGCACAATTTAAATCAGTAGACTTAACAGGTATGCCTCTGCTGATCTCAGCTTTCAGAAGTCTGCATGGAAAAAGAAATGGTCTTTGGGGTAGTGAAGGTACAGGTCATTTCATGTTTTAAACCAACTCCAGTAAATGTAATTGTACTGAGAAGCAAAGAGGAAGCCAGCGAAGCATATGCAGCATAAGGCAAATGTGCTCAAGATGATTTGCACCACTATGCAAGAGTTTAGAAGACAATATTTTTAAACATACTCAGCATAACATTAACAGATTAATTTTATCAAATTTAAATATAAATGTGGAGGCACTAGATCTGGCACTGAGAAAGTAGATAAGGACAAGGAAATTTAAGCCAATCAGGACATTTAACAATGGACATACAAAATGAAAAGTGAGATCCTTAACTTATATTTGAAATATGACTGACCTTTTTGTTAAAGTAAAGGATTAGATCAATTCAAAGACATCTAGCAGAAGATCACAAAAAAGCACAAACCTATTTCTATTAAAATAATATCTGACTACCAACTGAAGTACATCAAACAAACCTGAAACTAAAAGCAAGTTGAGAAGACTTGTAAAGGAGTCACCAGAAAACGAAATGTAAAGCAAGAACAGTAATTTGTACGTGTAAAATAGTGAATGTAAAATTGAACACAGTAGCCTCAAAATGTTTACTTTAAATATGTAGTGATTTGTAGTCCTTAATAGTGTATACGTCAATATATATTTTATGAGTTGATAGAGTGGTGGCCCTTCAGGGTTGTAAAAATGGCATTTGTGGCCCTCGAGCCAAAAAGGTTGGGAACTACTGCATTAAGAAGTTACAATTTAATGAGTTTGTGTGGTATGAAGGGAACATATTGAGCTTCTCACCAACGTACAGCCCTTAGAACCTGAAAGGTGGGTCCCAACCTTCATATTCGCTCGTGGGGCTAGAAGGTACCCAGTACATTTTTAAGCCTCCCAGACAGTGACTAAAGCATAGGACTCGGAGTCTAGAGACCCATGTTCCATTCCAGATCCTATCACTGACTCACTGCATGATCCTGGACATCTCATTAAGCATTATGTGCCTCAATCTCCCCATCTCTAAAAATGCCACCTTTGTCGACCTTTGAGACACTTGGATGAAAGGCACTGTTGTGTGCAAGTTATTTTCTCTCACACCTGAACGGACACCGCCATCATCATTGTTCTCCAACATCATATTGAAGCATTGGTTCACAACAAAAAATGTCACCTCATTAGCCACAAAAGCCAATTCCTGCAATCTCGGGATATTTCTTAGAAGTGTCCCATCCAAGTATTGATCAACCCTGACCTTGATTACTCTATAAAATTGTATGAGATTACAGCATGTATGGTGTAACTTCAAACTGTTGTATTGTGTGAAGTAGCAAACATTAAAGTGTCTAGAATGCTCTAATAAACCAGTACTACTACAACTAGTAAAATTAATTATTTCAGTACAACAAAATGTAAAATGAAAAGAAATTTCAGCCTTAAAAGAAGGAAAATGACCTGTGATTTTATTCATTTTTCCTGATAGAACTCAAAACTAAAGAATACAAGCCTGTATTATACCTTTGCCTCAAAAGCCAAACAATGATCAGACAAACACTTTCCTCTTTGAACCTATCAAATGCGGCCACAGATCACCTCAGCATTAGCAACCAGGAAGCAGAATGGGCCAGTCAAATGAGGACAAGGAAGAAGATATGAAGAAACAGGAAATACCATGGTAAAAGATTTCTTTATGCAGCCAGAAAAAGTGAATAGGGAGAAAGAATAGAAGAAATTAAGAAATTTCAGTTTGTTTTGAATACAAGGACATTAAACATGAACTTCGGTTTTTATCTCTTAATGTGATTAAAAAAATAGAAAGACAAGATTTCCAGTGCACTGACATATTCAGGGTTTGAAAATGTACTCAGATTAGTGAGAGCGGACACTTAAACGATCAGTTTCTGAAGATCTGGAGCTTAAAAACAGGCTTACATTACTAATTCTTATTGTTGAAGACAATAGTTCACATATTAACTGATTTTAAAATGATGCAGTGCTGACTTCCTCAACATGCAGACAGGTGCATACTTTACCAAGCAACAGCACAGTGAAATTAACATGACTCTGTTTCAAGGCTGCAATTCAGATCCTTGATGAGCAGCAATGAAAACTGTCAAGAAGGACATTAATTTCATGCATCTGCTGTTTGGGAAAGCTCTGCAGTGGCAAGCACTGAAGTTATTTACGTGGGGAGGACCACAAACAGAGTAATTTTATGGAATAGATGTAATGGAGTAGAGTAACTGAGACCCTACCTCCATCCCCACAGCAGCAGGAAGTAGACTGCAAGAGAGGAGAGAAGAGACAAGTCTCCTTTCTAGCAGCTAGAGCAGGCCAAACTTCAAATTTCAGCCTGAATAATCAGACACTCAGAGCACTAGCCAGAGGATAATATGAAAGATGGAGCGCCCAAGCGCCCTGCTGAAAATCCCCTCACGTTACCCATTCCCAAGAGCTAACAGGGCTGGGAGATTGGTCCTTTAAACAGGGCACTGTCCCTGGATCTCTCTGGTGCATTTCTGCAAATTTCTTATCTACCACTGGAAATTTTACACTTCCAGCTACTAAGTGTTCAATATGTTCAGGGATTGAACAAAGTAATTGTACACTGAAGGGACACAGTCAACTCAAAAGTCACACTTCTGTCTGAAAATCTAACTGTATTGTTAGACAATCTCTCTCTCTCTAAAACTGAAAGAAGAACAGTTTTTTCTATTTAACATAAGAACAACCATACTGGGTCAAGACCAACGGTCCATCTAGCCCAGGATCCCATCTTCCGACAGTGGCCAATGTCAGGTGCTTCAGAGGGAATGAACAGAACAGGTAATCATCAAGTGATCTATCCTGTCAGCCATTCCCAGATTCTGGCAAACAGCAATCCCTGCCTATTCTGGCTAATAGCCATTGATAGACCTATCCTCCAGGAACTTACATAGTTCTTTTTTGAACCCTTTTATAGTCTTGGCCTTCACAGCATCCTCTGACAAGGAGTTCCATAGGTTGACTGAGAGTTATGTGAAGAAAAAAGACGGTTACTAACCTTCTGTAACTGTTGTTATTGGAGATACGTTGCTCGTGTCCATTCCAATTAGGTGTCTGCATGCCTCGTGCATGGTTGCCGGAAGGATTTTCCCCCAGTAGTATCCATATGGTTGGCTCTAGAGTCGTGTGTCCATAGCGCTCCATATAAGGGCCTGCCGACCCTCCGTCTCCTCAGTTCCTTCTTACCAAGAGACTCCGATAGAGGGGTAGGCAGGTGGGTTTAGAATGGACATGAGCAACACATCTAGAAGAACAACAGTTACAGAAGGTTAGTAACCATCTTTTTTTCTTCGAGTGCTTGCTCATGTCGATTCCAATTAGATGACACACAAGCATTCCTTTAGGTTGCAGGATCGGAGTTCAACGTAGAACTGACTACAGGACTGCTCTGCCCACTGCTGCATCCTCTCTGGCTTGTTGGGTGATGGAGTAGTGTGCCGCGAAAGTATGAATGGAAGACCACATCGCTGCCCTGCAAATATCCTGGATTGGGACCTGGGCTATGAAGGTCGAGGTTGCCTGGGCTCTTGTTGAGTGGGCTGTCAAAATAGGGGCTGGCACTTTTGCTAGCTCATAACAGATCCTAATACATGACGTAATCCACAATGAAATCATCTGGGAGGAGACCAGTAGGCCTTTCATTCTGTCCAACACTGCCACAAAGAGCTGGGGGGGTCTTCCTAAAAGGCTTCGTTCTCTCTATGTAGAAAGCCAAAGCCTTCCTAACATCAAGCGAATGAAGGCTTCGCTCACGGTCGCTAGCATGTGGCTTAGGGAAGAAGACTAGGAGGAAAACATCCTGTTTAAAGTGAAACTGAGAGACTATCTTTGGGAGGAACACCAGGTGTGGTTGCAGACGAACCTGGTCCTTGAAAAACACCATATAGGGAGGCTCCAATGTCAGAGCGTTCAGCTCTGACACTCTCCTAGCCGATGTAATGGCTACCAGGAAGGCCACTTCCATGACAAGTACAAGAGGGAGCATGTCGCCAATAGTTCAAATGGTGGTCTCTTCAGTGTGGATAGTACCAATTAAGGTCCCATTGAAGAACCTGCTGATGAGTTTGAGGGAACAATCTGTCGAGGCCCTTGAGAAAACAGCTCACTATGTGGTTCGAGAAGATTGAACACCCCTCCATCCTCGGATGGAATGCCGAGTTCGCCGGTAGATGGACCTTCAGTGAGAATACTGAAAGCCCTTGATTCTTAAGGTGTAAAAGATAGTTCAGGATCAGCGGTACAGATGAAAACTCCAGGGAAACTCCTCTCTGCTGGGACCAGATGGAGAATCCCTTCCACTTCGCCTCATAGGTAGCTCTTGCGGAAGGTTTTCTACTATCCATTAGAATCTCCCTGACTTGTTCTGAGTATTGCAACTCCTGCTGGTTTAGCCATGGCGCTTCCAAGCCGTGAGATGAAGAGGCTGTAGGTTTGAGTGACAAAGGCGACCCTGATCCTGAGTGATCAGGTCTGGGAGCATTGGGAGACTGAAAGGGGTCTCTACAGCGAGCTCGAGCAGCGTGGTGAACCAATACTGGTGGGGCCATGCCAGGGCAATCAGGATAATCACCAATTTGTCTCTCTTCACTTTCAGAAGGACTTTGTGTATCAACGGGATTGGTGGAAAAGCATAAAACAGGCAACCTGACCAGGGAATGAGGAAGGCATCCGCTATTGAGCCTTGACTGTGTCCTTGCAACTAATAAAACTTCCTGCATTTCCTGTTGGACCTCGTTGCGAACAGGTCTATTTGGGGAATTCCCCACATCTGGAAGATGTCGTTCACCACGTCTGGGCATAAAGACCACTCGTGGGCCGCTATTAACCTGCTGAGGAAGTCTGCTAACACAATCTGGGATCCGGGAAGGTAGGATGTTTCTAAATGGATCTTGTGAGTTATACAGAAGTGCCAGAGATCGAGGGCTTCCTGACACAGGGGAGAGAACCATGCACCCCCATTTGTTTATATAAAACATTGCTGTCGTGTTGTCTGTTTTTAGTGCAATGCATCTGCTCACCAGATAATCCCTGAAGGCTTGACATGCTAACTGTACCGCTCTCCAGTCTCTCACACTGATATAAGCAGACAGGTCTCCCTGTGACCACTGGCCTTGAGTTCTCATCTGGCTTATGTGAGCCCCCCAACCCACGTCCGAGGTGTCAGTTACTAGCGTCATGGTGGGCTGTGGACTCAAGAAGGAGACTTCTGCACAGACTACTCCCTGGTCTAGCCACCAGCTGAGCAAAGTTAACACTGATGTCAGGATTGACACTACCTTGTCTATACAATCCCGAGGGGCGGTAGACTGAAGCCAGTCAGGTCTGCAAGGATCTGAGATGTAGCCTGGCGTACTGAACCACCTGAATCTTAGTCTTAAACAGATTTTGACTGTGACCATAGGGTGGCGGTTCCACTCGTCTATGATGGATAGGATATTGTGAAAATGAGGGTTTGGTAAGAAAGACTTCTTTGAATCCAGAACCGCCCCTATGAATTCTATCCTCTGCGTGGGGGTGAGGACAGACTTTTGAATGTTGACCAGTAGGTCCAGACGGGTGAATGTTAACTTTATGAACACTATGTCCGATTCTACATGTTGTCTGGACTTCCCTTTGATCAGCCAGTCGCCCAGATACGGGAAAACCTATATCCCCTGCTTCCTCAGGAAGGCAGCTACCACCGCCAAGCATTTCGTGAAAACTCTGTGAGTGGTCAAGAGGCCAAATGGAAGCACCGCGAACTGGTAATGGTGACTGCTGACCATGAATCTGAGAAAGCGTCTGTGTCTTTGGGCTATCGACACATGGAAGTATGAATCCTTCAGGTCGAGGGCAGCCTACCAATCTCCTGGATCCAGAGAGGGGATGATTGATGCCAGGGAGACCATGTGAAATCTCAGCTTCTTTATGAACTTGTTGAGGTTCCTTAGGTCTAGGATAGGCCTGAGACCGCCCTTGGCTTTCGGAATTAGGAAATACCATGAATAAAAACCCCTTCCCCTTAACTTCATGGGAACCTCTTCCACCGCTCCCACTTCCAGAAGCTGCTGAACTTCCTGAATTAGAAGTTGCTTGTGAGAGGGGTCCCTGAAAAGGGATGGGGAATCGGGCAGAGGGACGGCGTAAGGGTGGGAGGGAGTGGAACTGGATAGAGTATTCCAGTTCTACCGTTCGTAGGACCCACTTCTCTGAAATAATTTGGGTTCACGCACAGTAGAAATGGGATAAACGGTTTGAAAATAATAGGAGTAGAGGATTCGAGCGCTGAACTGCTATGCCGCCCTTGGGCACGCCCTCAAAAGTTTTGTTTTGGGCCCAGGGGCTGCTTTGCAGGGCCCTTGTTACTATCCGACGAGGACTGGTAGGGCCTCCTTCTATTATTGTTATTCACTAAAGAACCGAGGAGAAAGCAAGCAGGGCTGGGAAATACAATGATGATGATGTAACAACAGAGAGTACAGAAATACTAATCCAATACATTTTTAATGAAAATGTTTATTGCTAGTGCACAGTGTGAAACATCTATATTCTCCAACCCCTGCACACACACAAAATGGCGCAGATGGGTCTGTTTTCTGCAGTTTCTGTTCTCCTTGAGGATACTGTTTTTGATTAAACATGAGTTTGTTGAGCTCCATTTTCAGTACAAGGTGCCATCATGTCATTCATCATAGGACTGCATTAAACTGCAAATTTTACAAAATGATTAAAGCCACATCTGTTTTATATCTGGTTTTGGTATGTTCTTACAATTGTTGTGAAACATTTTTCCAAAGATTTTTCTGTTGTAGGTACCCTCTCTGCAGAGTCCTGTACTTAAGACAGAAGAATCCCATGCACTGCTACAAACTGGGGACTGACCGGGTAGGCAGCAGTTCAGCAGAAAAGGACCTGGGGGTTACGGTAGACAAGAAGTGGGATATGAGTCACCAGTGTGCCTTTATTGCCAAGAAGGCTAATGGCATATTGTGCTGCATTAGTAGGAGCACTGCCAGCAGATTGAGGGAAGTGATTATTCCTCTATTTGAAATGTGGCCTCGCCAGTGCCGAGTGCTGTGTACAATTTTGGGCCCTTCTCTACAGGAAAGATGTGGACAAATTGGAGTCCATCACAGGGCAATGAAAATGACTAGGGTGCTGGAGCATGTGACTTATAAGGAGAGGCCAAGGGAACTAGGCTTGTTTAGTCTGCAAAAGAGAAGAGTGAAGGGGGATTTGATAGCAGCTTTCAACTATTTGAAGAAGGGTTTCAGGGAGGATGAAGCTAGGCTGTTCTCAATGGTGGCAGATGACAGAACAAGGAGCAATGGTCTCACGTTGTATGGGGGAGGTCTAGGTTGGATATTAGGAAAAAACTTTTTCCCTAGGAGGGTGGTGAAGCACTGGAATGGGTTACCTAGGGAGGTGGTGGAATCCCCCACCTTAGAGATTTTTAAGGCCCGGCTTGACAAAGCTCTGGCTGGTATGATTCAGTTGGGGTTGGTCCTGCTTTGAGCAGGGGGTTGAAGTAGATGACCTCCTGAGGTCCCTTCTAACCCTAATTTTCTATGATTCTATGATGCAAAAAACTGACTGAAAAAAAGGCCAAGCATCATTCAGAGTCTTCAAGGGGAGTCCACTGTGGAAGGAACAGTTTTATATACTTTATTTTTTGTATTCTACTTTTATACCTAGTTATATATTATATTTTGTATTAAGCTTTTAAGACTCCATCTTATATGCTAAAGATTCCATCTTGGATGTTTAGTAGCTTCCTCAGCCTTGAAACAGGTACATTTTGCAGATGTTGCAGGTTTTTGCAGCTGTCAGTAGATAATGGGATATTGCTAGCTAGCTTCAAAAAGTAGTTGTTATGATAATCAGGGGCCCTGTTCAATTAGCAATATGGAGGAATTTCTTAGTATATCTTAGTGTAAAAAAGGTTGAGCTAATGGAAATGTACTGCAATACGTCATCTTTTTCTTTGTTCTCTGTCTGAATACTGTATAAAACTTAGTGACGTGAGTCTGTAAGGTAGAAGTCCTAGGGAGCCTTAGTGTGACCGACACTTCTCCGAGCTGCTCGTAATAAACTGCCTCAAAGAACTATGCACTCAAGTCTTTATTTAGGAGGGCCCTGAGCTTTCCTACACCACCACACATTCCTGTGTTACATCTGTTCATGACCTTGCTCCTTGCACATCAGATGATACAGCCACAAGAAAACATATGAGATGCCGTTACATCATGATCATATAAGACAGCCATCCTAAATGAGAAGCAAACGTTTTACAAGAATAAAAATCTGAATATTTTCTTGCCAATAATATAACGATCGATTTCTAAAGTATAAGCCAGTGTTATTTTGTATAATTTCTGATGGCTCTAATCAGTTCTCCAAGAAAAAAAAGTTAACTCACCAGGTCCCATGGTTTGAGTTTATTGTCATGTAGATTCCCACTTTAAAGTCAAGTGCACAACTCCCCCAAGTGAGGAAGCACTGCCTTCCCATTCATTGAATAAGTCAGGAATCTTATGGAAAAAATAGTATGAGATCATGTAACTAAAGATCATATCATAATGCATATGCACAAGGGAGCGGAATTCATGGTTGCACAGGTTGCAGACTTAATTTTGGCATTTCCT
This sequence comes from Emydura macquarii macquarii, assembly GCF_026122565.2. NCBI lineage: Eukaryota > Metazoa > Chordata > Testudines > Chelidae > Emydura > Emydura macquarii. Next base: position 2,883,034 of record NW_027132502.1, on the reverse strand, counting down.
TAATTTTGAATGCTTGACTTTGCAATTTTAATGTTCTTTTAAGAAGTTCTTTGAGTGTTTACACACTCGCGTGCACACACACACACACACACACACACAGCTTTAAAAATAACATTAAGTTGCAAAATCATATATACCTGTAATATCAACCCAATTTTTTATACACACACACACAAAATCTCAACAACCCAATATCTTTTTCGCAAAAAATATAAACAAAGAGCAATTCATTTCCCATTAAACTATTTCTCTTCTGAGCAGGCAAGTTTTGGGAGCATTATATGGGCAATGCTTCTATTCTACGGGGAGTGATAAGTAAATGTCTTAAGCTACATAACAGTAACACCGCTGATTGGTGAAGGATCATAAATCTCTCTCCGTAAAGAGAGTCCTAGCCTCTGATGATAAAAGGAGGATATCGGCAATATGGGACCTTAAGTGAGGGAACAATGATGGCACGAAGGAAAAAAAAATGCAGAATCTTCAGGGTTTCAGAGCAGAAGCAGTGTGCTCTTTTCCCCACTTCCACAAGGATATATAAAAACCCTAGTATAACTCTATGCAAAGCTATTTTATAAAAATAGAACATTGTATGATACCACTATATGGCTTTTCTAAATACCTATAATTTAGAAAGCTAAAGCAATATTTTAACTCAGTTTTCACCCCTTGTAGCCAAATTATAAACCCTCTCAGACTCATTTATGGCATGAATGCTAATAATTTTCTCTTTTACTACAGAGGCATGAACACCAGTGAATAAAGGAGAAAGTATACTGCACAGCCAATAACTTTAAAGTAAATAGATAGCTACAAATTCAAGGGGTTTGGCTGATATCATAAACCATTATATTCCAGCATGATTAATTATTAAAGAAAGAACCACCCCTGAATAGAGTTGCACCCTTACTGTTAACTACCACATCACATACTGTTATTTTTAGCACATTCAATATAATTTGCAATGTTTGCCACAAACGTCTTATTATTTACTGCTGTTTTCTTTTATTGAAGAAACCAATTATGTCAGCTTCAGTCTAGAGCTAAACCTAAACCATCAGTTTAAAATTACTTCCTTAAGATAATTTATTTTGCTAAATGGGAGCATATGGGATCCAAGTCAGTCATCAGTAAAATGCCACTGAATGCAACTCAAGGCTGGTTCACACTGACCGCGTGATTCGGTGGCAGTCGACGGAAGTTACACAAACTACGCAGAGTAGTTTGCGTAACTGACATCGACTGCTCAGCTTCCCTTCTGCGCGCTGTTCACACTGCGCTGAGCCGACGGGAACAGCGTTCCCGTTGACTCAGCACTACGCTACTTGAGGGGTGGACTTACTCAGTCGACTTCCTGATCGATTGAGCAGGTCTCACTGATCGCTCAATCGATCCTGAAAGATCAATCTGGCGGCGGCGATTTTGCCACCGTCAGTGTAAACATAGCCTCAGTTCAGAGACCCTTTAAAAGTCTCATTGGCCCGTAATCCCAGAGCATATAAATTGTAGAACAATGTGCTATCAGGAAACTTACAAAAGGTCAACAATAAATAGCTACAAAACACTGTAAATATTCAGTGCTCGAGTAACACAAATTTGCTGCCTTCGAGCATAAGTTCAATCAAAGGGGAAAGGGGGTTGGAAAAAATGAGGGGAACATCTCGGGTAACCAGACAGCAAGTGTGAAAATTGGGACAAGTGGGCACAATGGGGGGTAATAAATGCCTCAGTAAAACAAAGCCCCTAATATCGAGACAGTCCCGATAATATCGGGATATCTGATCACCCTAGGAACATCCACCCAACTTTTTCCCCTCTCTTCTTGATATCCCACTCAACATGGCTGCAGGACTAATGCATTTTCATACCAGTTTCACTATCCTCAAATTCTCCCCCCTTCCTCCCCACCTCCAACGTGGTTGTCCCATTGCTTCCAATAATGTATCTATAGCAACCATGTAGACAGCAAGTACTTGATCAAGGAAAACCAGTTTTGATATATAGTGGCACCAAATCATAAAGGACAGCCTAGAATCAAATTAACTGAGAAATCTGGAAGTTTATTAGAAGAGTATATTTTTTTAGATGGTCAGTTTAACAATATACAGAAGTGAGACTATTATTATTTATTATCATATTGCAATAGTGCCTAAGAGACCCAGGCATAGAGCAAAACCTCATTGTACTAGCTGCTGTACAAATATGCAAAAAAGATTGCCTCTGCCCCAAGGAGTTTAGACTAGTAATGCAAAGCTCAATTCTCTAGTAAACAGTAATATGATATGGGTTCATTAAATAAATGTGCCAATGCACATTCAAACCTCACATTTCACTTTTCTCTTCATGTACCGCTTAGTGTAAAAGGAGAAATCAAGAGAACTAAGTCTAAGTTACTGAAACATTACCCTCGGTTATTTCTGTTATATTATCCACAGCAGCAGAAATTGGAAGCATCACACAAAGCAATGACAGGGGAGAAAGCAATTTGCACTATTAGAGACACTGTGGAGATCAGATCCCAGTGTGACCATATTCAAGCCCATATTCTTGTTCTAGGACTATGCAGTTGTCCTTTGCTAAGTTACCAGGTTTGGCGGAAGAATTAGGGGGTCCTTCTTCATTTTTTCCCTCCTACAATCATGCTTAGAACCTCTGAACAAATAAGGTTTGTTTAGGTTTAAAAGCCAGAAGGGAACACTAGATGATCTAATCTGACCTCCTGCACATCACAGTCCACTAAACTTCATCCAGTTACTCCTGGGTTGAGCTCAATAACCTGGATTAGGGTGGATAAAAATCAATGTTTGATATTGAAAATTTTTTTTAAATCAGATTTATTTATTTTTTGATTTTATTATTTAAATTATAATATGTTTTTCTTTTAAAAAATAAACATTTAAAATGAAATCTGAATTTATTACAAAATATGTTAAGGCCTAAACATATAATATCTTAAAACCTATAAACAGCAAAATAAATATGCTGAATCCATGAGCCTCTATCAAAAACTATGAGGTAAAAGCTGCTTTTCTATATAAAGAATGAATCAGGGAAAAACATCTAACTTTTGAGGATAAGCTTTAAAAATATGGCACAATAGCTCATGAAGTGTATTAAGGACTTGTTTTGTTTAATAAAAATAAATGTTATGTGATGTTTTGTGTGTTTAATTAAATTCCAATTATCATCCTTATGCAGCTTGACACAAATCATGAACAAAAAGTTAAGTATCTAGTAAATAAGCAATATTTCATTCACTGTTTTGTATCACACTAAAAACATACAATTAATTAATAAGAATCTGAAAATAATAAAATATATAATAGCTTAAATAAATGTATATTCTAGGTAACAAAACGATACACCAAATCTAGCATAAAGGATCTATTTAGTAGTAAATCAGACTGTTTCAATGGTTATATCAACCAATGAGAATGCACCTTACTTCAGAAAATAAAGGAATTACAAACAGAAAAACTTATAAAAATTGTTTATTCAAATCGAGGCTTTCCACATGGTGATTTAGAATCAGTGATTCAGATTGCTTTGATTTAAATCAATCCACCCTGCCTGGATTAGGCTCAAGCGTTACAGCCACCAGAAAACTAAACTATCATGTGCCAAAGGCAGACAACAGGAGGGGCTATGGTGCACCAATGCCAACAGCCTGTGCAATGGCAGGGAATGGATTTGGTGAGCTAGACCCACATGATCCTAGCATTTTGAACACAGTTTGAATAGAGAACCAGCACTTCTTCCTGCCAAGCCCAGCCCAGCCCATCTCAGAAGTATTATGAAACGAATATTCATGATATAGTACCCCAAAGAAGTTTTATTTAAAACAATTATTTAATGTTAGGAGGATTATGACTCTGGTTTTATGGCTTTAAGAATGAATATTTTTGCCAACATTTCTTAACTACATAAGCCATACTATGTTTCTTGAGACACTTTATATTTCATTAAATAATCTCAACTATAATATCAGCAACTGATAAAAATACGGAAGACACCCAATACAACAGCTGTAGAACGAAGCCAGTCAATTATATTAATCCTCCTCAGAGCATATAACCTTATAATGTATAAAAGTGTGCTTTGCTAACATTTTAGTCCTGTTTCTTATATTTTTTCTGCCTTTGTTAATGGTATACAGTTTTCAAGGGCGGCCCTGACCCTGGAGAGGTTTTATTTGATATCTGGGCAACTGTTTGGAAATAAAAATGCAAAAAATAAATCGGAACAGAGATTGCAATCACATGCAATATCTTTGGGGACCATATTGTGTTAAGTTTATAAATGTTTTATACCTCATTATGGGCCAGGGATTGTATGCAACTCCATGAGGTGTTACCACAGCTCTTCCACAAAAAACAGTAGGGGGAAGGAGGGATTAGTCAAGTGCCTGAGGATTGTAAATACTCCAGATAACAGTCCCTTGGGTGGTTTTCATATATTGATTTAGGACAGTCCCAGTAGATAGAGTCAAAGAAAGAACTTAGGATATAAAGACTTGGAGTAGTATTTTTGATACAGAAAAGGAATTGGAGCTTTGGTTTTAGAGGGGCCCAATCCTTGCTTAAGGCTTGGAAAGACTTTGGCCCTCTAGGGCCCCATAAGAGAGATGGATAATTTTCTGGTAGATTTAGCACATGTGCAGAACCTCTTTTCTTTTTTATGTTTTCACTATAATGCTTTATCCTAATAATCAATGTAGCTTTCTGAGAAAAAGCTGTGTGGTATCTTGTAACTGCTGCCATACATTAGTCAAGACTCATAGCCCATGGAGAGAAAGCAAAGCACAAGTGCTGGCTGCTAGACAGCCTGGCCTTCTTGGGAAATCACAGTGAACGTGGGGCTGCAGTCTAAAACCCTAGACCAGAATGGAGTGGTACACAGGTCCCTGTCTAGAGAGAGGTGAAGGTTAGATACGCCAGAGCTAAAGGGCATTCCTGGAATGGATCACAAAGGTGGATCAAAGTTGCAGTTACCCTGAAACTGACACACATACATGCCAGGCAAAATTATTGCAAAGGTGGAAGCAGACTGACACGATCAATCTTGTTTTTGGAGTTCGGTACTTGGAACATATTTATCTCATTAGCTGATTGCCTTGTGGCAACAATGATATTACTATTTTGTTGACTCTATTTCAAACCCTAGCAGATGTTAGAATCACTCACATTATTTCCATTCTTTCCTTTTAAAGTTATCCTAGTGCATGGTGTGGGTAATTGTGGCTCTTGCAAGGCTTTGATATATTGAGGCCACTGGAAAAGATATCTATGTAATACGGATTGTGATGCCATCGGTGACGACAACATGCAAGTCTCCTTTTCATGTGATCCAGATGGTTTGTTGCCCTTGCTTCCCTAGTGCCTGGCTGAGAACAGGATTTGAATGAGCATAAACTGACAATGTTAATTCATATAAAATGAAGATGATACTGGCTGGTTGGGGGAAAGATCTGGAGAGAACAGAGATGGTGCTTGGCCTATTAATAAGGTAATCTGTTCTTTCTTCATCAATGAGGTTTGTAATTTTGGGGGATTACTGGACCCCCAATTGAATTTCAGAAAGCTTAGACTGACTACAGTTCCTTTTTTCTTCTGTAGTTGGTATGTCAATTGCCACCACACTTTCTTTCTTGGATGTGAACCTTACCAAAATCATCCACATTTTTGTGACCACCAGACTGGAGCATTACAATATATTCTATCCCTTCTTGAACATCTAGGCAGATGTGGCAACTAACATGTTTAGACTCATCTTTAATTAGATTTTCAGCTTTTGGGGGCAGACTCTTTCTTTTACTATGAGATCATAAATTGCATGTTGCCTAAACAAAAGAACTCTAATCCTGATTAAAATACAAAAAACAAACAATAGCAACACGCTTTTTTTTTTCAAACTCTTCATTAGTTTGCTGCTCAATTCTGGGTACAATTCAAAGTGTGGATTTCTATCTTTAAAGCCTTATGTAGGTCACAAATACCTGAAAGACCACCATCGTCCTACTGCCAAACCATTTGGGATCAGCTGACAGATTTTCACTAACAGATTTGCACCTCTGGTGGCAAATGACCTTTGGATTCAGAATGTGGTTCTCTCACTAGTCCAAAACAGAAATATGTTAGATTCCAGAACATGGTGAAAATTCCACCTGTTTATCTTGTGGTTTTCCAGTGGTAAGTTAGATCTGACTGGTGTTTTGTTTTTATGATTGCTCAGGGAGTGCGCTGGGGATGTTACCCACACATGTGTTTTTAAATGTGACTTTGCAAATTTTTGTATTTAAAGAATAATGTTGCTTCAGCCAATTGAGAACAGCACAATGCTAAACTAATCTGTTTGATTAAAGGAGCACTGTCAACTTGAAAATCATTTTTCTACATGAAAGTTTTGTACATACGAGTTACAAGTAATATCCAAGACTAGTGTAACTGAAAGAAGTTAGAAAAAAGAATTTTTTTCAATGCATTTACATTGTGTGTTGTCAGTTTTACAGGTTTATTGACGACCAGTTTCACTTCCTGCCTTGTGCATTAACTAGTACGACAACAGTCTACCACCACATTGTTCTGAGGGGAGCTTGTGTGCCTACAGGAGAGTATTACTAGTAACAGCAGCAGCAAGGTTCCATTATGCGCAGACAAGAATGGGAGGGTATAAAGGTGGGCCTGTACATGATTGGTATTGCTATTCTTCTCTACATCAGAAGAGAACAGAAAAACCCAAGTTATTTTTCACGTAAAACAGTCTGCAAACGCTGTTTACACAGTGCTACCAGGAGCTTGATTTTTTTTTTTTAATTGGTCTCAGGAATTCAAATTCTTAGTGTTCAGTTAATTTTAAAAATGTACCTAGTCTCTTAGGTAACAGGCATGTTTTATAAATTAAATTATCAAAATAAAGGAAGTAAATAATGGAAGCTTTAATTTAGCTCAAAACCATATCCATCTACAATGACAGTTTTCATTGTTGTTTTGAGTTTCACCAAATATATTGTCTGATGTGATTTAGATACTGAATTCCCTCGTGCAATTAAGGACTTGCTATGGTATTGTTTCACATTCACTTTGAAACAATACATACTAAATGCTTGGATAAGAGCAGAGGTAGTCAATTATTTTTTGTCAAGGTTCAGATTTCTTGTTCAAGGTCTGGACTCCAGAGAAACATTTTTCACATTGCAAGTGCCCCTGTTCAAACAACACATACAATACTGTGTAATATACCCAGGGCCTATTGTATGGTAGTCAATAGGTGGACCATTGGCCAACTCCAGACAGCGAGAGGCTTTTGACCAGATCACAAAACTCTGGGGGGGAGGGGAGGGTCATGGGCAGTTAGTGTGGGAAAGGGGCTAGTTCAGGTAGAGGAGTGACTGGACATGTGCTGGCAGGCTTGGGGAAGCTGGCACCTGGGGATGACTGGTAACTCAGGGTGGCAGGTACTCCCCACCCTCCCTAAATGGACCCCAGCCAGACGCACCAGAGCTCAGGGTTTCAGCCCCTGCTGGACACACCAGCATGCCTCCCACGGGAATGAAGCCCTAAGCCCTGGCACATCCTGCGGCCCAGATTTGGACTGCAGGCCGCCTATTGCCTACCCCTGAACAACCTCCCTCTCTCTTCCCATATGCCAGACATCTTCCTTCAACAAATCTCTCCTTAAAATCCACTTTGCTCAACCTTCAACCACTAAATTGACTGCAACCTTATCTGCTACCACCTTTGCACTTCATCCTTTAATCATTCATATTGAATCCATCTAATTTAGATTTGTTATGCTGACACTTATGCACATACTCAGGGCTTTACATTTTCAGCCCTTTGAGGCAGGGACCTTGCTAAACTATGTTTTGAAAATGGCATGCAAAATCATTGTGCTTTCCAAATTAGTAACATTATACATATGACATTTCTTATTACTTGTGTCATTACACATGTAGTTTGGGCATGACCTGCAATTACTTCCCAGGTAAGACAAAACTTCTTGAACTGTCACTGAAAGACAACACATTATTGGGTGTACTCAATATATTAAGAATCTCAGAGTGTAAACATTTTCAATGTTTATTCTTTAAGTAAATAGGAACATCTGCTTTCAATTTACTCCCCAAAAACCTCTCAAACTACCCATGAGAAGGAACCATGTTTATTCTGTGGCAGCACTACATCTCTTTTGGAAAAGAGATTAGAATGTTATAAACTAACAATGATAGGGTAGCTGCCTCAGAATAGCTTTACCTCAAGTTCTATTTTAATACATAAAACAGTGAGAAGAAATTTAACCAAAGTAGTATTGTGCTATCACAGCCATTATTTATTTATGGCTTACTTTTGGACGTTAGGAAATAAAATGTTTTTTTAGCTCAAGACTTGGTGTGAATAATGACTGACTGCACTTACTACACAAACGTAAAACCACTATTACATTCACCCAATCCATGAAAAGAATTGGGAAATATGAATTCATACTGTTATATGAACTGCATCTACTGTTCTGATTAGCATAGCTTGAGAAATAACAGGGTTTTAAAGAGTGAATATTTAAAGGTAGTCAAGGTTTCACAGAACCTTCCTTTTTGCAAATTAGAGCTGTAGTAAAATACATTTGTTTGATGATTTCTTCCCATTTACCATAAAAAAATACCAATATCAAGACTTACATGACTACCCAAATAAATTTGATTTTACAGCTGCAATCTCTATATCCTAGCACTCCGCTAAGATTGGGGGGCTTTGGCGTAAATCTTCAAGGTACAAAAAGTGTCCTTTTTATATACGTGGAGCTCCTAGCACACTATGGGCACTATATATGGTATAAGTAGATTCCACATGAATCTAATAGAATTAAGTATGATGTTTTTCCCAAAATAAATTGATGAGAGACAGAAAGGAGAGAAGTTGAACTAAATCTATACAGAGTGCACAACTGGTATTCAGATGTTACAAACAGCTGTATGGTATTTTTCTCCCATGCTCAAGCTTCATCCAAAACAAAGAATCATCATAGAACACGCTTCACCAAAAATGGAATGAGATAAAATTACCTATACTGGCCCTCCCAAATGAGATTTAAATAGTTTTTCACTCAGGAAAAAAGGGATATACACAGCTTTCCTTTTACAATTTAGAAAGTTTCATGGCACATTGTTATGCTAATGCAAGGAGTGTATGGCGTGTACTGCTATTTATTAGCATTTAATGGTTCTTGAACAAATACAATGCAAATATTAATCACAATAAATGGGAACATTAATGGAAACAAGAATTCCCATAACTGTTTTTAAAAGTACAGCAAATGAACAGCATTTTAAACAATAAAACGAAAAAACCTTTCAGAGATTTTTCAACTTTATGCATTAGTTGTATTTACACATACATACTAGACAATTGAGCGTTCATTCTCTAATTATATCTACATACTATTCTGTACCAGATTAAATATGTTATTTATACCATAAGGAACATTTTATCTGTTCATTGAGGTATACAAATGAAATAAACTAGCCAGATTTTTCCCTGAGCAGTATGGCTTTTCTATTACTATCTGTAATCATCCTTAATGATTTTTTTCCCCAAATATGACATGGCATACAGAATATGAAATGAAAGAGGGCCTCTACTTGGAAAGATTTAAATAAACTAACACCCTGTCAACACAGTCATACACTTGTGAATGTACTTGATAGACTTGGAAGCTATTTAAAATAAAACAGTACAGATTATTTTTAGCCAGTAGCCTTGGAACCAAGGCACCACTAACTAATGTATGGAGAAATGAGGAAGAGATTAGCTCAAATATCAACAATGAACAAAAATGAATACATAAAAGACTTTGAAGGCTAATAAGCACAGCTGAAGCTTTCCAAGATTAGCTGGGACACTGTTTATACAACCAGGCAGTAAAATAAATGACAGGGAAATTCCCTCTGTGCGATGCTTTAATGAAACACAAGTTCTACATTCAAGGCAAAAACTTGACAAGCATTCCTTAAAAAAAATATTACTTGATAACCTTTTCCCCAGCCAATGCTTTATTTTACCCAACAAAGACAGGCACAAGACGAACATTTCTGCCTGTTTTACCTCTGGTTACAAGCAACATGCAACTGAAAGAGAAGAGAGCAAGAAACACGTCTGCAGGTACTTTTCTTAACACATCTGACGGTGTTGTCAGTGTCACTTGTCGGGGTGAATCTTCCGCGCAGCCGGAGGGAGGGAGGGAGAAATTTTTTTTTTTAAACGTGTGATTATAAAACCACAACAGGCAGCAGCGGGCCTCCGAGGACCTGTAGCTGCTTGAGGAACTAGCTAGTTAAAAGGGGCACCATCGACTGGGAAAAGCAAAGCAAACCAGGACGCTCCTGGCGAGCCTGACAACTCGTCGGGCTGCCAAGGCACTCGCGGCTCCTCCGAGCCAACTCGCCCCAGCCTGCCTCTCGGGGGCGGAAAGTCAGGCCGGGGTGGGGGGGAGCGGCTCAAGAGCTGAACTTGGCCAAGCAGCGCATCGACTCCGAAGTGACTTCGGAGCGGGCAGCGCGACCGCGCCCCTCCTCCACAGGCCGGGGCCGAAGCCCAGGGCGGCCCGTGCCCCGGGCTCCCCGTACGGAGCCGGCGGCTGGGCGACACACACCCCGCGGCGGGCTCTGCTCCCCGGCCGGCAGCCCGGGCTCGGGGGCAGGGCGGGGCGGGGGTGTGGCGCTCCGAAGCGGGCAGTTACGGTCCCTCAGACGGCGGCCCCCTCTCCCGCCCCCGCCGCGCGCTCACCGGCCTGCGTGGTGTCGCTCAGGTCGTGGTTGGCGGCGCTGCCCCGCGGATAGTCCCGCAGCTTCCTGCCGCTCAGGCTCAGGGCCCCGCTCACCGCCGCCTCCTCCAGGGCCCGGTCCAGGGAGCGGCTCCACGAGCCCGGCCCACAGGCAGCCGCGGGAGCCCCACACGCAGCCGGGCTCCCGCCTGGCATCAACCCCGAGCCGCCCTCCACAGCCAGCAGCGCCGCGGCCGCCATTTCCCCCCCTCCCACAGCCGCTCGGATTCCTCGGTCCTCCCTCAGAGCCCTGCAGGGCGCACTGCGCCGGCGCGGAGAAGCCCGGTTGGGGAGGGGAGGGGCGGGGAGTAGAAACGAAAGCGCATGCTCGGCGGGCGAGGGCGGAGTCAACGACCCGGGGCCAGACAGCATGGAGAGCGCATGCGTGGTTGGCAAGCCATGCGCCTCACTGTGGGACTGACTGACAGTGATCAGACACTCTAGTGCGCGGGAGGCTTCTACGGCTCTGCTCCTGCTCCCCCCCCTCCTCCCTAAGAGACAGGGGGAGCCCCAGGGAACCTCTTTCTTTCCCCCAGGAATGGAACCTAGGGCCTCTAAGTCAGGGAGGGACAGAAGCCAGGGTGCAGCTGCCTGGGCCGCTGCACTTTGCATCTCCTCGAGCTGGAGGCCTCCCTTACACTGCTGCTGCAGAGGACCACTGCAGTTAACCACTCAATTAGCCATGGAAGGGGCCACTTCACACCTGTCACAGCTAGTGGGCCTGAGTGGCTGCCCATCACATAGATAAGCCAGCATAACCAAAGCAGGGATAATGTTGAAAGCTTTGCTTTTAAATAAAACAGAGGTGCTCACATCCAGTGCTGGGGTTCTAAATATAAACCTATAGTGTTTATGCCTTAATCCCAGAGCCATGCCATCTGTGCAGGTCTCTAGCCATAACAACATTGAGACACACCACGTCTGATTCAGGGCTGGTCTACACTTAAAATTTAGATTAACCCAGCTACATGGCTGAGACAGGAAGAGAACTTGGCAACCTAGCTCTCACCTTTCATGGAAGGGGATTACTACAGCAATGTAGAGAGAGTCTATAGTAGGGTCCTACATCAGCATAGCTGCAGCTATGCTGCTATAGTGTCCATAGCCTAGACAAGACGTGTGTGTAGAATACAGTAGTTTGATTTAACAATAAGGTTTCTTACAGATTTAGGCCACACAGTACTTCTGAATAGCGGGCTAGATCTTCAAATAGTATAAACGGGATTAGCTCCATTCAAACCAGCAGAGCTATGCTGGTTTACAGTAGCTGAGGCTGTGGCCTATTGTTTTTATGCCAGCATTCACCTGCAGGGCTTCTACACTTAGGAGATATGAACATGCAACCCCAGAAATCTGGGTTTTACACTAAGCTGCATTCTCAGGCTACAGATCAGAAGTAGGGATTTTGCTACACGATTCTTTGCCTCTAGCACATTAACTCCCAAACACTAAAAAGCTCTGTCCTTATATGGCTGCAGTTATTTTTGGCATTTCAAATTAAATCAACTCTGTACTGGAGAAGTGATTACATATTCCCTTAGTCACAGGCAAAGATTTCTGCCCAGGCTTTGATATGGAAAAGTAACAAGGATTATTTTAACTTGATGCAAATCCTAAACTTTTGCTCTATCAATGTTCAGATCCATCTGTTCACTGTCATTCTATCTATTCAAAAAACACTAGGAGGATAGTTTCAATACATACTTATTTAGCACCTATCAGTATCTGCAAGTGACTTCTTCCATTGATTACTAATGATATTGGGTCCACAAGCATTTAAAAAAAAGGGGGGAGCAATATTCAGATGATGCAAAGGCACTGAATTAGGTTACTCAGTGTCAACACATCTTTCCAGACTGCTTCTATTGGTGGGAATTCTGCATGTGAATAAGGTGTGCTGCTTTGTGAACTAGGGATAAGTGCAACCCTTTAAAAAAATTCCTTTCAGGTCTACCCCAATAACAAATTACTCACTCCAGCACTATAAATTGGGACGTCTGCACAAGAGCTCATCTTGATCTTTCAGGATGGTGCTATTTTGCAGTAAAACCACTGCATGTGTCTCCTCAGAGATCATCTGAACAAGCTCATCATTCAGGCCTTCTGGTAATGGAAAAGCATGAAATTTGGATAATCCAGGGGCCTAGTCAGGTACTCACCACAGTTGACATTTTGTCAACCATATCTAAAGACTATGTTTTGTCTACAGCAGGAATGAGAAGTGGCAGTTTTACTGCCAATCTAATCTTCTGCTGGCATCTCACTGAAAAGTGACCTCATTTGAGACTGAATGGGAATCTGTCAGGGACAAACATGCTGATTCTATAATACTGGTTTAGATTAAAGTTTATCTTCTGATTAGTGAGCCATACTAAAGCAGCATGAAAAGTGGTTTATGTGCCGACAGATCTTTAGCTGGCAGTGTGTCACAGACTACATCACTTTTCAGTTAGATGGTACTTGCTAATAGAAGGCTCAGAAATGTCAGTTTTAATTAATGTGTTCATCAAATGCAATTCATAGTTCAGACAATACAGTATCAGGAAGTGCTTGTCATTTTTCAGGATGCTGTGCTGATTCAAGAGTGCAGATTTCTTTAAGTTCAAGGTTTCAAGGAACACACAGAAGGTTAACAGCTACAGTTAAGTACTGAATTCCCCCTTGTGGGGTATTAGAAATCTGCATAATTTATCAACATACTGGCCAAAGGTTTATAAAACAGACACAAAATGTGAAACCTGTAACATTTTATTTAAAAAAACCCAACAAGCTTCAGAATAGATCCAAATGTGGTAACTTCTCCAAAAAAATATCAAAAGCTACAGTGTAAAGCCATCTTCTCGTGAAATACAAATTAGCTTTTCATGATGCACTGCATCAATGTTTTGCATCTATGTTGATGCAAAAGGAATTTTTTGTTGCATCCTGGTACACAGGAAACATATGCACTGAAACAGGATGACTAACACCACATTATCTACTTAAATTCTAACCGAGGGACATTTTTTCAACAAAATTTCTACTAGTAATTTAAAAAACCTTAACACATGAAATTTAATTTAGTTTTTGCTAGGTACGTTTTCCAAGTTAAAAATATAGGGTTAAGTACTTAACAGTGTCAAGGATGCATTTTGACTTTAAAACTGCTATATGAAAGAGAGTCCTTCCACCGTCAAGTGCTCTCAATGTTAAACTCTTGGGTGAACAACTTGTTTACTTGGAATTTAAGAAAAAGTGCAAAGAAACCAGTTTAAAAAAAACTGAATCCGTAGTCTTCCAAGCAAAAGAGTATTAAAACTATTTTGCCCTATAGGCATTTATGGATGCAGCAAGTCAATAATTCCTTTTAAATCGGGCTATACCTAAGTCCCATTGCTATGAAACAGCTGAAAATCCACTAACTCCTGGACTGAAAGTAATTTTACCTGTACAATTGTGAACAGGTGCTTTGTTTCCATTAAGGGTGTGAATGCATAATGAGGATGCTCCAATTTGGCCATCATCCTGCAGATAATTATGCACATGCATAGCTTTCATGCATGCTAATGGTCTCATTGAAGCCAATGGGATTACTCATGTACATAAAGTTGAGCATGCGCTTAAGTGTCTGCAAAATGTTGACCTCTTCTCCCAGCAACTCTTCCCCAGTTTCAATAATGTAAAGATGCTTGACTTTATTTCGGATGAGGCTTATCCTTGACTTCTCTTTGGTATATACAAACAGGTGCCATTTGATAGCTTGCCTCTGACTTTTTCTTAAAAGACTGAGGAAACCCTTTAGGGGCAAGATTTATTACATTAAAATCCAGAGTCTGGGAGGGTTAGGAAACTTAGCATGTTACACTTTTTTATAAGAAAATCAGTATTTATCCTTAGAGGGACACCAAACACAAAAATAAAACCTAAAAAAGGAATAGAAGGGCAGAGTTTAAACAAAATGTAAGAAACTGAATGGTCCATTTACTGAGGAGGCTGATACGGTATGAACAGCTGCAATACAAGCTTCTCCCATACTGCCCAATCAACATGCCTCAACCCTAAATTGGAGGGACCACTTTTAAGGATGAGTAGTATAGTCATCATGCCTATTAAGTTCTTGGCCTTTCAGACAATTGTTTTACTTTTTCAAATGAGGATGCAAAAAATTTAGTCTCCAAAGAAGAAAAAAAACTTATGTCAAAAGCACAAAGAATTACAACCAAGCCCCCATGAAAGAAAGAGGCAGCTACATCTTGAACAGAAATACTCATGAACTCAGGCTTTACGCCTAACTGCAGTCTGGAGGGATGTTTTCTGACTCTCTCTGATCCTCTGAAAAGAGAGATCTGTAAAGAAAACGTTGACACGAACTTCACTATAGTAGGAGTTGAAGAGCAGATATGGAATGTCACTAACTAAAATAATTGATTTTTACCTGCTGTTTGTACTTTGGCTGTGAGGGAAACTAAAACAAATCTCTTGCCTTAATCACCAGTTGGGGTTACACAAAATCTGTTTAGATCAGAAAATGGACACCACTTACCAAACAGATCACTTTCCCCATTTTTGCCTGGGTCATCATGTCTTTTTACTATTAAAAGTAAAATCAATAAAGATATTTAGCTCTGTCAGCATCCTAACAAAAAGTCTGGAGAATTTCAGTGACGTACGCTATACTCTTCTGCCTACTTTCATCCCAGTTTCTCAGATCGGTGGAGTCTTTATGTGTGTCCTTTCGACAGCCTCTAACCCACTGTTACAAAACGGCTTCCTTTGTTCTGAGACAGGGCTGTTCTTTGTTCCTTGAGGATCCCAAAGCGCTCATTCAAAGTCATTCCAGTCTGCAAAACAAAATCATTTCAGTAGAGCTTGCAAAATATTAGACCGATCTGTTACAGTAGCAAAGTTAGGACAATGAGAATCACTTCTGCCTAATGCTGCTTGATCAGATTTTTTCATCCATACTGAAACTGGCATCTAAGAGTTGTATGTAAACAAAAATCGAAGGTAAGTTAGTTTTCTTTTCCCTCTTTTGCAATATTTAAAAACAACAGATGAGTACAATATATCTTAACAGATATATTTATGAGATGCAAGAACATTAATGGAGTGTTAAGCTGTAAGTCAAGTCAGGAAATGCAGAAATTCAGTTAAGGTCAGAAAAGCAGAAAATGGAATTTTTACTCCACAGATCTGTTCTCCATATGTATTCGGTTACATCTGCCAACTTCAGTGACTAATACAGGTTTTTACTACTTTACATTCCTGTTGTTTCAGAGTCCACACAGCTGAGGGAGCAAACTGGATTCTATTCTGGCTAACAATTCATTTATTGGACTTTGTTCACAAGAACACTTGCAATATTCATTACATATGATTGTTCCCAGAAGAACCCAGCATGATCTTCTTATTCTAGATAACAGGGAGTCACTTAGAAAAAGCACCTTTATTTGTAAAGCAAGAAGATTTGATCTGGAAACCCTGAAGTCATACAATGCAATAATGACATTTTTATGGTGTATTTTTACAGTATGGTTTTAGTTTTACCACCTGTAAATTGATGAGTTAACCCCATTCTGAACTTTTACTTTTGTATTTCCTGATAGTCTGAATTTCATTCCTTCTCCCCCATATTTAGTTTTCCTTTTCATTGAAGACAGCTGTTGCATAACTGCATAGTGATGTAATTCAGTCTGGCAACTTTGCTAGATACAAAAAGCCCAAATTCTGAAACCATGTAATTGCACAATTTTGTTTTCCCAAAATGTCAGATTGTGATCTTCTCCACTCTGTAGACTCAGAAACCATGGCACTATGGCATTGCACATAAACAGGAACGTAACTAAATTCCCAATGAGATTCTTCAATTTTATACATATGCACAGAAGTTTTTGAAGTCATTGTTTTCAATTCCTCATCTGGAATTGAATTAGTAAGATTCAGTTATCTGTGTTGTGCAGAAGACGACACTAAGAAAAAAAGAAGCATTTCTGCTGTCCTCTCAATTACGGAATATAATCCCCTTCATCCAGGGACATCAGAGTGCAATACAAATATTAAGTTTTAAATCCTATGTGAGATAGACAGACACAAGTTTTTGGTTTTTTTTTAAAACAGATGGGAAAAGTAGGCACAGAGGTGAAGTACTTGTCCAGAGTTACACAGCAATCAAATGGCAAAACTGGAAGCAGAATCAATAAGTCTAACTACTACTTTAGCCCTAGACAACTTTATTAACAAGGGACACCATACACCCTTTTATTTATATGATGAATCGTTACAAGTAACTGATAGAAAATAGCTTTTACCTGTTTTCCAACACTGTTGATATCAAACTGTAACGTAACTCCTTTGGGAGTCTTCTTCTCTTCTGGTTGCTCCCTCTTCATTAGAAATGGGGGCATAGGAATACGAGTTAACGGTGGCTTCTGGGAACTGAAAGACGACTATTTTTAAAATGGCACATTGAATAAGGTTAATATAACAATAATCAGATGTACTGTCTATTACTATGAAAAGATCAGAGCCCACACTTCCAAGTAAACTGCTAATAACTCAGTGGAAGGAACAATTTAAGAATTATTAGAATGTGGTTGAAACACTGACTGGATTGTTGAGAGTGTCTGATTTCAAAGAGGCACAATAGAGTATAACCATTCATGACTTAACTGAAAACAATACCTATCTGCAGTTTCAATGGGTTAAAAAAGAGTTAGGGAAGGGAAGGGGAGGGGAGAGGAAGTTTTTAAAAATTAAATTAAATATTAAATATTTATTTTAAACCTATAGTGCTATTGATATATAGTGATTTTTCATTGTCAATTTTACAAGCTTTAGCTACAAAAAGCCAGGCTGATTCGTTTCCCTTTTGAGGCTAGGTTCCACTGATCAAAGATTTGCTCAGAGTTCTGAAGTTCAACACTAATTTACTAAAAGGAACACAAGAATGTGTCTGATTTAAACTCAATTCTACAGTTATCTCTATAAACTAGGGAGGATTCTGGTACCGACACTCAAGCATTCAAACTCAATAAGGGAAGGGGAAATCAGTCTAGTTATGATGGGGTATAGGGTGTAGGTGAAAGTTTACTCACCTAGTAATTCTAAGCTGCCACAAAATCTTTTCCATTCAAGCCCCCACCAAGCTCCTAACTGAGGAACCCCAAGTGCATCCCAACAATTACACATTATCTGAACACAGATTGAAAAACAGAAAGGGCCTGATCTTGCAAAGCCTCCACAGACAGAACTCCCATTCGAGTCACTGGGAGCTGTAAATGGGGAGAGTTTGCTAGACGGGGCCCAGAAACAGTAACTGGACTTACGAAGGAAGAAGATCATTTGGAATGTTCTACTCACACTGGGGACGGGATTGCTCCAGGGTTGTCAATAGATACAGTCAGAATTCCTCCATTTGTGGTGGAAGTTCGCCATCTAGTTTGCAAGCACAGGAATCACTTATGCAGGCTGAAATTCCAGAGTCCCATTTGAGCTTTACGTGAAAAGCACGTTCCTGACTAGTCGCTATTTTAAAAGTCTGTCAGAACTCTAAACAGGAGTTTTCAGAGTATAGGGTGGTATACCAAGACAACCTACAACCGTCAAGCTACACATCTACATGGATCACTGGCATACACTGGGCACGGTCTTTGTAGCTACTAAGTTGTCTAACTATTCAGAGCAGCTCTAGATGACATTGGTGAAGAGTGCCAACACACATTCCAACCTAGCATTTCAATCATTACTAGAGCAATGGTGGGAATTTCTGGAAATATTCAGTACAGACAAGACCAAACAGGTCCTTCCATCAAATCCAATAGGAAGTCTGCAATTCTGTGACATATGCTGCTCTCATATGAGCTGAGTATTCTTCCAAGAATAGCCTGCTGCAATCCCTTTTGCTTGTCCATGAAGAGCTTGGGAAGTGAGATTCCCTCTTTCCTGATATGCATGGCCTATCTTATCTCCCTTTTCACATGTTAGCATGGCAAATGGCCTGTCTCACTGATTTTCAAACTGGTTTACAGGCTGAGTTTATGAATTAGGTACAGTAGCTGTTACAGTGACAGGAGGGGAGAAACGACTGTTTTGTATATAGCCTAAGGGAAAGTTTTAAAATGATAGTGGGCGCAGAGCTTAGTTAGTAGCTCTGAAACTGGCACTAGATCCCTCTTTCTTAGGAACATCTTGTGCAAGTGATCCCTCCAGTTAAACTAAGAGCTGCTGCAGGAAGCAGGCAGGCAGGAAGGAGGAAAGGAGGGAGAAAGGGATGAAAGCTGTTTCCCACCAAACACATGGTACCTCATCCAAATTCACCATCATCACTACTCAACTCAGAAGTCCACAAGAGAAAATTCCAGTCGGCACATCAGTAACAAGTTAGCTACAGAAGAACCAAATCAAAGCAGTTTAAATGCATAATGCCTTAACTATAGCTCTTCAGCTGAAATGTGACACTTACTGACGAGTCCCCTTTGCTGCCTGATTATCTAGAAGCTCTTCTACTGGCTGCACTTGTGCCTGCACCTGAAAACACAAAGATGGGTACAGGATTTGAATACTGTTTCACTTCCTGATCTTGCAGTCTGAGGTTAAAACATGAACAAAAATCCATGAACACATCCATAAAACGTATATCAAGAACAAGAGATCTGCAATTTTGGCACCGTTCAACTGCAGAGGGTCTCAATAGGCCATAGAAACTCCCATGTTCCCTTAGAGCATAAGCCATTTTTATAGAGGAATTCAAATAAAGGAATTTGCCAAAAACAACAACCCAATAAGCAAGACAGGGATGAGGGAGATTCCATCAAGACCAATAAGGAACAGACGGGCTAGACGCTTACCCACACACAGGGCTGGAATAGAGAAGATAGAGCCACAAATGTGGGATGTGGTCAAAAGAGACTTTAGAAAAATCATTTCTGAAGATCCATTCTACAAGACACAGACTGACACCATGAATAGCATCTAACTATAAGATAATCTGTATCTAATGAAGTGGTCCCCAAATTTTTGTGATTGTGCCCCCTTACCTGGACCACCCCCCACCCCCAGGAGCAGGAATCAGTAGCCAGGGCCAGGAGCAGGGCCAAAGCCACAGCCAGGGGCCGTGGCCTGGAGCCAAGGCTGGAGCAGAGATGGGGGCGGAGCAGGGCTGGGTGGCGCTTCGTCCCTGCCCCCATGGGAACTGGTCCAGACCCTGCTGTTCCAACACCCCCCCCTCCCCCCCAGTTTGGAGACTTCTGATCTAATGCTATTGAGTCCCCCTACCAGTCTGCCGTTTTACCACATTTTGATTTTATGGTTTTTAATCACCCCTATTGCAGTTTGAAAAATCCTCACTAAAGCCCTAATCCTGCAGTGATGCCACACAGATGGACCTCTGAATCTGTGCAGAACCCCACTGAAGAAAGTGGCGCTCCTGTCTACCCATGCAGTTTCAGTTGCAGGGTTAGGGCACAAGCATATATAGTGAAAATTAAAAAAACACTTCTCTCTACATTCTTAGTTATTTGACTGTTACTTATGAGGCTGATGGTTATAGATTTATGGTTCAACCATATAAATCTGTATCAGTTTATGGGTTAAGCTGATTTAAACAAAATCAGGCAATTCTGAAACGAACTGCTTTTCATACTTCAGCTAAAGGTAGCTTTAAGAGCCCATACATAGCTTTCAACAATTTACCTTCAAGAAGCAGCTGCCCATACTTCCCACCATCCTGAAATTCTCAAACACGCACCAATTCCATACACCTCAGAACATTTCAGCCGCATATGGGGCACAGCAAAACTTGCCTTTTGCTTTACAATATCTCTTTGTAACTCAAGATAGGACCAGGGTTTCCCTGAAATGGTAAGTCTATGGTTCCAAGTCCACTTGAAGTGTTGTCTTCTCAGAGATCAAAGAAAACACATCAAGTGAATTTATTCAGAATTGATCTAAATAGTCTAATCCATTGGGGGGGGGGAAGAGGGGGCGCCACTGAGGAAGAAAATAGCATTTATTTTAGAATTTAGTGCATCGTATTTTTTTTTATTTAAGACATTTTTTATTGTACCTTCAGACCCCTCCTGAAGAGGAAAGTTGCTTGACGCATGTCTTTCTGCTGGTTTAGTTTATTTCCAATTCTGGCAAAAGTAGATGGTATATTATTCCTGTAACATTTTACAAAAGAAAGTCAATATAGTTATCAAAAGCTTGTACAGACAGCCACTTTTTAGAGAAAAATAGAACAAGACGGTGGATAATGGAGTCAAAAAGCAAATGTCATATTCCCCAATACATCATTAAGAAGAGAAGTCACAGTGGCCTGATTTAAAGACTGAGCCTTTCAACTTTGTCCCAACTAAATATTTAAATGGAGTAGAGCGGGTTTATTAAATCTACATTCTTGTTTTAAAAGACACAGGGAGTTGTCATGGCTACCGAGGAAACTGCACCTTAGACCACCTTTTAGTCTCTCAAGGGCACCGTTTAGGTGACAGGCCTGGCTTCCTACATCTCATTTTGGGTTGAACCATCCAATCTCACCACACTCAGACTGGATCTCTGGGCTACAGCCCCCTGCTTTCCAACTGTGTTAATGACACAGGGTACCTCATGTCTGACATCTGTAAGAGTTTTTCCTCAGGACAGCATATTTTGCATGGACACAGAAACAGTCTCTTATGGCTGGTCTACACTACATACTTGCCAACCACAGTCAACTTTTTGCACCAAACAGTGGTGGTGTACACACTACAATCCTCCCTCCTTCCCACCCGCCAACCCAACTCCCCACATTTTGTGACAAAATAAAACCACCTCAACAAGAGGCATAGAGCTTTTTGCATGAAACTTTTAGCAACAGAGTGTCAGTGTAGACACTGTGCCTGGTTATGTCGTGGTAAATGGCCTCCAGGAAGTGTTCCACAGTGCCCATCCTGACCACTCTGGCCATCAGTTTGAACTCCACTGCTCTGCAACCATCTGCCCTTCTTCCTCTAAAGTCCTGAGAATTTTTGAAATTCCACTTCTTGCTTGGTTGGCCTAGAGAGCTCACATGCATTTTCCCAACTGTCCATGGCAGCTCCATGCCCAAAACACTCTCCTGCTTGGAGCACACCGGAGTTTCTGGATCTGATCAGCATCTGGGGAGAGGAGGCTGTGCAGTCCCAGCTCTACTCCAGCCGAAGAAACTTTGATGCCTACAGTCAGATTTCTCGTGGCACGGAGGAGAAGGGCTATAAACAGGACATTCTGGAATGCCGTGCAAAAATTAAGGAACTGCGACAGGGATACCAAAAAGCTGGGGAGTCAAACCACCGCAAACAGGTGCCAGCAGTAACATGGAGAAGTACTGCTTTCTACTGATGTATTCTGTTGCAAAATGATCCAGGGCCAAAATTGGGATGTGTGTGCCATCTATCACTCTGCCACAGTGAGAGAATCACATTGCTGCAGAGCCATTCACTATTTCACGCACATTTCCAAGACTCACAGTCCTTCATAGCAGAATGCAATTAATGGCCCTGCACACTTGTGATAACAC
This sequence comes from Emydura macquarii macquarii, assembly GCF_026122565.2. Classification (NCBI taxonomy): domain Eukaryota; kingdom Metazoa; phylum Chordata; order Testudines; family Chelidae; genus Emydura; species Emydura macquarii. The sequence continues at coordinate 2,860,704 of NW_027132502.1, read as the reverse complement.
AACGCCAGAGGTGGACTTCCTGACTCCAAACTGATTAGCGACCGACCGGTAGCAGTCTTGAGTTGCCAGCTTCTACACGGCAATCGCCACGTGCTTCTCCACTAAAAGGGCAGCTCTCCTTCGTGTGTCCTTGTGCCCCAGGGCAGGGGTGAGCTCCACACAGAGTTCCATGAAGGTGGCTTTGAGCAATCGAAAGTTCTGCAGCCACTGCTCATCATCCCAGACCTGCATAATGATTCAATCCCACACTTGTTTCACACGCCCAAAAGCAGGGGTGCAGTGTGTGCAGATGCTCCGTGAATGCAAACAATAATCCAACGTTGTTTGTTTGCATGGCACACAGCAGGTCAGGTGCTTGTATTCCTGTTCCAATTGGGAGCTAATGGTATACTGCATAAGTAGCCATAATGAGTTCAGAACGCTGACAACAGTGGAGAGCAGTGCAGGATCCATCCTTTCAGGCAGGCACACAGGAAACTGGGGCCGTTGAAAAATGCCATCAAACAGTCGGAAACCCATGGAATGATGGGACGGAAATCACTGCATCATGAGACACTGAGCCTGCACCCATGATACACTGAGATCCTCTCCACTTTCCCACAACTCCTAGCAGCACAAGATGGTGAGCTGCACAGGGGGATAGCTGCCCACAGTGCACTGCTCTCACTGTTGATGCTAGAGCACCAACTGAGGACACGCTTAGGCAACACAATGAGTGCTGTGCGAATAGGCACAAGCAGAATTATAGCGCTTTTTGATCATCGCTGTAACTTGAGTCAGCAACACTCTCTAGTGTAGACAAGACCTTAGAAACAAAGCATTATTTATTTATTCATTCATTAAAAGTATTTAGGAAAATGGGCTAACAATGGTAGTCCTAGATGTATACCTCCTTACTTAATCTTAAACTCTCTAGTCATAGCTCAGGGAGGTCCAGCTCATCCCCATATGTTCGAGTTGATTTGGAGAGCCAATCTGTTCTGCCCAAAGCATATGCCCTCTGTGTCTGTCAAGCTAGAGGTCAATTTGTGTCTGTTGACAACTGGCTTCCCCCCTCCTCCAGTTTGGGATTTCCTTTGCCCTAGGCTCAGCCTTCGAAAAAGTAAGACATTCTAGCATTCATGGAGCCAGACGGGGTATTCCCCAACAAACAGCTTCTCCATTGTCTCCTCCAGGATTCTTATCTGTGTCACTGTTTTGTTTCATGTTTCTCCTTTAATAGCCCTCTCTGATTTAAATCCTGGAAGTAAGGCAGGTTGATTTCAACAGATAACATGAAGGGTATATGAAATTTATTGATTTACTGATCTACTCAAGAGCCTACAAATGATTTTCCAGTTCTTGTGTCTATATTTGGCAACCCTTGGCTCCAAAAGCAAGCAATGCACTTATACAGTACTTTATAAATATTAATCCTTCCAAAAACTGCTAATTAGATAGGGGAAATGGAGATTCAGTGCAAAAGGGTTAAGTGGCTTGCCTAAATCCACATAAGTCTGTCTAAGTGGGTATCTAATCAAGAATTCCTAGTGCTCAGCCTTGCGCCTCTCTGCAATGTGCCCTGTTTAAATGGTATTCAAGATTAGCGTACCAATATAATTCAATCTTTTAAATTCAGCTGTGCCCTCTATAGAGAAAACAGCCTATTTTTAAGTGAGATGAACTATATTAAAATTGCTAAAGCTGTTTAACCAAGTTATTATGGTCTAATTGCCAAATCCATTTTGGAAGACGGTAGCAGGTCTTTTTATTTTTTTAAATGATGGAAATCTGGAGACCTCCAAAAACACCTACAAATAGTTAAGTACTCCTGAATAAAACAGGGTGATATGGGGGGGATGACAAAACACAAACCAACCTATGAACAAAGGCTAGGTTGATTTCCTTTAATGAAGTGTGTGCTACTGCCAATATCTGGATAGAAATAGAAAGTAATCTGATAAATGTTCTACACTAAAACAAAAATTTAGCCTAATATCATCTCATGACTGAACAGTCCATATATTTAGCATTTCCACTTGAACAGAACAGTAGAAGTGCCTGTTTTATTTTGGCCAAAACCAGAGGATCCTTGTCCACAAACAGGAGTTGGATGGACAAAGTAATTTGACTCACAATAGAGTGAGACTACACAACATACATTTTACACTGCAAGTTACTTAATCTCCCACAGTCTTTACATTAGCATGCCCTGTTCTCAATGGAAAGTCTACTACTTTAAGCAAAGGTAGTATTCAAAAGGTGAAACATTAAATGTTCCAGGTATCCCTAAATCTGCCAGGAGCTGGGATTGGACGAGGGATAGGGCACTTGATAATTGCCGTGTTCTGTTCATTCCCTCTGAAGCATGTGGCACCAGCCACTGTCAGAAGACAGGATGCTAGGCTAGACGGACCATTGCCTTGTGTGGTAAATAGTTTTTTCAGTGGAAGCATAAGTCACACATATCTGCAGTTTAACACAGTACATTGGGATAATTTCGGAACAAACAAAGCATGATATAGTTTTCATGAAACTGAAGATGTTAGCAGCTCCCATAAAGTGTCTTGCAGTGAGAGCTCAATTACTTAAATAAGATGTCACTTTTAAAGTTACCTGAACCTTAGATTCCATGTGTTGACCATTTTTATAGAGCTAGAGCATGCGAGCTACATATTTTATTGTGTCAAATGGCAGTAGAGTTCCAGGTGTAAGTGAAGAAAGCTGCTTCCTAACAGTTCCAGGGAACAACTAATACAATTAGCAGAGCACACAAATCAGGGTATGCATAAAGTCTACTAATTGTACAAGATTTTATCCTACTACTGCTCTCTTGGTTCCAAGTCAGCACTGCCAGAAACAGAACTCCATATCATTATCAAAGGGATGGGCTGGAAAAGACAACTCAAAACAGCATAATTAGAAATCTCACCTCCTGTTTAATGGGACAGGCCTCCTGAGAGCTGGCATTTGTTTTCTCTGCAATTCAAACGGCCTCTGAAGAGTCATTTTCCTTTTCAAAACTGGGTAGTTTCGCTGTGTGTTCTTTACAATTAAAAAAAAAAAGTTAGCTATCCAAGTAATAGTTTTCTGATGTATACTTCTGTAGATAGTGCCCTTTCACAACTTATTCAAAGTTAATGATATCAATCTAAATGTCTCATGGATTACTTCATTGAAGCTGATGGACTGAGACTTGTATCAACAGTTTTACCTCTTATCAAGATTATGTATTTCCTTCTTTCAAGCCCTCAAAATTGATCACATTTAAATTATGACTACCCATCCAAGGCCTTGTTACATGTTTTAATTCAGCAAATATACTTAAGTCTGTTGTATACTTCTGAAAATGTATTACTACAAGCAGTTCTAGGACCCTTAAAGAGTCACCACTATTTCAGCAAATAGTCACAATAGAAGATGTCACACCAGGTCAACCATATTTTCTTTACTGTTGATTCTCAATATGTAAAAAAACACTTCCCTTCCCCTTATAATCAACTTGCTGCTCCTCCTGCCTGAATCCTGTAAGAACATCACAATATCAATCAAAATCATGGAAGTGACTATTAATTCCATACTTTAGCATACTTGCCACATGAGACGAGTATACTGCTTGGCCTAGGTCAACTCAAAATTAGAACCTTGCTGTTAAACTAAAAAAATCTACTTCATTTGTCTAAGACTTGCTGTATTCAGTCCTGTACCTGTGCCAGAAGATTTCTGCTAGCCCAAGTGATCAGTAAGAGGTTTAGAGGCTGTTACTTCACGAACTACCAGGACTAGGTAGAAGTTCTGTACACCATTGTAGAAAGGAGAATCTCAGACTTCGAACGAATGGCAGAGTGTTTCTATTCTTAACTTTTGCACACCACAAGAAAGCAGATGTGCATAGCCACATTCTGAATACTTCTGTTACTACGCCACCTGCACTTGTTCTTGACTATTGAAAAATGACCTCTTATGGTACAAAGCATTACATTCTTGCCTTAAGTGTTTGACATTATAGCTCTAAGCTCATGTCAGTTTGGGGGGGGAGGGGGAGAGGAGAGGAAGAAGGGGGATGGGCAGAGAAGCAATATAGTATTCAAAGTTAGGCTATTTTAATGTAATGTTAAGAGCCACAAATGTTGTAACAGTATAAATGCATTCAGGACTAGTAAATCTTTCCAAGAATCTGTCTTGGACGAGTACTCATGACAAGATTTGCAATACCTAATTTAACGCAGATGGGTTTTACCAGATACTTGTGTGATTGTACTAATACAAAGACATTTAGATATTTTAACAACAAGTCATTCTGAATCTTTTATAACCCACTTGTCATATTAATTATTCAGTTCTTATGTTAGGAATAACTCTCCCATTGCCAAGCACAGACAGGTATACAAGATACAAAAATTGCATTCCTACCTTCTCGCTAAGTGGTTGTCTGTTCAGAGGACTAATCCCTTTGCGTGAACCTAGTACTTTCCTGGCTGCCAAGCCAGTTATAACTCCATAGGGACGTTTCCTCCCAGTTACCCTCCTTCTGCGTCCCAAACGGTTCTTACCAAAACCTACAATGGAAAAAACAAGAAACACTACCAAACTGTTTCAGAAAGAGACACCACAGCTTTTGGCCTTGGGCACATGATATTCAGTGAAGGCTAGCTGTTCAGTTACAATGTAAGCCATGAAACAGGTTTTCAAAGCATGAGGCATGCTGCCCTGAGGGGACACAACATTGTTATTGGGGGGGGGGAGGGAAGGGTGTGAGGACCTGATGTGGCCATGCTGATTGGCCAGGGTCACCAGGAGGCTCTCTCCAGTAGGGCAAGGGCTCTATGTGGATGGTCTTGCCAGGATCAGGCTCCCTGCCCATCTTGCTCCCCCACTGCTGCAGCCACAAACTTGAAGTTTCCCTCCTCTGCTGAGGGGAGAGGCAGGCAGGGACTCTGAGTGGGGAGCAGCAGGCTGCAACCCCGAAGTACTGCCCTTTCCCTGCCAGACAGAGCCGCCTGCTAAGCCCAGCCCTTCAGCACAGCTTCAGGGCACCGGACAGAGCCTGTGCAGGGGAAGCAGACACAGCCATGCTGAAAGAACGGGGGCAGTAAGATATTGTGTCCAGTGGGGGTGGGCTGTATTCATGGGGGTGCATCCTTCTGTTCCCCTCCTGACCCCAGCCCTTCAGTGTGACCTCATTCACTTCCCCTGCACAGGTGGGAGTGAGACAGGCAGGGAGCCAGGTCCTGGCAGCCAAGGCCACCTGATCACTGTAGAGAGTGGAAGGCTTCCCCCTCTCCTGACTGTACTGGGCACCACCCCCATTTCTTAAAAAGAGGGGGGCATGCATTGGACATGGAACTCTGAAGGAGAACTCAGCAACAGAGTTGGGGAACCTTTGTCTTAAAGCAAAAGCTATTGGCCTCATGTTGCAGATGCTGCTGCTACATCAGGTAAGTCAGTTCAAGGCTGGCCCTAAACCAAGAACAAAAGTGAACCAATTCCCAACGTGGACCATGCAGTTTTGCTGCACTTCACTGAACCAGCAAGTTGAGTACTCTATGGCAGGGATAGTCAATAGGTGGAATGCAGGCCAAATCCAGACTGCCAGATGCTTTTGAACAGACCCTGAAATCTTTTTAGTTATTTTTTTTATTACTATTTTCTTCTCTGGAGTCTGGACCTTGACCAAGAAATTTGGACCTTGACTAAAAAGAATGGAGTATCCCTACTCTATGGCATTTGTTAGGATGACAAATTTTGCTGCTGGGTATAGAGAACCAGAAGCATCCCATCTTGTGTCTATAAACAGTAACTATCTCAGCCTAAAGCCAAACAGCACAAAATGGCATATTTTATTTCAACTTTCTGATCATACAGCCAGCTATAGCAGTTTGGAAAGTCCCAGCTTGAACAGAAATTATACTCAGGTGCAGTCTACATTATCAACATCTACCATGCTGGAGGGCCCAGTTACAGCAGTGGGCTTCACAGACAGGATTATAACACAATTTGGTTTTATGCTATGAGACTGAACTACATTTTAATCATATACCCAAATATTAAACCCTGCAAAGACAAAGACTGTAATATGATTTCAGAACACAGTTTGGTCTCTCCTATACGGTAATAAACAAACCATGTTTTTGCTCTGTTTTGAAGGGTGACACCATCTTGGAAATATGTTCCTGGACAGATTTTTCAGTGTTTGATAGACTGGACATTAGAAACCAGAGGTAGATCCTTTCATTTTAGGTCAGAAGCACTTAAAGCAGTTACCATATGACCAGAGCATGGAGGATTGCCTGAAAGTGGCTTCCTTCCTATTGGGAGTGGTATGGAAAGCTAGAAAATGGGTTAAGATTTTTTAGACTGTCCTCCACTAACTTCTACCCACCCCGCAACCTCTTGCTCCCCTCTCCTTAAAGACCTTTCTTCTGAAGAAGCTTAGCAGCACCCTAACAATGACCTCCAGAAGCAAGAGGGACCTAGAAAAAAGACGGGAGTCAAACACTCTCTCTCTCATTTCTGTGGCCCATGAATAGCAAAGGATCTGCTGCAGCCTTATGCACCAGGCTCTATGTATTCCATGATTCTACAGTCCCAGTTTACTACGGAATCCGCCCCTTGCCTCAGAATTATGCTCCAGAATCTAAGCTTTCATTTAAAGTTCCAGTCCTCACGGCTGTAAAGATCACTTTGAAAAAATGAAATCAGTATAACCAATGCAGCAAGTCTTAAATCTGTCAGCTTGAAACAATAACTCTGGGATGTATGAGCATAACAAAAAAGGAATTAGATTCAAGTTACTAAGGAATTAACAGTAAGAAAAATTCTAAGTCATTAGGTTCCTCTTTTGGTTTCAAAGGACCTGTGCAATGAGAAATACCCAAGAACTAGATGTGACAAATTAGAAAAATGTCTACTTTTCTTTTCTTTCTTTCTTTTTTTTTTTTAAATATTACGTGACTTGGTTTCACTGTTCAATTTTTTATTGCTGCTGCCTGAGTGCATAGAGTTAAATCAAAAGAGGGTGTCAAAGGATTGTTAAAGAGTCAAGCAAGAAAGGAAAAACAATGAGAAAGATAAGAGCTTCAGGTACAAAGCATCGGGTGTTAAGATAACAATGGTTGGGCCATCAACTGGTGGGAGGGGAGGACATCTAGATGGCTCCATCCAAGGTAGGGTTTGTTTTCCCCTTTCCACGGCTGAGCCTAACATCAAAGAGTACACTAAAACCTTAAAGAAACTAGCCTACAGAAAGAAGGAGAGGGGGAAAGGCAGGACAGACAGGACAGAACAGAAAGAAAGACAGGACAGAAAGGGGTTGAGTGAGTGGCCAGACAGGCTACCTAGTATGTCAGTGGAAAAGCTAACAGGCTGGGGAGACTCATTCAGAGACAGAGGGAGTATAATGTAAGCAGGAAGCATGTTTTTCCCAGCTCAGAAATGGGGAATAAGCTAGACCTGCCTAAGTTCTGGCTCGAGAGATTAAGTTTCAGGAAGTGTGTGTAGTAGTCTTGTTTTCTATTGCAGCTCCGTGCACTCTATACCTTTGGGTGAAAGAATAAATGCATTGTTTTGAAGAAGTTGTTTTTGAGGCACTTTGATCAGCTGCTGTCACACACTCCCAAAGCTGGACCTGCTGATATAATCTTGGTTGGTATCCAAGGGGCTGTAACTCAGGTCCTGATCTAGAGTGGGAGAGCTGCACATCCGGGGGGGGGGGGAAAGAGGAGAGCGAGAGAGAGAGCGAGAGAGCACTCTACAAAAGTCAGGCCTTGGGCCTAAGACCCCAAGAAGGGAAAATGGTACAGCTAGTCCAGTAACAGTGACACTAAAGGTGAATTAAAAATAATTATTGATCTATCAAGGCTGAGATGATATTTAATATTCTAGGAATAAACACCCACACAATAAGATCAGTGAATGGCAACAGTGCCTGAGCAACGCCCAAACAATGAGTCAATAAATAAGTAGCTGTTGATATGCTTTAGAGAAGAACTGCTCTGAGCCTGAAAAAGCATCAGTGCGAAATGAGTAGGGCTCATTTCCCACTAGAGGGGAAAATATCTAGCTGTGCATGGAAAAAAGTTATAGCTGATGACATTTTTTTTGAGATTTCAAAACTGAAAGTTTTGTAACACATTTACTTTCTTTAAGCCAGCTCTAGTAATAGTGAACACAAGCCAAAGAGGGCAGTTCCCCAAAAGACTAAGGGACTGTCACAACAATTGTATTTAAAAATTCAATATTTCCATTACTAAATGTCATTTAAGATACTTGTAATATTTTCAGTTCTAATTTTCACTTTTGTTATTAACTTTTGCACTTGGCACAGCTTGAACAGTGAAAGGAGGCTCGTATGTTTATGTTTAATTTCCAGTCAAAGTCACTTACTCCTTCTCATGAACTAGCAAAAGTATTCTAATGTTTGGGCTGCAAACACCGCAGAGGTGCATTTTAAAAGATTCGCAAATGAATTTATTTTCACTGATTATCAATCTTATGATTTAGGTTTAGTTTTCATACAAAGCATCTGTTTTGAGACTAAAACACATCACCCATTACTCATACACTAAACATACTTGAGGAACGAATCAAACACTCTGAAATATACAAACTTTAATCCAAGAATACTTCGTTTCCCATTTTTGTATTAGCAATTGTCTTCTTTTGTTTCTTACTAAAATTCCACTGTATTCCTAAAACACAGCTGCAAGCTTAAATTAATTCATTGCTGCTAAATGAATAAATGCCAAAGTGAATTTTAAACGCCTCATTATTCGCTTTAGTGCATTATTAATTATGATGAGGTAATAAGCTTTTGATTAGAGAGTTTAACTTTTTATAGCTTCCATTATCCACAGTGCTGAGCAGGTACAAGTTACCTTTCAAACCACCAGTGTCACAGCCACTTGTCTAGATAGCCACCTAGGATCTAGGTAGCACCTCAGGAGCATCTGAATACAGTCTATAGGAAACATTCATCATTACTGATGAAATCTTTAATAGAATTAAATAGCAATGTTGACAAATTTTTAAGTTGTACATCCAACCTCCTCTTTACTGCCTGTATATAGGTCTATTTCCCACACCTCTAGTCCACTGCAATATTGTGCGCCTGCAAAGTGAGACATGACAAGCTCTTTGTTCACAAAGAAGGTAGCTGGAGCAGTAGCTCTCTGAAACACTCTGCTCCATCCTTTTCTGCACTGTGGAGAGTAAAGAACTCAGATTTCACTAAGTCTCACTTTGCATGCATGGGCAGTATCACAGACTGGAATAGGGTCCTGAAACACAAGACAGACAGGTAGCAGTTGCCTTTGTGAAAGGCCTGATAGATAGTTACAACTTAATGAATGTAACAGTTTGGTTCTGGTTTACAAAAGGTTTTATGGATTGGCAAGGTTTCCCATCTGCAAATGAATGTAGTTCACAATATACTGTCAATACATCTTCCACGAGAAAGCTGAGCAAAGAGCAAGGCTTCTTGACTCATGGAAGGTGTGCGATACATCCATAGCCCGTTTTCCATGGAGATCCAAACGCTGATCCCACACGGAAGCACTGACAAGAAAAACTTATTTAAGATCACAAACTAGAGCTGAATTATAAATTTAAACTCTACAAATGACTGTATCTGAAAGAGACATTTGAGTGAACTATTAAGTCAACCCAAACTTTTTCAAAAGGTACAAAAAGCAGCACTACATGGCTTTATTTAGTAAGTGACATTTCACCACACAGCAATGATGAGAACTGTGCTGTATTTTCATAAAGCACATACCTGTCTGCTGTTGGATTCCCCACCTGGTCCACCTCGTCCTGAACTGTCGAGCTCCATTCTGTTGAAGACTTCTGTTCATTTTGGGGAAGTACTGCTTTCTCTCTTCTTTCTTATTCAGTTTAATTATATCATCTGCAAAAGTAAAGCTTTTTTGATACACTTTAGACTTAAGTATTTTAAGTAGCAATAAAATCTTAGTCGTTTTGAATTAAGCCTTGTAGCCCTTACTCAGGCGAATTCCCAGAGTCAATCTCTTTAGGAATAATTCTCAATGGGAGAGTAAAGATGGAGCCAGGGCTACTCAATTGGCCCTTCAGATTTATTGGTGGGGATGTCGCTTGCAACTCATCATCCTTTTCAGTATTTCTCTTGCATTAGGTTCTCTAAGACCAATAATGAAAATTATGAACTGCTGACTCTGCTGGATAGCTTAGTGCTCAGTGAGTGTACAATGCAGAAAAACTGGTGCCAATTATATTTTCATTCTTTACATTGGTAAATTAGTATTATAGCCAATTGGCACTGCTGTATTCAGTATAGATATATGAATTTGACATTTTTTCCATTTTTAAGAGGCAACAGGGTTAAAAAAAAAAGCCTTACTATGGGCTTTAGGACATTATTCTCATGCTACTATTTTAATAATTTCAATTAAACTTTCACATAAAACAATAGCCTCATATACAATCTTGCAAATACTCCTGTGCTATAGACTGCTTCCTTTGTGAGTGCATTATATATATATTTGCAGCAGCTAATAAAGTAATCCAACTTCTGGAGAGCCTTTAATAGCTGGAAACAGATCAAGCATAACATTTTTGGGTTGACTGCATGGAGGACCCAGAAGAATCTGCTTCTCAAAAAAAAAATCTGTTTCAAATGAAGTGTCTGGGAACACAGCACAATCAATCATATAAAGTCAGAAAATACCAAACTTAATGTTCCAAAAATATTACTTCTACAACACTGCCTGTTCAATATGTTTTATGCTACATATGTTACAATATATAATATTATAAGCACATATTTAATCAGGAAAAGATGAGGTAATATGACATTCATACAAAGCAGCCAAGTTATCACTAGAATTTTAAGCTTTCAAACATTTATTTAGTCCATCTTAAACATATTTTAAAGCAGATGACCACCTTCCATATCATTTTGGAAAATTAAAGGTTAAAAAGATGACATATTAGACTGCAGATCCACTGACAGCTCAAGAATACTTCTGAAAACAGAGAGACTAGGTGGGTGAGGTAGTATCTTTTATTGGACCAATTTCTGTTGGTGAAAGAGACAAGCTTTCAAGCACCATAGAGCTCTTCTTCAAAAATCATAAACTCAGGCCTTGTTTACACTTACAGCACTGCAGTGGTGCAGTTACGCCGCTGTAGCTCTTAGTGAAGATGCTACCTATGCCAACGGGAGAGCTTCTACTGTTGGTGATATTCCACATCTCCGAGAGAGAAGAAGCCCTCTGTCTACACCAGACCTCAGGCCAGGTCTACACTACAGACCTATGTCAGTATAACTATGGCACTTAGGGATGTGAAAAATCCACAAGGTAGGTAGTTATACCAACCTTTGTGGAAGAACCCAAACTTAGGGGTCCTTACTTATACGTCTGTTGCCCAGCGGATAGTCCAAATAAGCCAGACAGCAGGTTAACAAAGTCAAGAGTTTATTCTTTACGTAAAGAAGGTGGTCCCTATATGCTAGGGGCGACCTTAAAAGCTTTTAGAAATGTATGTTTATAGCCTTACACAAACAAGTTTATTTACGTCACAGTTTCTATGGCAATACATACTAAAAACTACTTATTTAGGAATATTTTGGCCTAGTACTTTTCCACTGTCCCTATCTAAGTTACAAGGTCTTTCTTCGCATTCCATCCCTGCCGGCGCCCAGGCCTCATAACTATCTTGTTACTGCTAAACATTCTAAGACTAAACATCTGCTAGAAAGGCATATTCCACCTCAGGCTTTTGCAGCCATTCCTACAGACCAGTTCTTATAAGAAACAGAGACTCCATCTTCTTTTCCCTCCACACCTTAACCCACCATATAGACAGCACTATGTTGATGGGAGACCTCCACCCATCAACATAGCTACTGCCTCTCAGAAAGGTGGATTAAATATCCATGGATTCTCAAACTGGGGGTCATGATCCCTCTGGAGGTCACAAGGTTATTATGGGGGGGGGTCGCAAGCTGTCAGCCCCCACGCATGCTGGTAAGGGTGGCATGTCACAGGAGAGGGTCATCACTTTTGGAGTCATCATCACAGACTGAAATATTTTCAAAGGGGGTCCCAGCAAAAAAAAATTTGAGAACCCCTTATCTATACCAACAGGAGAGTTCTTTGCTGTCAATGTAGGAGCATCTTCACCTAAGCACTACAGCTGAACCAATGCAACATTTTAAATGTAGACCTGTTCTCAATAGAGACACAGGTTTTATGTCTCATTACAACAAGCTCTAACCCCCTAACTGCTTCATTCATTCTATGACTGCAGAAGTGTTAAATGCCCACTTTATTTTTAATGGTTTCTTGCAACGTGTTAACTCTTACCAATCAGTTCCACCTACTTCCTTTGATGTGCAATAAAACTGGGCAAGTTGTAGCCACCCTCATATTTTAAGGTGACCAGCAATGAAAAAAATAGCATGAAGTTGTCCCCCCCTCCCACAAGAAAATTTTTTTACAATAGAAAGTGAGGTCTTATTCTCCCCAGATTATTGGAAGACTTGAGGATAGGACATCTAACAGGATTAAGACCTTACAGATCCGAAGTAAAATTGAATTGAGAAGAGATATGATTTGTTTAGGCGGAGTGTTTAAACTCAGCTGTTCGGTTAACCCCACTTAACTCCCTAATCCAAGAAAACAAAAAAGCTCACTTTGCTAAAGCCATGATACTCTGGCCACTTCAGTGATGACCCCACCCGCATTGCTGAGACTCTGCCAATGGGTCAAGTAGCAGAAACAGGCAGGGCTGGCCAGTGCCGAGTGCAGAAGTGAGAGAGCCAAGCAGCAACTTTTCTTTTTAGGGGAACAAGGCCAGGGCTTTACATATGAGAAAGCAGCAAAAAAAATGGGGGGGGGGCCCACAACCCCGACTAGTTGTGCCGGGCCCAGTCCTCTCCCTGAGTGCTCTCCTTTGCAGTGAGAGGACCATCCCAGGCCCGGCCAGGCCTTCTTCCCTTGAGGGGGGGGAGGGGAGAACAGGTCTTGATCAGACCCCCCCAGCCTCAGCAGACTGGGGCCCAACTGGCCCCCTCCCCACTAAGACAACGAGCCTCGCCCCTCCCCCACCGCCTGTGCAATGGGTCCGTACCTGAGGCCCGACTCCGAGGCCCCGCCCACAAAGGGGAGGGGCAGGCTGGGGATGGGGAGGTGCCCCGCCTCCACGAAGAGGACCGTCTCGGACTGGAGCCGCCCCCCCCCCCCCGCAATAGGGAGGCCCAACCCCGTGGAGCCGCTCACCGAGCCAGGCCCAGCGGCCCCCGTCCCCCCGGAGCCCTTCCCCCGTCACCCACTGTCCAGTCCGCGTACCCCGCCCCCGTTCCCGCCGCACCGCCCGTGAGACCCACAGATGGTCTGGTCCGAACGAACCCTCCCCGCCCCGGCCCTAGCACTTGGTTCGGCCCGCGCCCCCAACACGGCGGGGCAGCCCGGCTCGCCTCACCCAGCGACATGTCGATCTTCTCCAGGCTCTCGCTGCTGCCGCTCCGGGCAGCCGCCGCGGAGAAGCCCAAAGGGGTCGCCCCGACACGGAACCCGTTCATGGCTGAAGTGAGAGCCGCCTCCCCTGCCAGTCCCTGACCGAGCCAACGACCGCCCACTCTGCGCATGCGCGGTAACATCCTCTCGGCCTCCTCCGGCTGAAGCGCTGAACCAGCAGACCGTGTGGGGGGGGGGGACGCTCAGCTGGCTCTCGCGCGACTAGATAGGCGCATGCGCATTCGATAATTCGCCACACTGCATGCCTCACTTGTGCGCATGCGTGAAGGAGGGGTCAATTATGAAGTCTAGCTTTCTCCGGGAAAGAGGCCTGTGGTCTCAGCCTCAGGGTGCCCCCTACGGGTCAGGAGGAGCCTGTCCAGCACAAAGCAGCGACTGCCTAAGGCGTCCCTGTGCAAATGCCCCAAACAGTGAATGATTAAATAGCGCCAATCACACCTTTGCTTACAACTAAAGCCCTCCTTGCTTCATAGAATCATAGAATCATAGAATATTAGAGTTGGAAGGGACCTCAGGAGGTCATCTAGTCCAACCCCCTGCTCAAAGCAGGATTACCTCTGCTATATCATCCCAACCAGGGCTTTGTCAAGCCGCAGCTTAAAAACCTCTAAGGATGGAGATTCCACCACCTCCCTAGGTAACCCATTCCAGTGCTTCACCACCCTCCTAGTAAAAAACTTTTTCCTAATGTCCAACCTAGACCTCCCTCCCTGCAACTTGAGACCGTTGCTCCTTGTTCTGTCATCTGCCACCACCGAGAACAGCCTAGCCCCATCCTCCCTAGAACCCCCTTTCAGGTAGTTAAAGGCCGCTATCAAATCCCCCTCACTCTTCTCTTTTGCAGACTAAACAAGCCCAGTTCCCTCAGCCTCTCCTCATAAGTCCTGTGCTCCAGCCCCCTAATCATTTTTGTTGCCCTCCGCTGGACTCTCTCCAACTTGTCCACATCCTTTTTGTATTGGGGGGCCCAAAACTGGACACAATATTCTAAATGCGGCCTCACCAATGCCGAATAGAGGGGAATAATCACTTCCCGTGACCTGCTAGCAATGCCCCTCCTAATGCAGCCCAATATGCCATTGGCCTTCTTGCCAACCAGGGCACACTGCTGACTCATATCCAGCTTTTTATCCACTGTTACCCCCAGGTCCTTTTCTGCAGAGCTGCTGCCCAGCTCGTCGGTCCCCAGTCTATAGCTGTGCATGGGATTCTTTCTTCCTAAGTGGAGGACTCTGCACTTTTCTTTGTTGAACCTCATTAGATTTCTTTTGGCCCAATCCTCCAGTTTGTTTAGGTCACTCTGTATCCTATCCCTACCTTGCAGGGTATCTACCACTCCCCCCAGCTTAGTGTCGTCCGCAAACTTGCTGAGGGTGCAATCTACCCCATCCTCCAGATCATTAATAAAGATGTTGAACAAAACCGGCCCCAGGACCGACCCCTGGGGAACTCCGCTTGTGACCGGTTGCCAGCTAGACATGGAGCCATTGATCACTACTCGTTGAGCCCTATGCTCTAGCCAGTTCACTATCCATTTTATAGTCCATTCATCCAACCCATACTTCTTTAACTTGCTGATAAGAATACTGTGAGAAACCGTATCAAAAGCTTTGCTAAAGTCAAGGTATATCACATCCACCGCCTTCCCCACATCCACAGAACCAGTCACCTCATCATAGAAAGCAATCAGGTTGGTCAGGCATGACTTTCCCTTGGTGAATCCGTGTTGACTGTTCAGTGCAATTACTGCTGCATGTGATCAAACTGCCTAAACACCAGGGGCCCGTGCCCGTGCCCCTCTGCCCTTCCTAGTAAATACTCCTGTGCAAATATCCTTGTGTGGCCAATTAAGTGCCCTAAGACTCAGCTAAATACCCTCCTGGAAATAACCCAATGCACTACTAGCTATAGCCACCTGTGCGTGCATGCAAATACTATATATCCCCATTGCTCTCTATCAAGATTTATTGATCTTAAACTAATGAATCTTTAATTAAATATGAATTATCCTCATGAAAATAGGCATGTGTCTAGTGGTTAGGTTACAGGACTCTGGGACTGAAGGTACCTGGATTCTATTCCATATTACAGCTTCAATTTCCAGCCATTGGATCACATGATTCTAGATTATAACCTTGCTAGATTGAGGAGCTCGTTATTAAATATTTGTTCCCCAGGCCTGCCGACAGCAATTCCGGGCCCCTGGGCAGAATAGTCAATGCCCACCCCAAAAGGGATGGCTGAGGTTTACGACTATGGGAAGTGGCGCCAGTGGGTGAAGCTTCCCTAAGCCTTGGGGAGGCTGCTCCTCTTTCCACCTCTTCTGCCCGAGCCCCTTCGGCTCGCTCTCTTCCACACACCCCCTTCCCCCAGGTAGCAAGCGAGGGCATAAGGGCTGAGAGGGGAGGAGGGACACACATGGCGAGCAACGATGCGGTGGCTGAGCAGGGAGCCAGGATATGGGGGAAGAAGGGACTCAGCAAGCAGCAGGGCTGGGCAGGTCCTGCAGCAGAGTAGGGGTGGAGTGTGGGCAGGTCTACAGGCGGAAGGGGCAGGACAGGAAGCCTCCCCAGAATTCCCAAGGGGAAGCTTTATCTGAGGTCCAGGCCCTTTTAAATCACCGGCCCCCTGGACAATTGCACTCTGTGCCCTCCTCCCCCAATCAGTGTGCCTGTTGTTCCCCATGTAGATGCTTATAGACTGTAATCAAGTCACCACTTAACCTTCTCTTTGTTAAACTAAAGAGACTGAGCTCTTTCAGTCTATCACTAGATGACATGTTTTCTAATCCTTTAATCATTCCCTTGGCTCGTCTCTGAACCCTCTACAATTTATCAACATCTTTCCTGAATTGTAGGAACCAATACTAGACACTGTATTCCAGCAGCTATCACACTATTGCCAAATATAGAGGTAAAATAACCTCTTTGCTCCTTCTCGAAATTCCCATTTATGCATCCCAAAATTGCATCAGCTCTTGTGGCCACTGCATCACTGATTATCCATCACCACCTCTAAATCTTTTTCAGAGCCACTGCTTCCCAAGATAGAGTCTCCCAGCCCGTAAACATGCTCTATATTCTTTGTTTCCAGATGTATACATTTACATTAAATATATATTGTTTGCTCGCTCCCAGTTTACTAAGCTATCCAGATCACTCTGAATCAGTGATGTGCCCTCTTAATTATTTGCCACTCTCCCAATATTAGCAGTGATAATTTTATGTTTTTTCCAAGTCATTGATAAAAATGTTAAATAGCATAGGGCCAAGAACCAATCCCTGCAGGACCTCACTGGAAACACACCCACTCAATGAAAATTCCCTGTGTACAGTTACATTTTGAGATCTATAAGTTAGACGTTTTTTAATCCATTGAATAATACTGTTGTGAATTGCCTAGTGTGTATTTACACCACTTAATTGGAATGGATGGAATTGCTTAGTTGTGTGTCATAGGCTCTACATACCTAACAGCTAATAGAACTTCTCCTTTAGCTCTGGTTGGGATGTGTGTGCCTGTGTTTTTTG
The DNA here is from genome assembly GCF_026122565.2 of Emydura macquarii macquarii. Lineage (NCBI taxonomy): Eukaryota > Metazoa > Chordata > Testudines > Chelidae > Emydura > Emydura macquarii. The sequence continues at coordinate 2,843,675 of NW_027132502.1, read as the reverse complement.
AGGATCTCAGTTCTGTCTGTGCTGTTACTATGAAGTTTCACATGCTCAGCATAGTAATGTATGGGAAATCTTGGGGTCCACAGATTTGATGTTTTACTTACCTTCTTCAAGTGGTTGATGATGAGTGGGGTTTGTGAGACTTAATTCATTCATGATTGTAAAGTTCATTGATATTCTCAGATGGATGTTGCTATAGAATTACCAGCCAAGTACTAATGTTAATAGTATCAAAATCAAATGTCATATATTTTATGTAAAATTGTAGACCTGATTTCTGTGTTGATATGGTGCTGGGATGGAGCACTGGCTGGTAGCAGCATTCACCAACACTGAGACACCAATGCTTTGTTAAACCCAGAACAAATAAGTTAGCATCAAAGGTGGCAGAAACTGTCTGTCCAGATGGCAGATGGAAATCAGACAAAACACACACAGACTGCACAACAGCTATTGATGGCTCTTATTATCCAAACCAGGAGGCCAGCTGTCTACAACTGGACATATACAAAAGAAAATTGAACAAAGGTTCTGATCTGAAGGGATATTAACTTCATCCTCTCAGTGCCACAAACGGACAAAGTAATTTAGTGGTCATTGAAGGGATGATGCAAACATCGGGTCTTGGATTTACATCTGGATGTCCTAAGTGTGCAAATGGCTAGCTAAGTGACAGCTAAGAGGAACTGTACAATGCTGCTGCTATAATTATGTAGAACTAATATTTAACCCTACAACAGGTTTTGATCTATCCTAGACTGTATTTCTATGGTCCCTCCCACTCTCAATCCTCCCTTAGAATAGGCTAGCAATGCCACTGAGAATAATGTTTGTTCTTTTAAAATTTACTGGAATTATGTTGGTGTGTGTGGAAATTGGCCCACTTGAATCAATTTGTAGTTATTTATTGCTTTTTTAAATCTGCAGAATTAAAAAATCTTTTTAGTTTATTATGTGGATGAAGATACTGCCAGAATTAAAAAACATGGACCCAATCCTGAAGTCCTTACTCAGTCAAAACTCCTATGAAATCAATGAGGAGTCAATCATTGAGTCAATGGCAAAACTCACATTGACTTCAGTGGGGATATGTTTCACCCTGTTGACTTCAAAAAGCCTATGAATGAGAATGTAGGACCCAATCCAGCTCCCACTTCATTGAGAACTGTATTAGGCTTTTAAGGTCTGATCCAGAGCACATTGACGTCAATGAGAGGCTTTTATTGATTTCAGAGGTACTGGAACAGCCCCTTCCTAAAGATCTCTGTGTTTAATCTAACAAAGTGTTATGTTGAAAGGTGTTTTGCTTATTAAGAGTAATTGATGTGTAAACACCAGGGTGAAACTCTCCATAGGAAGAGTTAAAATTACCATGTACTAACCTCACCCAAAGACTTATGAAAACATATTCATAATTCATAGTATTTAAGGTCAGATGCATTAGATCAACTAGTCTGACCTCTTTTCTAACACAAGCCAGAGAATTTTCCCCCTGTACTGAGCCCAATAAGTGTATATTCCAGAAAGGCATTCAGTCTTGATTTAAAGACATCAAGGGAAGGAGAATACACCACTTCTCTTGTTAGCTTGTTCCCAAGGACAAATGGTAATATTTATTCTAGTTTTTCTAATCTGGAATAGTTTTCCCTGTATGTCCCTGCCTAGCCAACTTCCCATCTAATTTAAAATCTCATGATAAAACATCTCTCTTTTCTTTTATCTTATAATTTATTTTTTCCGTTGCTTTTATTATTTAATATAGACAACATTTTATTATTTACAAGGCCTCTGTCAATGTATAGTTGGTATGGAAAGATATCCCAAAAAGAGCCTGACCCTACAGATTGTATTGACATGAGCTGTCTCATTGACTTCAATGGGACGAGGTTGCAGGCTTGGGCTCCAGAATTATATTACACTGTTTTGCATTACTTTCAATTTAAACAATAAAACCAGGCTTGTCAGTTTCACTTGCATTTATAGTCAGTTTCACTGGGCATGTTCCTACAACCCTTGCTCACCAGAGCAGTTTCACTGACTTTTAATTTTCCATGATATTTTTACTGTGACAATCAGTAAATGTATGATGCTCTGGTATTTTCTGTGTGATTTGCACCCTGCAAATTTTACACAACAGCTGAGTGTAGAACAGGCCTGTGTAACGTATTTCCTGTCCCATAAAATATGCTGGGACCTATAATTTGCTGGTAACAGTAATCCCTATGGCATTGTGAGAATTCTAGTCTCTTTATTGAGTGCCTGCTGGGAAGTGTTATTTGTATTACAATAGCATCTAGAATCCTGTAACCTCTCAAATCACTTTGAAGTATTATATTGATCTGACAAGTAACACACTAACTCTTAGAATATTAAACTCTTCAGGTCTAGGAGTGCGTCTTCCCATGTGCATTGACAGTGGCTAGCATGTCCAGGGTGCTACCAGAATACAAATAAATAAAACTTAATAATAGCACATAAACAAGAGTTACTGAAAAAATAACAAATACAGAAATCTTGGGTCTCTGAAAGGTAACTACAGCACATCAAGCAACTTCACAGGCATGTTTGGAGTTTATGACCTATAGTCATTTATCATTGACTATTCCCAATCTGGTGGCCATGGTATCGTCTTTTTCCTTTCCCCCAGAGTTATGCACGGCTCCCCTCATCACTTTTTAGTAGAAGACTTTTTATATTTCTGAGAATTTGTGAAAATATCTGTCTCACACTCTCTCATACTTTGGACAGTGGAGCAGAAAATGTCTTTACATTTCTCTCTCTGCTGTTACAGTTGTCGTACAGACATTCCTCTCTGGGTTGCATTGCACTGTCTCTGTTTCCACTCCTAGTTTATAATCACTGATTCTATATTTGGTAGGCAGATATCTGAGTTTTTAACATTTCACTATGATACAGCAAGTATGAAAATTTTATTCAGGGATCCATAGCAATCTAATTTGTAGTTTTTGATCTTGTACATCCAGTGAATGGTATATTTAGGTTTTGATCTAGGGTCTTGAGAATCAGTGTCTGCTGAAGTTGCTTTTTTTACTGAAGCATGGGAAGATGTGTAGGAATGGATTATATTTTAGCTGCAAGAATTTAGTCATGTAGCAATTTGAATTGGTCTTGGAGGGAAAGGTACTGTTTTGGTCAGGGATGGCCCTAGGCCAAATGGCATCCCAGACAAAGAACATCTTTGGTGCCCTCCCTCCATTTGTTAAACTTTTGAATACCTTATTTTTATTGCATTTGTAGCCCATTTCATGACTTTGATGCATGATTTGGATGCAGAATTTATCCCTGTCATATAAGATGATAAATTTGCATGCTAGGATCTGTAAGTCTGTATTTATTCATGCCATATATAAGTAAACACATTTTTTTCCGTTAAGCTTAGTGAAAAATGAATCCACCTACAGAATACCTGAAACATTTTACTTCAAACATTCTTGTTTTGCCTTTCGAGGCTAACAACAAAAAACAGCACCCCAGGTGGTCGCCTGCCCCGAAATGGGGCCCTGGTTTTGATTGAAGTAGCAGAGGAAGTTGAACCAATGACTGCCCTGGACAGATCATTAGTAGAGTGCTTGTATTTGGAATAAAAGCCCTGTGCACATATCTTCCTGGCACAACTGAAAAGCTGTGTGCAAGTATCTCCCCTGAACACTTAAATAAGCATGTGCAAATATTCTGAATGCACAGATCCGGTGCAAACCTCCTTCCACGCTCAGCTAATACCCTCCCCCGCACGAATTGTATTTGCAGCGGTAGGTTGCCTACCCCATGAGCTCACTGCTCAGAGGAGACTCCAACCGCAGTGCATGGTGGGAGTTGTAGTTTTCATCGGTGCGGGGGCATGCTGGGAACTGAAGTTCCGCGGCGCTCCGTGCGAGGGGAGGGAGACCCGCGTGGAGGTGTGGTCCTGTGAAGTGCATGCCGGGAGCAGTAGTCCCCGCGCCGCGGTGCGTGCTGGGAGCTGCAGTTCCGGGTGCCGCGCCGGGGTCGGCCGCGGGGCGGGGGATGGAGGCTGCTAGCCGGGGCCGCCCGCGCTGAGACGGGTCAGGTGGGGGGAGTGTGCCGCGCGTGCTGCCCGCGGCCGGGATGGAGGTCGGGCGCTGCGGGCAGCAGGAGGCGAGCAGGTAGGTGTGGGGCGGGGCTAGGCAGGCGGGGGGCTCCAGGGGGCGGCAGGCGATGGGGGGCAGCAGCAGGGTGTGGGGGCAGCTGGCTCTCGGCTGGGGCCAATGGGGCGGGGGGTGCCTGGCTCTCGGCTGGGGCAGTGGGATGGGGGGCTGGGAGGGCCTGGCTCTCGGCTGGGGCAATGGGGTGGGGGGTGCTTGGCTCTCAGCTGGGGGGTGGGGTGGCATGGGTGCGCGCATGGTATTGGCACACAGCAAGGGTCAGTTGTGGGGGAGAGCAAGTTGTGTGTGTTTGTGGCTGTCACTGGGCCACGGCAACATAGGGGTGTGAGTGTGTGTAAGATCAGTAGTGTGCAGGGACAGTCTGGTTCCGCTCTGAGCCGGCCCCTCACCCACTGGCCTGTGTGGCTAACTCACCCTGGGTAGATGCTCTGGCTGTGTCAGAGTCGGAGCAGTCAGAGCTAAAGAAGTGGGGACAGAGCTGTCTGCAGGTCTGAGCTGAATACCTGATGCTCCGTCTTCACTGTCGGTGTCTATCAGATGGAGGTTCCAGAGACAGCAGCTGCCAAATCTCATTATTTTTTTTTTACCAGCTGTCCTCAAATAATAAACCATCCTATCCTGATGATGCCCCTTGTTTTCAGTGGTCGGGCAGGGTACTGGTTGTGGATTGCGTCTCATTCTGTCCCTGGCAACTAGTTTGCTTTGAAATGTTGCCTATTTATATGTTTAAAATAAATCCTTAACCTAAATACTTGTGGTTGCAAGGCCTCAGCTGCAAGTTGGACCTGGACTCTGCCGTGGTGCCATGCCACTGGCAGTTAAACTAAACTTCATTTAAATTAATATAGTGTAGGCTTTTAATGGAATAAATGACCATGATTAATCTAATCAGCAGAGTACACAAAGCCTTCTGCATTATTTACTTTATTAATAAATTCCATTTGATCTACACAGTCCCTGCGTTTTCAATTTTCATGGCACCATTGATGGTTTGTATTGGCAATGCAGAACTGTAGCATAGAGAATGACAGATGCTTTACTGGATCCATAGGGGACAGTTAAGGCTGATAGTTAAGGAGATAGTTTCTGATAAACCCAATCACTAGCTGGATGTCTCTGCTAATACTATCTACAGTTAAAAAGTTAAGTGTTGCCATTTAAACTGTCATTTAGGTTTCAGAGTTAACCCATTGAGATGAAAGGGGATATTTCCACATCTCTGAGCTAGTGCTTCTCACTTCCAGGAGATTCAGGAGGACACTCTGCATTGATTGTGTTTGCAGACTTCTCTCCCTGACCTAGAGGGACAGAAACAGCATTTTTTGCTTCTAATGAGAGCTCAGTTCCTGGAATGGCAAATTCCCACGTTGTGGGGAATAAATGGGGATCTGCCAATCCCCAAATGGTATGTTAGAAATACATAGATAAAGAGATGCATCACAATGCAGCACTGTGGTTCTTCTTGGGACTGTCACGAGTCCTAGAAAGCAGGTGCACGTGACTGTGAATGCACTGCCAGGGTGGACATCCCAGAGTTCATTTCAGTCGCCCCTGAAAGAGGAGGGCATTGTCTCCTCTGCAGCTAGCGCTTTGGTGGCTCGCTCCTCTGCTTGCTTGACTGAGACATGGTCAGGCAATGTTATGTGTGAGGAAGGGTTCTGGGCATGTGACTCGTGTAGCATCATCCCAATCTTTGCTAATGATTCTGAGTCTCTGCTTCTAAACACCTGTCATTGCCTTTGATGAATGTGGTTGGTGTTGCAGGAGGAGGGAGCAGGTTTTGCTAGGGGTTCAGTGTCCTGCCTAGGGTCAGAGATCATAGACCTAAGGTTGAGTCCATCCCTCTGCACAGCCAGGAGGCAAGGGTGAGCTTTTGCCTGCTTTTTTTTTTCTCCATTCCTCCCTGAGGACGGAAGAGAGCAAAGACTTCAGTGGAGATGTCACATCAAAGAGCAGGCTGCAGCCTGATGCTATCCTTTAGCCAGTCGTGATGCTGGGGTAGGGGGGCAGATGTTCTAAACGAGCCAGCCGTGTCATTGGATACAATAGAGAGGTCATTGATAAATGGTGCAGCATTGAGTGCTAAGTGTGCTGAGGTTCTGTTAAACTTCTGTGTCATGAAGAAAGGGGCGTGTGTGGGGAGAATAGCAAGGTGCAAAGAGAGCGAATCCTGAAGGGGAATTTGGCAGGGACAAGGAGGCTGACTGCTAATATTGTGAGTGTGGCATGGAAAGCCCGTCTCAGCCTTTGGCCAGTCGCTTGCTTTTGGAAATTTCATGGCAGGAGGAAGGTTACAGTTACTTGGGACCACTTGGCAGCCACCTCCTGGCAAGGATTGTCCTTGTGGGTTTCATTTGTAAACATAGAGGCTTAAGAATATGTGCTTTGTATGCTCCCTTTTGTCTCTCCTCCCATGTCCTGGTGGTGGTGGTTTAAAAGGGAAACAGCCAGAGGGCTTTCTCCAGTTTTTTTTTTCTTCCCATGTTCCTAAGATCTTGTTGGAAGCTTGAAATTGCGATCGCTTTCCTTGCCGCTTTGTCCTCCTCAGTTCCTGTTTGTTGTTGTAGGGTTGCAGTTCATGGTTGTGGTGGCACTAGAAAGGCCCATTGTGCTAGATGGTTTACAAAATACAACAGAGATGGTTCCTGCCCTAAAGAGTTTATAATATAACTAGGTTATTGCTGTGCTGGCCTGTTGGATAGATTGTTTGGTTGCATGGGATTATTGAAATATTTGTTCTAACAAACAATATGTTCAAGAAGCTCCTGCGGGCTGGAGTGTCCATCCAGGGATCTGTGTGTGCATTGCAGTCTACTATACAGCCGAAACCACAGCTTGCACCGGCTGCGTTCATCCCCTCCATGGGGAAATCTAGGACTGAATGGGCCATGGAGCTGAGACAACCCTCTCTTTCCTAGATGGCTCCAGCAGATCATGCTTGAGGCTCATGGGGTAGTGCAGAAGGTTTGTTGTATGGTGTCCCTTCTGAGGTACGGGGAGAACATCGGTCCCCAGAGCTGTCAGGCTGGTGTCTCATACCAGCACCAAACTCACCCTAATAACAATGAAATCCTGGCAAAGGACAAACAAAGCATTTCGCCTGTAATTTCTGGAGCCACCAGCTGTGCTGCTGCCCCTTGATAATATGGGGAAAAACGGATTTTGAAAATAAGTGTTGAGCAGCAGGTGTGCGTGCTGCGTTCACAGGGGAAGCTCAGCATTCCCAGCTTCACTGCCAGTTTGAGTATGAGAGGTGCAGGGCCAGCAGATCTGTGGTATAACTTCCCAGCGGGCCTCCTCTGCGACTGATCCCGCAAGAGCCTGTTTCCTGTGCGGAGGAGGAAAATAGGTTTGCTTTTGCTGCTCCCTGTTGCTATAGATAATGTGCCCGAGGGCTGCTTCCCTCTGCCCAGAAGTGCCTGCCATGCCTGTGTAAGGAGCAGGCTTCATGACCCACAAAAACTTCCTGTGTTTGCAGTTTGGTTTCCTAGACACCAGTGATCAAAGCACACTGTATTAAATAAGTTGAGACAAAGTGACAGCGACCATGGTGGTGTCCTGCAACTGTGCCTACAAATGAGCAAGTACCTACCAACTTCTCTGAAATGTGTCAAGATGGATCAGATGACCTCCCCAGGCAGAGAATAGTGCTCAAGCAGCCATGTACTTGCTAGATTCCCCTTACTGAGTATGATGGCACCTGCAGCACATTGGCTGCTTAAAGGAAGTGTATGCAACTGATTTAACCTAGTTTAAAATTTCTTCTTGGAAATTTTAACTTAAACCCTTCTTCACTCAGCAGCACCGCCCTGAGAGCGTGTTCTGAGTCACGCTGCTGACTTCACTGATTTGCTCCTTCTAGCCCTGTGTTATCCAGCTTTGCTCTGGGACAGTGAGTCAGTTTCTGTTCTGGCTTGTTCATCATCACCGGCATTGCTGACTGAGCTCCAGCTACAGGGCTGGCTTCTGGCCTCAGTTACACCTGGGAATGTGAAACCCTCCTGGTCACAAGGGGGGTAGCACAGATCTGACTCAGTGTGGCATCCGGCTGTCAAAATCTACATTAGTGATGAGAATGCACCAGCTAGGATCCCAGGTGTCCAGGTTCGGTCTGCAGGGCTGGATCAGCCTGACAACAAACACCCTTTTTTAAATTACATGCTTGAACTAACTCATTGAAATGCCCAATGAAACTTTGGAGACACTAACATTTTGTGGCTGGTTTCTTTTCAGCCTGTATTAGAGATGTATTTAACACCGCCTTCCTGACCCCATCTGTTTTGCAAGTCCCTTTGCGAAACTCCGTTCAAGTTTGCGTCTTTAAACTGTAGTTGTACAAATGTTGCCAATGCTTTTTTTTTTTTAAGGAGACCTCTGAGGTGTTTGTCTAAGTTGGTACGATTCACTTAGAAGAGGGCCACAGGCTGTTCAGGGTGTGATCCCCTGCATCCATTCATTAGCCAGTGGCAGGTCACGACAGCGCACGATGCCATCTCTGCCAGGGTCAGGGAGCTTTTCCTTGTTGCTTTTTGCTGAGTCATCTTTTATCATTCCTGATAATTTGTGGAAATCATTCTTGCATTCCCCTGCCATTTTGCAAGCATAGCATCCATCTAACCATGTGTGTGATCACGTCATCTTATTGTCCTCGCCTTCCTCCAATCCTCTCTCCAGCCCCTTCTTACGTTATCTCTTCCAGTTGCCCTGGTATATACCTAAGCTCTGATCATACAAAGAGACTTGCACATGCGAACTGCCTTGGCGGAAGAGTCCATTCACTGATCAGATTGCAGGACGGGGTTCTTAGCCTGTCCACGTCTGCCTTTCCCTGGATGGAGGAGACTGATTTCGTTACAGATCCTTCCGCCTATTTGTAATTTAGTACAATAGTGTCTAAAATAAAATAAAACCCTCTTTAAATTGATCTCAGCACAGGAATATTCGTTGCAAGGCTCCAGCACCTACCCACCGCTGAACCTTGCTTTTCTGCAAGTGCACTCCTGGCATATTATGGATGTGATACGCAGTAGCATATATCTGTATATGCCTGTATCCCTCTTCAAGCTGCATTTGGTTTTGTGAATGCCATTTTGATCATAACCTATCCTGTGCCATTTGCATTTGCACTGTAGTCTCCAGTCTTTGGGTGGGACATCAAGGAGGTGTTAGAAGGAATCCTTACACCTAGCAGAGGGGCTAACAATAGGAAAGCCATCAAGAGTCATCAAGCTTGACTGTGCTCCATTCACTCCAGTCCACTCTAGAAGAACAGGGTGGCTGCAGACAAAGGGAACAACTTTTCCCGGTGTATGACTGTGCTTCCATTGGCCTGTCTGCGTCTATGCTGGGGATTGGGGCAACCCTTTAAGTTGTTCAGGGCATGACATTTTTCACAGCCATAGGCAACGTAGCTAGGCTGATCTGGCTTTTTAAGCGTAGAGTAGACAGGACCCAGCTTGGGCGCTGGGCCTGGAACTACACACCTGATCCCCTGATGGGTTTGGAAGCTACTTGGGGGTCACTTGACAGAGGGGGCCAGAATGCCTTTTTAAGGGCCAGATCTTCTGGAGCTGGGGGCTCTCTCCCCATCATCCGTCCATCAGCTAACAGCAGGAAGGCTAAGCAGGAGAAGCGGGATGCAGGAGGGTCCTGGCACCCCATGAGGTGAGGACCCCGGCAGGCAGGTTTTGCATGTGGGTGTTTGTTGTTTCAGCCTAGATGTGTAGCTCTGGTGCTGTCTGCACCCCTGGAGTGTGTCTGAGAGGCCAGACTTAGAGACAGCATCTGGTTGCTGCTCAGACCTATTGGGCTCAGAAGTACATGGGATCCAAAGGCTGGGTCCAGTACGTATGCAGCCTGGTGACTGTCCATAAGGAGGAACTTAGCCAGGGCTGTAACAATGAGCTATTAGAAAATAGTCATTCTGATTAGCTGGTCATCTCTTGCACAGTGCTGTGTACGCCCAGGGCTCTCTAGAAATAAGAATTCAGCCTTTCCTTAAACATTTTGAGCCATATCGTCATGTGCTGTAAATCAGTGTAGCTCTGACTTCAGTGAAGCATCACCCATTTACACAGGCTAAGAATTTGGCCCCGAGTTGTTTACTCTGTGTGTGTGTGTGTGTGTGTGTGTGTGTGTGTGTGTGTGTGTGTGTGTGTGTGTGTGTGTGTGTGTGTGTGTGTGTGTGTGTGTGTGTGTGTGTGTGTGTGTGTGTGTGTGTGTGTGTGTGTGTGTCAGTCTGGGCCCTGCGTGCCCTCGTCTTGTGGCTGGTGTAAGTAGGAAGCTCTTCAGGGTAGAAATATGTCTTTAGTCGCTGTGTCAGTGCCATAGTTCTGCATACAAATGTTCAACCCTTCTGGCTGCAGGTGGACCAAAATCCATTGACCTTCCTGATATCAAACCTGCGTCATTGTCTCCTGAACGGCCCCTCCCTGCCACTCTCTCTGGAGAGTGATCAGATCTTGCCTAGATGGCTTGACATTACTTTCTGATGTGTTACTTCCCAGATTTTGTTGGGACACTTGAATGCAGCTCTGAGAAATCTGGTTGCTTTTCAGGTATTGATTGAATGAGTAATTCTTCAGCTCAGGCTGCTTTCTCCCGGCTGGCTCACTCAGTCATGTAGGGTCCTCCTTCCTTCACTGTTTGTGAGAACACACCAAGTTACCCTGACAGCAGGCTACTGCTGCCCCAACGAACAATTTCAGGAGCAGGCTGAACTGCGAGCAAACCCTGTGAGTCTCTGCAGAAGTACTCAGTTCTTTGTGTGCGGAGCATGACTGACGGTGTTTTACTTCCTCACAAACCATGCATTACATGGGAGATGTGATTTCTAAAGGGGAAAATCCTCTTCTGAAATGTGACCTCTGTAAAGTTCCCCTCACTCTTTCAGTAAACAGATGGCTTTTCTTCAGAGGGCTGGTAGAGTCCCCTGGGAATTTTCTGTGATTATTTCAGCTTCCCACACCCTTGGCCCAGGAGGGCTGGGCTTAGTTTTCTCCGGGGCTTGTTGGTGCTGCTCTGAGCATCTGTCAGACGGCGGTGCTGGAGAGTGACTGGAAACCCATGCAAACCGGGAAGCGTTCTGTCACTGTAGCCCCGTCCCCCCAAGGCCCTCCTGCCAGGCTCAGCAAATGGGACTAGGAAGCAATTCTCCCACTCTGCAGTCTTTACAGGAGTTAGGAGTATTATCCTAGAGGTCCAGACCAAGCTCCAATGTGGGTAGCTCAATTTTGCCTCTCTGAATTTCCCCCTGCACTTTCAGTTGGATGTAGAATTTTTCATTTCTTATCTTAAACTGTAATGCAGCGTTGTTGTGCGCTGTTACACAGCTGACACATACCACCCCAGAGATGGCTGCATTTCAGTGATGAAGATTTTTGCAGGTCTAGCTTATGAAGTGCTCTGGGATTCTTTGGGATGGAAAGTACTATACTGTAAAATCATTATCACCACTAGATCAGGGATATCTTTAATGCCTATTTCTTTCATCTTCCTATCAAATAGCTTCCTACCTTTCCCTTTACATCTATTTTTGTTCAGCTGATCATGGCTTCTTATGTGTATCTTGGTTCCTTGTCACAGAACAAAACAACTCCAAAACCCCAAGGACCAATTTCATGGTAGGAGGAAACAGTAACTTCAGTCTGTTGGAATGCAATTGTTCTATCTTTGGAAAGGATCTGGAATTCCTTTCCTGCCAAGGCAGGTCGTACAACAAGGGCACAGGCTCTGATGTGTAGTGGACACAAGTTACCTCTGCAGTATGTGTGTGTTCGTTACTTTTTATAGCACAATAACAACTATAAGGGAGTTTCCCAGAATCATGAGCTGTAAGATCTAAATTCAGGCTCTGTCTGGGCTTTCCCTCTCACTTCCCTAATCAGACTGAGTGGCCTGGAAATATCCCAGAGACCAGCTAATCAGATGACAGTGCTTAAGGGATGCAGCTGCTAGGTTAGCACAGATCTGGGGCCAGAGGGCTGTGTCATGTGCCTGTGCTCCCTTCTCCTGTCAATATGCAAAGCAGGCTCACCTGAGATGTGTAGATACAGGAATTGCTGTGTCCATTTAGAAGGATGGTTTGGTGGAATCAAGGCTCGTTAGGTGTTTTACTGAGCCAACTAGTTTGGATCCAGAGAAGACTGGCCCTAGAACCGGGTTTAGAATTCTGCCCTGTTTCCTTGTAATGGTGTTTGGAAGCCCTGATTAAACTCTTGGACAGCTAGACTGCTCCCAGCCAGTGAGAACTAGTGTAAAATAGGGCTGGAAGGAAAGGCTGTGCGCACGCTCAGGTTGCTGAATCGGTTTGTGTATTGTGTAATATTTAGTAACCATATCTTGTGCATAGGCATTCCTGTGCCAGCTCAGATTATTGGTCTGTCTAGAGCAGCATCTGACCGTGGCACAGATCTCTGAGGTGTTTTGAGAGTTGTGTAGCTCGATACCCTTTAAGGGTGGGCTAGAATTCCATCTGGCCTCCCAAATGCGATCAGCTTGCACCCTGAAAAATGAAATACTACCAGTAAGAAATCTTGAGGCTCTGAGCACATTAACATGCACACAACGTTTTATCCTGCTTACTGTTTTATGAACTGTCATTGATTGTGCTTTACAAAAACTGCCCAGTGACTGTGCTACAGAAAAACGAAGCTCGCATTAAGCGATATTGGAGTGTTTTGTTTAGAGTTGGCTTTTTAAGATCTCTGGAGAATTTCTGTGGGACAGTTCTTGGAGATGGGTTCTACAGATCATTGGAGCATTTAGTGTTGAGTAGAGGTTTTTACTGTAAGATGAACTCTTCCATTCTGGTTAGATCTTTGATCCTTTCAAATGCAATGTGAGCTTGTTACTTTTGCATGTCTTTGAGAAGCAACTGGTCCTGCCTTTAATTCTTGATGAATTACTGTATTGTCACTGAGTTAATGTGCTGTTCCTTTCCATATCAAATGCCCTTGGTAAAATGAATAGGCCTTCTTAGCAATGTAAACTGACAATAAACAACTAAAAATTGTGGGCTTGTCAGAGAGAAGGCCTGGAAGAGAGCTGAGTGCTTCTCTCATCTGCTGATTCATTGTAAATATAATCAGTGCTGAGGTAATAATGAAATAGTCCCAACAAAGACAGCATTTGTGGCTGAGAAGAGCTTGTTTTCAAAGGTTCAAATATCAGTATTATTTTACTTTTGAAAAACAAATATCCATCTCTATGCTGCAAATACTGCCTCAGATGATTGAAAATGCAAGCATTAGAAATCTAAGTTATTTTTCACTATTTATCCTGCTTTTTCAGTTTCTACACTTTAGTCAGTTTGGACGGTGAGAATAGATAATCAGGTGATAGTTAGTTTTCTGGTCAATTACACTTTTAGATTTTCATACTAGTACAGTGCTGTAAGGAGTCAGTTACAAACACTGCAGGGACATGTTTGTTTGTGTTGGAATTTCTAAAATGTCTGTGGCAGCATTGCTGTTGGTGTACGGGTCTATAAAAAGTTGCTTTTACCAAATATAATTTTGAGGGCCAAATGTGAAATGATTAATTGAGCCTTTGGGAGTAGTCGTTTTATTTAATTTTTAACCGTTAAGCAAATAATCCTCAGTATAGTGGTCTCTTGTTTGCTTAGGGATTTATATTTCTCAGGCAGTGTTGTCTAGTGGCTAATGCTGGGGATCCAGGCGTCAAGCCGCCTGGGTTCCATTCCCACAGTTATTGCTGACTTCCTGCGTGACCGTGGGTGGCAACTCCCTGTGTACTGATTTCCTCATCTGTAAAATGGGTATGGAAGTCATGACAATTTAACTACCTTCCATGGGGTGATGAGAGGCTCAGTGTTTGTGAAAAGCACTGTGGAAGGAGTAAGTATTACCCAGGATGTGCAGCTTACATTGACCCGGATAGGAACATAATTTTATTTTAAAAAATCCACCCCTCCATTTGGACTCAGTGCAGAACTTGGGCTGTGAGAGCCGTTTTTGATAGTGTCTTTATAGTAAAAGTGAACGGAGTGTCCTCATCTTCTCTTTAACTGTATAATTATATGTTTGAGTCACCTGATCCTTGAGTTGGATTCAGAAATGCCGATAATGCTTGCATACCCTTTGAATGATCAGCACAGACCATCTTGAACTCCTCTTTCATGGTGGTTCTGTGCAGGAGAGGCCGTCTCTCTCCCTGGAAGTGCCCAAACACTGGATTATGTTGCGGGTTGCACGCAGGACTGAGATCCGTATATAGCATCAGCATGTGAGAGAGCCTGTGAATGTGAGCCAGCACAGATGTTGGAATCTGAGTTGACCGCTTTGGCATCCATCTTTCTTATGCAATGCTCTGTTGTCTTGGTCCCCTCCATGCCGGCAGTGTTTTGTGCTCAGTAGCCCGTGCTGGCATGCTGATGAGCAGAGCAGTCGACACGCCAGCGAGAGTCTAGTGCCGTGTTTCCCAACCAGTGCGCGCTGTCAGGCCCAAACAGGGCTCCGTGGAATTTTTTGAAGAAGTACATGTGAGAACGGGGCAGGGGGGACCCACCTTCTGATTGATCGCCTGCCTCACAACCCCACCTCCTCAGGGGCAGAGCAACCAATCTGAGTTCAGTCTCCCTCCTCCCCTCCTGTGTGAACAACGGGTTGGCTCCTCTGCCCCTCCGCTCCCCTCCTGCAGCTGCTGGCTGTGGATGGAGAAAAGAGCCCCTGGACTTTGAGGTGTGCTGCGGCAGAGAAAAGGTTGGGAACCACTGGTTTAGTGAGCTTAAAACCTCAGACAGAGACCTGCAGCTCAGGAGTGTGTGTACAGAGGCCCATGTCCTGCTGGCTTCTAGATCTCCTACCCAAAGGTTTTAATTTCACCAGGGCCCACTTGGGCAGGGTTTAATTCTGTTGTCAGTCTGCTAACCTGGTGTGGTAAATTTGAAGGCGACTAACCGGCACTCTTTTGCATGTGCAGGAAGGAGCACTGGAAACTGCTGGGCAATTTGAAAACCACAGTGGAGGGGTTGGTATCCAGTAATAACCCAAACGTCTGGTCCAGATATGGTGGCCTGAAGCGGCTGTGCGGGGACATGCACAGCATCCTCTATCACGGGCTCATCCATGACAAGGTAGGCTTTGGAGTGTGGGGCAATCGGCCTCTATCACCATGTCGCCGTTCTAACAGGTGACGCTTTCGTTACTGAGTGGCTCAGACAATCCTTTGGGCCGTGAAGACACACGTGAGATGATCTGTAAGGGAGCCTTAATGGCATTGAAGCAGCCGGCTGATGGTTTTGTTAACGTCAAGGGTGCTAGTGCAACCTGACTGGGGGGGAAGGGGGGAGATTGTTTTTTTGTACAGGACTGGAAATCAGGGTGCCTGGGTTTTTATCCCCAGCTCTGCCACTGATTTCCTGTTGACCTTGGGCAAGTCATTTCCTCTCTTGGTGCCTCAGATATTTCCTGTGATGATCCTGCCCTACTCAGAAAGGGATCGGGAGGCTTAATGTTTGTACAATGCAGTGAAATCCTCATGTATGAGTGAAGTGTCAGTATTAAGGTAGGAAGCCATCAACCTAGGGAATGATCTTGCCACAGGCTTCATTCATCACAGCAGGGAAAACTCCTGCGGCTACTGGATTAGAGTGAGTCCTCTTGCCTGTGGCCTCACCTCTCCTGTCTATCATTTCCTGCCACATTTTGCTAAGTCTCCCTGATCTCTGTTGTCAGAAGCTGGCCCCGCCCACCCGGTTGTTTCTCCCACAGCTGTGGCAATGCTGATGAGGAAGCCTGGTAACATGGAGCTAAAATGTGGGGATCTCTGGCAGGGTTGCAGCTTCTTGGGCTGGTCTGGCAGGAGAAAGCCTGTTCCTTAATGTTCTTGATTATTAGATAATAAATCAGTCTGACTCCTGCATCCATGCTTCGCACGAGCACAATTTCTGTCCCTTGGCACTGCTGCCTTAAAGCCAGTCTCTTCTCTCCCCCTTTGACCCTGCTCCCCAAAAGATTCTTTGTATTCAGACCGCGCCCTGCGACTGTCTCCCCCTGCGCTTACCATTTCCACCTTGGAGTAGTTTCTCCTTGAAAGTTAGCCCCCTGTTGGCAAATTAACTGGGTTATCAGGAAGCCTAGAAATAATGTATTGGCTCTTGATTTGTGCGAGATGCACAGTGCTTGATTGAAGGAAACACAGTTCAGGCAGGCCCTCTTGTTTATTGATTGATCACCCAGTTGGAATAACTGAACGCTTTCAATGTATTGGGCATTGTTCATGCCCAAGGGTCTGGTATAGATGTTAGATCTGCTTAGCATGAGTGGGTGCCAATGGCGTCCCCCCCCTTTTTTTTTTAATTTGTTGCTTTTATTCTATGGAAAGAAGATTCTTTTCCAATTTGGTTTTCATTATTGGAAGTATCAGGACTTGAGTTTCTGGCTGGAGGGCTCCTTGGAGGACTGGAGAACTAGTGAGATTGTGACATCACAAGAGACTGAATATACTGTAGCTGGGGAGGGTGTTTTTAAGTCTGACTCTCTCAAACCTTGTTTTCTGTTAACTTGTTTCATTCAGACTTGTGACAAACACCAGGAGAAAAGCTTTCTGGGAAGGATTCAGGGATCCCCCATACTCTCCTCCACTTGAAAAGCAATTCGATTTACACACACGCACACTTGAGAACTAGAGTGGGAGTTTTCTCAGCACTGGAGGTTTATGTATTTTTTTATTATATATAAAATAAATATTCTCTCTCCAGGGCTGGGAACACTCAGCCAAATTCTCTAGTTTTGGAAAAAAAAAACAACCCACCACCACCAACAGGAAAGAAAACCATTAATGTTTCTGATATATTTCTAAGATAAAACCATCATGGAGAAAAAATCCCATTATTGGGGGAAAATGTGGAGGCCACTTTTATATTTCATAAAGCCAGTAGCAAATGGCATGAACCAAAAAAAAAATGCTCTTTGTAGTTGATCTGTAACAAGAAGCGTCACTAGGATCGTCTCTCCAAAGGAAGCTTAGTCAAAATAAATAAGCCATCCTAGCAGCACGCCTGCTTCCTAGCTTCTTGGCAGTGCAGGAGTGCTTGTTGGTGTCTTGCAACATTAGAAGACACAGACTCTCTGCTGCTTTGTTTGCCAGGATGTTTTTGTGTTAGACTCCTTTTGCATTGCTGTGTCATCAGAAAGTGCTTCCCGGGGTTGTGCTGTTGTTAAGAAAGGGAATCCTGATAAGGAGGTGCAATGTTGAACACAGCAAAAATGTCAAGAGAACAAGTAAAGAGAGGCCAGCGTGCAACTTAACACTGCAAAGGCCGTTCAGAGGCGCTCTGTCAAAGAGCCACGTTCCCAGATCTGCTTTACCCTGAAATCAGCTAGACTTGGGGGAACGTTTCCCACTGCCACTGAGCAACCAAACCTATTAGCTCTGTTAGGTTGTGGACTTCACAAGAGTGGTGTACTCCCCAGCAAAAGGAGACAAACTAGCTAGCCCATCCCGCTAATGGACCCGTGGACCTCGCCCCCCGGCTGATTGGACAGCTGAGGGATTGAAGTGGGCAGGGCTGTGACATTTTGACATTGGGGAAGGGGTAGAAGATTCTCCAGCTGCTGGACACGAAGCTGGTGTGAGCAGAGAGCCAGCTGACGCCTTGCTCATGAGTTGATGGGCATGTTACCTACCTTGAGCAGATCGGGAGTAATTTGATTCCGCCCCCCACTTGTGGTCCTGGGGCCAGTGTGGGGGAGTCAAGTTCCACTTCAGTCCAGAAGAGCCAGATCTTCCTCTCCTTCCTTCTCGTAACGAAACCTCGCCATTTAAATTGACCATGGCCCTGTTGTTTGGGGACGGGACACTGTCCCTTTAAGATACGGGTCTCAGCCTGAACAGTCGCCCTTCCCCCGGGTTGCTGTAGAGCGCAGAAGCCTGAAGCAGGTGATGGTGGTCCTGAAGTAGCCAGGGCTGTGGAAAGGTTTGATTTCACACGTGAATCTCTCTGCCCTGTGCACCGTGAAGCTGAGAGGTGGCTGCAGCTGGGGGGCAGAGAGGGATTGATTTGGACTGTCCCCCCTCCACGGTCTCACCGGCCGCCGTGCTGCAGCCTCGAACCGGCACTGCTTTCCCAACGGGCGGACCAGTAATCTGCTCCCCAGTGCTCTGGTGGCCAGGCGTCACCGTGGCACTGCACAGGGCCAGCATGGTCACTGCTGCGAGGGGTCCCCTCGGCTTGGCCGGGCAAAACTTCCTCTCTCTTGCTTTGCCGGACTCTGAACAGTTCTGACCCTTGGAACGTGGATTGCGGTTTGTGTTTTGCTTTCCCTGTGCTAAAGGTCAGCTCTGCCCAGGCGCCCAGCAGTGCCTGCAAATAAGTGGGAGCTGCAGGTGGCTGTGGAGGGTCCTGTGTTAACCTCTTCACCGCCAGTCCTCTCCTCCAGCTGCTCTCCTTCTGCATTCTTCCGCCCGCTGGAAATCGCTGGACAGCTGGCCGTGCCTTGTCTGTCTGGCAGGGCAGTGGTGTGTCCTGCAGGGCATCTGGCACCTGGACTGTTGAGCAGCAGCTCAGGTATTGGTTCCCAGCCTCCTCCTTTTGTTGGGCCCCCCGGCAGTAGATTGGTGAATGACCCTGTCCCTGTTACACCAGATCGCCATGCAGTTGCTGTGCTTTGGCTTGTTTCCTGTCCATTCTCTTGCTCTTTTTTTATAGCCTCTTGCTCTTTCGCTTTCTCTCTCTCTCTCTCTTTTTGCTCTTGTTTTGTTGCTCTCGGGACTTGTTTGCCAGAAGGCTCCAGGCTGTTTGGTGCAAGGGGACAGCCACTGATGGTTCTTCAGGGGGCCCCGGTGGGCTGTGTTGCAAGATGAGATCCGGCTAGTACCAGTGCGCTGCTCCGGCAGCCCTGGGCCTGCCAATTGCTCTGGTGGCCAGCTCTGTGAGGAATGGCTTCCTGCAAGAGCAGGCAGAGGAGGTATAGTTCAATAAGCTGCTCATCACTTCCCCCACAGCAGCATGTTTGCAGTGAGGCCTGAGAGCTGGCTCTAGGGCCATGCAGCTCCCCTGCCCTACTGCTCGTCTGCTGCCCCGTGTTCCCTGGACTAGATTATTGCATCCCAGGTGGGAAACGCTAGGTCACTCTGCAGTTCACAGTCGTTCAGTGGAATATACTGGCACTGAAGGCACTGGGTGTCCTATGGGCATGGCTGACTCATTCACATCCTGCATGTGTTAGGAAAGGTTTAATTAGATAAGGGGTGTGCGTGTATCTATACCCTCCCATATATATATATATATATAATGTGCATATATGGTACTTATATGGCTCCATCACCATAGTATCTGAGCACCTCACAGGCAATGTATTTATGCTCACCACGTACCTGTGAGACAGGACAGGGCTATTATCCCCCCGTTACAGAGGGGGAGCTGAGTCACAGAGAGACTTGCTCACGGTCACACAGGAAGTCTGTGGCAGAGCAGAGAATTGAATCCAGATCTCCCAATTTCCTAATGCTCCAACCGTCCATCCTCTCTCTCGCCCATCTCAATACCCGCAAGTGACAGTCCGCTGTCATTGAGCGGTGTGGCGACCTCCGGAGAAGCTACCAGAGGTCTTGTTACCTGCATTGGTCTCTCAGCACCTGTCAGTCCTGGGGCAGGGTCTATCAGGTGGAGTCTAACTGTGTGCTTTCCGGGCAGGTGTACTGCAGACAGAAGGATTACTGGCAGTTTGTGAAAGACATCCGCTGGCTGAGCCCGCACTCTGCTCATCACGTGGAGAAGGTGAGTCCTGGCAGGCTTGGGATTGGAGGACAGAGCTGGCGTAGAGATCTCAAGGTGGCGCCTTTCCCTGGCCAGCAGAGAGTGACTAGGGTGCACAACTCAGTTCTCCTGAATTGCTGCAGTTTATCTGCCATTGGAACGGCCTGACAGAGAGTTCGCTTCCTTGGAGTGATCCTCTTGCCTTGCTTTGACAGATTCAGGCCGGAGATATTTTGTTCTAATCCCTCTATCGTGTTTAATTTGTGAGTGAATTCAGCGCCCCTTTAACGAAGGGGGATGATCAGAATTATGCAGCCTTGTATTCCATGCCAGCTGCCTCCCCGAAGGCTTTGCAGGGTTACATCCAAGACCATGGCTGGCACGTGGATGATGAGAAACGCAGTTTTTGGGTCCCTAATTCCTCAGGGCATTTGCAGCTCTGTCACAAACTGCCACCACAGCTGGCACTACTGGCCCCGACTTTGACAATTGGGTTATTGACCTGCCCGTCTTAACGCTTCCTACAAAACCTAAAACAGTATTACATGCTTTCGGGTCCCACGTAGGGCATGGCTCATCTGCACAGCTCTTTATAGACAAAAGCCCGTGTCTTTTCTCAGCCTCAGCCAGGACCAAACATGCTGAGATGGGGATAAGCACTAGGGGGAGGCCTACAACAATCGGATCGTGCGGCAGTTCAGGCCAGGGACACGACTCCAGGATTTCGTAATTTTTGATGATACTGTTGCTCGGTGGCAAGACGAGGCCTCATGGAGGGAGAGGACAAGGGAGAAACATGGCAGGAGTGGGTCAAGGATGGGGCTTCCAAGGGTGGGGGCTGTAGACTCTGCTAGGAGCCCAGGGAATGAACAGATCCTGGTGACTGAATAGTCTCTTCAGGCTACCATTAAGGCATGTCGCTGGGATGATGTGTAGTGGAAGCTTCCTTAGCCTGTGTGCTATGTGTCATGTGGTTGACCAGAGCACATCGGTCTGCAGGGCTAGCTGCAGTGTGTTGTATATTAAACGCATACCCCAAATTGAAAAAACGTAGTAAGAGGACCCCAAAAGAGAGACTGGCTAAACAACAAAGTGAAAGAAGTGGTTAGAGGCAAAAAGGCATCCTTTAAAAATTGAAAGTCAGATCCTACTGAGGAAAATAGAAAGGAGCATAAACTCTGGAACGTCAAGTGCAGAAGTATAATTAGGTTGCCCAAAAAAGAATGTGAAGAGCAACTAGCCAAAGACCCAAAAACTAACAGCAAAAAGGTCTTTTTAAGTGCATCAGAAGCAGGAAGCCTGCCAAACAATCAGTGGGACCACTGAATGATTGATGTGCTAAAGGATCACTCAAGGAAGACCAGGCCATTGTGGAGAAACTAAATGAATTCTTTGCAGAGGATGTGAGGGAGACTCCCACAGCGAAGCCATTCTTTTTAGGTGACCGATCTGAGGAACTGAAGTCCCACATTGGGGTGTCAATAGAGGAAGTTTTGGGACAAATTGATAAATTAAACAGTAATAAGTCACCAGGACCAGGTGGTATACACCTAAGAGTTCTGAAGAAACTCAGATATGAAATTGCAGAAATACTAAGTGTGGTATGTAACCTATCATTTAAATCAGCTTCTGTACCAGATGACTGGAGGATAGCTAATGTGACGCCATTTTTAAAAAAAGGCTGCAGAGGTGAATCTGGCAATTACAGGTCAGTAAGCCTAACTTTAGCACCAAGCAAATTGGTTGAAACCATAGTAAAGAACAGAATCATCAGACACGTAGATGAACATGATTTGTTGGGGAAAAGTCAACATGACTTTTGTAAAGGGAAATCATGCCTCACCAATCTATTAGAATTCTTGGAGGGGGTCAACAAACATGTGGACAAGGGTGATCCAGTGGATATAGTGCACTTAGATTTTCAGAAAGCTTTTGACCAGGTCCCTCACCAAAGACTGTTAATCAAAGTAAGCTGTCATGGGATAAGAGGGAAGGTTCTCTCCTGGATCTGTAACTGGTTAAAAGATAGGAAACAAAGGGCCAGAATAAATGGTTGGTTTTCACAATGGAGAGAGGTAAATAGTGGTGTCCCTCAGGGGTCTGTACTGGGACCAGTGCTGTTCAGCATATCCATAAATGATTTGGAAAAAGGGGTAAAAAGTGAGGTGGCAAAATTTGCAGACAAAACAAAATTACTCAAGATAGTTAAGTTCAAAGCAGACTGTGAAGAGTTACAAAGGGATCTCACTAAACTGGGTGACCGGGCAACAAAATGGCAGATGAAATTCAGTGTTGAAAAATGCAAAGTAATGCACATTGGTAAACATAATCCCAGCTATTCATACAAAATGATGGGGTCTAGATAAGCTGTTTCCACTCAAGAAAGAGATCTTGGAGTATCTGTGGATAATTTTCTGAAAACATCCACTCAGTGTGCAGCGGCAGTCAAAAAAGCTAACTGAATGTTGGGAATCATTAGGAAAGGGATAGATAATAAGACAGAAAATATCATAAAGCCTTAATATAAATCCATGGTACACCCATATCTCGATTACTGTGTGTAGATCTAGCTGCCCTACCTCAAAAAAGATATATTGGAATTGGAAAAGGTGCAGAAAAGGGCAAGAAAAATGATTAGGGGTATGGAACAGCTTCTGTATGAGGAAAAATTGAAAAGCCTGGGACTTTTCAGCTTGGAAAAGAGACGACTAATAGGGGCAATGTTAGGGGTCTATAAAATCTTGACTGATGTAGAGAAAGTGAATAAGGAAATGTTAATTACTCCTTCACGTAACATAGGAATCATCAGTCACCCAATGGCATAAATAGGCAGCAAGTTTAAAATAAACTAAGGAAGTACTTCACACAACGCACAGTCCATCCGTGGAACTCGTTGCCAGGGGATGTTGTGAAGGCCAAAAGCATAACTGGGTTCAAAAAAGCATTAGATAAATTCCTGGAGGACAGGTCCATCAGCGACTGTTGGCAGGGATGGAGCCCCATGTTCTGCATGTCCCTAGCCTCTGTCTGCCAGAAGCTGGGAGAGGACAATAGGATGGATCATTTGATGGCCTGTTCTGATCATTCCTTTTGAATGAAGCACCTGGTCTTGGTCGTTGTTGGTAGCCAGGATCCTGGGCTAGATGGATCATTGGTCTGACCCAGTCTGGCCGTTCTGACGTTCTTACTGACTTTTGTGGTGCAATTCCTTCCCATTGCAGCTGTTTCCCTTGTAAATGTGCCGGTTGGGTCAGTAGCTCCCCTCTGTGTGTCACAGGGTTGATGGTTACCGTGCTACAACACAGCTGTACCCCCTTAGTCAGTGCCTGGTGGTGGGAAGTTGCTGGATGGGCCAGTGTCCACTAGTGGACCTAAAGCTATCTTTTTGGACGTAGCAGGCACCCGTTCATTGCTCTCGTGAGCCTGCTAGTCTCTGTCTGACTGGTCTTGTGTATGGTGTCCATTTGCAGTTCATCCGCCTGCACGAGAATGGCCAGCCAAAGGCGGACGGTGTAAGTGATCAAGCCATAGCGGAGCTGTGGCTACAGCACAGCCTGCAGTTCCACTGCCTCTCGGCACAGCTGAAGCCGCTGCTTGAGAACAGACAGTACATCAGGAAGTTCTACACCGGTAAACAGCACCCTGGGGTCACTTCTTTCCCCCCAGAAGAATATTTAGGCAGGCCCTTCTCTCTAGTCGTGGGCACGGGCTTCTATTGCTGGGGTGGGGGAGAGTGGGAAATTCTGTAGCCCAGAGAATGCCGGGGTGTGGGGGGTTCCACAGCTGGGGGCATTAAGTTTCCTTCTAGCCTTGTGAGGGATCCCTGGTCCAGATCCAATGGTCCCTGCAGCCAGGAGCCTGTTTCTGGCAGCGTCAGTGCCAGGTATTGCCTATAAGCAGGGGCAGGCAGCACAGACAGAGTCTGGTTTTGTTCCTGAGCCTCCCTGCGTTCAGGTTCACACGAGAGCCGGCTGGGAAATTTTTGATGCAAAGCTTTATCATTGGAAAATACTAAGTTGTCAGAACCAAAACTCTTCTCGGGAAAGGGTCCGTTTCAGTGACTTGCCCATTTCAAGCATTATTTGGAAAAGGGCATCAAAGGTGTCAATGCCTCATTTGGACATTTTTCTAAACAAAAAATTCTGGTGTTTTTTTTTGGCTCAAAATGAGTTGTTTAGAAATTTTAAGTTTATTTGGGGGAGGAGGTAGGAAATGGAACGTTTTGAGCTGATCCGAATATTTTTCAGATTGTTGGTTCGCAAAACGTTGAGATTTAGATTTTTTTCATCCCAATTTGAGATGGGAAAATGGTTCTCAATGATAAATTCTGGCAGGCTGGGGAAACCGTTTCCCACCCAGCTCTAATTCAAACAAACAGAATCTGAAGGCTTTGGCTTAACAACAGCCTCAAACAGGAAGATCTGGGCTCAGGACTGCCCACTGGGTCTGAAGCGCTGCCTCTTGCAGGGCCTCGGGCTCTGACCCCTGGGTATCAGCTTAGGGGCCTGTTCCAATGCCCGCTGAAGTCACTGGCACCTTTCAGTGTGCTGTGTGTCTGTCGCTGGCCCTTGCCCATGGACTTCAGTGGGCTTTTTATCCAGCCCTTATGGAGCTTTCCAGGTTCTCTCTGAGGCCCTGACTGGCCTGCCCCTGCACAGGCCTGCTTACGCCTTGTGCAGCCATATGCGAGAACGCCTTGCCTGTCGTCAGCAGGTACTAGGGCAGCCGTGGAGCAGAATTCCTATGCATGCAATACTGTACCATGCGGGAGGAGGGGCTTTCTTTCTGACCCTAGATGATTTTGCCCTGAAGCATGAGGTCTGAGAGCCCTTCTCATCGTATCCTAGCTAGCATAGCAGCAGAGAGGCTGTTGTGCGATTGCTCTCTCTGCTGCAATGGAGCCGGGCGAGGCTCTGGCTCAGGGAGAGACCGGGGGTTTGTCCAGTGCCATGTATTAAATAATTGCACAGTCCCCTTTGTGTCACCCCACAAATCCCCGTCTGCTGAGGGGAGAGAAGGGGCACCCTGGATCCCACCAGCTTGACCAACTTTCAGTTGCTGCTTCCTTCCAGATGCTGCCTTCCTGCTCAGTGACGCCCACGTCACAGCCATGCTGCAGTGCCTGGAGGCCGTGGAACAGAACAACCCCAGGCTGCTAGCTCAGATTGACACGTCCACGGTGAGAAGGGCCCCTGTTGTGTGCATCTGGCTCTCCCTGGAACGCAGCTGAACAGTGGTTCCCTGTCTCATTCAGAGCACCCCCAGCCCCTGGGAGAAGGTTTTTGCTCCTTGGCTGGGGTTCCTTTCAGACGGGGCTAGAAGATGGATGGGAAACAGCTGATTAGGAGCTGGCTTCTCTACCAGCAGTGCCTGTGTGATGTCAAAGACGGGCTGCAGTGGGCAAGGGGGTGTCTTTGTTCAATGGAGTTGGGCATTCTGGGCACACATTGGGTCACGCCTGGTTTGTTGGCTTCCAAGATCCAAATTTTAGTGGGGGAGAGGATGGTAGGAACCAGTCATTCCTCTTAAAAAGTCCCCTGTAATTCCAGGGATTACAGATGGAATGGGATGTGTGTTACCCGTTTAAATCCTAGCATAGGAACCGCAGCCAGGACTGACACAGGGATGTACTGGTGCATACAGCCTGCTGGGGAGAGGGCATGGGCTGAAGAGCCAGGAGAGCTGGCCTTTATTAGTGCTTCAGCTGCCACTGATTTCCTTCATAACCTTGCGCCCGTCACTTCGCTCCTTTGCCAGTTTCCCCATCTGTACAACAGGGTGAACAATGTCCCCCACTCCCCCTTCTCTGCAAAGAGCTTTGAGGTCTCCAGATGAGAAGCACTGGTGGCTATGTGTTAAACTGTGGCTGTGTTCTCTCTGCTGGATGGCAGAGCAGGATTGACAGCTGTGTGCGCGTCAGGTCCCTTTGCTGGTCCTGGATCATCACACTGAGAGCCTGGTAGTTTCCAGATGGGAGCCAGCTGCTTCGCTGAGAACAATGAGCTGCTTCCCTTTTTTACCATGGCTTTTCACCCTAAACTAGCAAGCTGGCAGTGTCCCACCTGACAGCAGAGCTGCAGCTCTGGTCTCCTCGGTTAGTTACAGGCCCTCATGCTGGGGACTGCTCGTTGGTTCCTCTTTGACGCAGCAGTTGCTTTGACTCTGAGTCCACTTCCCTTTGTCGCTTAACACCTTAGCTCTGGTTTATTAACAGTGCCACATCTGTTCAGTTCCTCAGAAGGAGTGAGGCCCCATTGCCTGTGACGAAGAGTCAAAGCCTGACAGCCCTCCCTGGTTCAGTGTGTATCACTCCCGTGGACTATACACAGCACAGGTACTTCGGATCCTTCTCCAGTCTGCACCAGCCAGCCTCCACCAGCGTGTCAGGTAACAGGAGTGGGGGGTTGTGTGTTCCTTCTGCACTTGGGAATGTGACCCACTCTCTTCCATGTAGGGTCTGTTTGCAGAATCCAGAGTTCAGGATAGATCTTTTCTCAAAAGTCCGGCTCTGCAGTCCTGCAATAACATGTGTGCGTGTAGCTCAGGTTTCCTGAGCACCCCTACATGTAAGCTACTGTAGCCTTCGTTGGTTATGGTATTGGATGATACTGAAAACCCCTTTTAAACTCTAGACGACAGTCCGATCACCAAGGCTCCTCCACTATTTAAAAGATTAGGGCTTGCACCACCATATGGGCTGGTGTCATTGTCGGAGACTTGAGGAGCCTGGAGGAAACAAAGACCTCGTTCACGCAGATGTAGCTTTACGAAAAGTCTAACCCGGTAGCACGCACGCACGCACGCGCACACACCCCGTTAATAGAACTGTAGCATAGATTGCAACGGTTAGAAAAAACCGAGGCTAGCACCAACAGTTCCAATCCTTTCATGCTCACGTCTCCATCTGGAATCCGGAGAATGGTGGAGGTGGCCGACTCCTGGGCGGGGTCAGGAAACAATGATCTTCAGCCCTCTGCCAGGTCGTATTTCTAATAAGTTCTGCGTATGCCCACCGAAGCTCATGAATATGCATGAGGGTTGAACCCCCTTATCTCCATCTTTGGGGTAGTCACCCTGATATTACTGGGGGACTCTTCACCTGATCAGCCACTTGGATGGTTCTTCTTTCAACTTATTAACATTTATTGCCCCTTATCACCATAGTAACATGCAGTTACGTAAGGAACTCTCTTTAACGTTTTACCCTGGCTAGCAATGGTCATCTTGTGGTGTCTCCTGATCTCTTCTAGACACGATTATCCCAACTCAGCCGTCATTTTTCAGAACATCAGCATACAAACTTAGGCCTTGTCTACACTACAAACATTTGTCGACATAACATATGTCGACTTTCAGCCACTGGTGCCTGATGTCCACACTGCTCTCCTTGGGTCGGTGCAGTGCGTCCTCACCAGGACCATTTCGACCGACCTAAGGGGCAGTGTGGGGGGAGTTGAGAGACCCACAGGCTTCCGGGCTCCCTTTGGGCGGCCCCCTCACCATTCCCAATCCCAGCTGGGTGTGGGGACTTCCCCGCTCTCAGGCCCAGAGCTAGATGGCAACCTTCCCTGTCTTGCCCAGTCCTGGCTCTGAGCCAGAGCAGGCTGCAGCCCCCCACAGCTTGCCTGGTCCAGCTGGGAGCTGGGAGGCAGTCATCCGTGACCTGGGTGATAGCTAGGCGGCAGCTGCCCACAGCATGCCAGTGTCGGGGGGGCAGCAGCCGCCTGCAGTTTGTCGGCGTGACCCCAGGCTAGTAGCCCAGTGGCAGCTGCCTGCGGCTTGCTGGAGGCCGGGGGACAGCAGCTGCCCGCAGCTTGCTGGCCTCCCAGGCTGCTAGTGGGACTGCAGCCCCCCAGGCCCAGGCTGGCAGCCTCCTTGCGCCCCTGCTGGTCCACTTGTCAATTTCACTGCTCTAGCTAGCAGTGAAATTGACAAGTATGACAGCCCCTCCACCACTCTAAGGGGACGCGGTCTCTACATTGACACTACATCACCCTAGCTCTGCCGACAAAAGCCCTGCGTCTCTCGTCGAGGTGGTTTTATTTTGTCAAAAGAACAGGGCAGTTTTGTCGGTGGGGAGGTGACTGTAGTGTGTGCACCAGCACTGTTTTGTCGACACAAGCTGACGTTTGTACACCAGGTCATAGACACACGCTCAGCAGATTTATTATTTACTTACTTATGCTAATGTATGGCTAACTTAGCCAAAACCGAATTTGGCTAAGCTAATGGGTATCTTGCATATCAGCTTTAAAGCTTAAGGTATTTTTTTTTACCTATGCCCTGGCAGGTATTCGTCTCACGTGTTTTAGTGTTGCAATAGATTAATTTATTAGTTACAAACCACACTATTGTGGACATGCAGAGCCCTGCCCGCCTGAGCAATTGATGATAACACACCGGGGCTTTCCAAACTAACGCACAGTAACAAAGTAGGTTTTGTGCCTGGCCCTTCTGCACCACCCGACAACAGCAAGCAAGCGTCCCTGTGTGTCCCAGCCTTCGTGGGCAGCCCTGCAGTAACACCCCAGTGCGGTGGGTGGAAATTAAGCTTCAGCAAGGACATGGGCCTTGGTTTTCAGCTTCTAACACGTGCCTGGGAGACCATCGGGGCGGTGGGTAGGAAGGTATTTTTTACTAAAACAGGAGATTCCTTGCCCGTGCCCTCCTGCGCTGGGTTTGCACGCTGAACGACGGCCTCGTAGTCTTTTTTATTTTTGATTGTTTCATGCTCATTTGTGACCTTTCCCTCCTGCCTCTGTCCAGACAGGAGACCAGCTAGCTCCTCTGTGTGCAGCAGCACGAGCCAGCCTCTGGAAAATGCCGTGTACAACGTATCCTTCTTGCTGACTGAGGACAGATCCCCTCTGGGCCAGCCTGGCCTTCCCCGGCTCAGTGTTACCTCCCCCAGAGACTCCTTCTCTTCAGTCAGTGAGATGAGTACCAGCACTGTGACCAGCCAAAGCGAGGATGCCTGGGTGAGCAGCCAGGATGACACCCAGAGCGACGCCAACGACGGGCCAGAATACCTGGCCATTGGGAACCTGGGGCAGCGGGGCCAGACCTGTAGCAGCCAGAGCAGCGCCAGCAGCAGCACCTCCGATAGCAACAAGAGCAGCAGCTCCAACCTGTTCTCGTCCAGCAGCTCCCAGAAGCTGGAGTCCGTCTCCTCCTTGGAGGAGCAGCGTGCGAGCGGCGGCAGCAGCAGAGGGACGAGCCTCCTGCGCAGGTCCAGCTTTTCGGAGGGGCAGACATCTACCCCCCAAGGGATCCTCAAGAGGAGCCACGTGCGCTCGCACTCCGATACCAACGTGGCCGCCGGGAAAGCTCCCGGTAATGGTGGGGCGGCGTTGGGGATGGGTTCTGTGTGTGGGACGTTGCTCTCGGGACGAGAGTTAAATGGGCATCACCGGCAGCGTTGTACATCGTTAGGGGGTGATATGAGTACGGGGCGAGGAGGAAGGGAAAGAGCTAATCAAAGGCCTTGCAAAGTTCTCCTCCAGTGGAGCTTGGGGACCTGAAGTCAGCTTGTGCAATGCCCTGGGATGGGCGAGGAGCGATTGCATGTGCAGCTAGCTGGGGAAGTCCAGCCTCTGCCCTTTTGCTTATCCACTGCACTGAGAGCTCTCTGCATTCCCAGAGACGGAGAGGGAAGCCTCCTGTCTCCCCCAGCAGAGCTCTGGGACCCAGCCCTGGAAGGCCCAGCAGCCCCTGCCTTGGCATCTAGCCTCACTTCCCTTGGTCAGATGGCAGAAGGTGTCGGCTTACCCCTCTCTCTATGCCCACTAAGGGTTTAGGAAATGGCAGCGCTGCTATGGTGCTAGCCTAGATGCCCCGAGAGGGACCTCCTGAACCTTCTCTCCAGGGCCTCATCTGATCCGTAGACGTGGCCAGGGCTGGGGACCAGATCCCAGGATGCAGGGACAGCCCTGTGTTGTAACTGTGCAACCCTCATCTGGTTCAATCTGTAGAACAGATTGGGTGCGTGCGTTCTCTTAATAGCTCCCCATAGCGGGGGTGAGTGCTGGGCCTTTTGGGGTCCTCAGTGGGTGGGCATTGGGGGGCAAGGCTGGTTCCCAGGGGCACACCCCTTCAGGGCTGAGCTGCTGCCTTCAGGTAGGAAATGGAGGCTCCTATCTTGGTGAGTAACCAATCTCTCTCTCTTTTCTCTCCCTTCCGTAATGCACTCCTCTTCCTCCTCCTCGCTGTTTGCCTAGGAGGTCTCAGGGATATCACCATTATAATAGAAGATCCAGTGGCAGGTTTGGGAGCCCATAGACACCCCCTCATCAGTGATCATTGCATTGAGTTCAGGATTTCCATGACCACATTGGTGTCAACTTAGAAAAGCCTCTTTCCCCAAGTCATTGATGGCGCTTTGAGGGGGCCTCCTGGTCTTTGCATGTGACCTAACCGAGGATCCCTGCTTGCTTTGGGGCCGCAACGTGCTGGACCAGGAATCGCACTTGACTTTCCTGCATGGCACTACGTGGCGTTTTCTGAAAAGCCCCTGGATTGGCTGCCATCCTCTCTCCCTCGCTGTGGAAACTGGGCGAGATTGTGCCCCTTGTGCGGGGTTAGGGGATGAGATGGGATGGCCTGGACTTCAGAATAGACAGCCAGTTCTCCTCCCTCGCCCAGCGGGAGGGTATGCGACTAGTGGAGCTGGGAGCAGTACTTCCCAGGGGCGCGGTGCAGTTGGCACCCAGCACTCTACCCACATCGGTGGTGGGGTGCTCGGATCAGAGGACTGCAAGTCAAAGCTCTGGGGATCTAGTCTGGGCTCTGATTTTATGTATGAACTAGGGCCAGTTGTTTTACAACCTGACTTTCAGAGGGGCTGAGCCCCTGCCGCTCCCATTGATTATGCAGAGTTGCAGATGCTCAGGCTCTCTGCAAACCAGGCCACTCGTCTGTGTGCTTTGGGTCACCTTCCCCTCCATAAAATGGGGATAATTCCTTCCGGGCCAGAGGAAGGCTTGAACCGTTAATGTCTGTGAAGCCCTATGAGTTCCTCAGCTAGAAAGTTTGCGTGGTGAGATACTGTGCGTGTTATCAGAGCAGTCCACAAAGGTGTCCTAGGTGGGGCGATGTGCCAGCAAGATTCTGCAAGATTCTGTCCCCCTCCCAGCTTCCCTTATTGCAGCACTCACTGTCCTGGCTTCCCTGCGCGGCTTTCCCCAGAGCTTGCTGCTCTGTGATGCTGCTGCTGATCAGAGTGACTGGCAGCTACCGTAGGGTTTGAGATCACTTCTAGGCACTGGGCCAGACGGTGGCCCAGGGTCTCTGTCTGTAGCTGTGTTTAGTGGCTCTGCTCTGTGGTAGATGAGTTCTTGGAAGCTCTTGCTCGAGCAGGGGCTGTCTGCTGTACCCTGGGGATTGGTAATGAGATCTGGAGCATCTGCCACTAGGGCACCAGTGCAAACCCCGCCCAGCTCAGGGGTCATCACTGCAGAGCTGTTTTGTGGCCTTATGGAAATGACTTGCGCTCAGCCCAGTTCCTGGTGGTTGCCTCCCAGCTGGCACTGATCAGCGCTTGGGGCAGTCTCTGGAGACTGAGCTCCCTCACCCCTGGGGGGCATCTCCTCAGCTCGGGGTTCAGGTATGCTTGCCAGGCCGCGTGAGTCGTTGGTTCCCAGGCTTCTGAAGCTGATCCCCCACACTACAAACGGTTGGTAGGGGAGGCGTCTCAGTCTGGCATGCCCAGTGCTGCTTGGCTGTATTTCTGGGCCCCAGAGCCATAAGAGAGGGCCTGGGGGAATGGTATGCTGCGGCTGTGCGAGCTGCTCTGCCAGTGGAGTTGACACCAGTGGTCCCTTCCCTTCTCCCAGTGCATGTTCCACATCACACATGTCCAGCGCCATTGCTCTCCCGTTCCCTTGTGTGTGTTCAATTGTCATTTCCATGGCCGCGACAGCCCAGGGCTTCCCTTCTGGAATCTGTCAGCCTTCAAGTCACTTGGTCTCCGCCATAGCCCGTCCGATCCCAGGGGCTGCAGCCTCCCTCGGGTGTTCACCCCCAGTGAGGTTGGCTAGAGGCAATCCCTGGAAGAGCCCTGCCCGTGTGAGGCCGTGAATTGCATCATACATGTGTACGGAAGGAGGCGCCCAGGACGCAGCCCATGTAGGTCACTTCTGCATCCCTACTGGGCTCTGCCAGCTGCGGGGATTGGTTTCCCCCAGCTCTGTTTCCCCCAGCTACAGCCAGAGGCTAGAGTGAGTTGGAGATCACCTCCTTCTGCTGATTCCCCCCGCCTTGTCCCCAGGCATCCTCCGTAACTGGTGAAACCCCACAGTGCCATTCCTCTTACCTTAGCCACTTGTCCTGTGGCCCTGTTGGCCCGTCTGGGGGCTCCTGCCCGTCGGAGGAGTCACTGCTGAAAGCTACGGGGCACCGTGCTCTCTGACTCTGGGCTGAGCACTCTGAACAGTCCCTGTTGCATTTCCCAGCCCTGCCCCTGTGGGTGAGAGAGAGCCAGGCGGACGCCCTGCCTAGCTGTGCCCCTTCCCCTGCTGCATTAGCTGATGGAACGAACAAAATCTGCGCTTCCCAGGCTCTTTCACTCCGGTCAGTTGTCCCTTTCCTGCGGCCTGTTGTTCTTGAGAGGGGCAGCTCTTGGCAAGCCGTTAATTGCTGCCTGTTTGCCAGCTTCCATTTTAGCTGCCTGAAATACCCCTCCCTGAGACTGCCTGCTCCTGGGAACAAGGGAGCTGTCTGCCCCCTTTCTCCCTGGAGACCAGCTGACTTAACTCTTCTCCCCCCATTTGATTCCTTTTATATTTTTGGGGGTTATGTTCTTGTGATGTCCCGTTTGCTCCATTCCACTGTGTCCCGAGGGGCTGGGGTTAAGTACCCAGATGGGCCCCTCTGGTACTGACGAGTGTCCTTGCTCTTGTCTCTCAAAGAATCCCAGGGGGACACCTCGAGGGTGACAGGCCAGGTCCCCCCCTCCGCCCAGCGCAGCAACGTCGGCACGCCCAGCTCCCTCTACATGGAGTACGGTGAGGAGAGCGGGGGATGAGTGGACGGGTTACCGGCTGGGTTCGGCTGGCCATTTGCGGGGCAGCTGTGGAGTGGGCGCATGTGAGGATTTGCTCGTGAGCACATGTGTGTGCCCCAGGCGTGCTCCCCCGGCCGGGCCCGGGTGTCCTGTGTGTGTGAGGCCAGCGCTCCGAAATCACTGCCTCTCTAAGTCCAGGAGCCGCTGGGCCGGGGTGGGGAGCAGGGCTTAGTGGCCAAAGAAGCTAAGTGGCTGTGCTGTCTGATGGGGAGGGATTAGGAGGAGGCTGTGGGATCACCTGGCACTCCGCAGCCTGCCTATTGTGGGGATCTTCCGCCTTCCTTGGAATAATCTGATGCCGGTCACTGTCAGAGACCGGAGGCCAGGCTGGCTCCAGCCCACGTGCCATCTAATTCAGCAATGCCTGTGTTCAGGCTGGTTGAAGCCATGCAGTGGCATCGGGTGTTGTTGGATCTCCGGCTCTTCGGCGCCCGGGGAGGGGGGGATTGCCAAAACACCTTCGTCTCACTCGCTCGTCTCTGGCTTTCCTAGAGTCTGGCCAGTACCTGAGTTCGGGGGAAGGGATGTTCCGAAGACCCTCGGAAGGACAGTCCCTGATCAGTTACCTGTCTGAGCAGGACTTCGGGAGCTGTGCGGACCTGGAGAAGGTGGGGCTAATGGGGCAATGATGCAGGGCAGGGGGGACGTGTTCCTGGCTCAGTGACTCTGGTTCCACTGGCATGCTGCCCTACCGAAAAGGCAGCGTTTGTGCCACAGCATTTCCTGCCTTCGAGCTGTGCCCAGAACTCCCCTGTTTGGTTTCCCACTTCCCTTTGCCCTTCGGTGTCGATAGCTTGGAGCCGCTAGCATAGGTACAGTGCAGCGGGGGCCTAGTGCAGCTTGCTGGAGCGCCCTCCGCCGTGTGCTGCTGCCTTCCCTAAAGTCAGGCCGCTGTTCGCCCCCCCTTAGGCAGTTGGGACGTGGGGGTGGATCTCAGGTGTAAGGTGCATTTGACCCCTCCGGGTGCAGGTAAAGAAGGGGGAGGCTCCTCTCTGCAAGCCCCATAATGATCCCTGCGAGTAGTGTTGACTGGGGGAAAACCAAAGCCCGCTGCTCTCTTTGAGGAGGGGTGTATCTGGGATGAGCCGGGTGCCGTGTGGCCCGCGGGTGGGGAAACCTTGAAGGGTGGGGCTGTCACTGTGGCGGGGCTGGCTGCACCTCCGTCCCCTTTCTTGTCTCGGCATGCGCTCTGCTCCGATCATGGGCCTCTAGCCCTTACCTGTCCCAGGGAGGAATCACAGGAGTCTCCCACTCTTAGACTGGGGCCTGTTCGCAGGGCCCTGTGTCCACCTACTGCTGTGATGGCCTGACTACGTTTCAGAGTCTTGCCTTTCTTTGCTTTGGGAGCCTTTGACCATATAGTGACCTAGAGCCTCCTTAAGAGCACATGCTTTCCCTTAGCGTTGGAATACAGTGTTAGAGTGAGAGAAAAGGGTGTAAAAATAGCCAGCACCTGACATATCTGTTACCCTAATGTCCTACCATCCTGAAATGGTGACCCAGGCGGGCCCAGCTTCTTCAGACACCCTTCCACCTTCCTGTGCCTGGGTGTGTCTCGGTCTGGATTGCCCCTTTGCCCCGAGACAGCCCTTTCAAAGCCTGCCAGGATTCTTTGTTCTCCACCAGGCTTATCTCTGCATTGGTGAGCTTGGGTCTCCGGTCAAACCACTCCCATGGGCGCAGAGGGGGTCGAGCCAGAGTCATCAGAGCTGACAGTTCTGGCCTCATCCCTTGAGAACACTGAAGTGGGGTCTGACAGGCGGCCGTCTTGAGCCATCGCTTCCTGCTTGGACCCAGCTGGTTGCCTCGTAAGAAGCACTTAAGCCAACACATTCATGCAGAGAACACCAGGCTGGCGTGGTGCATTCCTGGAGGGCGCTCCGTGCGCACGTAAGGGGCGATGGGCTCACGAAGGGTTATGGCCTGCCTGGAGGGGCTGGAATCCATTCAGGAGGAAGTGAAGGCCTCCCCTGCTGTGGGAAATCCCAGAGAGCCCCTTCTACAGGTAGCTGCGGGGGGAGAAAATGTAATGCTGCAGCCCTGAGAACCTCCACTTCCAGCCTCTCTCGCAATGCTTTGGCTTCCCCCCCAGGAGAACGCTCACTTCAGCATCTCGGAGTCGCTGATCGCTGCCATCGAACTGATGAAATGCAATGTGATGAACCGGCGGCTGGAGGAGGAGGAAGAGGAGAGCGACAAAGAGATCCAGGAGCTCAAGCAGAAGATTCGCATCCGGCGCCAGCAGATCCGCACCAAGCACTTGCTCCCTGCCTACCGAGAGCTGGGCTCCGACAGTGAGTGCTGCTTTTTCGGGGCCAGGCTGGCCAGCCAGCAGGCAGAGCAGGGGCTCGTTTGTGTCAGTCCCTGCCGTGCCCTCCTGTGTGTGTGAAACGGCTGAGCCATGGTGCTGCGGGAATTCATGTCACTCTAGCTCTGAGTAGATGGTGACTGGCTCTGTCTGGGTATTTATAATGTGCACACCAAGGTGGTGTCAAGGGCGTAGCTTAATTTTGGGCCCACGCTGGCACCCCAGTCACCCAATGCTACCCGTCCTGGCCAGCTCCTCTGTCAATTCTCGGTGTCACACAAATAGCCTTTGCTGACTTTGAGGGCTACATCTCAGACCTTCTGGATTTTGCCCCTCCAGGCTTCGCGGCTACAGATAGTGGGTCCCAGTTCAGCTCCCGTGACTCCATGTGGCTGTCTGACTCGGGTTCGGCGGAGGACGTGGAGGAGTACGAGATAAGAGGTGAGACGGGGCAGCTGCACTGGATGGCGATTTGGGGCCAAACTCCTCCTTGGTGTAACTGTGCTGAAGTCAGCAGTGCTACACGCCCCTTGGCCTTTAGAGATGGCTGCTCTAGAGTAACACTGAACCGTAAGATGAGTCCAGATTCCACCCCTGCACTGTGTAAACAGATTCCCTTTGGATAGATGGGTTTGCGCACTCAGAAAGGCTGAATGGGTTGCCTCTGGGAGCTCTGTTATAGGCTTAACAGCCCTTTCATTTGCTGTACCTCTGGCTTCCTACAAGCATCTCCTTTCGGGGCAAACCTCCCCTTGTAAAGTCCTCCCTGCTGGAAACGTCAGGCTGAGGTTGGAGAGTTAAGGGATTTGAACACCAGCCTGCGCTGTCCTGCTCTTCCTTCTTGGGCTGGCCACGGGCTGGGCGAGTCAGTCCTGGGACTGTCTGTCTACTACTGTTAAGCCCTGTCTTTCTGTAGCAGGGGCGATGGGCTGTGTTCAGACAGTGACCTCCGAGATTGGCTAACATGCTGTCAGGCTGGCTCTCCTGGCCCAGGGCACGCCCCGCAGGAGACTGGCTTTGAACAGGCATGGGTCAGGATAGATAGATGCTCCTTGTTGCTCAGCGGTGCCCCCTCTGGCTGACTTTAAAGGTGCATTAACGAAACATTCTCCAGTCTTCAACTGGGACAGGGCTGGGTGGACTGGGGGGTTCTAAGGCCCCTGTGATGGACACCCTCAATCTTCCTGCTCCTCTCTCTGTGGATGTTGGTAGCATGACCCCGGTTTGGCCCCCCCGTAGCTCAGAGGTTGGGTATGGTATTGCAATCCAAGGAGGGGGTTTGAATGCCGTCCCAGGGCCTCTCCCAAGGGGTGCTGGCAGGCCCTGCTCTCTTACCTCTGTGTTTATGCCCTTTCTCTATGGCCGATCCGAGCACTGAAGTGAAATGTTTTGTCATCACCGTATTATGCAGATGGTAGCGATGGATCTAACCTGATTCAAATGTCCCAGAGCGGCCTGTCAGTGTCAATGGCTTCCTTGTTTTCAGGTAGTACCCCAGAGTCCGCTGCGCCGCGTGTTTCTGTGTGTGTGCTTGTCCGTGTGCATCTCCTGGGCGTGTCATGAGCCTACAGGGAGAGCAGAGGCCTCCAAAGCTGCTGCTGCTAAAACTGAGTGCACGCCGCGTCAGGCTTCAGACCGAACACCAAACCACCAGAATAAGCTCCCAGCCCACAAGATTAACGCTTCTGGTGTTTCCCACCCAGAGCTCTGTGCATGTGACTGGCTCCCGGCGAGCTGCTTTCTGGGATTTCTCAGCTCGTGTCCATTCAGAGGCCTTATGGGAGCAAGGAATAATGTCGTTTGAGTGACAAAGGGAAAGGAGTGGGCGACTTGTGCAGCGAATATCAGGCAGGTGGGAAAATGTAGCCCAGGGCTGAATTGCTTGGTCACTTGCCCAGGCTCTGCTGCCACATTACGGTGGAACATCGTGATGTGTCTAGAACATCAGCAGAGATGCCTCTTGCCTGGCCCGTCGAACAGCCGAAGAGTGGTTCAATGTAAGAGTGCCACAGCTATTAAAGATAAAGCACTGGCCACGTAACGGCTGTACCCTGAGAAATGACATTAGACCGCTCTAGTGCCTGGAGCCGAGCTGTGCTTTAAAATGCAACTACCCTCCCGCCCCCAGCCCACTGCGATTCCAAGCCCATAGCTCTGTTGATCAGAGGTGTTAAAGGCTGTGGCACCACCGTTACTGAATCCGCGTCCGCGGTGAGAAGCAGAGAAAGCATGGGTCTTGCTTTTAAAGTAACAGCGCTGTCGCGAGAGCTTTTCTCTGCCCGTGCAGTGCTAGCGAAAGGCTGACGCCGTCTGTAACCTCGAATGACCCGAGCAAGCTCACCGGTTAGGTTTTGCCCAGCTGGATGCGGCAGTTTCACTGTAACGTCCGTTTCAGCAGGCGGCTCTGTCTGACCGTGTCCTCTCCGCTGCTGAGAGCAGGCGTTAGCCCTTCCCAGCATGCTCTGGCTGCATCCGCACTCAGTTCAGGGTAAACGTCCTTCCTTGCTGTTGCACCGGCACAGCTGTGCTGGCCCTAGCGCCTGTGAGAGCACTGGTGTAGACAGGTCTGAGGCATTTCAATCACTGTTCTATCACTGACCAGTCCAGCACCTGACGCCAGGATAACAGGCAGCTTTATGAAACCCATGTTAGACTAGGCAACACTGATGCAGACCCGTCGGCCAGTCTGCACGACTGCTTCCACTGCGGCTTCTTTTAGGGACTCCGGGCTAAAGACTCTCCTGAACCCTCAGTATTGACAAGGCCCCTAGGCTTAGCACAGTGAACCTGAGGCTCTAGTCCTTTTACCTTGGCGCACACGGTTAATTCCCGGTGGGTGGGAAACAGTTGTGTGTTTTAGGATGTTCCCAGGCTGGGCGTGAGCGGGAAGCGTGGATGTTAGCTCTGCCAGCGGGGTGGTCAGGAAGGCAGCTCCCTCTGGGATCGTGAGGGATGAGTGACTGTCTGAAGAGGCAACTGTAGCTTGATCTGTGGAGAGGGAGCCTGGCAGCAGAGGCATTTGGGTGGCTGTGCCCAAAGCAGGTCACTTAAATTGGAAACACGTAGGTAGAAAGATGCCATATTTGGAAGGGGGCAGAGGGGTCAGCACAGAAAGCTGCTGGGGAGGCGGGGTTCAGATCTGACTCCTCCCACGATATGGCTGCCCACCTGGCTGCATGTGCTGGCCCTGCCCCAGGTCCCTCTCCTGGCCATGTGCGCATGTCTGCGTGTGCACCCCCTTTTTGCTGTGGGATCTCGCAGAGCTGTTCCTTGAGGAATGAGAGAGAAGCTGGTTTCCTCTTCCATTCGGGCGGCAGTCCTGCTTGGTGGGGAGGTTGCTTCCTCGCTTCGTGTAGCTACGAATCTTCGGGGCCTTGTTACCGGGTTGTGGAGAACATGGAGTTCCTAGTCCTGGGGTGCCCCAGTGCAGCTGCTGCCAGCAACGGGCATCAGACTGGCAACTGCCTGGTGCTAAAGGGTTGAG
This sequence comes from Emydura macquarii macquarii, assembly GCF_026122565.2. Lineage (NCBI taxonomy): Eukaryota > Metazoa > Chordata > Testudines > Chelidae > Emydura > Emydura macquarii. The sequence goes on along the minus strand of NW_027132502.1, from coordinate 2,804,963 downwards.
TCTGACCCCACCTTATGCTAATCCTCTATCCTGGACTCCCTGTTGACTCAAGGCTAGAAAGATACATGAAGGCCACGCTTAAGATTTAGCCCAACTTTTAACCCATGTTGAGCTGCGCCTCTGTTTCTTAGGTTGGGAGTGTTTTAGGGTGGGGGGGTGTTGTCAGACCCAGCTGTTTTTATAGCCATAGGTATATCCTTTGGAAAGCCCTCCCCCTCCCCAGGACTGCCCCTCGGAGAATCAATCCCTCCTTCCCTGCTGAAAAGATCCCAGTTCTGGGCACTCTGGGGTTCCCTGCTGCTCTGTGCTGCCCTTCTGCTGTGCCTCTCTGCTCCCTCCTTCAGTGCTGGGACTGAAACCGAGAAGAATCATGCAATCAGCAAGAGTCTTGCGTATTTCACTGCCCAGCCTGCTTGGGAGAGAGAAGCGGAGAACTGAGCTTACAACTACACCCGTTACCCAGACACAGCTGCCTCGCTAGGTCTTCTCTTACCCTCCTCGATGGTGTCCCTGTGGATTTTGAGGGTTGTCCTGTTTTTTGCTTTGATCTATATTTTCTCCCCTTTTCTGTAAATTCCTTGGTGTTGAAACCTGAGTTTCCACCCATAGAGCAGTCCGAGTCTCCCTAGCTCGACCATGCCTCACGCGGCTCGAAAGCTTGGCAGGGCAGTACGAACATGAGATGCATGACTCAACAGTATTTTCCAGGGACACGGGGCCAAATCCAGTCTGGGTGTAAGCAGGATTATTCTCGTGGCTTCGGTGGGAATCGGACCAGGGCTGTATTTGATCTTCGGTGTCAAGATGTTTCACCAGCCCCCTTCTTGGGGTTGGCATGCAAACCCCAGAGGAGTTCTGCTGCCATCACTTCCCAGTTCAGTGTGATCAACCACAGCTGTGTTGGCGAGGAGTCCCACTTGCTGGCGGCTGCATCACAGATGAGGGGCAGCCCATTCCAGCATCTAGCAACCATCTTCCACCACATCGAAACACTCTGCTGTGGTGGCAGCAAAACCAGCTCCTAGATTTCTCTGAGCACGTGAACAGAACCTTGAATACAAGGGAGCCAGTGAGCAGAATTGCGATGGGCTCTCCGCTCGCCTTTGACAAAGTCCCTTGCTAGAGAAGGTCAAGGGAAAAGCAGCAAAAGTGCTGCCAGAGATCAGGACTGGTGTATGCCCAGGTAGCGAAAAGTAGGACTAAATGGGTCAACTGTCCTCCGGACCAAGGGTTTGCCGTGGGGTAGCCCAGACCAGGGCTCTCCAGCCAAGGGTCCGGGTTCAGTATTTATTAGAGACCTGGAAGGGCGAAGGTGGTAGCAACACGCACAGATGCTACACTTGTTTTTAAGTCCGTCCCCGTAGGGAGGGAAATCTTTCCTCGCTGTGGCCCGTTTGTTCCTTGGTGCCTCAGGCCGCTGCCGCTTGCCGCAGCGTTTTAGTGTCATTAACATGTGCCCACTGGGGGATGGACTAAAGCGTCCAACTCGTCACGTGGGTGCTGGCAAGCCATGGAAGGGTAACAGCTTTGGGCCACTGCCACGGGGGCTGGGCTGGATTTGAACCGGCAACGCAGAGGTGAAGGGCCCGTATCCCTTTGCCAGTCCCTTTATGCTGTGTGTAAACCTAATAAGCCACTAAACTTCTTAACTAACCCCAGTGTCCCCCCCCCTACTAGCCCCACGTTTGTGTGTGTGGATTTCTCTAAGCTGTGTAACCACTGGTAGCTAGTGCGTGCCCTGTACAGACTGTAACATTTCTGCTCTAACCCCACGGTAGATTCATCTCGTGGCCACAGTTTCTTCTCTCTCCCCTAGAGATTGACCAGGGGACTGGCCAGCTCACATCCCAGACTTCCTAGCTGCTGCTTATTGTCACTGGTAGAAATAGGTGCTGTTGCTCACCTGCTTTTACAACAGCGCGATGGTTTTTAATGCAGAGCTGATCAGCCTCTGTTTAAAACAGGAGTAACTCCTCTTTCCGCCCTGCCCTCTCTCTTCTCACTGCAGATGCGGACATCAAGCGGGATGCAGCGTCTAGCCAGAAGTCTTTCCTCTCCTCGGAATCCATGTACGTCCCCGTCCCTCCCCGCCAGAGCGCGAGACTTTGGTCCTCGCCTGGGCTAAATAGACTCAGGTTTGGGGGCAGCCCTGGGGTGAAGCTAGGCAAATGGAAACAGGCTGAATGCAGAGGGGCGAGGGAATTTCTTGCCCGAGGGACCAATCCTGCACTGGTTGGGCATGGATTCGATTTGACACGAATGGGTCTGTTCTGCCACTGACTCCTCTAATAAACCGTAACTGGCAGCAGAAGGAGAGACGCTGGGAAAAGGAACCACGGTGAATTAGGAAAGACGGCCCGAGACAATGGGGACAGATACGTTCCCCGCCTGGCCGGACTCCCAGTCAGACCTGAGGTTCACCCCAATCTCCCACCACCCCACTCCTGTATCGTCTTCCTTGAAGTCCCCTGTTGCGGTCACCTTGCAACTCGGGGCTGGACAGGTCTCCCTGTCAGTGCAACTCCTTAATTGGCCGGAGGCAGCACTGTTGGGCGGGAGAAGGCATCCCTCCCTCCCTCCCTAGGAGACTGAAAAACTGCCGCCTCATTACTATTCCCAGTTGAGGTGGAGGGTGCCCAGGACAGCCCCTTCGAAATACCATTGATCTGTTACTCGTTGGCAGCTTCCCAAAGGGCTGGTAACAACGCCCGCTCTGCCCGTCAGAGGAGACGGGGAACTAGGCCCTGCTGGCAAAGATCACGTGTCACTTTTGTGCTGTGTGCTACCCCCATGGCTTGGCCAGATTCCGGCCTGGCTCTTTCCTTTCTGCCTCCCAAACCACCTGTTGTTTCAGGGGATGAAATAGTCTTTGATTTCCCCATCCCAGACTGTTGTGCAACGTTGCCGTGCCCTCTGTGTGGCCCCCAGAGGTGGCAGTGCCGGAGAAGTGATTCCTGCATGTAGTTTGTGGGTCTTATCCGAGACAGTGCGTTCAAGCAATGGGCGTCGTCGTTAATGCAACCTCTAACAAGTGGGGCTAGGAGGGGCACCCGTGGGGAGATCCCAGCCTTTGATCTCCTCGCACGCTGGGTGGAGTTATGCCCCCGTCTGTCGTGATGCTGATCGTCCTGTCTCGCTGTGCAGATCCCACTCCTTCCTCCATTCGAACTCGGCCGAGGCCGTGGCCATGGGCCTGCTGAAGCAGTTTGAAGGGATGCAGCTGCCGGCCGCTTCTGAACTGGACTGGCTGGTCCCCGAGCACGACGCCCCCCAGAAGGTAGGCGTGCGGGGTGGGGCCTCGCCGGGGCAGCCTCACCGATGCAGCGAGGGCGCTGTGGCAGAAACTGGGCATGTAATCAAGGGAGTACATTGAATATAGGGGCAGAGAACCCACCACCCCCGAGAGTGAGGGAATCCTTCGCATGAAGCTCTGATCTGCCACCCGTGGTGCCTCCTGAATGCCGGGCTGCAGCCTGTCTCCACCTCCCCGTGGCTGTAGGAGGAGGGAAGGCGTCGATCACGTCCCTCGCACGCTCCCAGACCAGCGGCCCTTGCACCCCGTTGGCTGTGGCGCTGCCGCGTGGTTGCCTCGCCCTGCACTGCCCCTATTGTCCTCGCGTGGGGCGGAAGGCTGGGGCTGGCGGGTGAGCTGCAGGGAACAGCACCCTCGGGCCGCACAGAGTCGAGCGTGGTGGCCCTCCGCCTCGCGCAGCACTGCTCTTCACCAGCAGGCCGGGCGCCTTGACAGCTCGTTTGCTGTTGGTTTTCAGGGCCCGAGATGGTCTCTGAAAAAGCTCTTTAAGCGTCCCCAATGGTATAAGAAAAGGCGGCTCTCCAAAAAGCTGCTGCTGGTACGTTGGGAGTGGAGAGCGCGCCTGGCGGGGGTGTGTGCAGGGCACGAACCACGGCATGAGCTGACCGCCCGGACTAAACACCCCCACGCCTGGCTGTGGCTCCCCGCGGGGAGGGGGAACCTGTGGCTTGGCGTGGGGCATGTGAAGCTCAGCCAGACGTAGCATTTGTTGTCGTTGCTGTTTGACCCCCAGCTGAGACCAGCTGCAAGATGTCCCGGTGCGTTAGAGCGCGAGTGGTCGCGGTGCTCACGGAAGTGACCAAAGTCCAGTGCAGTCTGGGCAGATGCTACGCAAGCTTCCCCATGTAGCTCCTCGGTCGTGACCCACAGCCTCTCCAGTCCTGGGCTCCCCATATCCAGCTCTGCTGATACCCCTTGATCCCGACCCACTGCCCCTGCCATCCCAGCGTTGTTCTCCCCCCACCAGCTCTTCCAATGCCCCTCTGTCCTGACGCACAGCCTGTCACGTTCCTAGGCCTCTCCTGAGATAGATGCTACTTGTCCTACCAGGCTGCTTGGTTTTGGGGCCTGGGAGTTGATTTCAAACACCGTGTCAGTGGGGTCAGCCTGACGGGGGCAGAGGGGTTGCTGGGTCGTTCTTTGAGTTCTGCGGCAGTGCAAGTGGTGTAAAGAGCGCACCAGTGGGTGTCTGTTGGCGCTGCCCCACGGGGCCGGGGCGATTGAACCACAGGCTTGCTTTATTCTTTGTGCCCCATAGGCTTACCCAGGATCCGCACTTTGTCACAGATCACTCCCCGCATTCAGCCGTGGGCCTGCTCGGGAGCGGTGCTTTGTGGGGTTTGACTTGCCTGCTGCTGTTTAACATAAAGCCCAGCCCCTGGCTAGAGGCCCGTGTGCCCTTCCCTCGCATGCTCGCTCCTGCCTGAGCCTGGAGGAGATCCCTGTTGGTTACCGGGCCCGGCTTGTTTTCCTCTAGCTCCTGGTGGCTTGTGAGGCATGTTCTGTTGTCCTGATGCAGGGTTCCTGTTCTCGGCCGACGCAATTCTGCGCTCTCATGCCTGTGCGAGCTCCCTTGGGGGGGCAGCTAGTTGCAGCTACTGCGCTCCAAGGGCGTTATCCGGGTCACCCAGGCTGCCGATGGGGGGCGAAGAGCCCGTCTGTTCCCATCCTGCCCCACGCCGCAAAGGCGGCAGCAGCCTGAGAGGCTCAGAGTCGGTGCTGGGCCTAGAGTCCCCACGTAGAGAGCCCAGGCAGTCAGTCATCGTGCGACTGCCCATGGCCAGCTCTGCTAGTCCGTGACTTCATCCTGTCCTGGCAGGGACCCAGGGACTCTGCGCCAGGGTGACCAGACAGCAAGTGGGGAAAAAATGGGATGCTTTTTTTCCCCGGGGGTGAGGTACAGTTGTGTGTATAAGGCAAAGCCCCTAATAGCGGGACGTCTGGTCGCCCTAGCTGTATCCCCGACGCCCGGGCTTTGGAGGTCACCCTGCTGCCTGCTGCCCGGGCTGAGGGTGGTTCTGTGTGGCGGGGAATCGGCCCTGCTGTCCTCTCGGGGGGGGGTGCAGCCCTCAGGCTATTTCTGTCCCCCCCGTGAGCTCTATCTGTGCCCAAGGGTGATCCTCGTCCGGGAGTCCTGCCTTCTCTGGTACACCCTGGAGGGGCCCGTGCCTGCTCTCCGAGGTGTCCCTCTCTTTGGGACGCGGGCAGACCTTCCTGTCTGAGCCCCACTACTGAGAGACCTGCTGCTCTACGGGGGTGAGAGCCCACAAAGCGTGCCCGGCTCGTCAGCGGCTGGAAGGGTGCCCCCAATGGACTGGGGACGGCCTCACAGCATGGGGAATGCCTAGGAACTGGCCGAGCTCCCGGGCTGGGCAGAGATGTGGGGCCGGGCAGAGATGTGAGGCGTGTGGAGGAGAGCAGGGAGGGAAGGTCCTGCCACAGTAACAGCATCAGGCGGAGCAGGGAGTACAGCACCTGCACCGCTGCCTCCAAGGGCCTAGACATCCGGGGATGGGCTGCAAGGCCCCTGGATGTGCCGGGGGAGCAAGCGCTCTGCTGCATGGGACAGCGGAGCCACTCGCAACTGATGGGAGTTCTGTTCTCTGGCTCCTGGTGCTGGGGAGGGGCGGCAGGCCAGGCAGTTTCCCCAGGGCTGGAGTTGCCCGGCAGGGCAGACCGGCGTACACCTTTGCAGTAAAGTTCTCTGTCTGACCCTCTCGCCTGTCTTGCTCAGCTGCTGCCAATTCCAGACTCTCTGCCCATCTCGCCCGATGACGGAGAGCACGCCGACATCTACAAGCTCCGGATCCGGGTCCGCGGGAACCTGGAGTGGGCCCCCCCGCGGCCGCAGATCATCTTCAACATTCACCCAGCCCCGACGTAAGGAGCTGTGCGAGCTAGCCCTTGGGTCTGCCTACCCCTTTGGCCCCAAAGATCGCCTTCTCCATGCCCCAAAGGTCCCCCTTTCCCCCAGATTCTGCATCCTTCCAGCTGGGTCAGCGTGGGCAGTTCACTCCATTCACAGTCCAGTTGCTCCACTTCAGCCATCTGGATGGGCTGCTGCTCCGTGAGATGACGTCTCTGTCCCCCCCAGCCCCTGTTGTTTCAGACCTGGACTGGTAACTGAGCCCTGCTTGGCATGATACTAGGCCTCCAAGCCTGGCCGTGTGGGTTAAATGAGACCCGCCCTCTCCCCTTCGGCAGACTTTGCACTCGGTGCTCTGGGATCGAATTACTGTAGGACCTCCAAAAACACACCAGCAAGGCACACCAGCCTGAAGCACTGCCGGCAGCCCCCTCTGCTAGCCCTCAGGGCAGGTGGCACCGCAGGGACATCTCCCGCGACCCACAGGGCTGGCCGGTCTATTCCTGGCTGTGTTTAGACTAGACCCCCCCCCGCCCCCTGCCTGACCTCCTAGCGGGGGCATGAGAGGGGCTCGCCGGCCCTGCCGAGCTGTGGTCTGTATGTGCATTGCATGGGAGATGTCGCTACTCGCTGGCACCGATGCCAGCTGCTGTTCCCTTGCCTGGACACTGCCTCGTGCTCTTGGCCGGCTGCCGACACCTTGCTCATCAGCGGAGCCGGGTTTGTCGAAGGGGGCGTGCGGGGAGTGCTAGGATCCCTGGGGCAGTTGCACTTGGCGCTGGCCACCCCCACGCACAGGTGGAGCCGCTTCCATCCCCCTTTGCCAGCAGCTGGTTGCTGGCTCTTGCAGCTTTCACGTGCCCTGCTGAAAGCACAGGGTGGCTGCAAGGCAGATCCAGCCACCGGGCTCATTATTACTTATCTGTATTACTGTAGCCCCTAGGAGCCCCAGTCGTGGGCCAGGAGCCCCAGTCGTGGGCCAGGTGTTGTACAGACTCAGAGAGAAGACAGCTCCTGGCCGAAAGAGCTTCCTCTCTAAGCTTACAGTCTCAGCAGGTCTACCTGGCCCTGAGCTGCTGGGGGAGAAACGAGACCCTAGTGCTGTCTGCCCAGCCCTGCTGAGCCTTGAGGGATCTGGACGGGCGCTCTAACACGTCTTGTCTTGGCAGGAGGAAGCTGGCTGTAGCCAAGCAGAATTACCGGTGTGCGGGCTGCGGCATCCGGACAGACCCAGGTGGGTGCTGGAACTCTCACCGGGGGTGTCACCTCGGCCTCTCCTGGGGTGGGGTGAGCTGCGTGCCGAGAAGGCAGGAAGGGGTAATAGAGACGAAGCAGCGATGTGGGGGTATGAGGATGCCAGTGAGCTGGGGGGATCTCAGCGCAGGGATCTCGTGTTGTAGGCCTTGTGTGAACAATGAAAGGAAACAGAAGTGGGCCAGGTTAACAAGTAGACAGTGGCCTTGTAAATCACAGGGAGCTAGTAGATCAGGAAGTAGTAACGTGCGATAAGCTTGCAGCTGCAGCTTTGCTCGTGACCGCACTTGGTAGCGTGTGGCCAGCTCATGCACCGTACAGGGAGTGGCTCACAAAATGAGTAAGCCAGTCCCAGAGCGTGATACAAAGCAGAGTGTCATGCACAGGGGTGAGTCTCTTTTGGACTCCATAGATGATCTGATGTATAGTGATGTACTTTGGAGCTGTGGGGCACCCTGACCTTGCCTGCCTCCTCCATCCCGAGCCTGGTCACCTCAGGTGTAGCTTTCTAAAACGCCAGTAAAGACATCTCCATGCTGAGCTCAGATTCGAGCTGGATCAAGTGTTCTCCCAGAACTGGACGAGGTGTTCTGAATAAGCCGAACGGGAAAGGTCTTGGAGGGAATCGCAACATCTCCCAGGGAATGAATCTGGCTGGGTGGCAGCATTTCCCAGGGCAGGCTGTCAAGGGGAGCCTTTCCTAGCTGGGCCTGCATGCTAGGATGCACTGCAGGTGGAACGGTCTGCCTCCCCCAAGAGGCCAAGAGCGTCACCTGCCTCTCTGAAGGTATCCAAGTAATTGAGCAGAGTCAAGCAGGGGAGGGTGGCTTCGCTCACTTGGGATCTGTGCTGAATCCCACCCATGATCAGGCTGAAGGGGCCCCGTACAGACAGCTGCATTCACCTGTTGTGTGTTACCAGGACCAGGCCTCTGAAGCAATTGCTCGTCCTACCTATACAGCCAGGGGTGGCTGCATGTGATTCATAGGCAGGTCCTAGCCTCCATAGACGGCAGGGAGACTACAGAGCCCAGCATGCATTGCTCTGGGCTGGAAACAGTGCCTTGTTTGCCGGGACCTTGAGGGTCTGTCTACACTGCAGTTAAACACCCATGGCTGGCGCGTGTCAGCTGACTCAGGCTCGGGGGCTGTTTAATTGCTGTGTAGACAGACCCATAGAGTCTGCAGAATACATCCCCCATCCACGTCAGGCCTTTGCAATCTGCTCCACTTGCTGCAGATTAAAACGCAGGCCTCTGGCTCCTGGTGAGATGCCAAGACGGTCCGTAGCGGGGCAAGGCCTGGGCTGCTAGGCAGAGGCTCAGCTCCTTCTCCCGTCCGTCAGATTACATCAAACGGCTGCGGTACTGCGAGTACCTGGGCAAGTACTTCTGTCAGTGCTGCCACGAGAACGCCCAGATGGTCATTCCCGGCCGCATCCTGCGCAAGTGGGACTTCAGCAAGTACGGCGTCAGCAACTTCTCCAGGGAGCTGCTGAGCAAGATCTGGAGCGACCCGCTCTTCAGCGTGCAGGACCTCAACGCCGCTTTGTACCGGAAGGTGAAGGCTCTGAATCAAGTCAGGGTAAGGCCATGACCTGTGCTTTCCCAAGCAGACTCGAGGGGTTCAGCTTCCCTTGAGAGGCAGGGGTCGCGCCCTTCAGTGACCCATGGAGCAGGGCGTAAAACCCACAGGGTTGAGTTTCTTGGGGTGGGGGTGTTGGTGCCCCGTGAGATGGGCATGCTGTTTCCTCTTCTCCTTTCATTAGCAGGCCAGAATACCCAGCTGCTGCTGCTACTTTACCCTTCTTATATGGGCCGCCTTGTCCGTAGATTTCAGGGCATGTTACAAAGGTGGCTGGCTGTCATTTCACTTTGACAGTGGAGGAAACTGAGGCCCGGAGAGCTTGAGCGGCTTGGCCGAGGTCACCCAGCATGCTGGTGGCAGAGTTGGAAAAGCAGCCAGTAGTCCTGACACCCAGTCCTGGGCTTGACCCTCTGGAAACATTGCCCCCTCTCAGTTCTACTAACCTCTGCTGATGGGCACGCAAGCGTCCTGCTCCAGGTTGCCTTTCTGCCGGCAAAACCTGCCCGCTTGTCATTCCTTAAGTGGAGCTTGTAATGTCCCTTTAAAAGGGGCCCAGTGGTTGCCGTACGGAATCCGACGTTCCAGAAGACCTGAACTAAGGAGGGAGATGACCGTTGTTTGCCAGTTGGGGCCCAATCAGGATGTCTCTAGATTTATCGTGTCTGAGGATGGATGACGGGCAGATGTTTCAGAGAGAGGCTTAAAACCCCCATAGTGCATTGCACATCTTGTTCACTTTGCAATAGCACATGGTGGAAAGGAATTCCTTCCTGACCTCCAGCAGGAGGCTCAGTTTAAGCCTTGAAGCATGAGGATTGCTAGCCTTTCCTGTTTCATCCTAGCTAGTTTAACTGCTTTAGTGCCAAGAAACACAAAGTTGGTTGGCAGCAGAAATGGCTTCACAAGAGCATGAGCTGACACAGGCTAGAATGGGTTTGGCTGAGGCCTGGAATTCTGTTTGTTTAATGACAACTTTATACTTTTTTTTGGTTTGTTTTCCCCAGCTGTTGAGAATCCAGCTGTTTCACTTGAAGAACATGTTTAAGACCTGCCGGTTAGCTAAAGAGTGAGTACGGGGGTCCAACCAGAGATTGTTGCATCAGTTTCAGTCTCTCAGGGCTGGCTGTCACTTGGCAGCTTGACACGTTAACTGCTCTCCCTACCTCTGCGGGACGGGGGCTTTCAAGGGTCGTGGCAAAATGTTCAGAAGCATCAGAGGTCAGTCCCCCCGCCTCACCGCAATTTCTCCCCCGCTCAGCGCTGGGGCAGGCCACCTAGAAACTCCAGGGCATGCCGCACTTTGAGAGCTGGCCAACGCCAGGCAGGCCCGACAGTTGGGTGAGAGACACAGGTCCCTGATGTTTGTGGGGGAAAGAGCCGTGACTGGTATGACCTGAAGGAATCGGTTAGGTCTCCCCTAATGCTTCCTCTGTGTCTCGTGGGATCCCACGCTTCCCAAAGGCCCGGCACCCTCCATGGTGATGCTCTGTGCTGCAGTCACTGCTCCCCTGGCTGACGGTGACTGAGTCGGGCTCCCTTCAGCCCCCACCAACAACACGCCTTAAAGTGGCTGTGAGGGGTCACCTGAGCCGGGAGACGCCCCTGGCTTGGCCCAAGGCGTGCAGACACAGTAACTGAGCCAGGGTTTCCTATGCACCATCTGAGCCACTAACCACTAAAGCCCGCCGTGCCCTCGGAGGCGCTCAGTTTCAAGGAGAAGAGGCCCTCCAACGGCTCAGAGTCAGCAGAGACGCAGGCCCGGTCGTTGCAGACTCTGTCCGTCTGGGCGCCTCTCTCCCTTCCCAGCTCTCCACTCTCGGGGTCACCCAACCCCCGTAGAGGGGGAAGGAAACCGCCACTCGCTGCCTTCCAGGGACCTTCTCGCTGCTTCCTCCTTAGTAGCTACTCCCAACCTTTCCAGGCAGCTTCCCCAGCCCCCGCGGCAAGAATTTCAGCCACGCCTGCGGGTTTTCCTCCTCTCGGCTTTGCGAGGTGGATGCTGCAGTGGCGCAGGCAGGAGGCAGGGAGTGGAGCAGACTGGGCACCCCAGTGGTGACCCCGCAGCTGAGCGGGAGTTGCCGGCGTTGGCTGGTACAGAGCCTGGTAAGCTAGAGCAAGGGGCAGCAGTGTGTTAGGAGGCAGATACTATGGCTGGGTTTCCTAGAGCCCTGCTTGGCAGGAGTGGTCCCTAGAGAGAGGCGGCAGTGGCCATGGGTGGGTGGGGATGTGGAGCCGCAGGTTGCAAGGTGTAACTGGCCCAGCGGAGTCGCTGTAGTTCCTTCCCTGATACTAAGATCTGGTGTCTCTGCCCTTGCAGGCTCCTGGATTCCTTCGACACGGTGCCAGGTCATTTGACGGAGGATCTCCACCTCTACTCCTTAAATGACCTGAATGCCACTAAGAAGGGGGAGCTAGTTCCTCGCCTGACGGAGCTCGTAAAGGCAGGTACCCTGCACGTTGAGAAATGCTTGGTGGGTAATTTTATCATCTTCTCTAGAATGTTTTTATTATTACTGGATTCGATTTTACTGTAGAAGGAGCCGAGGAGGGAGAGCTAGCGTTACAAAGGCAGCAGCCGGAGCTTCAGAACAGCTGCTGAGGGCAAATCCATTTGGTTTTAGCTTTAAACATGCTCCGGTTAGTTTCACATATGTGTGCAGAGGAGTTTCCTTAGCACAAGAGGTCGGTGTTGAACAGCAGGGCCAACTGGTTCGATTGCAGGAAGAAGCTGTGTTTTCCCATAAGCTGCAATGCACCCATTTGCTGGCTCCATCTCTGCCATATAAAAATGGGCCGTGTTCCCTTTGGAAACCCGTTGGGGTGATGCTTTGTCACGATCAGGATGGGGACACAATTTGACTGCTGGCCAGAGGAGGGCACCGAGAGCCGTGACTCCTGGGTCCTACTTTCAACACCGCCATTGATTTGCCATGTGACCCGAGGGCAAATTGTGTCCCCGCTCTGTGCATCAGTTTTCCCGCTGCTATAAAGAAGAAACGTCCCTACTTTGCAGGGGCCTGGCGTTGAGACCCTCCGATGGAGGGTGTTGCATCGGCACACAGTAATGGTATCGAGCGTACAGCCCTCCGCCCCTCTTGGCATAATTTAAACAGCACCCCAGGTAGCCTGGTGGAGAAATCTGTGGTGACATGAGCCCAGGGAGCAGCTCCGTCCCCCCGGCTGTGGGTAATGTCATGTGAGCCGGGGGACTGGCACGTGGATAATTACTGTCCTTGGGAGCAAGATACCCTGTTGCTATCCTCTGCGGAGATCCTTGCTTTGTCTGGATACTGGGCTGGATGGCAATTCTTGTGTAAAGAACCGTGCCCCACAACGCCCGAGGGGCCATAAACAGTTGGGCATTTCCCTCCATTTCATTCCCAAATGTGCTAGAAATGTGTGATCTTACAGAAACAGTCACTCTACGGTCCTGGTTAGATGCAAAAACCTGCATTAAAACAGAGTGAGTGGCCGGGTGAAGAAAAACCAAGCTGTGGGTTTCAGGCAGGTGTGACTCCAGATAACCAACATAAAAGGAAGGAGTGCTCTATTCTGCAGGGGGAGGGGAATTTGCGGAGGCAGTAGCATGTCCTTTGAATTGTGGTTTTCCCATGTAAGTTTTTGTTTGCAAATGTTTTTTAATTAATCCTATCTTTGCTGATCCATTAGATCGTGTTGCAATGTTTGTGCTTGCTTTAACTAGACTCCTTTTCTCTAATGAATTGATTTTAAGCGATGAAATTGAACCCAGCTTAAATGTGGGGAGGTGAGGTTTGGAGATGCATCTCAGGCCCTGTTGGGCTGCAGCGTTTGCCTTCACCTCCTCCCTGAAGGCTGAGCTATGCTGCAAAAACAACTACATTGGGGAGCTGGCTACAACATGGCTGTGGTTAGAACACTGTTGCATATGTAGTGTAGATGGGACCTAACCATGTCCCTGAGCCAGGCTGCAGCCCTGTAGTTAATTCAGGGTCCCATGTACACTTAAGATGAAACAGTGTTTTAACTCAGTCACTGGCAACTGTGCTGTAACTGGTTCCTCGTTAAAGTGATTTGTGTAGGGTAGATGTGGCCTTAATTTTCTGTGCGAGAACCCAGCGTGATGCGCGACTTCACAAATCGTCTTTAAAAACGTTCCAAATAGGTCTCCTTGAGTTTCAGGTGTTGGCCTTGTGGCCCACCTATGCGGAGCCAGCGGTGCCAATCACTGCCTGCGGGCATGTGTCTGGGCCAAAACACCAGAGAGGCTGCCTTTGCCACCAGGAAGTTCCGTGCTGAATGGCGGGTCCTTTTCAGGGAACTCCAAGTCTCACTGGGAAGTCAAAAGGGGACAGAATAACGGGAATGCCACTGGCTTAGCAGTGTGGTCCGCACAATAGGCTTCACGCCCGACACTGGTGTGGGTGTGTTTCTGGCACATCTTTTGGTATAACCACGATGACATGCGTTGTATTGTGGTAGCACTGACAATGCTCTGGCAAGGCCCATGTACCCAGCACGACACGGTTGTTGTCCTGAAAAGCTGGCTGGCAGCTGTTATAAGCCAAGAGAAATCCAGACTGTCTGTGCACACAGCAGACAGGCAGCCCCGCTGTTTTGAGATGGCGCCATCAGTGTGGCTGTCTGTGCTACTGGAACATTTCTGGCCTATGGCATCAAAACCGGACCATGTCTCCAGCCCCGTGGACAGGCTGGAGTTTCATGGGTCACGTCCAGCACACGCACCTGAAGACGAGACCTGGCTTGTAGCATGCGGGTGACCAGGGGCACAAATACTGCTCGTCACATCCTGGCAGTGGAACCAGCCTCTGATTTCCTCGTTACTCTTGGGCCAAGCTGCCTCTGAGTGTGGGAAATAAAGTGCATCTTCCCCAGGGCATTTCTTCTTCACTCCTCTCCCCTTCTGTTGTTACAGCTCTGCCAAGCCAAAGGCTTCATCTGCGAGTTCTGTCAGAATGAGGAGGACATCATCTTCCCCTTCGAGCTGAACAAGTGCAGGACGTGTGAAGGTGAGATGCTGGCATCCGAGGTGCCGGGGGCCAGCGCTGGCTCTGCTAGATGGCTGGGGTCGGCCCACGTCTCCTCTGAATTTAAGTGAATTTAGTGCAGGTAGAAGATGCTCCAGTGGCTGCTTTGGAAACCGAAGCCCACCAAGTATCCCCAGAGCTGGTAGAGAGTGTCAGGAATCGCTGCTCTCCGGTGTTTAACCAGGGCTGTCCCGTTAGTGTCTTGGCTGCCTCTAAGCGTGGCTTGTCTGCACACTGCTTGTCTAGCAGCAGTGCTCGGTCTCTGACCTGGCTCGGCAGACAGCCGACTCTCTCTAACCTGTCTGACACGCTCCTTGGCTGCGTGGCCAGAGCCCTCTAACTCTGCCTGTGTATCTGGAGGTGGCCAGCAGAACATCCCAGAGCACACTGCACCTGGTGCATGCACCTTATGCTTGCACAGATGGGCAGCGTGCTAGGTGGGGGGTGCACGAACTCACTTCCACTGGGGCTGCAGCCTGCCCTACAATTCGTAACCAGCTCAGACGCGCAACACGTATTTGGAGTGTGCCCCAGGCTTCAGGGTTCCATCTTCATGGCCGTTCTGACTTCGGCGCCTTTAGGGCGTTCAGCCTCAGAGTCCGGTAACCGGAGCACTTTGGCCATGGGCAGCTGGACTGAGATATCCAATCATTTTACTGACGCCACCAAGCCCTGTAGGCGAGAACTACTTTTGGCCACTGTTGACGTGCACAGAAGCGCCGTATCCTGGTACCAATCTCCTGGGCCATCCAAATCACCCTTGGTAATCTAGAAATGTGACCGTCTGTTTAAAATTAGACTCTTGCCACAAGTGTTTTCAGTGAAGGCCTTTTATTTAGGATCACCATTTCCTTGATGGGGGGGGTATCTTTGTGAAAGGGATGAGAGGCAAAGTGAAATTGACCTAGCTAGTCTCTCTGCCCAAAACTGAGGGAAATGCCCCCCAGTGCTTTGTTTGCAGCTGTGGTTGGTTTGCAGTGGGTAGGCGCTTTCCAAGCACACGTGGGCGCCGACCCTACTCCAAAGATCTCTCCATATAGGAACCACGTGAGAGGGGAGTCAGTCAGAATTGTAGCACCTTCAGATCTGAGCATCCAAGGCGTTGGTTACAAACTCCTTCCCTGGTCAGTGACTTCGCGACCCTCCAGCGGGGTGTGGGTAGGTGGTGGGTAGGTGGTGCCCTGAAGAGGGAGCGTGCTGATGCTGCCTGGGAACGTGGCTGGGCCCCAGCTCTGTGCTCATGGTGTTGCTTTCTCTCTCTCTCCCTACCTCAGAATGCAAGGCCTGCTATCACAAAGCCTGCTTTAAATCGGGCTGCTGCCCCAGGTGCGAGCGCCTGCACGCCAGGAGAGAGATGCTGGCCCAGCAGGACCTGATGTCCTGCATCTCGGACTATGAGGAGGAGGAGGAGCAGCTGCAAGAGGCCACACCGGCGACGTGAGTGTGGTGGAGGAGGGGAAAGAGAAGCCGAGTGGATGTTTGTGTGCGTGGCCTTCATCCCCGGAGGCTAAATTGACTGAGAATTAAACTGACTCTTTTTCACAATAAAAGAGCCCCGGGGAGGGCTGAATCATGGGAGATCTCGGTGCAGCCGGCCCTCACACGCTCAAGGTATCGGCTTGGTTTGCTTCAAGAGATTTGGTTTCTTTTCTCCCTGCACGGCCGTGCTGGGCACGGGGGCGACCCTGCTGGCCGCTAACTCTTGCAGGCGGGACTCTGTGGAGTTGGCCATGCCGCTGCCTTCGCATGGGGTGCAGTGGTGAATCCTACCTGTGCCGTGCATGGAGCATTTATGCCTGTGCACCCACCCCTCCCCGTCACGGTCCCGCAGGGAGAAGCTCGGCCGGCAAAGGATGTCAGCTGGGAGCTGCACTGTCCTCCGAGGCAGGGTCCTTGCGGAGCACTGAACACTCCTGGCCAGCTCAGCGTTCCCGTGGGAAGGAACCGGTGTCATTCTGCTGCCTGGGCCGGCTGCACTGGAGCAGAAGAGAAAGGGATTTTGCCAAGTCTGTTGCCTGTACCACCCCAAATCCTTGCTGCTGATGTGATCTTTTCCCCAGTTCCTTATTCAGAACAGAAATGCCTTGATTTGGGGGCTGGGGGAAAGAAGCGGCAGCAGAGAGTGCTTCATCCTCTGCCTGGCCGGAGCTGTCACTCTGACTTCACATTCCTGCTGGGCTGGCAGGTCAGGCTGGCGTGTGCAGATTGGATGTGGCAAAAGAGTTTATCTGACTTTTCCCTTTCTCGCGCACGGTTCTGGGCCAGTCGCTCTGTTGGGAACAGCCCCGTCTCAGCTATTGACGTTCAGTTCCTCACACTGTGCCTGGTGCGGACGCAGTTCCCACCTACTGAATGAAGCGCTGTGATTCCCAGTGCTAGGTGCCCTGAGATTGCCCTGGGGCGATGCTTGGGCGCTGGCGCCAGGTGATCAAGGGGCTTCAGACAGGCCATTCTCTGGGGTGAGGGGTGGCAGGGAGGCTGCAGACAATGAGGAAGCTCCATGCCCGGCGTGGGGAGAGGAAACGCCTTCGCTGAGCTGGCGGAAGCTGCAGGTCTGAAGCCGGATTCTCTCTGCTGCTCTTGCAGGAGATGAGCTGCTTAGACAGGGCTGCCACATGCTGCTATTCCTCGGGCCTGGGGGCAGTGTTAGCCCCTGTCTGTCTGCTGGGGCAGGGGGGCTGAACGGTTCCTCTATGAACCAGGAGCAGGGATCAGTTTGAACACAGCCAGAACTCAAACCCCAGGTGCCAGGCGGCGTGGGGGCTAGCGCCTGGGCAAGCAGGCGGGATGTGCTGCCCCTGTCCTCACCCCCGTGGCATTTGAACTTTCCGTTTAGGACCCCATCCACACTCGTGAACTGCAGCCAGGCACCTGAGCTGGAGGCAGACATCGGGGCCAGCTGGAGGCCAGGCAGTGGTGCAGACCTGGATCTCTGCCACACGCTAGGCACTGAGGTGACCCCTCATGGACACCCCCCTCCCACACACACTATTTCAGAGCAGAATGAAGCCTTTCTCCCATCCATACTGTGCCCTCCTTGCAGTGGATTCTAGCCAGGCCCCTGTTCCAGACCTCGGCGTTGGTGCATCGGACCTGCCAGTTTGTGTTGGGCTCCCCCGGCGCCGTGGGGCCCCTGGCTGGTCTGTGACGTGCTCTGTTCTCTCCTGTCACAGACGCCCTCCTGCTAGCTTTCCAGGACCTGCTGGGCCAAACGCTTGTGGAGCAGCTTAGCAGGCCCCACGCTTCAGCTGGCTCCCTTGGCTTGAAGATGAAAGCTGCGCTTCTCATCTTCCTGGCTCGGGTGCCCCTTGGAGTGATCTAGCAGGACAGCCAACAACCGGTAAAGGAGACGCTCCCTAGTGCACTGTGCAGAGCTGTCCATGTGCTGCCTTGTGATGGCAACCGCCACGTAGTCCGGAGATTAACCCGGTCCAGAACGTGTCCTGGGTACCCCGCGCTCCACGTTGTCCCTGCTCCTCGGTCACTGCCTAAACCACTGTGTCCTCCTGAACTGTGTGGTTGTGTGGAGGCAGACCCGACGTAGCATGTGGTCTTTCATAACGCCTGCATAGCTGCCCCCTGGCCCAGCGTTGCTCATGGTGGAACTCAAGGCTGTGCTTCCTTCTGTGTGGCTAGCTGGTACCTGAGATCAGACGCCAGGGCAGGGGTAAATCTGTTTTTGTGCCATCCTCAGTCCCCCAGAGAGCAGGTGCCCCAGGCCGGTTCCTCTTCTCAGTTTGAGTTGGATCATTTCAGTGTGATTGATCTTTGTGGATATAGTTCTACTTTAAGTTTTTGATCTCTTTTCAATGCAATCACGCCTGTCTTTTTAATTAGCTGCTCTCATTTGAGTCAGTCACATAGGGCTGGGTGTTAAAAGTATTTAGGTCCCTAACTCCCGTTGATTTCAACAGGAGTTCGGCACCCCAAGATCTTTGTAAATCTGGCCCTACGTGTCCATCACAGTCGGGATAGGCGGCATTTTCTGCCCAGCTGCTGGTTGGACTGTCCAGCCTGGAAGCCTTTGGAGACGGCGCTCTGTGCTGCTCTCCTTCCGTTAGCCACGTCTCCTTTCTAGGCTCCAGACGCATCAGTCACCAGCATTGCTTCCAACGTGCATTGTGCTCTGATGAGACGAGTCCTGCGTGGCTTCCTGAGAGATTTTACCAAATTGCTCTTACCAAATTGCGCTTCTCCGCCGCTTAATGCTGGCTCCACCTGGGGAAAGCTCCTGGTACCAGATATCCTGACACTCCGCTGTCCAAGTCCGGGGCCGTGGCACAGATGGGCAATGTGCTGGTAGTTGGTGTGATTTGGGGGAGTGGATGAAAGGCGTAACGCTGGGGCATGCAGTCTCTGCAGGTAGCGCCTCTGCACCGAGTGAAGGTGGCTGGTCTCCGCTCCGGTTGATGGAAGTGGGAATCCGTGTCCCTCGGCGCATTGGGCTGGGCGCTCCATGCAGTCATGTACGTTGAAGGGAGCCGTGTGACGCGTGGACGTGTGAGAGGTGGGGGCCGTGGATTGCTGGCAAGTGGGGGTGCTGGTAGCAGATCACTCTCAGCCCCTCTCCTGACTTGTGGCTGACGCTTCAAGAGGGGCGCTCTGCGGGCAGGGCAAGGCTGGCTGCGTTTCGGCTCTGTCTCAGACAGGATGTGCTTGAGGAAGCAGCCACGCCTCCCTGCGCTTCTGTCAGTTGCGTGGGCAGGTTAGCTTGTTTCCTCTCCTGCTGGGGGCAGGAGTGTCGGGCAAGGACTTCAGTGACTTAAAGCGGCAGCTCGGTGGGAGCACTGGTGTTTCTCCAGGTGCAGTGCGTTAGAAGGTGGGCACTGGGTTAAGGTCAGCTGTGTAGTGAGATCTCCTTACTAAACCTCTCTGGAAGCCAAGGAGCTACTTCCCTTTGTTACATGAGGAGGGTGTTACCCCACGGAACCAGCAGCAATGGTAGGTTGTTATACAGGTGGGTCTGGGTTTTGGCAGGTTTAACTGGAACATGAGAGTGCAAGAGCTCCAGTGGGGGGTAGAATCCCATTTAAAGGGGGGAGATGCGAGCATTAATATCCTATTTCTGGGTCCGAAGCGTGAGGGGGTCAAAGCTCCGGGCACCCATAGCATGGCCCACAACTGACCTGTTGCACGTGCCTTAGCTAGAGACCTGACAGTCAGGGTCTGCTTTCATGAGCGTGCTGTGACACTCCCACGGCCAAGCTGTCTTCTGTCTAAATAGCCAGCCCAGAGGTGGTAGCAGCTGTGATTAAACACCACTGGTCAGAATCACACCCAGGTTTTCCCTCCCAGCTTTCAGCCGAGTAACTCCATTGATGGCTGGCAAACCCCAGCTGGCTCAGAACTTTGCATGCACTGTGGCTGATGAAAGCTGACCCCGTCCTACAAACCGCAATGATGATTCTTACTGTCCTACAGCCCTTGAATCCCTCCTTCAGTTTCAGCCACGTCTGGGCTGAGACCTTGCACTCTTGTCCAGCTGAGCTGAGATTGTAAACCCCTGGCGGCGTCCAAAGGACCGATTCCCTCCCACGTGCCGGCTCTGAGACAACGTAACTTTCTGAAATGTTTTGTTTTGAAGCACTTTAACATTATGGGACATTTCCATGGTGGCTAAGCTTCTGGGCGGTTTCTAGAAGCGCTGATTATATTTCAAAAGACAGTGAATGGCTTTGTGGGTTTTGTCCCCCTTCGTGGTGGGACCTTTCTGGCTGAGACGGGAACCCCGCCTGGGAATTCAAGACAGTGGAGGGTTTTAATGCAAAATTATGCACGACACACTAATGAAGCTGTTACTGACCCGTTTGCCAAACTAGCCCAGTACTTACCACTGTAAATGTCAATTGTGTGTGTACCAGCTCTTTGTAAATACAGAGACGGGCCATGTGATACGATGTACATGGTATTCACTTGGCTTCCTCTCTGCTGTATCATTGTACAGCATAACAATGAAAACGCCATCCCTAATAAACTAAGTTAATAAGAAGCGCATCGTTGGCTGGTCTTGCTTGAACTCTATAGCACTGGAGTTTGTTAAAGCTGCCCGAAGAAAGGAAAGCACAAAGATCTCACTCAGGAGACAGGAAAGCGCCAGTGCCGACCTTCCCCCGAGCGCCGCTCCCACGCAGTTTGTGTTCCTTTCATTTAAAAACACAAGGGTGGACGAGTGAAGCAACCGAGGCAAACCTGCTGCTGGAAACCATGGAACTGGTGGTGTAATGATGGGGATGGGTGAGAAGCCCAGAGGTGGAGGAAGAGATGTTCTGATTTACTATGAAGTCAATGTTCCAGTCGCATTACTCTCCTCCCCCTGCCCTCCACTGCATCACAGGTCAGTGTAAGCTGCGTAGGCAGCTATGTTCTTGGTGCTCCCTTTCACCCAGCAGTGCCCCCTAGTGTTATGGGTAATGTTAGCACTAGCGGGGGGAGAACACTGCTTCCGCTGATGTTGGGGTAGAGATGCTCATGGGAAGAGCTGCACCTGTAAGGTACGTGCTCTGACAACCACGTTGGCGCAACGAGCTTAGTAAGACTCCAGAAATGAGACACTTATGACTACGAATGTGCTAGGCTGCCCATGTCTGTGCATCTCACGTCGCGGCCTCCTCCAGCGCTAACTGCCGGAGGTAGCAAGGAGCTTCCCCAGGGGGCACATTAGTGCCAAACTCTCCCCCTCCCCGGAGCATCTCCGAGAGAGCGGATCCAGCTTGGTGGACCGTTGCTCTGACGTGAGCTGCTGCTTCGTAAGCTTCAGGGCAATGCCGCCCTGGCTCTTATCTTACTCTGGGCCCCCAGCAACACCGCCGGCCGCTCCCCCAATAACACGGACACGACAGATGGGTGCTGTAAGGTTTAAGACAAAAGCCCAATGGCTTGCATCGGGGTCTGTAACAGGCATTCTGAAAACCAGCCAGGGCTGAGACAAGTGTCCCTCTCTGCATGGGCTGAGGCAGGAGGTAGCAGAGCCAGCTGAGGTCAGCGTGGTCAGCCCCAGGAACCCCCATCTTCCCTGCTCTGCAGGAAATCCTGCCTGAGGCAGTGAGTTTGCCCTGAGATTCCCCCTCCTCTGCCAGCCAGCAGCTCCTTCTCCGACACGATCCACACAGAAGCGCTAAGCTACAAGTGCAGCACCCTTTGTGCTGCTGTTTTCCAGCCCGTGGCCAGGGCGATGGGCCTGTCTACCTCCTGTATGCAAGGGCGAGACTGGAAAAGGCACGGTATTTTTCCTGAGCAGTAGGGGTGGTCGGAGAACCTGTCCCCTCTAGAAACAGCAGCGTAGCTTTTATAGCTGCCCTACGTGGTGAGCTGTCCCTGGCTAAGTTGGCTGAGGTGGGCATCAAAGTGAAAACTTTGGGCTTGAGGCCATGGCGCCGGGCGTTACGCCCAAACCACGGACTTGGAGGAATTCTGCAGGCAAACGGCCCAGCAGCACGTGGGCAAGGGCAGCCGTGGATGGCGGCTCTGGGCTCGGAGGCAGGGGAATTGCAGCGTTGGTCAGGGAAAATGCAAACGTCCTAAGAGAAATCCCCACGGGCACCGCCCCGTTTCCAGCAGGTGCTGCCCCTCGCGCGGCTACTGGCCCAGTTTGCGGGGATCGTATCTGCGCTCGAACTGGCCCACGTCGAATTTCCTCTTGCAGCCGGCGTAGTTCATGTAGCGAATCTTCCCAAACACGGCCCGCTCGGCCCAGCCCTGGTCGTGGATCCCGCAGATGGACCACATGCAGCCTGCCGGGCACAGAACACCCCGTCAGGTCGCCCTGGGCTGCCCTGCACCTGTTCACAGGCGCCGGCTGCCTGCTGTAAGCCCTGGCAAGGGAGGGACACGAGTGGGGGCTGGACTAGCTACGGCGGGGCAACCGTGGGCCCTTTATGAACCGTTTAAAGGGGCCTTAGCACGGCCAGGCTCCCCCTCCCTCACGCTCTCTGGGTTTACTCACCCACATAGCCATTGGGGTCCCTGCCATCCAGCTGGTATCGGTCGTTGAGGTAGATGGCGAACTTCAGGGCCTCTTCGGGGGAGCGGGTCCACTCCAGGATTTTCTTGGCCCAGTACATGCGTAGGAAGCCGTGCATCTTCCCCTCGTGAACCATCTGGAGCTGCAGTGAGGGAGAGCCCAGAAGGGGCACCCGTATGAGAGCCACAGCCTCCCCCGTCACCCACCCCAGGAAAACCCAGGCAGCTCGTCTGGGGCGAGGAGGGAGGGAGGAGACAGGCCTGCATGGAGTCTGGGAGGAGGAGTTTCCAGGTCTCAGTGATGGGCGGGGCCTGCCTGGACTTGGCCTCAGTTTCCTAGTGCACGAGGTGCTCTCTGGTGACCTTACTAGCCGTCTCCCTCGCTGGAGAGAACCTGGCTCCCCTGCTACAGCCCCACCGGCCCGTGGGACTCTCTGCACCATGTGCTTGGCCGGGGACCACGCTCGAACCATGTTCAAAGAGCACATGATGGTCAGGGCTGCAGAGACAAGGCAGGGCCCGTTTTCAGCTCTACGGCCCAGCCATTTCACGGGGGGCTGGAGCCGGGTCCTTCCCTGGCTGCACCAGCCTGGCAGCGTTTCCACCCACGCTGCTCAGGTGGTTTTACGCCCGTCAGGGAGTGTCGATCTGAGCTGCTGGGTGGGGCCGAGAGCAATACACCCCCCTCCCCTGGGACAATGCCCTTCTCCCCCGAGACCCACCAACGCCCGGTGGCTGGGCTTCTGGCAGCACAGGGGCAGGATGCTCGGTGTTAATCCAGTGGATCCAGCAGGAGAAATGGGTCTGTCCCCCGCCCTGCCCCGCGGTGTCCAAGGGAGTCAGACACTCCGGCTGGCTGGTACCTGGGCAGCGTTCCAGAGCGGGTCGTGCGTCTTCCCTTCCTCCAGCTGCTCCAGCTCATAGAGGTGAGATCTCTTGTCTTGGGCATGGAGCTTCAGGCTAGTTTTGGCCCACTCGTATGCACCTTCAACACACAACAGCCAGGGGCAGGAGAGCTGGAGCATACTGAGCGGGGGAATGCCAGGAGGGTGATGGAGCCACTGTGCCGCAGGCTCCAATCCCGCCAGCAGGTCCGGGCAGAGGCAGGCCAAGATTCCACTTCCCACCACGCTGAGCCAGGATGTCTCCATCCTACCCCGAGTGCCAACACCCGGCCCATCCCAGGCCCCGGAGAAAACGGCCAGCAGTGAACTCTGGAGTGCCAGTGCTCACCAGGGATAATCCTCTGGCACGGCAAAGGGTGGGAGAAAGATACGCCCAGGGCCCGGGAACGCGCATTTGCCCCCAGGGTGACTGGCAGCAGCCCGGCAGAGCGGCGCCAGATGCCAGCGACGGCTCCTGCGGCTGGGAGCAGCAGCTGTGTGCGGCGTTCCCCCAGCAGGGCGGGAAGCAGGTGGTTTGGGGACGTAACTGGACAACGCGATCGGCTCCATAAAAGTGGGAGCGTTCCCGTTGGCAGGCGCGGCGGTTCCTTCTGTATTAGATCGCCTGTTACCCTACAGCCCGACAGGGTTTGGGACGATTTCCCGTCTCCCCCCCGCCCTCTGCCGGTCGGTCAGTTACCAGGCAGCAGAGGCATCTCGCACGCAGTGAGCGTGGCAGGGAGCTGCGCCAGGTGCCCCCCCACTTCCCCAGGGCACGGGCCAGGCCAGGCGTTACCTTCCACCTCGTCGTAGTTCCTGTTGTAGTAGCAGAAGTTGTCGGCCAGCTCCCTCCGGACCACGGCCTCCTCGACAAACCCGTCCACGGACTCCTTGTATTTGCCGCGGTATTTCTGCACCTCCAGGATGGCCCGCTGGACTGAGACCTGGCCTGGCCGGGAACGGGGCGGGGAGAAGAGATCGGCAAGCGGAAAGAGGACGTTTGGCCGCTGCGCTCTCTACTCGCAGATGCCCCCGTGAGCCGGCAGGCGGCAGGCCTGGCCTGAACACGAGAGCAGCATGGGACCCAGCTGGCGCAGCTCCGCCAGTCCCATCGCTTCTGGTTCAGACCGTTCCCTCCACTAGGAACAGAGTGCCCTTAAAAGCTGGTCACCGACCTCCTCCCCGGGGCGCTACTGTGCCCTGACTGCGTAACTGCAGCTTCCCCCAGGGTTGCTTATCGCCACCCGCCTCCGTCGAGGGCAGCAGGAGGAGAACAGGGGGCCTGCGTGTTTCCAGGGGCCACTCACCGAAGTGGAACCACGGCGAGAGGTTGCTGAGCGCTGCCCTGTTGGGGTTGTTTCTGTCGGTGGCGAAGAATTTCAGCCGCTCGGCGACGAACGACTCCAGCACTGCCAGCCCCCCGGCTGTCCCCGGCGTGGCCCAAGCCACCTCCGTCACCGTGCGGTCCACCTGCAGGCTGGCGCGGCAGGCAGTCCAGTCTATAGGCTGCACAATCGCAAGGAGGTTTTAGCCAACGTTACCGTGCTGCCCAGGACGCTACAGCAGCCGGGGATGGTTCGAAGGGCTGCTTGGGACCAGACAGGTCCTCCCCTGCCCCCTTACTAAATACACCCTGGGCACAGCTTGCCTGCCTTTGGTTCAGAAGCTACGGTTCCTTTAATCTCTACTGTAGCAGAGGACTGGAAATCAGAACTTCTGATCTGTTCCCAGCTCTGCCACTGCCTTTGTGTGATCCCGGGCATGTCACTTAACACCCCGCCCCCTCCCGGGTGCATCTATTTTCCCCGTCTCCCCCCATTGTAAAATGGAGCTCATACCCACCCTCCGCTGTTTGGGATGCTCTCCTAGGAGCTGCGCTGGGCTGTGTGTATAAAGGACTCCAGACATTACCTCAGCTGGGGAGGTGGGGGAATACGGGTGCTTGATGACGGGGGGGAATTCCGTGAGGAACTCCGGGAGCTTATCGTGGATCTTCCGTCGAATTGTCCTGGCTCCGTACTCCTGCTTGTCTGAGGCCACCCAGCACGGGACGATGTTGTGAGCGTCCACCTGGAAAGCAGTCGGCGAGACGGGACTAGGCAGGCGGCAGCGGGAGGAGAAACCCAATCCCCCAAGCTCTTACAGAGCCGCAGATCCAGACAAACCTGCCCTGGGTTTTGCTTTTAATTCCAACTTTTTGCCCTGAACAAGCTGGCGTTTCCCAGCAACCCAAACCCTGCAGCCTGGAGCTGGGGCATGGGAACCGCGAAATGAAACTGACTAGATCCAGGCCGTTGGAGGAGCCAGAGCAGACACCAGCCCTGATCCAGCCAGGTCCCCACACACCATGGGCAGGGGGACCCATCCAAGCTGCACAACGGCTCAGCAGGTGATTTTTATTTTATTTTATTTTTTTTAACTTAAAAAGAATCTCGTTAAAATGAAGACGTGCTGAATTCAGCATGGCTGGCCACATCCCAAGGGGTCCTGCAGGTTTATCTTTTGGGCCCCGCCAGAGAGCCAGGACTGTTTGCTAGGACCATCCCCGATCCCTGAGACGTTCTCACGGGGAACAGAAAGGGGCTATTTGGCCAGAGTGGGACTTTCTGCCTGGAAGAGGAATTGCCAGGAGCTACTCCCTCTGGCTGCACTCAATAGCTACACACAGTGGCCGTGTGTCCCCTGAAGGGGACTGTCCCCTGGTACAATTTCATTCACTGTCCCTTCCCACCAGCTCAGGCCAGGACCCCAACCTTCTGACACCATCTAACATACCCTTACACGCGCCAAAACCTTCCAACAGAGAGAGAGGCCGAGTTCCCTGCCCAACAGCTCAGTCCGGGGCTTTCCTGCTTGCGTCCCCCCCAACCTCCTCTCAGGATGATTTCTTGGGGAGATGTCCCTGATCTTTCGGGCCCGCTGCTCAATCTGCAGTGGCTAGTTCTCAGCGCTTTCATTCTGCCTCCGAGCCCCTTATTTAAAGGGCTGGGAGCCAGCTGTTAGCCCTAGTGAGCTGGTGGTCACATCAATGAGAACAGATTGCCTAGGTACAGAGCCCCCGGCCCTGCCACTGCCCCCCCGCCCGCCCCCCCCACCCCAGCCCAGGGTCACACCTGTACAAAGGGCACATCTGCCGGCAGCCTCTCCTTGACCTCTTCCACCCACTGCCTGGGGACGCGGAGGGGGGAGAAGTCGGTCACCACTCCGCCGAGGCCGCGGCTCGTCACCAAGGCGGGCAGCACGTCCTTGGCAAAGCCGATCAGCAGGTGGAAGGGGATGTCCAGCTCCTGGCACTCCTGGAACGAAGAGAGAGGCTCTGAGAAGGAGGGAGAGAGCCCGGGTTTCTGTAACTGCCCCACCAGGCTGAGCTGCCCTGGGGGAGGTGGGGGGAGGGTGCAACCGGTATCCGCTCCCCAGAGACCGAGGACGCTGGCACCATGACACGCCTGGGCACCCAGGTCTGCCCTGCACTTGTGCCCCATGCTCACCCCCACCAGTGCCAGGGGGCCCACCCCATACATCAGACCTAGCGTTCCCTCCAGGACAGCGCTACGGAAGATGGAGGGAAATGACGAAGGGGGCAGAGGCTCATTACAGCGGAGACCTTCAGCGCTGCCTGACGGGGCTGGGGGCCCCGCTCCTATTAACGTGAAGAACCGGGCGGCTTTGCCAGTCTCTGCCTGAGGCACCAGATGCTATAAAAATCCCAGAGCGGGCGGAGGGCCGGGTCCCTGCGATTGACGTGACTTTGCTTTCCAGCCAAATGCTTGTGGGGCGCAGAGACACCAGGCCTGTGAGCGGCCCCGTAGTGCCAGGGAGAAGAGAAACAGACTCCACGTGCAAATCCCGCAGCAGGCTCCCGGCAGGATCGGGCCCTTCTCTCGCACGGGACGTTGCTGAGCTCCGCACGCACGCCTGCCCCCATCGCTTTGTGTCCTCGGCCCGCGCTCCAACCCCGCTCTGCCCCTCCCCTCTCGGGCATTTCCAAAGCCACCGGTACCTCGGCCACTTCTCGCAGGCCTTTCAGCATGAAGCCAAAGTGACGGATGGTGGCCTCCAGGAACCTGGGCACCAGGCAGAAGCAGACGTGCAGAGGCAGCTTCTGCTTCAGGGCCAGGCGCTGGGCATACAGGAAAGCCCAGTTATCTGGAGAGAGAGAGAGAGCGTGTGATTGTGTTAGACGGACACGCTGCATTGCTACAGAACAGCCTGGCCCATGCTCGTCCCATGCTTCAGGCCCAGGACTAGAAGCCAGGAGACCTGGGCTTCATTGCTGCCCAGGGTGCTGAAATGAGCGGCCCTGTGCCTCAGTTTCCCCATCTGTAAAATGGAGCTATTGCTATTGACACACCAGGGGTGTCAAGCACCTAGCAGTGTTGAAGCACAACCCCCCTTCCCGGCGGCCTCGCCCCAGCTCGCAGCGTGGGGGGAGCCGAGCTGCAGAGCAGGGAAGGTCTGGCTGAAGCCACAAACTCCAAAGAGGCGGCCGCACACGCCGGCCCAGAACCCCAGGCTCTAGCCAGGCCTGTTGGCGAGGGGACTTGCCCAAAAGAATTGTGCTAGGCCGTTACCCTGGACGGGGAGCCCGGCACAGTCTGCAGCAGCCGGGACCAGGGATCCCAACCGGTGCCATCGAGGTCTCAACTGCACGACCTCGCTGCGGCTCTCGGGTTGAGGGGGAGGGGACAGGCCCGTATTCCCCCCCGCATCCTGTTCCCGGGGCGGGACGGGCTCGTACCTTGCACCCTCTGGTCTCGAGACATCCAGTACACGACGCCCTGGGCGGCGTCCTTGAGGTCGGAGCCCTGCGAGACAAGACGCACTCGCTTCTTGTTGTACTTGAACTCCTGCACCGAGGGGGCGGCCCGCAGCCGGGCCTGCCTCAGGGCTGCCCCCAGGCTCCCAACGCCTTCCCCCTCCCCTTCCTTCCTCCTCTTCTTAGCCACGGCCAACACCTCTGCCCCGCTGGGCTCCGCCGGCACCTTCCCTTTGCCTTTCAGCCGGCCCTGGGGCTTCGGGGCTCCGGTCCTCACTGAAGCCCTGCCGCTAGCAGGCTTGGCTGGGATCTCCTCCGCCCCACGGGCCTGCCGCTTCCTTCGCTCCTGCGACATGCTGGCTGCCGGCTGGCGGGACCACAGCCACGCCGGCCAGATGCAGGAGGAGACGGCTCCAGCCGGCCTTCCCAGCAGCAGCTTGTGGGCGTGCAACTATCTGTGGACAGAGAAACACAGGCCCCCGCCCCCCTTTGTCAGCCTCCCCTTGGAAAGGCTCGGGAGACAATCGCTCGTGTGTTTCCCTGAAGCCTTCTGCTGCTACTAGCAGTTGGCCAGGGGCGTGCTGGGCCCCCAACAGGAATCGAGTAGCTTACCTTCCTTACAGCATCTCTCAGACTCAAAGATCCCTAAGCACTTGATCAACCGTGCACAGAAGAATCACTCCCCCCCCCATGCTGCAGCGGCAGCCACCTCTGGGTTGGAGCCTGGCCGCTGTTTAACGCTGCCCGGCCGTTAGGCCAGGAAGCAGAGGATATCGCGCCCCGTCGAAGCTGGCGGGGTAGCGGCGATGGGCAGATTGCAGGAATTTGGACATGCCGTCAGGGAGCCGCCTGCCATGGAGGCAAGATGTGACGGCCTCTTTAATGACCGCACGAGGTGAGGTCCGGGCCTGGCTTTTCAGTGGAAGCACGGCGGTCCAGCACTATCGCCCCTCGGCGCAGCAGGCGGGGGTACGGGTTCCCTATGGAGTGTCCTCTACAGAATCCCAGCCCCCCCCGCCGCGCCCTGCCCTGCCCTCGTGCAGCCTGCGAGGTCGAGCGCGGTCGCCCCAGGAGGGGGGCAGCCAGTCCGCTTCCTCCTGCGTGGTGCTGACGGGCTCCAACGGGGGCTGCTCCGCCCCGTCACTGAACATACAAGCTCGCAAATTCAAGGGGGAAAAAATATGACGCTGCTGCATCTCTGGGACTTGCCTGATGGGAGATGCCCCTGGCCCGCAGCCAGCCTCAGCTGCCCTAGGTGCAAGCTGCAGAGATCCTACAGCTCGTGGCATGTCACACGCCAGCGGGCGCCAAGCCAGAAGCCCCTGGGATCCAGAGGCAGCAGGCCGAGACCTGTCAGCGGCTGCACCCAGAGCTTCGGTTTTCAGGCCTGCCTTGTTGCCATCTCTTGGGCGCCTGAGGTTTTTCTTCAAGTCAAACCAATCTCACCTGGCCCTGGCCACTGGCGGAAGACAGGACGCTGGGCTAGGATGGACCAGATCCTGGAGTCATGGGATCAGGGGAGACTCTCAGCTTGCATTAATCGAAAGGGGGACGGCTCTGGCCTTTGGGATTGTAGGAAAGAGTTTGAAAAGAGGCTGCCTGGTGGCTCCAGCCCCCCAAGGGAAACCACAGAACCACACTGAGGGGCGGGACTGAGGGTTTTTGACTGGCTGGACTGGGGGATGCTGGGACCAGCAGCTCTCCCCGTGCTAGGAAACTCGCCTTCAAAACAAAGGCTGGGGCTGGGACTGGGGTGCAGGAGCCTGTTCGGGTTTTCGGTGCTTGTCCACACAGGGCGTGATTCTGGAGCCGCGGCTAGTGAGTCGCTCTGCCCGATGGACGCCTGCCGCAGCCACGGGTAACTCCGGGATCACAGCCCTTCGCTCATCTGCTTTCCGTTCACATGGGCACCTTGGTCCTGACGGCCCCTCACTGGGCCTGTCCCTGCGGGGGCTGGGTGCCTGGCCTGGGGCAGCGAGACGGAGGGACAGCGAGACAGACAGACAGACGGCGGCGGGGCAGGAAGATGGATCGGTGGCAGCAGCAGGGCAGCAAGACCAAGGGCACAGGTAGGTGGTGGCAGGACAGCGAGGGACAGGGGGCGGCAGGACAGGGGGACAAAGGGACGGACGGGTGGCAGCGGGGCAGGTGCAGGGACCACGCGTGGTGGGGCCAGGGATCCGGGCCACGGACCCAGGCCGGGGGAGGTGGCAGCGGAGCCGGGGCTGGGCGGCGGACTCGCCCCCGGGGCTGGGTTTGCCCGGCGAGCCCTGGGCTCGCTGCTTTGGGCGGCAGGGACCGATGCGGGGGGGGGCTCGATCCTGCAGCGGACACAGCCCCGGGGAGAGGCTCGCCCCCCCCCAGCCCGCCTGGCCCCGCAGCCGATCCGATCCTCACCTCCGCGGGGCTCCGGGACCCGCTGCTCCGCTTCCTCCCGCTTACACAACCGGGCGGGGCGGGGCGGGGCGGGGAGGCGGCCGCTGCGAGCCGCGTGTGTGGACGCTCGGGGCGGGGCCGGGCCGGGCCAGCCCCCGGGAGAGGAGCAGCCCCGGCCAGCTCGGTTCGCAGCACGGCCGGGCAGTGTCCGCAGCGGGCCGGAGCCGCGGGGCCGAGGCCGGGGATCTCCCGGGTCCCAGCAGCGCCGCTTCCTTCTGCTGGGAGCCCGGCGGGAGCAGGGCGGGATAGAACAGCTCTGGGTGATTGTGCGCCGTCGGGGCAATTCATGGAAGTCCTCCCCCCCCCTGCCCCGGACAATTCATGGAGGTGTGTCCCCCCCCTGCCCTGGACAATTCATTGAGGTGCCCCCCACCCGGACAATTCATGGAGGTTCTCCCCCCCCCGGACAATTAATGCCCCCCCGGCCTGGACAATTAATTGAGGTGTGTCCCCCCCCCCCACCCTGGACAATCCATGGAGGTGTGTCTCCCCCCCCCCTGCCCCGGACAATTCATGGAGGTTCCCCCCCCCCCCCGGACAATTCATGGAGGTTCCCCCCCCCCCGTCCTGGACAATCCATGGAGGTTCCCCCCCTGCCCCGGACAATCCATGGAGGTTCGCCCCCCCCGGACAATCCATGGAGGTTCCCCCCCCCCCCCCCTGGACAATCCATGGAGGTTCCCCTCTCGCCCCCCGTGCTGTCACCGCTGGCTCCCGTACCCTCGGGGCGGTCTCAGACCCCTGCACCACCCAGCGATGTCCAGCGACTTTGACACTTTCTCTTAGGGCGAAGTGGGAATACAACTTTGGCGCGACCTCGCCCGGGACTTGTTGGGGGCTGGGCTGATACGCAGAGAACCCTGCCCCCAGGACGTTACAAAGGAAGGGGGGTGGCCACGTTTCTCACTACCTAACCCCCGTGTGGTGCCTCTCTTGTGCACCTCGGCGGTGTGGGAGATTTCCCATGACAAGGCCGGGCCCTGTTTGCCGATACACCACAATTCCCTGGCAAAAGGCGTCACCTGGTCCCAGGAACGTCAATTCAAAGGCCTGGAGAGGGGCAGATGCAGAGCAAGCGCAGGGACGGGCGAAGGGAGGAAGATCTCCAGGGAGGCAGCGAGGAGTCAAAGGGAGCAGAGCGTACCTGTTCACCACAAGGTCCCTGGACCGGACCCCAGAGGGGAGGGCGGGCCTGGGCTCCCCTCCTGATGACTGAGAACGGTGGTGTGCGACCCCCCTGACGCCAAGGGAGCAGGGTTGCTGAGTACGGAGCCAGGCCTCCAGCGCTGACGTCCCGCGAGGGAGGATGCCACTGGGACTGCCCCCCTGCACAGCTCCGGAAGGGGCAGCGAGTTAGGGCTCCGTGTTTCAGCCAGAAGGGGCCTGGCCGGAGGGGCTCAGCAGTGGCCTGGCCGGAGGAAAGAGCTGCTGGGCTGGGTCCTGCCACGAGGGGGTGACTCCACCCTTCTACGGGGACCCTGTGCCACAAGCTGGTTTATGCTGCAATTACCGTATTCATGGCACGGTAAAGAAATCTGACGTCCAGGATTTACGGTGACCAAATCAAGTCCTCTTCACCCAGGACAAACAATGCAAAAATACGACTGTCAGCTCTCTTCCTCCTCCATCTCCTTGTCCAGCTGTCTGCTACAGCCACCCGCATCTTACTTCCCCCGGGAAGCTGTGCCCAGCGCCCTTGGCTTTGCTGCTCAGGAGAGGACACCAGGTGGGAAGCGAAGGGCTCTTCCCGTGACAAATTCTGCCGACGCTGCGCTGTCCTTTGCAGCGCTGCTAACATGCAGCCCCGGTCGGGTTTTGTTGCATTGGCTGTTTCCGTGGTGTAACGGCAGAGAGAAAACACGGGACCGCACCGATTCATTTGCGTTTGGTCTCCCGGCTCCTTCATGAGGATCCGAAAACAGAGCCGTGAACATTTGATGTGGCGGAAGCTCAACACAACTAGTGATTTGGGGTGCATCTGATTTTGGGGGGGCCCAACTTGGGGCATCTTAAAGCAGAAGGTTCTGAAAACCAGGCCCCCTTTAAGCTGCCTTTGGTTGGCCACCCAAAAATTAAGGCCTCCCAGATCACCCG
Organism: Emydura macquarii macquarii; assembly: GCF_026122565.2. NCBI lineage: Eukaryota > Metazoa > Chordata > Testudines > Chelidae > Emydura > Emydura macquarii. The sequence goes on along the minus strand of NW_027132502.1, from coordinate 2,772,788 downwards.
TCCCTTCTAAAAAACACCAGGCTGATACTTACCTGGGAGAGCGAAAGGGAGACGCTCTGAGGGCAGACAGAGGAACTGCAGCCCCTAACCCCTCTCAGATCTCATTTCTCTGGGCTGTGTTACTCTCTTTTTACTGGCCATGACACAAGTCTGTATCAAACTTCCTCATCCAGAGGGACAGTCCAAGGGCTTTATGCTTTTTCTTTCCCTTGCAGCTTACCCCAGCTGCCATCATGTTGTTATAGCAGGCGTCCTGCTTGCTGTGTGACCCTGAGCACATCCACGGGGTCATTTTGTCCTACGGGACCATTGCTTTGGAGAGTCTCCATTTTTTGGTGGCCAACTTAAGACACCTTGGTCCTGATTCGCAGAGGGGCTGAGCACTTGCACAAGTTCCCCTGAGCTCCTCTTGGGACAGTCACACCTGAAGAGTCTCAAATCTCAACCCTAAAAACAGGACCCCCCAAATCAGAGTTCACTTGAAAATGCTGGCCTCAACTTCTTTCTGCCTCAGTTTCCTTAGCTGTACATTAGCGGGAATGACTCTGGTCCACTTTCCATGGCTGGAACCTGCTATAGAAGTACTCAGAAGGGTGTGATCATCATCAGGAAGAATTTGTAGGGATTGAGAAGATAACGTCATTTCCGAGGGCCGTATCTTATGTCCTGGATACACACAAACATGAACACAGCCCTTTGTCATGGGCACCGACATGCTTGCAATGAGAAACCTGAGAGACCTTATAATGAGGGAGGTTTGTTTTCTATGGGCTAGAGCAGGGGAGTCAGGACCCCTGGGTTCTGTTGCGAGCTCCAGGAGGGGACTGGGGTCGAGTGGGTTAGGGGGGCTGGGAGTCAGGACTCTTTGGTTCTATTCCCAGCTCTCTTACTGACTCACTGAATGACCTGGGGCAAAGTCACTTTGCTGCTTTGTGCCTCAGTTTCCCCATCTGAATTGCAGCGGATTCTGAACATCCCCAAAGTTCAAGAATGGTTGGAGATTGGCTTTTCGGTCCATTCGGTAGCGACGAGTCAGCCGCAAAGCACGGAGCAGCTTCAAGATCCAAACATACCTGCAATTCAGGCGCTTTGGTTCTGGCCGACTTCCACCAATGACCTTGACGGGCCCAGTGCCCAGCGCATCCCACTTGGCGTGTTCCCTGGGCTGAAATGGAGGAAGAGGAAATTGAGAGAAAAAAAAAAACCCAGCGGGAATGGAGCGGCCCAGCTGCAGCCTGCCTGGGGGCAAGAAGCATTGAAGTGGTGCCAACAGCCCAGGGAGATGTCCTGTGTGCAGCCCTGCATGTCACGGCGCTGGGAATGAGGAACCCGTGCGAGGAGCGGCTCTTACCATAATAGCAGCTTTCAGTCATGAGGGGCCCTGGGGAAGAGATGTCTGTAAAAAGCACCTGAGGGGAAAGCCCCACAGCTGGGCTCACTGGTTAGCTACAGGCTGCAGTCAGCTTGGCTGGAAGCACACGGCGGCTCTCACATTCACGGAGCACCCCGGAAAACTCCTAGGGGACCAGGGCTCAGACCCGCAGTTGGGGCCGGATTCCCCCGGGCTCAGACCCGCAGTCGGGGCCGGATTCCCCCGGGCTCAGACCCGCAGTCGGGGCCGGATTCCCCCGGGCTCAGACCCGCAGTCGGGGCCGGATTCCCCCGGGCTCAGACCTGCAGTCGGGGCCGGATTCCCCCGGGCTCAGACCCGCAGTCGGGGCCGGATTCCCCCGGGCTCAGACCCGCAGTCGGGGCAGGTTCCCCAGGGCTCAGACCCGCAGTCGGGGCCGGATTCCCCAGGGCTCAGACCCGCAGTCGGGGCGGAAGCTGAGCCTCTCTGTAGGCTGCTGAAGAAGGGCTGCCCAGCTTGCGAGCAGAGACAGGGAAGGGGCGTGAGGCCAGGTGGGGAGGAGCCCTGCGGGCAGTGAGGCAGGGTTGGGGCTGTGAAGGCAGGAATAGGACATTGCTGGCAGTTCCCCTTTCTAAAGGGTGGGACCGGGGTCCGGGGAGTCCCCGTCTGGGCGTGCAGGGAGAGGCGTGCATTTCTGGGGGTGTTAATGGTTGAACTTTTCCACCTAAAATTATCACCCGCAGGGAGGCAGAAGAGCAGAGGGGCGAGAATAAGGTCAAAAGCCGGACTAGAAATCCCGGGTTGAGGATGTTTTTGAAATCTCCTGATCTGTGAGGCCAAGTTCTGACCCGTGATGCTGGAGCTCTGGGGGCTGCTTCTGTTGCACCCTCCGCTCCAGCTGTCGCCTCCCACCACCCCATCCAGGCTTGGCTTCCCCTCAGGACGAGTCGGCCCGCATCATGGATAACGATCTCTGGATCGTGCTCTTCCCAACATGGCGCTCTTCTTTTCTCGCGGACAGTTCCCGGTGCCAGGGTGGGACTCTGTTCCTCAGATCCAGCCTGCTCCCCTGCAGCCATTTGGCGGCGTCACAAGCCACTGCTGGCAGCTTTGTTGTTTACATGCGTTTCCAATTAACCACGCTGAAACAGAGGGCAAACGGGGGGCCGAATCCTCGACTGCCGTAAATCAGAGGAACATTAAAGTCACTGCAGCTGCGTTGATCAGCGCCAGCAGAGGACCTAGCCCCCTCTGCGTGCAGTGTCTGTGTCAGAGGCCTCACGCGGTGGTGGGTGACTGTAATAAAGGATATCAAGCCAGCATCACGCATGCATTGTGGCTGGGGCTTTCATGCTCCTCTGTGTCCTTTTTAAAAGGACGTTTGAGAGGCAAACAGCACAGATTATTTAACAATCCACCCTCCTCCACAGCCTGGTCAGCGCAGGGCTTTTCCTGCTTCGTCCCTGTCTAATCCCCTCTGTTCGTTGGCTCTCCCGTGGTTTAACTCCCAGCTTGGAAATCGACCTAATGTATAGCCACAATCTTCCATTGCTCTGCGTTATCTCCACACGAGTAGGACTTTGCTGGCGTGGCTATCCCAGCCAACCAAAGCACCACCGATGGAGATGCAGTTTATACCAGCAAAGCTGTGTTTTTGTTGGCATAGCTCGTTCCACCCCAAGCGAAACCAGCTAGACCAGTAAAGGCCCAGTTTTGCCAGAATAGGTGTGTCTACACCAGGGACGTCTGCTGGCACAGCTTTTGGGTGGAGATCACGCCCAACATAGCTATGCTGGCAGAAGACTGTCATATAGACATAGCCTCAGCCCTAATCTTTCCCTGTAAAGTAATTCCTTCTGTCCCTTTCTCTGAACTCCCTCTAATATTTTGCATGAATGTTGCTCCTTTTATTCGAGGTCAAAGGCTGGTCAGAAAATATGGTATGGTTTTGTTTTATTCCCTGTGGAATTTTTTAATATTTTTGTTGAAAAACTGAATACCTGGAAAAACCGATTTTTTTGGTGTCTGGGCATGGAAACTAGTCAGCCCAAACCGAAATTATGCAGCCAAACACTTTGAAAAACCAAATAATTTCCAGCTGAAAACTGCCGACACGTTTCAGCGTCCCAGCAAATCATCAAGTATTTTTCGAGGAAAGTTGATGCTGCCTGGGAAAATTTGTGTTGAGGCAAAACCCCAATTTTCCAGCGAAGAAAAGGTTTGACTGGAAATTTTCAACCTGCCCCGCTGAGGAGCTCGATGCATTTTACAGATGGGGAAACTGAGGCCAGGGTCCCCCAGTGAGCCGTCTTGTCTACACTAGAAAAGGACGAGCAACTCTTTCTAGTGTAGACACAGCTTATACTGACCAAAAAGTGCTTGTGTGTGTGTTGCATGTACAGTTTCCTGAGCTAAATAAGCGCTGTTGGCACAATGACTTGATGCCGATATAAAAAGTGTCACCAAAAAAGATCAGATCCCTACTTGACATTATCAGACCAGCAAGTGTGTCTGGCGTAGACCTGGCTGTGGTATCAGAGTTCAGGTAAGAACCCAGCTCTCCTGGCTTCCAGACTGCTCGTAAGTGTCTAGTAAGACCAGAGTCCCCAGATGGGGGTGGGGGAAAGGGTACACTTTACCAGGGCCCGGAGGCCCTGGGGGTCCCGGCCCAGGCTGCAACCCCTATTGCAAACTTTTCATGGCTCATAAGATTGTATGTGTGGGACGAGGGATTGTGGGATGTGTGTGGGAGGGGGCCTGTGTTACAAGTTTGTACTGGGCCTGAAAACTATATGCTTGGGCCCTGAGGAAGGCTAGTAAGTCTAGTAAGTGGCCCCGTTGGGATGCACTGATGCGTCCAGAAAGGCACCTCCATGTCTCATTAGTGCTGCATATCTGTCACTCATCTCCCTCTGAATTCAGACCTTTGGAAAGGAGATACTCCGGGGGGGGGGGGGGGGGGGGACACGGGTGGATCAGGATAACCGTGCAGGGGGTGTCTGTGCCTCGCCCACATCCAGGACGGTTCTGCTGCTATGTCCTTTGAGAGCACCACGACTATCCCTCCCCGCCCCGCACCCTCAGCTGACCTTCAATCCTTAAAGGGACAGGGCAAGGTGAATCTAAACTCACTGGTCCCTCATGTGCGCTGCCTTTGCGGCTGGGTGTGACTTGGTTCAACTCGCCTATCGGGTCAGCTGCCAGGACAAAAATCCACTTGAGCGCTCCAGCTCCAAAAAGCGAAGTGAACCAGGAAGCCACGCTGCTAAAGTAAACAGCCAGCGTGGCCTCCCAGCAGGGTGTTCCCTGGACGACTACCGGCGCATATCACGCTCCTGCCCCTCGCCCGTGCAGGCAGGGCATGCCACAGACGTGCTAGGATGGGCTGGCGAGGGTCACGGGGGCTGGTTTTGCTCCTGGCTTTTCTGCTACACACTGAGTGGACCCTGAGAGCAAATGCTGCTGGTAAGAGACTTGGGTCTGTGTTACCTTGTTGTGTCTCGTCGGGGCAGGGTGGGAAAAGGGGGGGGGTGGATGCAGTTCGATATGGTCTCACTTGTACGTGGTGCTCAGGAGGCCCCTCTAATTCTGCATACCCCCCCCCCCCCCCCCCCGCAGGTATCTGCATGATGCCCGCCGGTGCATGCCAGAGGGGCTCTTTTCTGCCCTGCTCTGTGATGAAACACTAGAGCCAAAGTGCTGCCTGTCTGTGCGTTTATTCATTCGGAGATCGGCTTTTACTGATTCCTTGGCACCAGGTGACCAAGGCAGCATGTCATTATCCGCGAGAGAAGCTAGGATAGGGTGAAAATCAGGGAGGCCAGGACAGGATCTTGGACTGCGAGTGGCTGGAATGTCACTCACCTTGCACTAGAATGTCAGGAGGAAAGCGATACAACACCATCAGTCTGTCTGTCTGCCGACATCCCTCTCCTGTAGGGTATTCTGCCCCTACACAGGGGCCTAGTCTGATCTCACCAGGGTCAATCCGGAGTAATTCCACTGACATCTGTGGTGTTGCACCCTCTGCATGTGATCAGACCCAGGCCCGCGGGGCTAGAACATCAGAGCAGAGATCCGCCAGTGTGACTAGGAGAGCAGAATTTCGCTTTCCGGCTCCATGCTGAAGGGATCATTTAAACAAGACTTGTAAGGTATACGGGAGCCTGTCGGATTCCGGGGGACGGAAGAGCTGTCGGTCGATCTGGCATTGGGCTTATTCATGTTAATTAAAAGCAGCGACTCATCTGCTCAGGTGCCCAGCCCCCGCCATCGACGTCACTGGAGTTACTCCTCGTTAACGTGGGTATAATAGTGAGATTCAGACCAGGGCCAGTTTCTTTCATTCATACGACTCAGAGCAATTAACCACACCTACCTCTTGCACAGCACGTTTCATCCTTCGCGTTCAAAGTGCTTTGCAAAGAAGGTCACTATCATTATCCCCATATTACGGATGGGGAAACTGAGGCACCGGGTGCGGGCAGGGTGGCGTAAATGTCAAAGGGCTCCCTCTGTTGGCTGATGTAATGCCCGAGATGTGGCACCTGTTTATTAATTGAATTATTACCAGGCTGGGTATCTTGGTGATCCAGGCAGCAGATCTTGGAAAAAGCAGCCTTTGATTAAAAGCTGACTGCGGTTTAGGTTCCATGCAAGCTTCCTTCCTCTAAAAAGTATGTAACAAACCGCTCTGAGCTGGTGGCACCGTGCAGCTATGAGGAAGTGTGACCAGGCAGGTGGTGCCTGGGCTCCCGGATGTCTGAGCAAGTCCCTCTTCCATTCTGAGTAGTTAGTTAGTTCCCATGCTATTGCATGGACGGTGTAGGGGCCACCAGTGCCTCCATGTTCTGTCCTGAGCCAAACGTGGGGTGTTATGGGGTTGTGTTTGAGGTCTTCCAGGGGCTCTTTTCTATATTGCTTTCATTGGGTCAAAGTCACAGTCACAGACTGCGTGACACTACCAGACGTTAGGAAGTGTATTTTAGACATTTGCCTGGATGATAAGAACCGCACCAACATCGATTTTTCTAACCACGTCGTGCTACGCTGGCGAATCAGTGCTTGCAGCACGGAGAGTCCTGGAAAGCTCAGTGTCCAAAAGTTGGTCCAAAAATGAGTTGAGGTAAAGCAAAAATTCCTCCCATGAGTGACTTCGAACGTGCTGCAGGCGCTAGCGTCAGAGTGGGCAGCCACCTGATTGAGATGGTCGGTGATTTCACCTCCCTTGACTCTGTTGTGGATAACGTGGCATCGAGAAAGAACTCGAAGCCCACACTGTGACAGCGTGGTCAGTAATGAGGGGGGAGTGCCTCATCAAGAATGTCTTTCACAAACCATCACCCTGGTAAATAAGTAGAGAGATGAAGATTCATAGATTCCAAGGCCAGAAGGGACCATTGTGATCATCTGGCCTGACCTGCTGTATAACACAGGCCAGAGGACGTCCCCAAAATAATTCCTAGAGCAGATCTTTCATGAGGAATGCAATGCTTTGGTGGTCAGCAGCCTGACTGCGGGGCTGAAACATGGCCCCTCGCTGTCAAGATTGAAACGGAGTTGGACGCCAGAGAGGAAGCTTCTCTGAATGATGGAAAACATCAAATGATTTGAATTCATGTTGAATGAAGAGATTCATCTTCTACCTACACAGGTCCCGCTTTCTCAGCTGGTTGCTCAGGGGTCTCTTAGACATTTGCTCTGAATACTCACCAATTTATCGATTAAAGGGTTAAAAGCTGGCTAACTGATAGATCTCAAAAAGAGGAATCATCACTGAGTGGGTGTTTTTAATGTGGCCCAGCAGAGATTGGTTCTTGGCCCTATGCTATTGAACATTTTTATTAATCACCTGGAAGAAATCATAAAATCATCACTAATAAAGTTTGCAGATGACACAAAAATTGGGGGAGTGGGAAATAATGAAGAGGACGGATCATTGATACAGAGCGATTTGGAGCGCTTGGTAATCTGGGCACAAGCAAACAATATGCATTTTAGTACAGCTAACCGTAAACGTATGTATCATGGAACAAAGAATGTAGGGCACACTTACCGAATGGGGGGTTCTGTCCTGGGAAGCAGTGATTCCGGAAAAGATTTGGGGATTGTGGTGAATAATCAGCTGAACATCAGCTCCCAGGGTGACACTGTGGCCAACAGGGCTAATGCAATCTTGGGATGCACAAACAGGGGAATCTCGAGTAGGAGCAGAGAGGTTATTTTATCTCTGTATTTGGCACTGGGTGCCCACTTCTGGAATACTGTGTCCAGTTCTGGTACCCACAATTCAAGAAGGATGTTGATAAATTGGAGAGGGGTTCAGAGAAGAGCCACGAGAATGATTAAAGGATTAGAAACCCTGCCTTGTAGTGATAGACTCAAAGAGTTCAATCTATTTACTTAACAAAGAGAAGGGGAAGGGGTGACTTGATAACAGACTATAAAGACCTGCACGGGGAACACACATTTAACGATGGTCTCTTCAGTCTAGCACAGAAAGGGCTAACATGATCCAATGGTTGGATATTGAAGCTAGACAAATTCAGCCTGGAAATATGGTGTGAATTTTTAACAATGAGGGTAATTAACTAATGGAACAATTTAGAAAGGGTTGTGATGGAGAATCAACCACAGGCAATTTTCCAATCAAATGTGGATGTTCTTCCAAAAGCTCTGCTCTAGGAATTATCTCGGGGCAGGTCTCTGGCCTGCGTGATACAGGAAGTCAGACAAGACAATCACAATGGGCCCTTCTGGCCTTGGAATCTATGAAGAAAATAAAACCATGAAAAAACTGCCCTGAAAGAATCATCTTCAACTTTGATCCAGGACAGAAAAGACGCCCTGGAAGATGGGAAATTATCAGTAGGGCTGATTGTCTGAGTTTAGATGGAACAGAGGAGCCAAAGGTGTTAACATAACTCAGTCACCGGCCAACATTAAACAGTGGTAAAGAAGGTTCCGTATTTGGTATACAGAGACCTCAGCCTGCAGGGCACCTGGCCAACACATCATTAAACATCCGTTTAACCCTTTATTAAAGAGATAGAAAAAAGGAAAAATAGGTAAGGTCTTTGAAATCTGAAGTGTTAAATGCGGCTTTCTTTTTAACAGCATCCATTGTTCCTTTTCCCTTCGCTGGAGAGAGTTTTAGAAGGAAAAAGGCCCTTGTTTGGCATCTCTTCGATGGTAATAACGATCCTCAGGGGAAAGAGAAGCTAGTTGAGACAGGCCAGAGTTGTTGTGGTTGCTGTGGTCGCTCAAGTCTGAGCTTGCTTCCTTTAAGACAAACCAAGGGAAATACACACAAAAGGGGAGGGAAAAGAACAGCAAAACATACGGTCTTGGCTGGCTAAACCAGACTTTTATTAGAGAGAAGGAGACCCCAGCATCAGCCGAGGACATCACAAGAGCCAGCGTCACCCCTCGCCCAGCGAGAACAATGGGGATACCCGCAGCTAATCCTCTCACAACTTGCCCGGTTGCGGCCACCGCAGGGGTGGCCATCACCACCGCAGCCGTGACAAAGACGGGCGCCGTCGTGCCCAGCAGCCTACCCACGGCTACCGCCAGGGCCGCTGGCTTAGCAACGGAGACGCTGACCCCTGTCCTTGTGGCAGTTACCGGGGAGGAGCTGTCAGGAACCGCGGGTGGAGCTGGAGCTGCCGGGGTGCCTGTCCTCACCACCTTCCCGCTGCCGCTTCCCGCATCTCGCCGCAGGGGTAACCCCCTTCCTCTCCGAGCACGCGGGGCCACGCGCGGCTGCACGGCCACCGGCTCAGCCCCTTTCTAGGGGCATTCAAAGCCACACCCGAGGACGTGTCCTTTGCGGCACAGGGAGCCGGCGCGGCGCCCAGTGGATGGGGCGCTGCACGGGGAACGGGGGCACCTGGACTCCAGTCACTGTGACCACGGCCCGGTCCCTGCCGCCAGGGTGATGGGCCAATCCCCGCCGCGCCGGGCACGGGTGCTGGGAGGCTTGTTCTATGGGAGCGAGCCTGCAGCCGTGTCTCTTCGGGTCGGGCAGAGACGCCCTTTGCTTCGTGGGTCCAGCAGCCCTCGGCACAAAGACCCAGCTGCAGACAGAGGGGTTCGGAGGCCATCGCTATACAGAATATTAGGCCAGGGAAAGGCTCCAGAGGAGTGGGCCAGCAGGGGACGGGGATGTAAGGGAATTCAGCAGTCACAGTCCCTTTGTCCACCTCCAGAGGTACCCAAAGTCTTTACCCACCCCCCACCCGAGGCCTCCATCCCCCGGGTGGGACCCACAGGGCGCTGCCCGCTCTGGACCTCCGGCCTGGCGGGGCATGGCTCTTTGGTTCCTCGGGCCCTTCTCTTGGGACACCCGCCAAGCTGAGTCCAAAGCGTTCCCTGCCCAACCCAGTCCAGCAGGGTCCCCAGGCTCACGCCCACCCACACCCAGAAATCCTCCTGCTTCCTGCCCTCTGGGCCCTTGAGCCTCCGGGGCGTGGCAGCTCGCACGGCAGCGCTGGTGGGCTGCACTAGCGCCCGGAGAGCTCCCCAAGCCGGGCGTTACGGCTGTGGCATCGGGGTGTGTTTCTCCAGTCAGCATCACCCCCCCCAAGGCCTTGCCGGGCATCGCTGCCATAGCAACCTCAGCTACCCCCGTCCCACCAGCCCCACTGAAACAGAGACCACGACAGCAGCAGAGACCACCCTGCCCGTCTCTGTGACAACTACACCAGGTGTCACCATGGCAAGGGGGGCCCAGGCTGTAGCCGTGCAAACAGCCACAACCCTCCGTCTCTCCTCTGTCCCAGCTGAGCCCACAACCACGGGCGCCACCAGCCCTGCGGCACCAGCACAGGCCCCCACCACTGCCCCTGACTTCCTGATCCCAGCGACGACCAGAGTAGAAGGGGGGACACGTGCCGTAGAGACATCATCCCGTGGAACTGGAACTCCAGTGAGCAGCACTACAGCAGAGGGGACCGCGACAGCACACCCTGACCCCAGCATATGTGAGTACCACGCCACAGCTCACCTTCTACGTCTGCCGGGGGGTGTTCTCCTACCACCCATCACCGTGCTGTCTTAGCTTGCCTTGCCAGCTGTTTTACGGGGTGGGGGAGACATGGAGATGCCAGGCACAGAACGCCCCTGAGATGCCAACCCAGAAGTCAGGTGTTGGTTCTTCTGAAAACAATAGGCCAGGCTGTGGCTGTGCTAAGCAGCGACCTGGTGGTTTCTTTCTCCTGGTGGGTGCCGTCCGGTGCTCTGAACAGCTATGCCTCCCTAGAACGTATGAGACAAGCCCAAAAGCACCACCCCAAGGGCTGGGGGCGTTCAGGTCCTAGTTTAGGTTTTTAATTCGGTTCCCGGGCTCCGTCGCCTTCGTTGCGTGGCCCAGCACGTGACCCACATGCAGAGCAGCTGGTAAGAAGGTCTGTTGGAGAGGGGGATTGTTAGGGGCGTTGGGTTTCCTGCTAGAAAACGGCACGACCTGATGGGACCGGAATTCCTCGGCACCCCAGACGTTAGGAGCAAGGGGGTCTAACCGTGGGCCTACGTGACACTCTGGAGTGCGGTGTGTGATTAGACGGCCCTCCAGCGGCTGCACTCAGGGACCCCAGCAGCTCGGTGCTGACTGAGAAAGACGCGCCCCCCCCCTTTGCTCAAGAAGCAGGACCCTGAAATCCAGGGTTCAGCCTCTGCTTGCGGCCGTGCTCCCTGTATTCACGCAGCCGTGATTTATTACATGCGTCCCAGGTACCTGCTGAAGAGAGGAAAGCCCCCATAAAGGCCCTGTAGCGGCGGGGGCAAAGAAGGATTCTGCAGATCCTAGGACGGTTCTTCTAGGGATACAAAACAGAGCTGGGATTTCCCCAGCGACAGGCTGAGACTTACCCAGAGATGGCAAAACCGAGTTTCTTTGTAGCCAGCACAAGTGGCAGTGGGTGTTTTTTTCTCCCCAAAATAGCCTCTGAAGTTAATTTAGTCCCCGTGGCCAGGGTCTGAAGTACTCCTTGAGGCCTAGTCCCAGCTGAGAACACAGAGGCTGATGATAAAAATGCAGCATCAAAAACAACTCCTCTGAATACAGCGTCACTCAGTGCCCCCCTCCACCGCCCCCAAGACCAGTTAGAGCCGTAAATTGCCTGGGCAGCTCTTGGCCTGCCTTTGTTTGCTGCCCGGCCCAGGTGAATAGCACCTGAGGCGTTCTCAGGTGGGGGAAGTGTCAGGAAGGTGAGTTCGGGGAAGTCACATGAAGTAACACAGCAACAAAGCAAACAAAACACTTGGTATGTAACAGGGGCAAAGGCAGCGCCAAAAGGGTTCTGGGTGTTGCCGGGAGGTGAGCTGCCCGGCTAACACCAACCAGCGGGAAGGCTGGGATGTGGCGCACCCCAAATAATGGATTGTGCGGAAAAGGGTGCATGGAACCCACCACAGAGGCGGTGACGTAGCTGGGAAAAGAAGAAGGCCGATCGCTGGCTCTCTGGTGAACCTCCAAAGGCTTGGAGGGGTGCAGGCCGCAAACACCGTGCTCCGGTCAGTGATAATAATACAGGAGAGCAAGCGTGGGTTGTCATGGGAACCGGAGAGGTGATTTCAGTCATTAGCGGTAGAACAGGAGCCTTGCGTTGTTGACTGTTCAAATCTCTTTACAGCGACGGGGAGGGCAGGCCAAGAATCAACAGCTCCAGCGCTTTCCCCAACTCCAAGTGAAACCCTGGCCCCACTGCCCACCACAACAGCAATGGGCACCATCAGGGTCCAGCCACGTCTGACCACAGCCATCAAAGCCACCAGCTCAGCACCAGAGACCAGCCCTGCAGCCAGCGCTGCCAGCGCACCATCGGAAACCACAGTCGCGGGCAACACAGCAACAGGCGAGAGAATCACAGCAACCTCGCGCCAGGCCGGGCCAGGTGAAATCCCAAGTGCGGCCACAAGCTCCCCAGCTCGTCTTCCCTCCCCGCCAGCTGGAACCACTGCCGACGAGGCCACCACTCTGGCAGCAGAGCCTGCCCCTCTGCTGACCCCAGCAAAGGAGGACACAGCTGGACCCACAACTGAGCCCGCTCCCACAGCAAACACACACACCACCGATGCCAGCTCTGCGGCAGCTGTGTCAACGTCTATGGCAGCAGGGAGAAGTACAACCGCACAGGACACCCTCGCACCTGCTCTAACTACACCGATAGTGGAATCTACAGCGAATGCAACCCCCGATCTGCTGAGCACCAGCTCCACAGCAGAGACCACCAGCGCCACTGCTGCTGTTGTCCTGACGCATGGAAGCACGACGACGGTGACCCTGGCCACAGCAACCCATGCTGTCCCCACGCCAGCTGACATGTCACCCATGGCAGCTTTGACCAGCGCAGCTGAAACTCCCCCCACCGCTCCTCCAACCACCACACCCCTTGAAACTACTGCAGGAAGAGAGAGACTCACAACGGCTTCTCTTGTTGTCATACCAAACAGAACCACAACTCAGGGGGCTGTCCCCACAGCAACAGAAAACAGCCGTTCCGTGAATGCCACCCTCACACTCCCAGGGGTGGATAGCACAGCAGTTGAGGTCACCAAACCGTCTGCCACCACATCCCCAATGGAAATGGCATCAGCAGTGGGCGCTAGGACAGAAACCAGCCCGGCAGCTGACAGCTCCACTAGTGTGTCACACACTGCAACAAGCGAGAGCACGACTATAGCTTCTCGCACCACGGCAGCAGCAGGGACAACTACAACTGGCACCGCCACAGCGACACATGTCACCAGCACAACAGTTAAAACCACAACCACCATCGGCACCACTGCAGTCACTCAAACAGTCCGTATGGTCACCGTCCCAGCTGGAAATACGACAGATAAACTCCCATCAGCAGCTAGCACCATAGTGGCAGCTCAGAGCTTCCCAGATAGCACCACTGCAGCAAGAAAGGACTTCACAGATCGCAACACTACAGCAACTCAGAACGTCTCAGCTAGCACCATTGCAGAACCCCAGAACGTCTCTGCTAGCAACACTGCAGCACCCCAGAACGTCTCTGCTAGCACCACTGAAGCACCCCAGAACGTCTCTGCTAGCACCACTGCAGCACCCCAGAACGTCTCTGCTAGCACCACTGCATCAACAAAGGACTTCACAGATCGCAACACTACAGCAACCCAGAACATCTCTGCTAGCGCCACTGCAGCACTCCAGAACGTCTCTGCTAGCACCACTGCAGTAACCCAGGACTTCACAGCTAGCGCCACTGCAGCACCCCAGAACGTCTCTGCTAGCGCCACTGCAGCACCCCAGAACGTCTCTGCTAACGCCACTGCAGCACCCCAGAATGTCTCTGCTAGCACCACTGCAGTAACCCAGGACTTCACAGCTAGCACCACTGCAGCACCCCAGAACGTCTCTGCTGGCGCCACTGCAGTAACCCAGTACTTCTGCTAGCAACACTGCAGCACCCCAGAACGTCTCTGCTAGCGCCACTGCAGCACCCCAGAACGTCTCTGCTAGCGCCACTGCAGCACCCCAGAACGTCTCTGCTAGCGCCACTGCAGCAACCCAGAACGTCTCTGCTAGCGCCACTGCAGCAACCCAGAACTTCACAGCTAGCACCACTGTAGAACCCCAGAACATCACTGCTAGCACCACTGCAGCACCCCAGAATGTCTCTGCTATCAACACTGCAGCACCCCAGAATGTCTCTGCTAGCACCACTGCAGCACCACAGAACGTCTCTGCTAGCACCACTGCAGTAACCCAGGACTTCACAGCTAGCGCCACTGCAGCACCCCAGAACGTCTCTGCTAGCACCACTATAGAACCCCAGAACATCTCTGCTAGCACCACTGCAGCACCCCAGAACGTCTCTGCTAGCGCCACTGCAGCACCCCAGAACGTCTCTGCTAGTGCCACTATAGAACCCCAGAACATCTCTGCTAGCACCACTACAGCACCCCAGAACGTCTCTGCTAGCGCCACTGCAGCACCCCAGAACGTCTCTGCTAGCACCACTGCAGCACCCCAGAACTTCACAGCTAGCACCACTGCAGCACCCCAGAACGTCTCTGCTAGCACCACTGCAGCACCCCAGAACGTTCAGCTAGCACCACTGCAGCACCCCAGAATTTCACTGCTGGCGCCACTGCAGCACCCCAGAACGTCTCTGCTGGCACCACTGCAGCACCCCAGGACTTCACAGCTAGCACCACTGTAGAACCCCAGAACTTCACTGCTAGCAACACTGCAGCACCCCAGAACGTCTCTGCTAGCAACACTGCAGCACCCCAGAACGTCTCTGCTAGCGCCACTGCAGCACCCCAGAACGTCTCTGCTAGCACCACTGCAGCACCCCAGAACGTCTCTGCTAGCGCCACTGCAGCATCCCAGAATGTCTCTGCTAGCACCACTGCAGTAACCCAGAACTCTCTGCTAGCACCACTGCAGCACCCCAGAACGTCTCTGCTAGCACCACTGCAGCACCCCAGAACGTCTCTGCTAGCGCCACTGCAGCACCCCAGAACGTCTCTGCTAGCACCACTGCAGTAACCCAGGACTTCACAGCTAGCACCACTGCAGCACCCCAGAACGTCTCTGCTAGCGCCACTGCAGCACCCCAGAACGTCTCTGCTAGCACCACTGCAGCACCCCAGAACGTCTCTGCTAGCACCACTGCAGTAACCCAGGACTTCACAGCTAGCACCACTGCAGCACCCCAGAACTTCACAGCTAGCACCACTGCAGCACCCCAGAACGTCTCTGCTAGCACCACTGCAGTAACCCAGGACTTCACAGCTAGCACCACTGCAGCACCCCAGAACGTCTCTGCTAGCGCCACTGCAGCACCCCAGAACGTCTCTGCTAGCACCACTGCAGTAACCCAGGACTTCACAGCTAGCACCACTGCAGCACCCCAGAACTTCACAGCTAGCACCACTGCAGCACCCCAGAACGTCTCTGCTAGCACCACTGCAGTAACCCAGGACTTCACAGCTAGCACCACTGCAGCACCCCAGAACGTCTCTGCTAGCACCACTGCAGCACCCCAGAACGTCTCTGCTTCCGCCACTGCAGCACCCCAGAACGTCTCTGCTAGCACCACTGCAGCACCCCAGAACGTCTCAGCTAGCTCCACTGCAGCACTCCAGAACGTCTCTGCTAGCACCACTGCAGTAACCCAGGACTTCACAGCTAGCACCACTGCAGCACCCCAGAACGTCTCTGCTAGCGCCACTGCAGCACCCCAGAACGTCTCTGCTAGCACCACTGCAGCACCCCAGAACGTCTCTGCTAGCGCCACTGCAGCACCCCAGAACGTCTCTGCTAGCACCACTGCAGTAACCCAGGACTTCACAGCTAGCACCACTGCAGCACCCCAGAACGTCTCTGCTAGCGCCACTGCAGCACCCCAGAACGTCTCTGCTAGCACCACTGCAGCACCCCAGAACGTCTCTGCTAGCACCACTGCAGCACCCCAGAACTTCACAGCTAGCACCACTGCAGCACTCCAGAACGTCTCTGCTAGCACCACTGCAGCACCCCAGAACGTTTCTGCTAGCACCACTGCAGCACCCCAGAACGTCTCTGCTAGCGCCACTGCAGCACCCCAGAACGTCTCTGCTAGCACCACTGCAGTAACCCAGGACTTCACAGCTAGCACCACTGCAGCACCCCAGAACGTCTCTGCTAGCGCCACTGCAGCACCCCAGAACGTCTCTGCTAGCGCCACTGCAGCACCCCAGAACGTCTCTGCTAGCACCACTGCAGTAACCCAGGACTTCACAGCTAGCACCACTGCAGCACCCCAGAACGTCTCTGCTAGCACCACTGCAGCACCCCAGAACGTCTCTGCTAGCACCACTGCAGCACCCCAGAACGTCTCTGCTAGCACCACTGCAGCACCCCAGAACTTCACAGCTAGCACCACTGCAGCACTCCAGAACGTCTCTGCTAGCACCACTGCAGTAACCCAGGACTTCACAGCTAGCACCACTGTAGAACCCCAGAACGTCTCTGCTAGCACCACTGCAGCACCCCAGAACGTTTCTGCTAGCACCACTGCAGCACCCCAGAACGTCTCTGCTAGCGCCACTGCAGCACCCCAGAACGTCTCTGCTAGCACCACTGCAGTAACCCAGGACTTCACAGCTAGCACCACTGTAGAACCCCAGAACGTCTCTGCTAGCGCCACTGCAGCACCCCAGAACGTCTCTGCTAGCAACACTGCAGCACCCCAGAACGTCTCAGCTAGCACCACTGCAGCACCCCAGAACGTCTCTGCTAGCACCACTGCAGCAACCCAGGACTTCACAGCTAGCACCACTGTAGAACCCCAGAACGTCTCTGCTAGCACCACTGCAGCACCCCAGAACATCTCTGCTAGCACCACTGCAGCACCCCAGAACGTCTCTGCTAGCACCACTGCAGAACCCCAGAACGTCTCTGCTAGCACCACTGCAGCACCCCAGAACTTCACAGCTAGCACCACTGCAGCACTCCAGAACGTCTCTGCTAGCACCACTGCAGCACCCCAGAACGTCTCTGCTAGCACCACTGCAGCACCCCAGACTTCACAGCTAGCACCACTGCAGCACCCCAGAACGTCTCTGCTAGCACCACTGCAGTAACCCAGGACTTCACAGCTAGCACCACTGCAGCACCCCAGAACGTCTCTGCTAGCACCACTGCACCACCCCAGAACGTCTCTGCTAGCACCACTGCAGCACCCCAGAACTTCACAGCTAGCACCACTGCAGCACTCCAGAACGTCTCTGCTAGCGCCACTGCAGCACCCCAGAACGTCTCTGCTAGCGCCACTGCAGCACCCCAGAACTTCTCTGCTAGCGCCACTGCAGCACCCCAGAACGTCTCTGCTAGCACCACTGCAGTAACCCAGGACTTCACAGCTAGCACCACTGCAGCACCCCAGAACGTCTCTGCTAGCGCCACTGCAGCACCCCAGAACGTCTCTGCTGGCACCACTGCAGCACCCCAGAACGTCTCTGCTAGCACCACTGCAGCACCCCAGAACTTCACAGCTAGCACCACTGCAGCACTCCAGAACGTCTCTGCTAGCACCACTGCAGTAACCCAGGACTTCACAGCTAGCACCACTGTAGAACCCCAGAACGTTTCTGCTAGCACCACTGCAGCACCCCAGAACGTCTCTGCTAGCGCCACTGCAGCACCCCAGAACGTCTCTGCTAGCACCACTGCAGTAACCCCCAGGACTTCACAGCTAGCACCACTGTAGAACCCCAGAACGTCTCTGCTAGCGCCACTGCAGCACCCCAGAACGTCTCTGCTAGCAACACTGCAGCACCCCAGAACGTCTCAGCTAGCGCCACTGCAGCAACCCAGAACGTCTCTGCTAGCACCACTGCAGCAACCCAGGACTTCACAGCTAGCACCACTGTAGAACCCCAGAACGTCTCTGCTAGCACCACTGCAGCACCCCAGAACTTCACAGCTAGCACCACTGCAGCACTCCAGAACGTCTCTGCTAGCACCACTGCAGTAACCCAGACTTCACAGCTAGCACCACTGCAGCACCCCAGAACGTCTCTGCTAGCGCCACTGCAGCACCCCAGAACGTCTCTGCTAGCACCACTGCAGTAACCCAGGACTTCACAGCTAGCACCACTGCAGTACCCCAGAACGTCTCTGCTAGCGCCACTGCAGCACCCCAGAACGTCTCTGCTAGCACCACTGCACCACCCCAGAACGTCTCTGCTAGCACCACTGCAGCACCCCAGAACTTCACAGCTAGCACCACTGCAGCACTCCAGAACGTGTCTGCTAGCGCCACTGCAGCACCCCAGAACGTCTCTGCTAGCGCCACTGCAGCACCCCAGAACGTCTCTGCTAGCACCACTGCAGTAACCCAGGACTTCACAGCTAGCACCACTGCAGCACCCCAGAACGTCTCTGCTAGCGCCACTGCAGCACCCCAGAACGTCTCTGCTAGCACCACTGCAGCACCCCAGAACGTCTCTGCTAGCACCACTGCAGCACCCCAGAACTTCACAGCTAGCACCACTGCAGCACTCCAGAACGTCTCTGCTAGCACCACTGCAGTAACCCAGGACTTCACAGCTAGCACCACTGTAGAACCCCAGAACGTTTCTGCTAGCACCACTGCAGCACCCCAGAACGTTTCTGCTAGCACCACTGCAGCACCCCAGAACGTCTCTGCTAGCACCACTGCAGCACCCCAGAACTTCACAGCTAGCACCACTGCAGCACTCCAGAACGTCTCTGCTAGCACCACTGCAGTAACCCAGGACTTCACAGCTAGCACCACTGCAGCACCCCAGAACGTCTCTGCTAGCGCCACTGCAGCACCCCAGAACGTCTCTGCTAGCACCACTGCAGTAACCCAGGACTTCACAGCTAGCACCACTGCAGTAACCCAGAACGTCTCTGCAGCGACAGGTAAGTGCTGGAGCTTCTGCGTCTGTAAGGACGTTACCGTTCTGAGATACGTGGAGGGCTAAACCTGGGGGAGGGATGCAGAGATGGAGCAAGAGGGCAGCAGGACTGGGCCGGGCGGGAACCAGGATTGCAATAGGCAATGTTTGAAGAGGCGGGATGGCAGGGTCTCGGCGTGCTTGTAACATGGTGTGGCTCGGCCTAGACAGCCCCACGTCAGGTAACGCTGCAGTCCTCCACCGTGGGAGATCAGGCATTGCAGACGGGCCCCACAAACCGCCGTATTTGGCCCAGGGTCTCACCCTGCATGCACCTTGCGCAGCCTGTCTTTGGAACGCTACACTCGGCGTTTGGCAGGAATACCAGCTTCCCTGGGGCCCTGGGGGTAAGGGGTGGCTGGGTGGGGGCGGTGGGGACAGATGGCTCTGATGGCAACTTTCTTTTGAACAGCCACGAATTCCACTGCGGGGCCTAACTCCACTGGCCTGCCCTCGGTTCCTGACGTCACAACACGTCAGGAATCAACAGCGTTGCCCACCTGCGAGCTGCCCACTGCCAATGCAGGTGAGTTACTCCTTGGGGCAAATCCTGAGCCCTGTTTGAGTGGCCAGGCTGTGGACTGGCGACCGAGGAAAGGAGCCGTCTTGCTACGCCACGCCACGCCACCCGCTGCATCCTCCGAGCTGCAGGAGCCTCTGCTCTTGAACGGCTAGTGGCTCGGGGCAGTTGCAGGCCCACCATCCTGCCCCTGCCTGGTCCCTGCTCCCCCACGCTCAGGGAGATCGGGCAGCAAGCGTTTCTGCCCCCGACAAGCCAGACGTGCCACTGGGGGCTTTGCACTTGGGTGAAAAAAACGTAGCGCTTAATCCCCCTCCCCCAGATCAGCTGTGTTGTAAATTAAGGGAGATCGTCTCTTGCTTTCCATACACCAGGAGGTCTGTTCTGCAAAACGCCATGTGCCAGAATGCCCAGATCGCTGTTGCGGCCTGTCCTTCGGGAGCCGGACGGGCGTTCCGGTGCAGTGGCGTGTGAAGGACCCTTCCAGGAGCACCCACAGTGCATTCTGGCTCTTCTTTGTTAGGACTCCCCCACTGCCATGGACGCTCGAGACACACACAGCCCCCTGTGAATGGAGGGCGGAGCTGGCCCAGCGGGCTGGGTTATGGATTAGGAAGGAGAGGCAGGGGGGTGTTGTGATAAGGGTTCAATTCCTAGGCAACTTCCTTGGGCAAGTTACATGGCCTATGTCCATGCTGCAGCTAGACACCCACACCTGGCCCGTGCCAGCTGACCTGGGCTAATGGGTTGTTAATTGCAGGGCAGACATTCAGGCTCCGCTGCAGCCTGGGCTCTGGGACCCTGTGAGGTGGGAAGGGCCCAGAGCTCAAACTGTAGCCTGAGTCCATCTACACCGCAATTTAAACAGCCCCTGAGCTCGAGTCTGAGTCAGCTGGCACGGGCCAGTCGGGGGTGTCTAGCTGCAGGGTAGACAGACCCTTAGTTGCTCTGTGCCTCAGTTTCCCATCTGGGTAGTAGTCTTGTCTTCTCTATTTAGCTTTGTGGCGGGTGCCGTCTCTTCTTATAAATATGTACAGCACCTAGAGCAGTGGCTCTCTGGTCTTGGTAGAGGCCTCTAGCTGCTACCGGCATGGAAATTATGGGTAACACAATCATCTTTTTCTCTGTCTAGTCCTAGGTGATGCTCACCTCTTCTTGTCGCTGGGCCTGACCACTTACCTGAACCTCAGCGAGCCCAACATCCGGGAGAGAGTTTTGTCTCAGGTGAGATTTCGTTGATAAAGGGGGATTTGAAATCTGACAGCCCTGCCATAAACTCTCAGTGCCATAGGACGTAGCTCGCCCAGGAGCGCCAAGGGGCTTGCCTTTAAAAGCAAAGATTGAATAGTCTGGGCTGAGCAGCCGAGAGCATTGTGACGCACTACGGGCTGTGGTCAAACAGCCGCGTAGATAATACAGGGATGACGTTACACGAAGGGTGGGACCCAAAGCCACTGAAGTCAGTGGGAGGCTTTCGTCTCTGGATCCGGCCCGAGTGGAGACGGGTGAGCGGGAGCGGGGCTGTTCAGCCTGGCCGTAGAAGGTCACACACGGCAGGGTTTTAATGCTGTCCTCATGCTCTGTGGTTTCTCCTTGCTTTCCCCTCACCCCCAGCTCGATCAAGCTCTCAAAGTGAAGTTCCCGTGCACCGGCTTCACCGTGCTGTGGAAAGGAGAGAGAGAAAAGTGAGCAGCGATTTTGCTGTCCCCCGAGGATCGACCGGCCTAATGCCGGGGTGCAAGGGCGATGGGATGAGAGCCGCGGAACGGGAGGGGCCGAGACGGCTGCTGCTGCCTGTGCTCATCAGCTCCACCTGGAGGGCTCAGATTTAACCCCCGGAGAAGAAATCTCTCTTCTGCATGCAGAGATCTAAGCATGGCTTTGTTTTGCCAGAACCCTCCTGGACTCTGTTTCTCAAAGGCAATCCCCCTTGGGAGATCCCCTGGACAGTAAGAATTCAGAGCAGACGTGAATGCCCTTCGAAGGTCACAGGGAGGATGACAAATGTCAGGTCTGGATAGTTCACCTCTCTGTCCTCTCTTCCCGTAGGAAAGGAGAAAATGATTTGAACTGCAAACTCTTGGGGGCAGGGACTGTCTCTTTCCAAATATATGTGTATCCTGGCACAAGGGGGCCCAGATCTCAGCTGCAGTCACTGGGCCGTGCTGTCATATAATCGATAATATTGGGGTCGGGTGGGGGAATGGCAAATGCAGGCTCTGGCTGCTGCTGTATCACTGGCTGTACACGTGGAGGTGAATCCTGCATGGCCAGTGTAAAAGGAATCGGTTTTTCCAAGTTACATTTATATTTTCAGTTGCATTGTCCCCCGATGGTGCAGTGGACACAGAGAAATGGAACCAGTCACCCATCAGGGGCCAAGGAAGCTAACCCGCCCAGGCCTGCACTGTCATTGTCTGGAATAAATTATGGGCTGTAAGATCTGGGCAGGTGTTTCCATGGTTCCGACTGACCCCCGGATGGGTCGGGATGTTTCCCTGTCGCTTTCCAGAATGAGTATTTGCCTGGCAAAGTGCTGGGCTGGGGCCCTGGAGATGAAAGTCTTCGGGCCACAGCTCAGAGACCAGCTGTGAGACCTTTCCCGCCCAGGGGGCGTGCGCAGAAATGTAACGTGGACCCCTTTTTGGAGGGGCACGTTCTGTGCCCGGCTGCCTCCAGCAGGACTTTGCTCTTCCTGGCCCTGGCCCCGGCAGGAGTTCGCTTTCTGACTCTGCCCCCCGTGCCTCCGGGGCCAGAGGAGTTCTATGCGTCTAACGATTATTGGGGGGGCCCGTGCCCCTGCTTTCCCGTCCTTGGGCACGCCTCCATTCCCACCCCATGCTGCCAACGTGTCTCAACCCTCGTCTGGAAGGAGAGAAAGATCTTTGCAATCTGGGGTAACAGGCAGTGGACACTATGCACCTCAGAGGGCGTCACTGGGACGTAAACGATACCTAGGCCCAGTGCGAGCCCTCCCCCGAGGGGTGAATTTCACCCCCAGCCCTTAGCCTCTTTGCCCCCTTCCTGGGGCCTGCCCTTCCAAGCAACAGTAGCGTGGAAGTGAACCAAAGAAAAATCTCTTCCTTGTTCCTCTTTGGCAGCGAACATCCAGCCGCCCCGGCGAGCCCAGCGGGCGTCACTCCAGGAAGCCGCTCTCGGTTACCGGCAGGATCTCGGCAAGGCTTGGCTGCTCTGCTTTGCCGTAACTGTTCCGGGTTACGCCTGGCCCGCTTTGACTAGCAAATGTGCTTCCCGGGTGAGGAGAGAGCCCCTGCGTCTGGCCGTGCCCAGCTCGGTCTCCCTGGCCTGCAGCTGAGCCCAGCCGGGCAGAGGATGCTCTCACCCTGTAGCCGCTGCCCAGCTCAGCCGTTTTTCCTCCTTTTCGACCCTTCTTCTGCGTTTTTCGTAGCAGGCAGCGCCTGACAGCTGCAGCCCAGCTGAAGCCGCTGGGAGCCCAACACGTCTGCGCTCCGCACCAGCGCCCCATTGAATGCAGAGGCCAATTTAGGACTTTGTCCTGATAGTCAAAACCCTCCCTAGCCACCTGCGCCACTGATTCTCCCTCTGCAGCCTCCGCCTCTCCGGCCAGCTACGCTCCCCCAGAGCTGTCGACCAGCAGGGGGAGGCTCAGAGCCCGAACTTTCCCAGCTGCTGGACCTGGACTGCGGGATTCTTTCCTGCAAGAGATGACAGCGTGGGCCTCACCGCCTCCACGACTCACTTTTCGGCGAGGCTCTTCTTCAACTAGCTCTTCGCGTGCGCGCACGCGCTCCCGGACCGACAAACACAATGCACACACCGCCACCCACAAGCAAAACATTAAACTCCCCAAGCTATTTCTCCGTCAGCCTGGGGAAGCAAGCGGTTGAGATTGTTCCTGTAGTTTCTCTTTTGACATGCTTGGGAGCTGCTCTGCGGCCGCCGGGCCATGGGCCATACCAGCACCCAGCCAGACAGTTGGCTCGGGATTGAATGGGAAGCTGATTTGACGATGCTCGTACCTATGAAGGCGAAAGCCTTTGTCCCATCAGCATGGGGAGGGATTGGGGAAGGCGGGTGGCACCAGAGTGTGAAGGATGGATTTAGTGTGATCAGCAATGATTTTAACCCTTTAAAAACAGGCACTGAATTTATATGGGGATATTCCCGGGTGCCCTGACCTGCTTGCCTTTCCCCAGTCTAATAGACTTGGCTGCTCCTGTGAGCTCAGAACAGCTAATGTATCTGCCTATTGCAGTCCCTGCTCTGCCGTAACCAGCTCATTAACCTGTCATGCCACTTGAGAGTATGAAGGAGGTGACAGAAACCCAGTTCGGCGGGATCCTTTGCTGGATTTTTCCAGTCCCAGCTGAGGAGTTTGTCCCCGTCCCCGAGGGAAATGAAGCTAGTAATTCAGTAACTGATTAATCAGCCCGATAAAAATCAAACTGACGCAATGATTAGTTAAAGCAAGTCACCCTGGCAAACGTCTCTGGCTGAAGAGAAGATTTTTAACACTCCCCTTGGTTTAAAACTTCCAGAAGAACAGGACTTTGGGGATTTCACGGCCAAATCAAACAATAATGTTGTTTTTTATTTAATCCTTAGCCTAGGGCGGATGGAAAATAAGGCCCACATTTTTAATGGTGAGAGTAATTAACCACTGGAACAACTCAGCACGGGGCGTGGTGGAAGTCTCCATCCCTGGCCATTTTTAAATCACGCTTGGCTGTTGGTCTGAAAGCTCTGCCCCAGGAATTATTTAGGGCCAGTTCTCTGGCCTGGGCTACCCAGGGGGTCAGACCAGCTGATCACAGTGGTCCCTTCTGCCGTGGGATCGAGGAAGTCTCAGTTACGCTCAGACCTCTGTGTACTGCTCAGGCTGCAAAGAGGACAGAAATGGCCCCTGAAAATGTACCCTGCACAAGGGTCTCCCTGGCCTTCCTGAGGCCTCTGCAGCAGCTCTGCTCCCAGCCCCTGGTGCAGGGAGACTTGGGGGCTGGGGCTGAGGAAGGGGGGGGGGCGTCAGAGTGCATTGCAGCTAGTCTCTGCCTCCCAGGGGCCACGAGGAAGCAGAGTGTAAATTATAGCAGCCCAGAGGCTTCTCTGACTTACACCGCCTGGCAGGGAGGTGAGCAGCCCTCGAATACAGAGAGTGCCCAGCTGTTTTAAAGCCCCGACCCAGAGTGACCGTCCTCATGAGGCGGTAATGGGCCCAGCCCCACCTGTGCCTCGCTCCGCTCTGCCCCCCAGCTGGGGACGGTTATTACAGGTCGGTCTTGCATCTAAAACCATGCCAGGGCTAGTGATAAAGAGAAGCCTCCAGAGAGCCAAAGGAGAAGGGCAGACTGGTCGGTGAGGGGACCACCGGCACATCTCGCTGTGAGCCCCGGGACCAAGGGACAGAAGAGATGACCTGGAAAGCAGCTTGGGAGCTGGCCTCAAGCAGGAGAGCCGTGGCCGGCCTGACCCAGGAGAGACAGGATTTGGGCCGGACGGGCCGGAGAGGCTGGATTCTGAAACAAATCACATCCCACAAGGGGGACCCTACCTAGAAAATCATTTGGAGGATGCCCTGGACCCCATACAGACTTCGCAGCTGCAGAGCAGCCAGCTCTGATAAATGCCGTAATGCAGCAGGCAACAACTTATATCACATGCTGTGGGGTTGCTCCGTGCTGCATCTTTCCTGGAGAGAGAGAAACATTTGGGCCAACTTCTTTCTCTCCGCCGCGGTGGAACTGCAGGCGGACCACGCCGTCCGAGGCCTGCCGCATCTGGCCTGGAAACGGAACTCCCCTGACCAACGTTGGTTGGGTAGAGCTCGGCGTGTAGCCAGTTGTCTAATTCTACAAGGGTGGAAGTCCCCAGCCTGGCCACCGATTGGAGAACGATGCTCTGCCGTGGGGAGCCTGGTGGCAGTGGAAGGGATAATGTCTGGCAATAGACAAAGCCAAGGTAACTTTAAGGCTATATGGTCCCATTTCTGGAAGTATCAGAATAATCGATTAAATTCCACCCCCATCTCCTTGCCCCATCCCCTCACTTTTTCCCTTCCCCCTTTTCCTATCTTTCAGACTTTCCTTGGGTTCGTTTTCTTTTCTTTTCTTTTCGAGAGAATAATGCTGGAGGCTGCTTTCGTGCTCTGACAAGCAGGGCTGAATAACAAACTGACCATTATCACATCAGGCAAATCTCTCCCACCAGTTAATAATGGTGTTTATGTTATTTTTTTGCCCTTACTCATGCAGAGGTTTGGTCTTAACTACCTTATTATATAATCTGATAATGGTTCTCTGCTCCAGGTTAGATTCCTTTCCTTTTCTTTGTTATCTTTATTAGCTGTGTTAAAATAATTTAAAAAAAACACCCCAGGCAAAAGGGGGGGTGTGTGATCTGGGCAGGCCCCCTGCCATGCCCCATTCAGTTCTGCCCCTCACCCCAATCCTGCCCCCAGCACAGGAATGGAGTAACTGAGAACTGGGGCCTTATTCAGTGACATGGGCTTGTCGACTGGCGACACCCTTCATCTCAAACGCCCAACGTCCAATGCTGATCCGAAGACGTCTTCCTTTTGTATTTGCTGAGCGTGCAGAGCCTCTAAAAGAAGAGCCTCTAAAACCCATGGGGTTGTGCTGATGGTGCGTCCCCAGAGAAACCCTTTCAACAGGCTGGAGCGAAACTAACAGCAGCGATGCCTCTGCACATCCTGCACCTAGACACCCACTGGCCTTTTCCCTTTACAGGGCTCAGGGAGGCGAGGCGGGGTTGCCGTGAGACTGGCGTTGGCACGCAGGTTTCCAGCTGGGAGATGGGGCAATGCGCCTGCAGCCCTCGCTGTTGTCGCCCGCCAGAGAGGTTCCCGCATATTGTGTTTTGTGCACCCCTTTTTAAACCATTCCCTTGTGGACCCCTTCCAGTCCCCATCCCCCACCGGCTGGGCAGAGCCCCCGGAAAGGTCTCTGCAGAGCAGCAGTGATCCTTAGCTGGAGAATCACTGACCTACCACATCAGATCCATGGTCCTGGGAACGAGGTGGGTGGTGGATGGATAACAGGGCTGATGCAAGGGGTTGTAGCTGGGTTTCTCTTTCACCCTTCAAGCCCGCTGTAAGCAAAGCTGCTGGTTCTGACTCTCCCATGTCGTGCTGCATATATAAAACACCGGAGACCCCTGATGTAAACTGAGGCAGAGCCTGTGTTTGCAGCCAGAAGCCTGGCTGAGTGATGCCCTCTCAGGGCCTAGGGCTGCTTGCCTGTGTTGTTTGCACTCTCTTCACCTCCTCCGCACCTTTACAGGGAAACAGCTCTGTGATGTGGGCTGGCCCTATAGCAGGTTTTCCAGGGCCCTATGCTAAGTAACACAGAGAATCACAGGACTGGAAGGGACCCCGCGAGGTCAACTTGTCCAGTCCCCTGCACGCAAGGCGGGACTAAGTACTATCTAGCCCATCCCTGACAGGTGTGTCCAACCTGCTCTTAAAACAACCAGTGACGGAGATTCCACAGCCTCCCTGGGCAATTTATTCCAGGGCTTCACCACCCGGGCAGCTAGGAAGTTTTTTCTAATGTCCAACCTAAACTTCCCTTACTATAATTCAAGCCATTGCTTCTTGTCCTGTCCTCACAGGTTAACGAGACCAATTTTTCTCCCTCCTCCTTGTAACAGCCTTTTAGGTACTTGAAAACTGTTACGTCCCCCTTCAGTCTTCTCCAGACTAAACAAACCTCCGTTTTTCAATCTTCCCTCACAGGCCATGTTTTCTAGCCCTTTCATCATTTGTGTTGCTCTTCTCCGGACTCTCTCCCATTGGTCCACATCTTTCCTGAAACGCGGTGCCCGGAACTGGCCACAATCCTCCAACTCACCGCGGAGCAGAGCGGAAGAATGACGTCTCGTGTCTTCCTTACAGCATGCCTGCTGGTGCAGCCCAGGATGTTTGCTCTGTTTCCCCCACGGTGTTACACTGTTGACGCATAGTTCGCTTGTGATCCACGCTGACCCCAGAGCCCTTTCCGCGGTGCTCCTTCCTAGGCAGTCATGGCCCATTTGGTATGTGTGCGGCTGGTTGTTCCTTCCTAAGTGGTGCACTTTGCATTTGTCCTTGTTGAATTTCAGCCATTCATTCACGTGAGGCTCTTTCCAGCGTCCGCCCCCTTTACACCTTCGTCTCCCCCTGCTCTGTGCTGACAGCATCTTCTCTGGCCGCAGGGGACCGCAGGCTGCAGGACGGCGGGTGGCTGTGGGCAGGTGTCTGTGTTCCCCTCCTTCGGGCATAGCTCAGCCGAAGAAGAAGATTGCCAATTAGCCTGGAGTCATACGCAGCAGGGATCACTCCTGCCATGCCAGTCCCCGGCCATTTCCAATGCAGGCCATGGAGGCGTATCCGGTGGGGAGGCCCAGTTCCTATTTTGCCACCCCTGTCAATCCACCAGCTCAGCCACAGCCCAGGCCCTGGTTCCAAAGGAGCCTGTGACGCCCCCTCAGTCACGCGCAAAATCCACCTCCAGGCCACCAGCCAAGACTCTGTTGCCTCTGCCCTGGGGCTTGTCCACACGGTCAGGGTACAGAGCGGCAGCGCTCTAGCCTGTTGTGCGCGGGCTGGCTGGGTGGACACTGCTCTCACCCGTTACGAGCGCCCGCCTGACGCAGCAGTGGGTCGACGAGCATTGCGGAGCCGGCCGTGTGCACAGGCAGGGTCGACCTCGTGCGTCGCATGCGGCAGGCCGGCGCGCTGTGGAGAGATGCCCCGGCTCGCTGCGCATGACGTCTCCGGCTAGCCACCCCCTAAGTATACTTGGGGGTCTAAATACAGCCCAGGACAAGGTAGGAACTTAGAACAACGTGTTTCCCTCAAACCAGCGCGTCCGTTCATTCCTAACCCGGACACAGGCCTGCAGCCAGCAGCATCTTGCTTCTGCCAGCTCGGCATGGCTGACCGTTCTAGATCACAAGAGCTGCCCAGATGCGTGCACACAGTTACTGGAAGTCACAACTGGCCTTGTGGCCTCATGACAGGAGAAAACAAGGCCCTTCTCCTGCCCCACAGGAATGCTCTGGGTCTCAGGGAAGTCCCCAGCCCATGGAGAGGATTACATTTAGCAGAGACGTGGAGATATAACCCTCTTACCCTTCGTAAAGCCAGAGGCATGCTCTGAAGATTGCTGGCAAAGAAGTCTGAGCTATCCCCCAGGGATGTTCCAGGGATGATCCACCAGTGACCTGGCGGCCCCAGGATGCGGGGGTTGCAAAAGTGTGACAATCAGAGTCCAGACACCACAAGGGGAGCAGAGAGCCTGAGCCCCAAAGAACAAACAATTGAATCGATTGTATTCAGAGCTCCTGTGAATAAATATGTCAGGCAAGGGCAGCTATGAAAGCTTGTGGTGGACGGAGCTTGCTGACCATTCGGAGCTCTGTGGACAGGGCATGGTTATGAATGTGTATGCATGTAATTGTAATTGTAATTGTGGTGCAACTTCTGGGGTGATGAACCAGTGGAAAAGGTCTGAGTGCCTGGTTTTTAAGAATTCAGGGAGATGGATTGGGGGGGTGGGGGACTCAAGACCAGAAGGGCTAATGGGGTCACCCTGCTGGGAGTAACTAGGCAGGTGAAGCCAGGCTGAGAACTTTCTGCTTGTAGGCTGGCTGTTGGTGTCAGGGCTCTGTAGGGTGGCCAGACAGCGAGTGTGAAAAATCGAGACGGAGTGAAGGGTAATAGGCGCCTATATAAGATAAAGCCCCAAATATCAGGGCTGTCCTATAAAATCAGGCCATCTGGTCACCCTAGGGCTCTGAACCATAGCAGCGTAACATTAAGGCACCTGATGTGACAAGGCAGGGGAGGACAGAATCCCTCACTGGTCTGCTTTTCCCCTCTGGCTCATCACCCCCAAAGGAGTGAAACCACAGAAACCTGCTTGGGTGCAAAGTGAACAAAAAGTTTGTTTACTAGCAGCCTCCCAGTCAGAGGTGAGGTGAGGAAGTGGTGAGGAAAAGCAAACACAGACAAGTTACACAGAAAACAAAGAAAAATGCAACCTCTGGCTTTGCACTTCTATGGTAGCTAAGTTCCCTTTTGTAATGCAAGTTATCCGCTGCTATATCTATATACATCAACAGTGCGTGCAACCGGCTGAGTCAATTGCTTGTTCTTTTGTGTTGACCCCCTGCTCTCTCCTTGGGGTGTCAGGACCCTGATTTGAGCTTCCCTCATCCCCGGCAGTGCAGAGCCGGGCAGCTGGTGTCTGGAGTGAGGAAGCAGCCAGTTCTCTTAGCATCCAGTCATTTCTGGAGTTCTTCTCTGCCGTTGAGCCTCTAGCTATCAGAGAGGCTGCAAACAGGTCCTGGTGGGGGGCCTTATCCTCGGGCAAAGTGAATGAATCCGAAAGCTCTGCCTACGCCTTGGAACACTGCCAAGAAGTTAACCCTCCCACACAACGTCCCGCCAGACTGATTTCCATGGCTGCTGAATCCCTGACGTTGGACCCCAGGCCATGGAACAGATGCAGGAGCAGTTTAACCAGGCCAGCCTGCGTCACGAAGGAAGGGAACGATTCCAAGGGCTGGCTCCGGTGCTGGCTTGAGAAGGTGACTATTCCCACGGTGCGAACTGGAGCACCTACCCTCGGCCGCTCAGCACAACTCCTGGCTGCTCAGGGGATGCGGAGCGAAGAGAGGAGCTGGCTTAGTTGTCCAGGGGTGCTTGTGTCCCTAGCAGGGACCCTCCAGTGGGGATCCCTCCTCGGGATAGGAAAACTACTCCCCGCTCAGCAAAAGGGGCGAATTCCCCACGTCTGCAGCATGGCTGTCCTGCTGGCAACAGGCCCCTGCTCTGACTCTGCCCGGCTACGCGGCCCCCCCAGCACAGTATCCGAGTCACCTTTCCTGCAGTCACACGGATGTGGACAGTAAGGCCTCGTGGGCCGAGCAGTGGGGGTCAGAGGCCAGGAAGAGCGCCTGGAGTCAGGGACCAGGAGTCGGAGCCGGAACCAGACAAGGGAGGGGGGCAGGAGGAAGCCTGGGAACAAGGCAGGTGTGACGCTGGCCTCCTAGGGGAACCATGCTGAGATAGCTTAAACAGGGCACAAGGGCAGAGAGCGGGGCAGGCAGACCCCCAGTACTGGTGGGTTTTCTGCCCTAAGATATACCAAGCCAGCAACAAACAGCTTCTGATCACCTCACTGGTTATTCAGAAGATAAAACC
The DNA here is from genome assembly GCF_026122565.2 of Emydura macquarii macquarii. Classification (NCBI taxonomy): domain Eukaryota; kingdom Metazoa; phylum Chordata; order Testudines; family Chelidae; genus Emydura; species Emydura macquarii. Next base: position 2,742,290 of record NW_027132502.1, on the reverse strand, counting down.
CAGTTCCCTTAAAGTCATCCAGCCCCGTGGCCTCCCCCCAGACAGCCAAGCCAAATAGGATGGTGATTACTGAAAATCTTTATCCATCATAGGTGAAAAAAGGTTCTGCCAATTCCAAAGGACTGGCACTTTACCAACCAGGTCAATGAATGGTTCAGATCTTACCCAAACACACGCTTAAAGCCAATGCTTATGAACTAATATTTGTTTAAAAAAAAGAAAGAGAAAGTATTGGTTTAAATATCATACACATACAGATGAGAATAAAAGTTTATAAGACAGTTTCAAACTAGAGATTATAACTGAGTTGCAAAGTTCTTAATTTGCCAATGTCTCTGGAAATTTCCCAAATCGCTTAGAGGTCATCAATCCTTGTTTAGAGCTTCCTTGTTAGAAATCCAGTCCAGAGAAACGAAGCAGGAAATGAAGACCAAATAGTCCGTGTACAGAGTCTGTATAATTCCTTCCATCAGAAATACCAGGGTGAACCAGTCTCATAACTGGGACCCTAGACTGGCGACTTGAACCTCCCTGATGAAATCCAAGCAGTCCTAAAATAAAAAGGCTCAGGACCTTTGAGTCTTTTAAAGATCCGTGACAGATATCATGGCAGGTAATCCTCGGGTGCATAATAGTAATTACTTGTGGCTTTGAATCAGCATCTCCTGTTTTCTATGCACACCGGTAACTAGCTACATTAGCACAAGGCAATCGGCAACTCACAGCCGTTCACAGGTATTTACTCCTTAGACTTTGAAGAGAAATAAAACAATAGTATCGTGCTATTCAAGTTCCAGCTCAATATTAATATGCTCTTCAACTAACAGCCTAGAGTGGCAGGCAGGAGAGCAGTTAATCTACATCGTTAACCTCTAACAAGATACAGGGAAACAACAGCCAACAGCACACTTGCACTGCAAGGCTCTAGTCTAGTCAAGGGGGGGTGCTAGTTAATTGTACCCCATCGTTCCTTCTAGCCTGGGGCCCAATGTACAGGTTGCTGCTAGAAGTCAGAGGCCTGCCCCTAGCTTCCAGCCCCTCTCACGGGTTGTTGGACATGAATACGACCTGCGCTGCCAGCAGCCGAGGCCCCATCACTCGCGCTATTTTGGCCGTGAGTGAGCAGTGGGCTGCCAGAGAGACGTGCTCAGGTGCAGGCCCACACCAGGCCCTAAGAAAGGCTCATCCTAGGAGTCTGAGGAGTTCAGGTCCCGCCTAGGGCACCATTTTGTAATGGCTACAGTGCCTGTGGGTCCATTGCACGCTCAGCTTGGGCGGCCTGGATTCTAGCAGCAGCATTTGGACAGATCTCGGCTAACGTAGGCAGGTTCTAGTCTAAAGCTCATCCGCAGGTGTCATTATTCTTTACCTGACCAGCCCACCCTTTTATAGTTCGAATACCAGAGGCTAGGCCATGGGCTATTGGATGGTTCTAAAGCCCCTAGGTCTCGAGCCAGACTGCTCCTTTCGCCAGACTTCAGTTCCCGCTGGCACGCAGTTCCATTTCTCTTTGCTGACCGCTAGTTCTCAGTGCTAGTTTGACGCGATGGGGACACACCAGGGTAGTTGACTTTCTAATACCCACTGGGAATCATGCAGCAGCTGTAATGGCTAATTGTCCCTTCCTCAGACAGCTGGCATGGTTCCTGCTGCTCTGCTCTTCCATTCGTGCGAAGCGTCTCAAAAGACACTACGGGGACCGTTCAGTCTCTTTCCCAGAGAGGCAGTTTGTGAGTTCTAGGGACTAACGTACGTGACTCTTGGAAAAGGCAGCGGTGCTTTGCTCTGCCGCTTCACCCCTTGGTGTTCTTCCACCCTCCAGTGGTGGGGGAGGGTAATGCAGCCGCTCTGAGATGGCTGTTCCCTGCCCTGTCTCTGGTTTTCAGAGGCCCTTGCCTCTTCGCCGGGGCTCTTGCCCCTCCAGTGAATGGCCAGTGTGGCGGCCCGGTCCCATGCTCAACTCCAGGCCCCAACCCAGGGACCAGACAAGTAGCACCTTGCACTTTGGCTTCAGGAAAGCTGCTAACTTCCCTGGGTCACTTCCCCATGGCCCTTGGCTTAATGTCCGCACCCTGCTCGGACAGGGGCCCTTCCTGGCCTCCCTGCCAGGGGAGGCTCTTGACTCCTGACAGCCCCGCTGGGCGTGGAAGTGCCAAGCCAAATGTCCAGTTCAATCTTCCCTGCTCCTTCTCCTAAACCCCCTTGGTTTCTGACAGCGTCCTGTCTGCTCACACACTCTGGTAGCTCCCCTCACTCCCACAACTCCAGCCACATCCTTTCTCTGGAGGGGAGGCTTCTAATAAGTCCTAGGCGGGGCCTTGATTGTCTCCAGTAGTGTTAATTAACCTGGAGTAACCCCTGCTCAGCGACCAGGGAAAAGGGACTTGCTGAGCCTGGGGCTGATATATCGGCCTACGAGCACTCTAGTCTGACCCCATCACAACCTTTAAATCTGTATGCAGTCACCTCAATAAATGGCTGGACTGGAGGAGGTGCAGAACTTGCTGGAATTAAGGCGTGTGGTGGATGCCCAGAACCTCTGAAAATCAGACCATGTTTTTAGGTGCCTAAATATGGATTTAGGCAGCTAACTTTAGGCGCCCATGTTTAAAAACGTTGGCTTAGATCACTGTGTATAATACTGTTATGCTGGCAGGTGTTAATGGTTGTCATCAAGCGAATCTTTGAGGTATAGATATTCACAGACCTCCTTAAAACTGTTGGGTGTGCTGAGCACCTTTCTTTCAGGCTAAATGGAAGGAGCCATTAGATGCCCCTTTGTGCCGTGATAGCTGGAAACACTAGGAAGCCACCACCCAAGACAATTGGCTGCATGGCCAGGACCATCAGAAGGTAAACCACAGGCTGAGGTGTTTCCCTGGGACTAGATGCAAATGCAGGGGCGAGGGGAGTGATTGGTTGCAGCTGTCTGTAGTTGTGTATATTAGATCCTGAAAGCAAAAGACACCAGAGAAGCAGTGCAGAAAGTGGCCCTCAGGGGGAGTAGGGAGACAGAGCTCCTGGGGGCATAGGACTGGCTGAAGAGGCAGGCTTGGAAATTGTGAGCAAGGAAACTGCCTGCTGCTGCTTTTTCCCACTGTATTCAGTGAAACAGGATTTGGTGGACAGTCTTTGTAAAGAAACAGAGTTGCACTAAAGCAATACCGGAATCCTATCATCCATTTCTCCTTCTATTGGAAACAGCTCAGCAGGACCTGAATATTGGCTATCCACTCGGACCAAAAAGGGCAAAATACTATTTCCATATTCTGCCTATGGCACCCACATGTTTGCTACCTGCAGCTGTTTGGAGAAGCTGGTAGGCTTCTCCAGCAAAGGTGGTAGGCTTCTTGGGTGACAGCAGAGCTGCAACATTGCGGAGATATTGGCTTTTATAGAGAAGGGAAGGTATTAACTTTTCAAAGGTAAGATTTCCCCCCTATGCAGAGAAGCAGCTCAAGTCCTAGACACCACTAAACCTTGCTTAACTGCCCCCAAACAGGGCTTAAGTGTGGTCTAGGCATTGTACTGATCCTCTGCAGAGAGGTGAATTTTACCTTAAAGAGTGTGTGTGTGTAATTCCCCACTTGTATCCATAGGCTTTAAAATCTCCTCAACTGATTTTCTTCAAGCTTGTCTTGATTTTTATATCTCAATGAGATCCGTAAAACAAGACAAGTTTGAAATGCCTTGCTTCTGCTGTCTGAGTTAGCTGAGTGCAAACTTTCTGTTTGGTACAAAATAGAAAAAGTGCCATTTCTCTCCTCCCACATGCGCTTGGGTAATTCAGAAGCAAGCTGGTTGGAGCAATGTTCCTCACACTTAAAAACCACCCCCAGCATTGGGCTGATGCCGAGACTGGAAAATTCCAGTCTGAAAGGAATATGAAAAATGTGTGCACTACTAAAAAGAATGGGAAGCTGGAATTTGATTTCGATGGTACCAGAACTTTTTCCATTTCTTACTAACCTTGCATGATTCTAAACTGCTATCGGCCTGACTGTGACACCTGTCTCTATGTCCATTCATAAGCCCTTTCCCCATTATCAGCTGGGATAGATTTCAGATGCTGGTGACATGCAGCCCTTTCCTACTTTGCAAATGGTTTTGAATTACTCTGAGCATTTGTTCCAAGTGAGCAGAGAGAGCCCTTAATGATTTGCAGTCTGTGACCCCATCAGCAGCGTTAATGGACCGCTCCAGCGTTGGTGGAACTAGTGTGTTTATACTACCAGCTTTCATCAGCCATGACGGGACTTCACTTGACATTTCCCTCTCAGGCACTGCGTGTTTCAGGGGAGCTGGCCAGCAGGTTCAGGGGATGTTATGCTAGGCTGCATCTTGACTCTATTTGACTGCTTTACCTGCTTCCTGGCAGGTCTCTTGGGACACAATGTACTCATTGTTTGTTGGTTACAACACTAGCAATCACAACTGGCAGTAATCACTCTGGGCACGTGGAGGTATTTATGGCTAGGAAACACAGTTAATGGGTTATGACAATAAACGATACCTTGACAGTCAGCACTTACACAATGTCTTTCATCCAAGGATCTCAAAGCACCTTACAAGCGGGGGCTAAGTATCGTTATCCTGTTTTGTTTTGATGGGAGAAACTGAAGCACAGAGCGGGTAAGTGACATAACAGAGAGTCCATGGCAGGACTGGGGAACTGAATTCAGGTCTGACTCCCAGTTGCTGCTCTAACCCCAAGACAACACTGCTTCCACCATGATTTGCTGATACCCTTCTCAGACTGCCTCTCTCGCCATCGCTTCTCCCCCTGCTTCTCCCAACAAGCCCCAGGAAACTTCTGCGTCTCTTAGATGTCTTCTCAGGTGGCGGTGACAATGCTGACTTGCTCCTGACTTCTCTTGCATCCTCTAGGCCAGTGGTTCTCAACCAGAGTCATAGGGAAAGGATCTCTGTGGAGGCCAGTGTTACTGCCAAGAGGCCTGTGTCTGTCTGGTAGCAGCCTGGCTCAGTTTGCACCCCTGAACCCCAGGAGCCTGACCTTCTTTTCCAGTTCCACTTGTCATGCTACAGTCAGAAGGAAAATACCTTCTCCAGAAGTGCCCCAGCGATTCCTCCTGGTGGAGAGAGTGCACTGGCAGGTGGGCCCCCGTCTCCCACCTTTTGTAGCACGTCGTTATGATAGGAAGGAGCCAGAACCCCACCAGCTGCACCTGAGGCGTCGCATAAGCTAGGCCTCCGGGAAGGGAGCAGAGTCTCTGCAGAGCCCACCACTGTCAGCTAGACCTATGTGTAAAGCGTGGGACCGGCTGGTGGGTTAGTTTTCCCCGCCCAGCATAGACCTTGGCCCAGGTCCACAAAGGGATTTAGGCACCTAACTCCCATTGAAACCAATGGGAGTTAGGCACCTAACTAGCTTTGTGACCGTGGCCCATGTTCTGAACTGGCTCCTGTACCCATTCTATTAACTAGGGCCTTGTGAGACACCTCCACCAGCCCCTGGGGGATGGCACCTCGGCTGGAGAGGTAGGGATCCCATCCATGTCTCTGACGCTGACAGAGCTGTGCGGAAAAGGTGGTGAGAAGGCTGGGGGAAGACAGAAATTCAACCAGCCCCCTAGGGCAGGTCTCTGTCCCTACATCCCCTTCCCTGTGTTCAGACCCCATAAACTCCCACCCAGGGCATCTTGGTCCCTCAGGGCACGCTCCTCCGCCCTCTTCTGCAGCGACGCCGGGCGGGGACGTGATGCCAAGCGCCGACACTCAGACACTTCGCTTTGTTCCCCAGCAGCAAAGCATGCGACAGGCATGTGGGCTCCCTGGGGCTGGCAGGAAGGTGGGAGGGAGGCTGTTGGAGGAGGGTTTTTGCTGGGCGGGGTGGCAGGGAGGGATGTCGTGGGGGTGGGTGAGCGGAGGAACACGGGGGGCGCAGGGCGTGACACAATGGCTACGCCTGCCTGCTTTGGGCAGCCCCTATAAGTAGCAGCGGGCGGGCGCTGGCAGGGGAGTGCCTGGTTTCGCTCCAGCTCCCGGCGGCTGGAGGAGGAGACCCTGCGTCGCACTTTCGTTACCTTCTCCCTAGCGTCGGTCTCAGCATTCGGAGATCTCGCCTGTCGGCGCACTCCCAGGAATGGGGACATGGAGACCGAGAGCGTGGGCCTTTGTAGGTTGCTGGATGTGGATTCTGTGCGGTGAGTCCCCGGTTTTGCTCTCTGTCGTGTATGTTACTGTAAGTGGGATCAAGATGCTGATGCAAACTCACCCAGCCTCAGAGAGCGGGAGGGTCAGAGGAGGAGACTGCGAGCTTCCTATTTCCCCTTGGTAACCTCTGAAGCTTTGTGCGGCACTAAATCACCTCTAGCCAAGGGAGCTGTTCTGTGTAGCACCCGCTGCCGTGTTCTCAGCCAGTGGGTCGTGGGTCGGTGCACACGCTGGAAACGTGCCGTGTCTGCTGACACGGAGCGGCTGCCCCTGACGAAACCAGACTGCAACTAAAATAAGCAAAAATGCCCTGACGCCTCCTGCCACTGAACGCGCTGCATGTGCACGTCAAATCTCCCCTCCCTCCCGCGGTAAAGCTGGACCACATCTGTTAGGCTGAGAGTCGCGGGTCTCCAGCTGTGGGTTGGACTGTTTTAATGGGGTCACTAGGGCCAGCGTTAGATTCGCTGGTGCCAGGGGCTGAAACCAAAGCCTGAGGGCTTCAGCCCGGGGCAGTGGGGCTCAGGATCTGCCCCCCACCCCTCCCCAGACACTGGGGCTCTGCCCCGCCCAGGGTCATGCAGTAATTTCTGTTGTCTGAAGTGGGTCGCGGTGCAATGAAGTTTGAGAACCGCTGGCTTAGAGGGCGCCCAGGTGCCGGGGCCTCATCAGTGCTGATCTAGGAGGTGGTGGAGACGCGGTCACGGGGGCTATCCAGGGCAGGGCGCAGTCTGACGTCCAAGCAGCTTGGTGTTAGTTATGCAAATGAGCCAATATATATTCAGCACCTGACTTCATTTGCACACCTGCCCGCTCCTTCCGCCCGGACAGACACGTGTAAGCGAGGAGTCCGGTTACACCGTGACCGGTCCCTACAACAGCCAGACAACACCTCGGCGACAGTCCCACATTCACCTCTGGCTCTTGCATACCTTGCAACTCAGACTCCCCTCCCCAAAATCCTCCATCTCTTAAAGCACCGGAGAGATCAAAGCACAAATGCAGCCGCTAGTCTCTGCCCCTTTTACATCATGCAGGGGAGGTGGGACCAGCCACAAGTCCTCTGCTGGGGCGTCTCTGGTCAGTGTCCAGCTGCTAGCCAACTCCTACCCTTCCCTCTCCCCAGCCCCCAGTGCAGGAGAGGCTGGTGGGGAGCGACTAATAAACTGCTCTCGGGCTGTTCCCAGCTGGGATGTGGTCCCTCGGACCGTTGTGCTCTAAGATGCAGCCAGGCCCTGGGGCAGGCAGAGACTCCGGGGGTCCCCCATTTCTACTGCCCCCGTGCAGGATGGATAAAACGGAATCTGGCCTCTGGCGTGTTTTGGGACAGCAGCTGCTCCCGTCGGGGCCCCATCTTTGCAATGAAGTTTGCCCCCGAATTTGGCTCAGGGTGAGTGAGATGACATGGTTGCTAAGGATATTTTGAAGACTTTACAGCTTCAGTGCAGTGAAAAGTCTGTAACTAATTAGGTCTCACATCCTCCCCCTGAGCCAGCTGCCACTATCCCGCTCTGACAGATAGGGAAACTGAGGCACCCACAGATAGCGGTGGAGGGCCTGGTTTTTCCCAGGAGACGGCCACTCTCAGCTCGCCGGCAGTGGCAGAGCAAGGAACTGAACCCAGGCGTGCGAGCCTGCCATGCTCCTCTGCTCAAAGCCGCCAGGCTGCCTCTCACCCGGGCTGCAGAATGGTCTCGCCGGCATGCCAAGGGCCCTTAGACGAGGGTGCTTTTCCAGGCCCGATTTCAGTGCTCCTGGGGACGGGCTACCCGTGGGGCTTGCAAAAGCCTGGAAATACGGGGCACGAAAGGCGCAGGTGTGAGCTGCAGCCCTGGGATGAGAACTCACCTGATGGGGATTCCTTACCTTCCCCGGGCAAAGGGAAGTCTCACTGAATTAGCCTCAGTGCCTGTTTGATGGCTGATCCCTGTCCTGGAGGCACTAAAATGACCCTGCTGGGTAGCGCTGGCCTGCCCAGAACAGCGGTTAGCATCCGATACCCCAGGCTGGAAGTACAAGCAACGCTGCTGCTCCGAATGACTTACGCCTTTGTTTCATTCCCTCCAGCCGGCGCAGACCTCGGGCCCACCTCTGCCGCCCCAGCCTCTCCCGAAGGGCAGCGCACGCTGGCGGAGGGGGTCACCCCCGGCTCAGCCTCTCCCCTGACGGCAGGGAGCAATTGGAGGGCAGACGAAAGGAGCCCGGCGGCCCAGGTCCCCCCGACACGCCCAGACGGGGCGGCAAAAGGCGAAATGACCCTGGGGCCCGCGGAAAGCAGCGTTTCAGCCTCCTCCTTTCCGAGGGAGGCAGGCACGACGCGCTGGGTGTGGGCAGCGAGCCGGGACACAGAGTCCTCCTTCCCCGGGCCAGCAGCCGGCAGCAGCAGCAGCCCCGAAGCCGAGACCCCTCCCGAAGCAGCGGCAACTTTGGCAAGCGGGACAGACCCCTCTGGCGCCTGGCTGGAAAATGGGACAGCGGCCACTGAAGCAGCCACAGAAGCAGCCGCACGAGCCTGGTTATACTCCAGCCTGGCGCCTTTCTCCTCCGCGGAGGCAGAGCTGGGAGCGAGCAGGGCGGCCGTCGGGACCGTGCAACATGGGACGGGCCCCTCACCTCCCTCTGCGGCCGCTGCCTACGGGACCGCTGCGCCTGGTGGGCCCGGGGCCATGGCATCCAGCGCCGGGGCTGGTGCCGGCGACTGGCCTTTTTCTCCGTCGGTTGTAGAGACTGTGTCAGCTCGGGCAGCCTTCCCGTCTGTCACCGTGTCCAGGGAAACTGCTGCCGCGCCCTCGGATTTGGAGACTAAAAACCCCGGCTCCGGCGTGTCCAGCACCCTGGAGTCCCCACATCGGTCACCAGAGACGTCGGCGATCGGCGGGGGACAGTCCTCGCCGGCCTTTGCAGCGCGGGGGGACCAGGCGGTTTCACAGAGCCCTGCAGAGGCGGAGGGAGACGGGGTCTCTCCAAGCACCTTTCCTGGCCTTACTGATTCCGGCCAACTGTCTCCAGATGGGCAGGTGGCCGGCGAAGGGAGAGGTGTCGCCGCAGACCAGGATCCCCCCAGATCTCCACTGGAGACAAGCCCCGTGCCTGCAGACGACGAACCGAGCCCAGCTGGTGTAGGAGAGCCACTTACCAGGGTGACTGAGGCTCAGTCTGGTGCCGGACCATCCCCTCCCTGGTTCCCGGAGCCCAGCCCGGTGCCAGCACCTACGCGGCCAGGAGAAACGTCCCCCTGGGCCACCACTTCCCCCAGTGACAGCCCAGATACAGGCGCCTCCTCGGCTGGAGTCTCCGGGGCACCCCGGGCTTCTCAGCTGCCTCCAGACACTGCGCCTCTTGCTGCAGGAGAGGTGCTGAAGTCCTCAAATCATGGGTCAAAGATTTCAAGGTACAGAGAAGCCACTAGGGCCCCATGCTGCAGAGAAAGGTGAACCCCCCCGCCCAGGGTCTGTGCCAATTTGCCCTGGGGGGAAAATTCCTTCCCCGACCAAGGTGACCTGAGTTAAGCCCTGAGCACGTGGGCAGGACTCACCAGCCAGACACCCGGAAAGACTTCTCTGTAGTAACTGCAGGAGAGGCCGAGGGGCCGGCAGGCTCCGCCAGGGAAACGCCCTTTCCTCCATCCGTCCACGGGTCCCAGGCACCTGCTGCCGCTTCCAGGGGCCCTGCGGGAGGACGAGCTTCTGGAGGTGCCACCGCGCCCCCCAGTGTGGAGCAAGGCCCCGGTAGCCCCACCTCAGCCGCCAGGGAGGCAGGCACCGTATCCAGCGCAGAGAGCCAGAGGGGAACCAGCCCCGCGCCCCCGGCCCCCATGCCGCGCCCGGGGAATGCAGAGGCCCCCCCTTGGGCGCTGTCGGGAGATGGGGCCGGGACAGACAGACACCCTCCCTCGGCCGGCATGTCCCCACCGGCCTTCGCACCTCCCCGTGGGGCCCCGGCCGAGCCCCCCGCTTCCAGGACGACAAAGGCGGGATCTTCCCCCACTTCGTTTCCAGGCGCCCCCGCCTCGCCCCCTGCCTCTTCTGAGCGGGAGCCAGCCCCAGGGGCAGCCAGCTCTACCGGCGGCTCCGCATTCCCGGGGCTGCAGGCAGTCACCGGGGGGGCACTGCCTGCCACGCGCCCGGCCACCTCTCGTACGCCTCCCCCCCATCCAGAGCGTGGGGACATGGCACCGGGACCAGGCGCTCCTGGGCCTTCGGCTGCTGCATCACAGGTGTTGGCTGCCACAACGCCGGCACGCCGCAGAGGACTGGCTGGGTCTCCGCTCCCTCTCTTGGGAGCCACAGGTGTGTGACGCGCTGATCACTAGTGTCCCTAGGGGAGGAGATGAGTTTCAGGCAAGTGTTTTTTTCAGCGCCGTCTTATAGACTCAGAGATCAGAAGGGACCAATACGCTCATCCAGTCTGACCTCCTGCACAACGCAGGCCACAGAACCTCACCCACCCATTCCCCTAATAGACCCTGACCTCTGGCTGAGGTGCTGAAGTCCTCAAATCATGGGTCAAAGATTTCAAGGTACAGAGAAGCCACTAGCAAGTGAGTCATGCCCCATGCTGCAGAGAAAGGTGAACCCCCCCGCCCAGGGTCTGTGCCAATTTGCCCTGGGGGGAAAATTCCTTCCCGACCCCAAATATGGTGACCAGTTAAGCCCTGAGCACGTGGGCAGGACTCACCAGCCAGACACCTGGAAAGACTTCTCTGTAGTAACTCAGAGCCCTCCCCATCTAACGTCCCATCACAGGCCATGGGGCGTATTTACCGCTAGTCATCCCAGCTGCTAACATAGCTGGGTGCACGTGCACAGTAGCTCCTCTTGGTTCTCCTGAGCTCAGAGTTACTGCGCTTCAGTGCACCCTGTACGACCTGGGGCAGCCGTGGGAGCTGAGATGTGAAATGTGGAATTACTGAACTGTGGCGATGGAGGAAAGCAGGGCGGCTGCAGTGGAAGCCATGTCGTGTTTGTGGCGATCTGGCAGGAAGGGTTACGTCATGTGTCTGGTGGGAAGGGTTACGTCATGTGTTTTGTGCCAGCCTCGGGGTCTAACCGAATGTGGTGAATTCAGCACTTGTGAGAGGACCCTTCTATTTCCTGATTTATTTTATCTGTGTGTTCTTGTGCCTAACAGCTACAGCACAACGGCGGATGCCACACTAGGCTTTTCCCTGTCAACCCGTGTAAATAATTGATCTCTGAATACGTTCGCGCCTGATTTCCAGCCCAGCCTGCCTTTCTGTTGCTGGCACAAACAATGGACAGGGCAGCTGATGCCATTGAGGCACTTAACTCCCTGCCCACGTATCAGGCAGTCGCACAGCTAAATAATATCAGTTGTGCCTGTAATTAGTTGCAGTGGTGTGAAAATGGAATCTGGGCTGTAAAAATCTGACCCGTGATCTCCGAACCCTCTACACTCACTTATGTGTGATTTCCCTCCCAACCCGCTTCAAAGATATCTCATGAACTAGTTCTGTTTGCGTCACCAGCCCTTCAGCACGACATCGGAGCAGGATCTGAACAGGAGAGCACAGCGCCTGTTTCAGCTGGGATCAGCGAGGCCACTGCAAGTGGTATGGGACAATCAGCAACCCGTGAGTCACTTATACATGAATTTCTGAGCAATAGACAGATTTCTGCAGCCTAACACGACCTCCGCTGTCCCCCTGACAATATACCCCCTGTACGACAGCAGGGTCCCCTCTGACCTGGATCCTGTGGTCCAAGGAGCCTGCCTTAATTCCACTCTGCTTCCGCTGCCCGGAAGGGGTCTTTCTGAGGGGTAAAGAGAGGAATCCTCTGCCAGCCGTTCAGTCCCTTTGATACTTGAAAATCTTCAGCTAATGAACTAACGTAAGCTACTTGTAACCCTTGTGTTTTAGTTGCGGCTGTGTCACTGTATCCATATGGAGCAAAGGAAAACGATAAGGAATACGTGGAAAGAAGCGTGGATTTTAACTCCCCTATCTTCAAACCTGAGATTGGGTTCCCATTTGGGAAAAAGTTGCGTGATTTTCTATACGTGAGTCTAACTGAATTAGATTTGCTGCAGTGATGTACTTGGCCAGTCCTTTAGAAATGCACAAAGATCTTTTGGGACGTACACAGTGGATTAAGGTTTTACTTTGTAGGGTTTAAGCGATGGGGTTTTTTCTCTCTCTCTCATTTTCAACAAATGTTGATTAATTCTTGTAGAAATAAAGATCGTTTTTGTTGGTGGTTGAAAAAAATGTTCCTTGGGTTTTATCTCAGATTGGGTCACAAAGGTGAGGAGTCTTTGATGCAGTCACAGACAGCGAGGAAATGGGACATTTCGGGTAGCTGGTGCACATCTGATCAAACCTGCTCGCCAGTGTCTGAGTCAGAGGCATTTCCTTGGGTTTTCGAGGCTTTATTAAGATCATAGTCACTTTCTAATTAAAAACAACGTTTGGAAAGGAAGCAGTAAAAATTAAAGTACAGCGAGGTCTGTCTTTTTGTTCGGTGTGCGTGCAGCGCCTGACTCAGTGGGGTCCGGGTCCAGGTCCAGGACTGGATCTCCGAGGTAAGACAGCAGTATAAAAATCTGTACTGATAATCAAATGCACCCAGCAGGTAGGCCTGTTCCTAAAGACTGATGTCTGGCTACATAACAGTGAAAATCCCACGGCTGGCCCATGCCTGCTGAGTTGGGCTGGAGGCTGCGGGGCTGTTTCACTGCTGTGTAGACATCCAGGCTGGGGCTGGAGCCTGAGTTCTGGGAGCCTTCCACCCTGCCGGTCCTAAAGCCTGGGTCCCAGCCTCAGCCGGGACGTCTACACAGCAGTGAAACCGCCCTGCAGCGTGACTACCGTGAGCCCGTCAGGTGGCCCGGGCCAGCCACGGGTGTCTTGCTGTGTAGACAGACCCCGTGCCTCATTATGCATTATTTCACCTCTCACATGAGGAAGCTAACCTAAGGCATCCTGTCGTTTAGTTTACAGACAACGGACTCATCATTTTTCCAGCCTTGGCCAGTGATGTGTTCCCGTATCCAAGCCCACCCCCCGGAGGATTTAATGGCCGGGAGAAAGTGCCAATGGTGGCTGTGTTTTGGGATAATGCTGATTTCTCCAAAGGTGTCGGCACCACCTTTTACCAGGTTCGTTTTTACAGATGGCGACGCCCAGGTCGACTTTATAGCAGATCCTGCTAAACGTCCGGCACAGCCAGGCTGCTTTTCTCCATATGACGCATCCTGTGATTAGCAATTCATTAAATAGCCTGCTGGGTCCTCCTCCGCTCTGCAGTGGAGACAACCGAGGAGCGGGGCTTTAGACGTTTGGCCAGACTCAGCAGTTCCTGATGGGCCCATAACAAGTATCCAGGGGGAGGGCAGGGGGGAGCCATGCCCCTGGGGCGCCGGCCTGTGTGGGGGGTCGCTGGCCAGACCCTCCTCGGAGGGACCACCCACTGCCGTCACAGGCGGCTACAGCCCGGCGGCCAGACCGACCCCAACTCAGACCTGCCAGCGGCCAAGAGCTCCTGCCCGGCCCCTCCGCCCCCACGCTGGGTGCAATGAGGGAGCCATGGGGCCCAGAGCCTGCCACGTCCCTCCCCCCCATCTGCCTCTGTCACTTCCGCCCCCACAGCAGGGGGGGAGGAGTGGGGGAGAGCGGGAAACAGGCCCTCAGACCCCCCCCCCATGGGACGCTGCTACCGACGGCAGGGAGGGGGTGCAAATGCAAGTATTGGCCCCCGGGCGCCGGAGAGCCACGGTATGCCACTGAACTGAGCACATCCTCGCTCAGTGAAATTCACCCCTCTGCAGAGGCGCCGCATGGGGCCCAAGCCTCATTTAATCCTTAGTCAGCAGGAGGGAAGCATGAGTCAGAGGAGAGTTTCCGGTCTCCTTCGATACCTTCCCTTGACTCGTGCTAGCCCTGCGCTTCGCTGCCATGGGTGTGTAACGCACACCTGCACGTCCGCACACCCCACAGGAATTTCTGACTCTGAATTCTGCCAAACACCCGTTGGTCCGAGACGTGGAAGCCAAGATTCAGCGATACCTGAGGACTCCGTACTCTGCAAAATGGACCCTTAAGATCACCTGGGAGAAGGCCCCGGCCTATTCAACGCAGGAGCCTGTCGGTGGGGTATGTAGCATCCTGGGCTTTGGGCAGCCTTCATCAAAGTGGCTTCTTCCCCCGCTGATACAGCCCTCCCGGCGTGGGTCACGCCGAGGCTGCTGCATTGTGTCTGGCTGTGTTGTGTGACACGCAGCGGGCCGTGTTTAGTCGAACCAGTCAGCTTTTCTCAAGAGAGCTGTCGCTTCTGGATTGAGCTGAATCAATTTCCAAAAATTCGGAGGAATTTCCACGGGAGGAATGATGATTCGGGTGCTAGCCTGGGACTCAGGAAATGTGGGTTGTTTACTGCTCCCCTGTAGAGATCCCACGTTACCTTGGGCAAGTGCCTTTCTCTCTGTGCCTCAGTTCCCCATCTGTAAAATGGGACAGTACCTACATCAGTGGTTCTCAACCTATTTACCATTGTGGGCCACATATGCTGCTCTCTGTGGGCTGCATCCGTATGATATATAATATGCTAGCGGCATGGCCCTGAGGATGGGCTGCAGCTGTGTGCTGACTGGCCCGCAAGTGGCCCGCGGGCTGCAGGTTGAGAACCACTGACCTACATTAACAACTGTGAAATACTCAGATCACCTACAATAGCCAAACCTGAATTGGTGCACTTAGAGCGGGCATGAATGCAGAGCCCCCGTGCTCCCACTACTACCGCGGGCTAGTTGGGAGAAGCAATTTAATTTTTGGTGTTTCACTTGAACATTTATCTAAGATAAGAGCCCCCCTGCGCAGAGAGTCGGCATGAGACCTATGCAAAAGCGGGCGTAGGTGGGCGTCTAGGTAACACCCGAGCTCACTTTTCATGGAGACCCCGTCAGTGATATAATCGCTGTGTCTGTTACAAGATAATTTGGATACAGAGCGGATCAAAAACCGCCGCATGGCGAAACGTGGCATGAACCAGGTTTTCAGTTGTTTTTGTTTCAAACCCTTTGAAAGAGGTCCATTTTTTGGTGATTTTTGAATTTATTTTTTTAAAAATACATTTTTAATGTGGCATTTTTGCACGTTTTTATTGGAAACCTTTTCAAAGTGGTGATTGGCCCCTTTCCTCGACCAAACGCGCTTTCGTTTTCAATAAATGACCGTTTTTGGACTACCTTTTTGACAACGTTTTTGATTAAAACCTTGGGATCTAAAATGCCACAACGTTTTCCAGAGAAAATAAACACTGCCGACAACGTTTTGTGAACAAGTTAGTTTTTGACCAGCTCTGCTTGCATATTCTTTGGTGGCTGGTAACACATATTTTGAGATGTACGCCTGCTTTTGCTTCCCATGACTGTTTTTAATAGGGAATAGCTCTCCAGGACTTGCGCAGACTCACCCACCCCCACTGTCACAACACAACACCCCGTTAACACATTGTTTGTTGTCTCTCACTGAATAGTGATGTGTACCCCCTAATTTATACTTGAGGGGAAACAGCATCATCGTGTTCCTCACCCGCGCACCCTGTGTTTCTCTAGACTAATACGTACCAGGCTGTGCTCACCACGGATGGGCTCGAGTCCTATGCCCTGAGGCTTTACCAAGAGGGCAGCATGCAATGGGATTACACCAAGCTCGCTGCCACTGACGTGCTGGTGGGCTACTCCAGGTGGGTGTTGTATGTCCGTTCCTCCTACCAGGGGGCAGGATGTAGAGGAAGGAGCCAAACATTTTCAAAGCTCTGCCTGGCACTGAATTGCCAAACTCCTTTTGGCTTTAATCTTTCACTTTCCTGGCACCAATGTGTCCCGAGCTGATGGAAATACTCCGGGTTTGGCCCACCCACAGTAAAACAGCGACGGGCCAGCACCTGCCTGCTCTGGGATGTGATGCTGCGATATAGCTGGAAGTTGAAGCTAGACAAATTCAGACTAGAAATAAGGCATCTTTTTTTTTAACAGTGACACTAATTAACCCTTGGAACAATTTACCAAGGCTCACGGCGGATTCTCCGGCACTGACCATTTTGAAATCAAGACTGGATGTTTTTGTAAAAGCTCCGCTCTGGGGATTAGTAGGGCGAAAATCTATGGCCTGGGCTATACGGGAGGACAGATTAGCTGATCACAATGGTCCCTTCTGGCCTTGGATTCTCTGAATCAATTTATATAAATCCCAATTCTGTATTTACCCCTCTTGCAGTTGCAAACTCAGCTATACCGTAAGTGCCGCCTACTGTGTCCTTCTGTCTCCCTAGGGTGCTGTGTAGTTAAATACATGCACCTCCTTGAAAGGCTGAGGATTTAAAACTCGATTAGAAATGACTATCGGGTGTTTTGTGACCTTTGTACTGATCAGAATTCAGGGATCCCGCCATTGCTTTGCTTGTAATTGAATTAACAAGAGTCACTGCCCGTTTCCCAGCTGTTCTCTCTGTCCATGCACAGAAAGCAGCACAGGCGTTCGGTCTTTTATTGTAGATTCAGACAAACAAGTGCAATGTGACCAAACAGAAAGTTCCCATGGGAGAACGCAAAGTGTGTGCATCTCCTTAGTAACAGACTACGAGAAGCGGTCTGAAAACAAAAGGGCAGCAGTTCCCGGCACACCCCCAGAGGTCCTGAAACCTTACAAGGTTCACGACCCAGCCAACAAAGGCGTTGCACCTTCATAGCTGTCAACACCACAGCTTCGTTCCTGCACCTGCCCTGTTTTGGGTGAATTGTGTGAGTTGTGCTACTCCATCCATCAGCTGTGTGCTGCAATTCTCCCCTACGCCACACCATGGGAGTCCCACGTGTGGTGGCTCTTCTCCTGGGAGATGATATTGGCGGGTCGGGAGCTGTCCAAGGGGGCCCTGGGAGGGGTGGAGAAATGGCAGGGGCTGGTGCAGAGGAGAACCCTGTTCCTGCCAGGAAGGCTGATGGCGGGCTTTGCTTTGTCGTTCAGCGGGGACGGATTGTACCGAAACGACGACCTGACCCGCTGGCCTCCAGCTGCCAAGTATCGGCCCGACCAGTTCAGAGGCGACGGCACAGGTACGGGCACTGCAGACAAACCATTTCATGCTGCTGCTGGCTGGGGACAGGTAAAGACGCTGCCGAGGTGGGAGAGTCTCGGCTTCCTCCAAGCATGGCGGGTGAAATCCCGGCCCTATGGCAATCAGCGGCAAAACCCCCATGGGTGTCAGTGGGACAATATTTCACCGTGAGTTACCATTCCCTGGTGAACCTCTGAATGGTCACCCTGAAATTCAGCTACACCCTCAGGAATACCCCTGGCGTGTCACTGGACCCATTCAGATATGCCCAGCGACTATTTCTTTACAAATGCGGTGATTCAGCTGCCCCTTCTTATACTGACATTGCCTAGCTCATCAGCCCAGTCCAGAGATGTCAGTCTGAGCACGTGCAGCAGAAGTCGGTCCGCTAGCGCTAACGGGGACCAGTAAAGACGGGCAGCGATGTGCGGGGGGGTTTCCAGCGGGACTTTTTTTTTTTTGGTTAAAAAACTGACAAGCCCTGAAAATGGAAAATTCTGGGTGAAAAATAAGAATTTGTCAAGGAAAGCTGACATCCCCCCCAAAATTTCATGCATCAAAATCCCCAATTTTCAATTAAAAAAAAAAAAAAAAAAAAAAAGGCTGGGAAATGCTCTGCACACCTCAGCCCCAGGCTGTGCGGCTGGCCTCGCGGTAATGGTGGCCTTTCTAAACACTCTGCGGTTGGCTGCTACAAGGCTGACGCTTTCAGACTCTGGGAATTCGGGAGGAGCATGAATTTAGAGAGATTCCCAGTGTGGATGGCCAGAGGCTGTGTCAGAAGCCAGAAGGCACGTGCTAACATTTCATTTCAGAAAATAGCACCAGTTATGTTCCCTTACGGTAAACCTTCTCCTAGAATTCAGCTTACTCAAGGGCGACCTCTCTTCCTGAGCCAATACCAGCTTGCCGTTGACTTCAAGAGACGGCAATACCTGTTGATTGTTTCCCCCCTAGATCTGCGTGGGCTGTGGCTATCCAGGCTAGAGAGCCGGGTGCGTGTGAACTACAGAACGAGGTGCCTGGACTGGGTTAACATGCAGCACGATCCAGCTGTTTGGAACAAGGACCTGCCGCCCTGCCCCTGCTCCCTGCCGCGAGGAGCGTTGGATCATCGCTACAGCCGGAGCAGCGCAGGTGGGATATGCTGAAACCGCCACGGCCGGACGGGCCCCTTAGCTCTAGTCCTCCACACATGGTCCCTCTCCATTTGCTCAGAGGGAGGTTTTCTTGCAGCTCCCCTCCCCTTGCTGTGACAATGACTGCTGGCTACTCCTTCCGAGGCTGTGAGGGCATACACCCGAGGGATTGGGATGGAGAAAGCTCCTGCCCTACCGGGCGAGCTGGTCCCAATGAGGATCTTCTCCAGGGAGACGCAGCAGATGAGAAGGGGCGCAGTCCCACCAGCTCCTCTTCCCCTGCAATTACAGGCCACGGCCATCCTGTCCGTAAAGATAGCCCAGCTCAGCCCCCTGGAGCAGGGAGATAATCCTAGTGTGAATACAAACCCCCACGGTCCCCAATCCCTTCCAGGCCCCAAACCCTGTCTCCTGTAGCTTGGTGCTGTCCTCTGAATAGTGCTTTTCCAGGGTCTCCTCTTTAAAGTACTTTACAAACGTATCTCACCCATCCTCACAACGCCCCGTGGGGCCGGCACGCCTTGCTCCTGGACATTGTACGCAGCGGGGAGATGGAGGCACTGCGGGGTCAGCGAAGCCTGGCTCCCACTGTGACCTGAGACGTGTCAAACACGGGCCACGCCCAGCCCATCTTCCCGCGACTAGCCCCTGCGGCTTTTCCCGTCAGTTAGGCTTCGCGGCGACTTGCTACTATTTGCTGGTGTTTCTTCTTCGCGAGCGAAGCATTTCATAGCGATGCTGGAAAGAAACAGCAGCAGCAAATTCACCCAGCTGCTTCAACGGCACTCGCCCCCCTATTTTTTTTTTACACTGAGCTGTAGTTTGATGACGCCTGGATGTTCCCCGCCCCCCTCCCCCCCAGCTGCATTTGTAGCAGCAGCCCGGGCAGACACTGGAATATCCGCCTGTGGGGACCACCAGAGTCCCGCAGCAGCCCCCAGGTATAAAGAGCTGACGATGGCACGGCTAATGTGATCGGCGAAGGCCCTGACTGCGCAGTTACAAGCCAGGTATTGCTGTATGTCACGGTGGACTGGATCCTAAATCCCGACAGAAGAATGCGGGAGTGCTGGGGCTCCAGGGTGCTGCGGCTGCAGAAATAAATCCTAATGATGATCATTTTCCGGTTAGTGATACCTGGCTCTCTAAGGGCCTGATCAAAGCCTGCTGAAATCCAGGGGAATCTTTCCACTGGTTTCACTGGGCTTTGGGTCTGACTCTAAACCCAGGGGCTGCCCTAAAACAGAAGCCTTTTGCTCCGCACGGCTCCAGGGCATGGCCACACCCAGAGTGGGAATGTGGCCGCTCAAATGGTGGATTGTTGCAGGCATGGCCGACGCCCGTGTGACGATGCTGTTCACATCCTCCCCAAACCAATCCGGGGCCGGGGCCCGCTGTCTCTACAACAGCCGGAACGAGTTCGTGGACGGTTGGCAGGAGAGATCCTGGAAGCACTCGCGCCAGGCGTCCCCTTCCCGCGGTAAGCACATCAGCGGCGTTTTGCCAGCTAGCCCCGCCGTGCAATGGGAACCACGTGGGCTGGGCCTTCCTCAGTTTTTTGGTGCTTTTTAAAGGGAAATGAAGATCTTCCTTTGACTTTTTGGCGTAGCTGTGATTCCTGTGGGTGCCCGTCCAGCTCAATTCCTCAGCTGTTAACAATCGTTGGACCCCAACAGCTGGAGACACAAGATGGGGCAAAGCTGTTTTTTCAGCAGGCTCGCCATATTCCTCACGTCCCACCCGGCTAAGCGGGATAATGTAAATACATTGCTCTGAAATGAGAGTTCCCAGGTTTTTAACCTTTTTTCACTGGAGAAGGGCTTAGTCCTGTGTTCCTCGGTTAATTAAAATCCTCTGTTGGCACTGATGGAAGAGTTAGGTGAGCAAACGCTGCATGATTGGCGCCCTCCTCCTCCCCCCGGCTGATTCTGCATGTGCCATTGCCCATAAACAAGGCTGATGAAACATTTTAACCTCTATGCAAAGCAGTGATTGTCAGTTTGTCTTCTAAGGGAAGCGGGACTTGTTGGCCCCAATCCAACACCCACTGAAAGAAACGGGGCGATGGGTCCCTGACTCCAAGGGGCATTGCATGAGGCCGGTTCTTCCCCGTTTCCGGGCAGATGTTTATAACTCTTCCTTTCTTCACCCTGCGCTATAATTGCCAGATTCAGAGTTAAAGATGCACGACTGGTGCTGCCACCTGGCGGGGAGCCCCCAGCTCTGTGCGAAGTACAGTCAGAAGAGACCCAAGGTCGGCTGTGCTGGATACAGGCGGTCAAAGCAAAGTGAGTTCCCGGGACTGGGACTGGGGAGTGCACCTGTTCTCTGCCGGCTTAAGCGTTGTTTTCCCAGGGGCGGGGGGATGAAAGTTTGTTTGTGTCCCTTTGGCCAGTTTAACACTAGCAGCAAAAGATAAAGGCACTCCTGAGAACTTGTGCCTGGGTCACTTTCTCTCTCAACCGTTCCGTTATTTTAACTGTGCCCGCGGCATACTTGGTGTCAGCGGATTTCCATGCAGTTCCCACTGTGCCCTGGAGAATTTTTATAGGCTCTGGCGCTGTTTGGCCCTATAGATCTTAGGGGCCATATGGCCCCCCTGCCTGTATGGTTGTACTTTGGCCCACCCATAGGACGGGGAAAAAGGTTGGGGTGAAATGCAAAAGGTCTACGCACTACTGAAGGGGAGAGTAAAAAATACCGCGATGGCGGCTCCAACCATTTCTGATCTTTCTTGGCCCCAATAGCAACGTCGTCAGAAGAGGCAGAGCCCTCCTCGGGGGAAGGAAGAGGTGAGCGTGTTCTGTGCGGGCTGGGCTGGGCGCCGCGTCCCCGGCTTCGTTCCTGCCGTTCTCACGAACGGAAAGCAGGCAGAGCCGCTGTTGGAGCTGGGAAACCACCAGCCGCAGGCAGAGACGTGGAGGCCCTGCTTTGTCCGGGGTGCTGAGCCCCCGCAGTGTCAGTGAAAGCCAATGGGAACGGGAGGTGCTGAGTGCCTGGACTGGATTCCTGCTGCGCCATCCGCCAGGGTCTTTGTAGTTTTACTGGGGTTGTGGTTTTGAACGGTCGTTTCCCCTCAGCCAAAGGAGCTGCATTTCCTTCAGCGCACAGGATGTGCCAGCGTGGGGTGTGTGTGTGTGTGTGTGTGTGTGTGTGTGTGTGAGCTCCAAACTGAGCTGTCCCAGGGGCAGGGCCCCCCATGCGGGGGGATGGGCACACTTTACCGGGGCCCACCCTACAACCCCCACTACCATGAGGAAAATTTTTTTCATGGCTCATGAGATTGCACGTATGGGCTGAGGGATTGTGGGATGTGTGTGGGAGGGGGGGGCCCGTGTTACGCGGCTGTACTGGGCCCGCAAACATGACGCTTGGGCCCTGCCCACAGGTGGTTGCTACCTAGCCCCGTTATCTGGCAGCTGCTCACATTTCTTTCAAGTCCTAGATTTTGATACACGCCCCATGATCTGGTGCTGACGCCCATTGAAATCAACAGGAGTTATGTGCCTAAACAAACTATCTTTGAGGAGCCGGGCCTAGTTCCTTCTGTCCGGTGCGTTCCCCACAACCAGGGAGACAAACAGCCAACAGCGCCCTCCTGTTAGTGCACGAGCCCCTAACTTTAACACCCCCCACTTGGAGGCAGTGTGGCTAGAACCGCTGTCACGCGGATTGGGACGAGCGGAGCTAGTCATTTGCGTGCGCTCTGTTGATTTGCTGAGCTGCCGTTTCGAAGCCTGCCCTGATTTTCCTGGTGTAAGCATGACGAACCTTCACAGACCCGGGGCTGGCCTTCCGCGAGCTGGGTAGCTAATGTCACACACAGACAACCAAACACCCAGGTGACCACCTCCGTGCGGCTCCAGGCAGTTTTCTAGGCGACGCGACGTGACGGAAGTTACTGCTTGGCCAGTTTCTAAAATTGGGGCTTAACGCCAGATACCTCGGGCTGCATTCTCGGCCCTACTGCGAACTGCTGCTGTCGCCAGTTCTTTCGCAGGAGCCCCTAACCTAACAGCTCGTTTTACTCCTTGCAGATTGAGACTCCAGCTACTCCAGGCTTTTTGCTAGTCTCCACGGCCAGCCTCGCTCCACTGTTTCCTGCTTTGCTAACGCCACCCCAAAGAAACCCTTTGCTCCTGTTCTATGTGGAGCAATGTTCCAGTTCACGTCCCCCAGAACGTACCGCAAGGGAAATGAAGTGCCTGTCACGCTGGCTGGATGGGGGCATTTAGTATATTGTTTGACATCCGTGTGTGAAAATCACAGTAATTCATGTGGGATATGCCAGGCCAGGCACTGTTAGAAAGGCTGTGATGTGCTAAGTAAGATGAGGATGTTTGTGTTCATGTGTTATGTGTGTGATGGAAGTGATGGATATGGTTGCTATAGCTGTATTTCAAATTGTGCTGTGTCTGGGCGACACCCCAGACAGGATGGCTGCAGCACTAGCCTGCTTAATGGCCCATGAAGAAATTCCCAGGTGCAAGGGGCCCGGGGGAGAAGCCAGGGATATACCTGATGAGTCACCAGGACGTGCCCATGTGACTCTGGACTCCATTTTATTCCTGTGAAATGCCACAAGCAGCATGGCCAGGGGCAGAGGCCATAAAAGGCAGAGGCCCAGGATCCATTTTGTCTTCAGTCGGGTTCAGCCTTCAGCCACCTACCTACCTCCGGATCAAGTCATCTGCAACTGAAGCTGTGACACAAAGGACTGAGACCCAGCCAGGCACTGGATGTGCACCAGAGGGACTGTACGAGCTGCAAACGCCACAATTCGACTAGAAACCTGCTATATAGGGACTGTCCAATCATTGTATGTGTCTGATTGCTTCAATCCTTTAACATTGCTCTTTATGGTTTGTTTCTTTCTTTTTACAATAAACCTTTCGTTTAGTTACTAAAGGACTGGCTGGCAGCGTGGTGTTTTGGGTAAGATCTAAACTCACATTGCTCTGGTACCGTGGCTGACCCTTTGGGGTCAGGAGAAACCTTTCTGGTAAAGAGCACAGCGTTCTAGTAACTGGTCTCTTTGCTGGACCTGGTGCTGATTTGGGAGCCTGGAGCTGAGATGCAGTGAAGGGGGCTGTGGGCATTTGTGGACTGGCTTCGTGATATCCAGTGTGGGGTGATCAGAAGCAGTTCGTGGCTGGTTGGGAAGCCGGGCTTCAGTGTCACCCACCAGCGCTGGGAGAATCTGCTCTCCTTTTGCAGCCTGCCCTGACCTTGGCATTACCAGTTGGCTACCCTGGGCACGGGTCGTATCACAGATGGATGCAGGAATCGCCGGGTGGAGGTCTCTGGATTACGCAGCTCAGCTGCGGGTGTCGTAACGGGCCTGTCTGCGTCCCGACACCCCTCCTCTCACGGCCAGACCGTGGCGCCAGCTTTTCCAATGGGCGTGTTGACTCAGCGTTCCCGCTGGGTCGCCAAAGCCAATACAACCTCGCTTAAGAAGCACGCAAAGCCCTTCAAGCCGCACCTGGCTCTGCGGGGCCACTGCTGGGCGGGAGCCTCGGTGTGAAGTGTCCTTTTATGTTCTTGAAAGACCAAAAAAAAAATGAAGCCCCAGATGCCGGAATACCCGGAAATGCTGGCATGGGCCACATGCTGAGCTGCTGCGTGCGCTTGGAACGCTGCCAGCCCCGAGCACGCCCCTGCTCGCCCCACACGGCCCCGCTGCCTCCGGCAGGACTTTGCCCACGTTGTGCAGGGCTCCCGGGAACCCGAGGACGGCCTCGAAACGAGCCAGGAACAGGACTCAGGGGGCACTGGCTCTGCACCGTGGTGGGTTCCCCCACTGGATTCTCTCGCGCTGCAAGTATTCTTACGACAAGCAGCTACGTATATATTTTTTGCCCCTCACCCTGGCGTCGGGGCACCACGCAAGGCCTGCATCGAGCCAGCCGAGGTCTCGAGAACCAGGGCTGGATGGGATGTTCCCGCTGCGGTGACGCCAATCAACCAGGAAACCAGCTTCCACCCACTGGCAAGCGCAGAAGTGCCCGGATAGCCCACACCCAGCACCACGGAGTCCAGTGTCTGTCTCTGGCTAGCGCCAGAAGTTATGGGCCAATCTGCCCCAGGGGGGCAGTTGCTGCTAGCTGGCTCGTGCAGCACAGGGAGGAGCTTGGTTGAGACGGAGGAAGGCCGAGCCACGGAGAAAGATGCGACGGGCGACCAGCACAGAGAGTCTGCAGGGGAGACCGCGCCGGGGGATGCAGCAGGACTCGAACCAGCGACCCCTTGGTTCCTGGACGGGCTCCAGTTAAAAATGGAAATCTGCTTATCCCTAAGGTGCCGGTGGACGCACCCGTTAGCCTGAGAAACGCCGCCTCCCTTTCACATCCCTGCTGGCTAGTGCCAGGCCTGCCGGGGGCAACCGGCCACTGAGCAGCTGGGCCTGCAGCCACTGGGAGCCCCACAAAACCCCCCGGCACCTGGGCAAAGGTGGCGCCACGTCAGCGAGCTTCGGCAGGGACCTTGCCAACAGCAGCAGGGAGCAGAAACCTGGCCGCACGTGGCGGGAGAGACACACGCTGCCTTGTCTTGTTGGGTTTGTGCAGCGCCTGGCGCAGAGGGGGCTTGAGTTCCGCCGGGGCCGCTAGCCCAGCTTGTAACACAAATCCTGACCCAGCGTGTTCAGTGCCTCCAGCCGCCCGTCCCCCGCCAGGCGGGGTGCAGCTACGTGGTTGCCGTGACCGTGCGGCTCACGTGAAGTGACGCCCACGGGCCTCACGCCAGCCCCTCAGGGCCAAGAGATTTGGGTGCAGACAGGCCCGTCCCACAGCGAGGTGCCCCCGTGTCCCTCTCCTAGAAACTCAAAGCCCGCGGTGCCCCCCGCCAACACCCTCGCCCCGGCTGGGCCAGCAGCTCACGGGCAGAGCTGGCACCGTGGCAGGTGGGGCCCATAGCAGGGCCGTGGAGCTCCGGCACAGGGCGTGAGCAGGAGTGGACAATCGGGGAGCCCTGGGCCAGGGGCTGGTTCTGCTGGCTTGCCAAGTCCGCACGTGTGTGGAGGGGAGCACGGGTGAGAGGGAGGCATACAAGGGGCAGCCCTAGTTCTTCCTGCCCCCCTCCCCGAGCCGGGGGGGTGGGGGTGGGCTCACAGAGCAGGTCCCACCAGCTCAGGGCCCAGCGCTGTACTGGGGGGAGCTGAAGGGCGCAGGATTTCTATGGCCCCTCCCCCGCCAGCCGGGGCCCATAACCTCCTTTCCAGACACAGATGAGCTGGGCCAACCCAATACCTTCCTTGTATGCGAGGGGGAGGAGAAACTGAGGCACAGCCAGGGGCCAGGTCTTGCTCACGGTTGCCCAGCGGGGCAGGGACAGACTGGGGAATAGAACCCAGGAGTCCGGGGCCCCTGCTCTGCCCACGGGCGCCACCTGCTTCCACGTGAGCTGACGAGAAAACAAGCCGGCGCTGGTGGGAGACGCTCAGCTGCGCGTCACAAGCTCTGCCCCAGGCCGGGGGCCACATCTACCTGCCCCCCATCCCCCCATGCTGCCTGGGAGGGGCAGGGCAGAAACCTGCAGCAGTGACCCCAGGGGCACACTGGGTGGTAGCAAGCGCCCGTCTGGCTCACCTGGAATAGCGTCCTCCACAGGCAACGGGCAGCCCCCCAGCCCTGTGCCCACGGGCGCCACCCCAGCTCTCAGCCCCCAGGCACTGCCCCATCCCTCTGCTCCCCCCATCTGGTGCCCATGGGCGCTGCCTCTTTGAGGTCATTCACATGGGGCTGTGCTGAGAGGCGAGACGGAGTGGGGCAAACCGAGCTGGGCTGGGGCAGACCTTCCTGTGGGGCTGATGGGGGGGGGGACTTTGGCCCCCCCAGTGGGCTCTGTGCCCTAGGGCACCAGGCCGGGGCTGGGCTGCCCCCCAGCAGCTGGAGGGCAGAGGAGTGGCTGGTGCTCCTGGCCCTTGCCCATGGAGTGACCCGCTCTGCCAGCCATGCCGGGGGTGGGCGGGACGCTGACCCCACCCCTGAAGGGCTGCGGGGGCTGCCGCTCCCCTTCTTCCCCTCGCCCGCCGGAGGAAGCCCGTCCGGCCT
Source organism: Emydura macquarii macquarii (assembly GCF_026122565.2). NCBI lineage: Eukaryota > Metazoa > Chordata > Testudines > Chelidae > Emydura > Emydura macquarii. Next base: position 2,715,848 of record NW_027132502.1, on the reverse strand, counting down.
GGCTCCTCGGGGCCACACCGGGCCTGGCGCTGCACGGAGCTCGGTGGAGACGAGCCGGCTCCGCCGGGGGCAGGATCCGTGCTGGAGCCAGTGCTGCTCTCTTCCGCCGCCCCCCCCAGCCCCGGAGCCGGGGGGCGGCTGGGCGGGACGCCCCAGGGCAGGGCAGGGGCACACAGGCGGCTGGCACCGGGCTCCGCTCCAATAGAATATCTCGATATATATTAAAATTACATTTCTCTTTACAAAACCATCCCCCAGCCAGGAGCCGGGGGCGGCCCCACGGCAGTCCCTGCGCCCCGGCCAGGCGCTCCGGCCGGCTCCTGGCTCTCCGGCCGGCTCTTGGCCCCGGGCCCACCTGGCGGGCAAGCGCCGCGGGGCTAGAAGGTGCCTGCTCCAGGGCTGACTCGGCTTCCTGGCCCGGCGCCGTCACCGCCTGCGGGAGCAAAGGAAGCGGGTGACCTGGGAGCCCAGCGGGAGACACGGGGGGCCCTCGATGCCCACAGGGGTGCCCCACAGGATTGGGTCCTCTGCAGCTGGCCTCGGCTCTCTGGGTTTGAGCCACACTGGCTGCCTGGCCAGTGTCTCCCCCCCGCGTGATTCTCCGTCCTCCCCCGGCTGTGTTGGGCAGCGGGCTCAGCTCCGGGCCGCCCAGCCCAGCCCAGCCCAGGGGCCTCTCGGGCAGCCGTTGACTGGAGCATGCGCTGGGGGATCCCAGGGAGGGGCACCCGCAGGCTGCTGTGGCAGAGCCTGGCACCGCGCCCCTGCTCCTCCCTGGCTAGGCCCCACACCCACAGCCCCCACTGGACCTGGCCCCGCCCCCTGGGAAACCCAGATGGTCCCCCTCCCCCCTTTCCGGGCCAGCTCTGCCCGTGTCCTGCCCCGGGTCAGTTCCCACGGTGCCCGTCCCGCCCGACGCCTGCGGTTCCTTTCGCAGCGGTCACCCCGCGGCCGTGTGCTGGGGCCCGGCCAGCCTGGGCGGGCAGCAGCTTTGGGGTGCATGGAGGGGGGCCCCCCCCCCGAGGTCCCTGGGGCTGCCCCGCCAGCAGAGGGGGCTGGCCAGGGCACGGGGGGGCGCGTACTTGTGCCTGGCCACGCCGGCCGGGTCCAGCAGGTGGCAGCTGGCCTGCTCCAGGTTCCAGTCGAACGTCTCCAGCACCTTGTGGCATTCGCCCCTGCTCCTCAGCCCCAGGCAGAAGAGCTGCTCCACCTGCAGACAGGGACACAGCTGGGCAGTGTGGGGCGCTGGGCTCCGGGGGGCTGGAGCGGGATCCCACGACCCCCCCCCACCCCCTATGAGCTGGGGCAGCCTGGCCTGGGTGCAGACTGGGCTGGGCGTCGGCTCTCCCAGGGTCCTGCGCCCCCCAAGACCTGCGCCCCCAGCAGGGCGGTTCTGATGGGCAACCCCCGTGGGTAGGTGGCTGTGCTGGTTGTACCGGGTCAGATGGGAGGGGGGCGCCCGTGCCCCGCTCTGCTCGGAGGCTCTCTGGCTCCCAGCGTCCGCCGGTGTTTAAAAACGCCGGCCCCCCCCCCCAACCCAGCAGGTGCCACCCTGGACTCGGAGCTGCCCCAAGCCAGGACTCAGATCCTGCCGCCCACCCGCAGGCAGGGCAAGGCTGCTGCAGAGCCAGCCCGGGCAGAGGACAGTGGGGTGGAGGGAAGGGGGGGTCCCTGAGCCGCCCAGCCCTTGCCCACTACCTTCAGATACTGGACGGCCCGCGGCACGTTCCAGCTGTGGTTCTGCAGGGCCGCCTGGCACTCCACCGTGGTCACGCCGTGCACCATCTCCTGCACCTGGGGCAGACGCAGCCCGTGAGCGGTTGGGCGCCCGGGCAGGCCGGCATGACCAGGGGGCTGGAGGGCAAGCGGGGCTCACAGCCCGTTGAGCCAGCACGCCAGCTGCCCCCAGGCTGGGTGCCCAGCTCCCCCCGCCCCTCTGAACATCCCGGTGGGCAAGCATGCCCCCGCTGGGAGACAAGTTTGTAATGGCCCTGTTTGCAGCTGGGGAAACTGAGGCACAGAGCCGGGCAGTGTCTTGATTGTCTCTGTGTCATGAAGAGAACCCAGGCGTCCTGAGCCCTGGCCCACCTGCAATGAACTGCCCCCTTTCTAGCAGAACATCCGCCCCACAGCCCGTGGGGCCCCCCCACCGCAGGCTGCTCTATGGACCCCAGCAGCGAGAGGCCGGGGGCAGCAGGAGGCGCTGCAGTCTGGGATCTGGGGATTGGGGTACCTGGCAGGGGTGAGGGGACACTGCCCCCCCGCCGAGCCGAGCCCCCCGGTGCGGGGCACAGAGCCGCAGGGCGTGGGGAGGGCAGTGCCCGCGTCCCCGGCTGCCGCCCACATGGTTGCCCATCGCCCGCCTTGCCCTCCAAGCGCCCCTCGGCCTGTCCCAGCAGGAACCTCCCTTCGGGCTGCCAGGGCCTCTGGGAGCTCAGCTTGCCCGGGGGAGGAGGCTGGGGGGTTACTAGGGCTGCCATGCTGGGTAGGGCAGAGCCCCTCTCTGTGCTCCGGGCAGCGCCGCGCACTGGGGCAGCCCAGGGCTGGTGCCCCGTGGGGCCAGGACACCAGCTGTTCCCAGGCAGGGCCCCCGCCCCGGACGTTGCTGTCAGAGCACCGGCCTCTTTCAACGCCAGCGTCTGCCCCGCGTCTGTAGGGCCAGGTGCCTGCACCACCAGTGCACAGGGGTGGTGGGGGGCATGTGGGGCGGGGCACGGCTGACAAGGGGGTCCTTGGGCTCCGGCCCCCCATTGTCTGGGCACAGCGCGAGGGAGCAGGGCAGGCCGGGTGCGACGTTCGCTCTGGCGAAAGGGTCTGGGGGCTGGATGCCCGCTGAGCGAGGCGGGCACGGGCTGCGGCAGGGCCAAACCCGCCAGTGCTGGTCACAGCCGCGCCCTACCCAGCCCGTTAGCTCCAGGCCATTGGGCCCTGGCAGGCTGCGCCGAGGCTGCGTGGGTCGTACCCCACTGGAGGGGCTGGGCCCGTCCCAACCCGGTTCATGCTCCTGCTGCTGTGGGGAGAGGTGCCTGGGGAGAGCGGGGAAACCGAGGCACGGCAAAGGGCAGGAACTCGCCCCGGGTGACGCAGTGAATGCCTGGCACAGCCCGGCTCTCCTGGGTCAGCCTCCCTCCCTCACCCCCGGCCCCGAACCCCGGAACTCCTGGGACGGACGCCCCCTTCCCAACCTCCCACGAGGCCCCCTCCCGGGAGCCACTCACCAGCCGCACCCTCTCGGCAGCCCGGCCTCCGTCGGCGCCGTCGTAGATGATCTTCTGGAGGCCGGCGGAGGCGCGGACGGCGCCGCGGGGGCCGGGGTTGCTGTTGTTGGCGGAGCAGTTGGCTCGGCCGTCAGGCTGCTGCGGCATGGGCCGCACGGTGGCGGTGCTGACCACGCGGGGGGCTGCCCCCTCGGCCGCCCCGGCCTCCTTGAAGAACTTCTCGTACTTGTCCAGGTAGGCCGGGCGCTCGGGCAGCAGGTAATAGTGGGTGCTGCTGACTTTCCGCCCGTCCTTGACGATGGGCAGGATGCAGGGGCCCTTGGCGCTGTCCTTCTCCGGGGCCAGGACCACCTTGGGCGTGGCGTACTTGGGGTCGGGGGCGAAGCTCTGCGTGCTGGGCATAGCCTTGCCGGCGGGGGCGCAGAGGTAGGCACCCAGGGCCACGGGGGAGCAGAGGCCGGCCCGCTGCTGCGGGGAGCCCACCGGCAGCGCCAGGGGGCTGGGCGTGCGGGAGGAGGGCTGGGAGAAGGGGTCGCGGGGCGGGATCTGGGGCGGCCTGTCTTCGCCCCCCGAGGCCGGGGACAGCTCCCCCGACCGGCGCCCGGGCTCGTTGCGCCGCACGGGCCGGGGCGGGATGGGCACGCGGGGCGGCACCTGCGGCTTGTCCTCGCCGGGCGGGCGGGGGGCGCCGGGGCTGGGCGTGAGGCTCCGGCGGGCGTGGAGCCGCTTCATGCACTCCTGCTGCAGCTCGGCGAAGATCTCGGTGGTCTGCGCCAGGCTGGGGGGGCCGGCCCCGCGGGGCGGCGGGAAGAGGTCGTCCTCCAGCCGCGAGCCCGCCTCCTCCTCGCCCCCGGGCACCTCCGCGCTGGTCAGGCCGCAGACCTCCAGGTCGGCCTCGTCCTGGGCCACGTCGTCGTAAGCCGGAGGCGGGGGCAGGGGCCGCGCGTCCCAGTCCACCACCGGGGTGGGATGGAGGGGCCGGGGCAGCGCCCCCGTGGGGCTCTGGGGGGGCGTCTTGTCCAGCAGGGAAAAGGCCTCCATGGCCAGCCTGGCGAGGGAGGGGGCGCCCAGCTCGGCGCCCGGCGAGGGGCTGGCGGGCGCCGGCTCGTCCCCGAAGTCTATCAGCGGCACCTCGCCGCAGGGCAGGGTCCCGCCCTTGGCCCGGCCCGGAGGCTTGAGGCCGGACGCCCAGGCCAACGGCTTGGCTGACTTCAGTCCCTTCGGGGGGCCCGGCTTCCTCAGGCAGAGCCGCGGGTGTCCCGTGGAGACGGGGGAGTCGTCCTCGCTGACGGGGTCGTACGAGGGCTCTGCAACACACACGGAGGGGGGAATGGTGGGGCTTTCGGGGCAAATGCAGGGCAGTGCTGGTGCCCCTCACTCCCGACCCGCAGCCCCCGCTAGCCCAGCCGGGGCCACCGCAGCCTCTCCAGGCGATGGGCAGGTGAAACCGACACTGGGGGCGGAGGAAAGGAGGCCACCAAAAAAGCAGCATTCACGCCTGACGCGGGCAGGATTTGAACCCAGGACCGGCCTGTCTTCGCCCCCCACTTTGCCTCCCCCAGCCCCCTCGGTTTAATCTTTGCCTGGGCCCGTTATCCCCGAGTTTTGCCGTCGGGGCCTGGGGCCAGCGCTCGCCGCACCCCCCCCTGCCTGCCCCCGGCCCCAGCCCAGCCCAGCCCTTGTTGCCCGTGAGAGCCCTCCCCTGCTCTGCAAGCGCCATGGCTGAGTCTCACACAGGGCGTGCGCAGGTCTGTCTGTGGCGTAGGTCTGTCTGTCTGTCCCCTCCTTGTGCCCCGGCTGCCCCTACCGGTTGGCAGCCCCTTGGCACCGGCCATCGGTGCCGGCAGGGCGGGGAAGCGCGTGGCAGAGCAGCGGGGGGAAGAGAGCGGACAGGCGGAGGCGCCGAGAACCGACTTACTCGTGAGGAGAAGCGCCGGCTGCGGCGGGCGAGGCGGCGGCTCCCCTGCAGGAGAAGAGAGAAGCCCCGCGAGAGGACAGGCGGCGTTAGCGGGCGAAGCAGCGGAAGCTGGGAGGCGGCGGGCTGAGCGATGGCTTCGTGCAGTTAGCAGGGAAGCAGCTGCACGGCCGGGGCGACCGACTCCACCCCCTGAATTGCCAAGGGCTGGGGGGACCCGGCTTTACCGGCTCGTGCCGGGTCTCTCCGATGGGGCCTGGGGTCCGGACGCCCCACGGGAGCCAGCTGGGCCCTGAGTCAGGGCCAAGGCGGCCCCAGCTTGGCACCCAAAACTCAGGCGCCCTGGGAAATTTGGACCTAAGCGTTCGAAGCCTGTGACAGAACCAGCCCGGCGTGGCGGGTCCGTGTCCAGCGCCTCCCGCTCGGATCTGCCCGGGCCGCAGCGCCACCGGGAAGAAAGCTCTGGGCTGCAGTGACAGCTGAAAGCTGGGCTCAGGAAAGCTGCCCGACAGTTTAGGACAGGAAGCAGAGGCCCGGGTCCCGCTGGAAGGGCAGGGGGACCCGGGCTGGCAGCGCGGAGGGAGCAGCTCTGCTGCCGGCCGGGCCCCGGGGGCTGGCACGCGCCCTGCTCTGCCAAGCGGCCGCAGTGGAAAGGTGGAGATGGCCGAGTACCAGGGAAACGCTCCCCGGGCCGAGAAAGGGCCGAAGGCTTTGCTGCGGTGGACATGCTCCTCCCTGGGCCCACGCACTGCTCCGGCTCTGGCATCACGGGGGCTGCGGGGCATCTGCTGGCAGCTGCCCTCCACGAAGAGGAACGAGCCGCCTGTGGAGACGCCCGGGGCTGTTGCAGGGCATGCTGCGTGGGCAGCCCAGGGGCATATGTTTCCTCCGCCCGGCGCACCAGCCTGGCCCGGGCAGCGCCCCCCACACGCAGGCAGCATCGCTTACTTTTCGCCCTCCCTGGGAGCCGGGTGGGTCTGGCTGCGTTCAGGTCCACGCCTAGCACGTCAGGAGGGTCCATGGGGTTTCCCAGGTAGAGCCTGCGGGGAGAGAAGGCGCCGGGCGGTCAGCGGCGGGCCCCACGCCAGGGACTTGCTCAGTTCGCGCTGTGGGGAGCCCGGCCCTCGGGAACTCCTGGCACCGGCCACATGGCGCTACCCTTCCCGGGCAGGGCCCAGACCCGTCCCTTCGGCACAGGACACAGTGCCCAAAAAGCCCCACAGGGCAGGAGAGCCGTGTGGCAGGGCTGGGGGCTGTTTAGAAAAGCGACAGGCCAGGAGACCTCTGCTGGGGTCTCCCCACGGCCGGCCCCAGAGACCAGCCCAGCCTGCTAGCTCCTTCCTGCTGGGGAGCTCCCGCTGTGCCAGCCTGGCCGTTCCCAGCAGCTCCCCTCGCCCGGCCCCCAGCGTGGTGGATCCCAAGTGGCTGGCAGCCCCACCCGTGGGGGCGGAGGCACAGAGAAGCAAAGGGATGTGGCCAAGGTCACACAGGGCATCGGTGGCAGAGCAGAGGATTGACAGGGGGTCTACTGAGTCCCAGCCTCGTGCCAGGGCCCCCTGGCCCCAGTACGCGTGTGCCCGGGAGTCTGTACACTCAGCCACCGGCTGGCTCCCACAGGCCACTGGGACGAGCTGAGGGGCACAGAGCCGGGGGGGGAGGGGTTAACTCTCCCCAAAGCCCCCTGCCCCAGCTCTGTCCCCGCATGCTGGCTGGGCCCGGTCCCCCAGGGACAGCCCAGGGCAGGGATGCTGGGCACAGCTGGGCCGTGGCTCGTGCCCACGGATGGCAGAGTGGTACGGCGCTGCACCGGGTGAGTCCTGCCAAGCAGGGCGTGGTGGGAAAGCGAGAGGTGAGTAGAGGGAGGGATCCGGAGGCCTGGGTGTAGGTTCCCTCTCCCTGGTACATGCCGGCCTGGGCGGCACAGAGCCGGGCTCCACACCCTGGCAGCGCCGCACCATGCAGCGCAGGGACTCCTGCCGGGAAGGTCGTGGGAAAGGCTTGGGGCACCTGCAGAGGGGGGATAAAGGGAAGCCAGAGAGCTCAGAGCCTGTGCGCAGCAGGGGCTGGGTACAGGGCACCGGCAGAGCTGGGAGGGGGGAGTCCAGGGAACCCAGGGCTGGGCTAGTGGGGGCTGTGGGTCGGAGTGAGGGGCACCAGCAGAGCTGGGTGTGGGGGCAGGGCTGGGCTAGCAGGGGCTGCGGGTCGGAGTGAGGGTGTGAGCCGTCCGTCCCCAGGAGCTGTGCAGACGAATCCGAGGTAGGCTCCTTGTTCTGTTGTGTACGTGGGACGGAGATTTTCCCTTCACGGCTGACAATGGCGCAGTGCTGTTAGTGGGGATAAGTGGAGCTGTCTTGCAGTGAGCTCTGTCCTGAAACTTGTACCACTGAACCTAAAAACACCCTGATCAATTCTGTGTGTGAGTGAGGGATGTGTGTGCAGGGCGTAGAAAAACACAAACTGCTCTGACACCAGACCAGGGATACAGACACCGACTGCCCCATCCTGACCCTGCCGGCAGAAGAATATCAACGACCCTAACCTGCAAATGAACGACCCCGCAGCACAGAAGGATCCACCCTGGGAACAAGCAAAGCCCAGAAAGCAGAGAAGAGTCGGGCTGGCAACGAGCTGCTGATTAACAGCTACACTGAACCCGAGGCAGCAGGGCACAGCTGGCCCAGACACTGAAACGACAGCCAGCGAGTGTCACAGCTGGGTAAAAACATGGGCACTCTGGGTCTCGTTCTGCACTTGTCACCTTGGAGCATCGGATTCGCGTGTGACAGAGGCCTGGCTCCCTCCTCGGGCCCAGCCCAGCCAGTCACTAGGCTGGCTCGAGCAACGCATACAAGGCCTGGTCATTATATCACACCAGCTTGGGGCGGGGTCTGTGCCCTTGCGTCAATTTCCACACCGCCCCGTCCCACTGACGTTTTTGGTGTTTGACAACTTCATGCATTGGTGGCAAAGGAGCCAGGAGGCTAAAACTCTCCTGGCAGGACCCCGGACACGTCTCAGATACCTAGAGAGCTGGAAAAGCATGGCAGGAAAAAACCACGTGAGCCTAAACCACTGACCAGATTCCCCAAAGTGAACTTATTTCTCAGATCTCAATGGGATCTACAAAACAAGCCCAGTTTGACCCCTCCCGGGGTCCGTCGTTTCTGAGTCACCGTTGCATTTGTTTCTCTTGGTCGCACACGGAGATGTAGGGTGTTTTTTAAGGGGACACAGAATTCAAAAAAGACTGAACCAAATCTGAGCGAATCTCTCCCAGGAGCGGAGCGCAAGTGTGGAAAAGGTCATGGATTTGTCTGGAAGTCTGTGAGCAACCACGAAAGGGAGGTTTCAGTGGAAGCTGGAACTAAAATGTACGTTATAAACTTGCACAATAAACCCGGGAATGTCCTGCCTCTTTCAAATGCAGCCACCTCTGGGGTGGAGTGAGGCAGCTGTTTAACAGCTCACAGCAACACATGGTGGTTTAGGGCCACCCCATTAAAAGGGAAAGGGGTTCCCTTTAGGCTGGCAAAGTATCATTCCTCACTGTGGAATGTGGAGAGGCCCCCAGTGCTACCCCGATGCCGTGACCCCAAACTCCCAGGCAGGGCCCCAGGGAGCCAGGAGAGGTCTGGACTCGGGCCCAACGCCTGCAGGGATGACAGCACCCAGTGGAGGACAATGGATCGGCGCCTCCCACTGAATCGCCAGCGCCGTTTCCCACAGGGGGCTGGCCTGCCAGACAGACAGAGCCCGCTCCCAAAAATACCAGCCATGCACACGCGCACCTGTTAGTACGAAGAGAGCAGGGAGGACGTTAGACTCCACAAGCCACGCGGTCCCCACGCGGCACGATTCCCGGCATCTCCCCGGGCGCCCGCACTCCCCGCGGCTTCCCCAGCGGCTGCTGCCTCTCCCGGGGGTGGGGAGGACGAGCCTGAAGCCAGAGCAAAGCAAATAGCCACGTGGACCCCCCCACTCCCAGGTCCAGGCCCACAGAGGGCAGGCGACCCACGGCCCCCCCCGTTCCGGGCTGCGGGGCTGGCGTGGAGGCAGGGGAAAGCAGAGCGGATGGAAACGGTTCTTACTCGTCAATCCTATCGGGGAAGCCCCAGCAGTGGTGGGGGTCGCTGTCCCCATGGCCAGTGTGGATGAAGCTGTGTTTAAGCGGCTGGCTGATGTCCTGGGCCGACAGCCCGGCCACGGAGGTCACCGTGTTTCGGGGGAACTGCCCCACTTTCAGGGTCCTCTTATTCTGACCCCGCCACCAGTAATTCTCGGCCCTAGAGAACAGAAAGGCCTCGTTACTGACACGAGACAGCAGCGACCTGCGGCCAGCGCGACTCCAGGCGCCAGAATGGCCCCGCAGCCTTCCCAGCGCCGGCCGACCACAGGCTCAGTCCCGGCCCCGCCCGGGACACACGGGCTCAGTGACCTGCCAGCTCACACGGCCCCAGCTCGGACAAGACGCCCTGCTCCCCGCCGAGAGCCAGGAGCAGAACCCAGGAGTCCTGGCGCCCGGCCCCTGGGCCGACCGTCGCCCCACGCGCCGTCCCTGGCCCTGGGACCCGCGCCCAGTCCCACCCCGGGATCACAAGGACCTGGAGGGGGCAGAGAGCGGTGCCCGGGCCAGCCGGGGGAGCCCAGGGCGGGGGGTGTGATGCTGACGGGCAGGTTCTGCCCTGGTCCCAGCCCTGGGGCGCGGCGAGGGCCTGCTCCAGCCACTCGCGCCCCCACGCGGCCTCCCTCTGCCCAGCGGGCAAGGGGCAGCGGGGACACCAATGCCAGGCCAGCGTCTTCCTGGGCGGTGACACGTCCCTGCTGCCTCCTGCTCCGTGGGCGTGTCCGTCCGTCCGTCCGTCCCTGCTGGAGGGAATCAGAGCCGCGCTCCCCTCTGGACTCGCCCCCTTCCGCTGTGTCCCTTTAGCAGCCGCTGCGGTGCCAGGCCAGGCGAGGGGGCAGAGACAGCTGCTGCCCGGCTCCCATCACGGCGCTCTCCCTTCGGCAGGGACAATCCCGGACGAGTCAGGGGAGCCCTGCCCAGTCGACTGTAACACGCCGTCTCCAGGACAAAGTCCCCACACTCTCCGCCCTGGCGCAGGAGATTGAACGGCCCCTGTTGCCGCACGGCCACGGGTCAACGTCCTCATCGGCACGGCAATGACCCGGCGCTGGAGATAGCCCCGAGACGGAGTCAGTGTGCAATCCTGCAGCAAGGAGTTCCCAAGGTTTGCTGGCACCCAAGGTACCTAGAACCCGAGCCACTCCTAGAGCCTGAAAGCCACAACACAGTACCTAGAGGCTGAAAGCTAGAACCTCACATGCACAGCCCTGTGTCGGGCCCCGAAATTCCTGGCTTTACCCGCCTACAATCCCTGGGACCCTCGGGAGCCGCTCCGGAGGCTGGGCGCCCTGTTACCCACGTCTTTTTAAACTCAACACCACAGTCACAAAGCAGCCCTCGGGGGCGACCCTACAATAAACAGAGCAGTGCGCGCGCCGCTGGACAGAGGGGAGGGAAGGAAACACAGGGCGGCTTTCGCACTTTGCAAGGGAGTTATAATCCCATCACGGACTGAAAGATGAAAACAATGAGGCTATTCATCAACCGGCCCCCCAGCGTGGCGGAGGCTGGGTCAGGGTGCCAGGCAGACCCGCAGTGCCAGCGGGAGAGCCCGACGTGCTTTGTACACGCTACAGAGAGGAATCACTTCGCCCATTAGTGAAATGCAGCCACCTCTGGGGTGGAAGGTGGCAGCTGCTTAGCACGGCACAGCAACACTGCGACTGCAGGGTGATTTCGGGGAGCAAACGTCTGGGGGGAGGGAGGGTTTGGCCAGGACATGGGCTGACGCCCCCTGCTGCCCCCCAGCACTCCCCACAGCCCCCCATTCCTCACGCCCCCCCCCACATTCCCCCTCTCCACAGCGCGGCGCCCCCCACTGGTTTCTCACCACTCCCCACAGTGCCCCCCAATGCTCCCCTGCTGTGCAGTGCCCCCCGCTGACCCCACACTCCCCGGGGCATGGAACCCACCCAGTACCCCACTGACCCCCCACCCAGCCCCCCGAGTGCTGCCTTCAGGGCAGGGCACCCCCATTGGAGCCCCACGGGTGGCAGCACCGGGGCACAGGGGGTCAGCGCCCCCCAGGGCCAGGTGGGGCCCCGGGCTCAGCCCTGACAAGGGCAGAGCCTCCCCCCTCCTGGGCCCCCCCACATCGCCCCAGCCCCTCAACCGCCTGCGCCCCCGGAGGGAGAGTCAGGGGGGCAGGACCCAGACGCCCCTGGTGCAGCTTTTCGGGGGGTGGGGGGGCTATTACAAATGGCAGGAATTGAAGCACACACCCCCCCCACCCTGCAGATGCCCATGTTCCTCCCCCGGCTGCTGGGGGGGGGGGGGCAGCCTCGGTTTCCTGGAACCACCTGTGACTCACGCAGGCACCAGCTCAGCCGTTTTCCTGTTTACCTCTGACGCCGGGCACGGCTCCACTCCACGGCCCAGGATATTACTCAGCACCAGGGCTGGCTCCCTGGCAGGGCAGCCCTCTGCCTGGCCCCCCCCGGGAACTCCCTCGCCCCGGCCTGCCCCGCTCCCCGAGGGGCGAGCGCCAGCCTGTGGCATGGACACCTCCGCTCTGGCGCCTGCCCGCCGGACGGCAGCTGCGGCCCCACCCTGCTTCCCAGGAACGGGCGTGGGAGCCGACGGTGGAGCATGTCCCGGGGTGCAGGATGCTGGGCCCAGCCCCGAGGGGCACCCGGGCGTTCGCAGCCCTTCGTGTTTAACACAGGGCTTAATGGGGGGGCAGGGAGGTGTTCACACTCACTCAAGCAAAGGAGAGAACCTGACGGGCTTAAAGGTAGGTCCTGCTATATTTACAGAGGGAGATAACGGGGGCCCTATTTCCCAACCCCCTCCCCCAGTTCTAATTAGTACCCGCAGGGGGCTCTGCCCCAGAGCAAATGGGCTTCAGGTAGGTCCCACTGTACATACAGCGTTCCAGGGCCTGTGGGAACCGTCTCCTTGAGGGAGGGAGCAGGTCTGAGAATGGACACAATTCGTGTCACAGCTGGCCTGCCGTTCTCTCCTGGGGGCTCCCCTTCGCCTTGGAAGCTGGGAGCTTCTGATTTTCATCCGGCAGAGAGTCCCCAAGGGGAGGCAAGCGGGTGGGGGTGAGTTATCCCCATGTCACAGACAGGGAAACTGAGGCACCAGGCAGGCAAGTAAGTGGCTTGTCCGCAGTCACTCAACAAACCAGCGGCAGAGGCAGGACTAGAACCCTGGCCTCCTGGCTCCCAGGCCTGTGCGCTGCCCCCGAGACCCCTGCAGCTCTTGGCCGCAAAGCCTGTCCCCATGCGCACGGCCACGGGGATTTCCGCTGCCCCAGCCGCTTGCGAGACGCCTCCCGGCAGCGGCTGGTTTCAAGGCTCTCGCAGCACAACCCCGCCAGCCCCCAGCTAACCCCCTCCCCGGGCAGCCCCCTCTCCCGGCCTCCCCAAGTGCCATTTCTCGGTCCCCTCCGGCCGCGGCCCGCCCCGGCCAGCTGCCCACAGTGTACGGTGCCCAGCGACCCCCTAACGCAGACAAGCTAGGCCCCGGGCGCACTCAGCCCATTGCGGCGGGCGGTTTGGGAACGGGCCGGGGCCAATCCGCTGCCACCCAGCGCCTCGATCCCCCGCGTGGCTCTGCCCCGAGCCACTCATGCCAACGGCGCCTGGCATTGCAAAGCCGCGTTCCTCCCCCTTGTAACTAATCCACCCTTCCCCCTGTCACAGGGGAAACTGAGGCACAGGCGGGGCGAGCAGCATGCCTTCCCCCTGCTTGCTGCTCCAGGGGGTCTGACCCCCAGCCACGCTGCCCCTTTCTAAGGTCAGCCAGGACTTGGCGTCTCTACGCCCGGCCCCCCGCCTTAGCTCCCCCCAGCGGCCCCGCGGGAGCGGAGCAGAGCCCCCCGGCCCCAACCGGAGGCCCCGCAGAGCCCATGTTTCACCTCGGAGGGGTCCGTCGGGTCTCCCGGGGCACTGGCTCCTCACGCCACCCTGGCTGCGGGCGGGCTGAGCAGAGCCGGGGGCCGGCGTGCTCCCAGCGTGCTCCCTGGAGAGCGTCTGGCTGGAAGTGCCTCAGTCCCGCAGCTCCGGCCCCGGCCCGTGATGCAATCAGGCGACGTGCACGCACTGGCTCGACAGCAACTGCACCCTCCCTCGCACGAGTCATCGCCGGGCCCTGAAAGCACGCCCGCCCGCCGGCCTGATTCACCGCCTCTGCCCTGCCGAGCCGCCCGGCCCCCGCCCGCAGCACGGCCTGCCTGGGGGTGAGCGGCCCGGCCCCCGCCAGGGCTCCGGCGCCGAGGGGATTCGGGCGCTCGGGACTGGGCTGAGCGAGGAGCGGGGCTGGGCCGGGGGCGGCAGGCCTGGAGCGAGGGGGTGCAGGGTTCTGCAATTACCCCTGGCCCTTGCTGCCCGTCACCGCAGGGGCCCCCCACTATCTAGCCAATCCCCCCTCCCTTCAGCGAAGGGAAAGGACCCTCTGCTCCCGTCCGGACCCCCCCATGCTGAGCCCCTCCGCCCCTGGTTCTGTTTGTAACGTTGCAAACCTCTCGGCCCCTCAACCAGCCGCCTTCCCCAACGCCCCAGCCAGCCCCCGACCCCTCGCTCCCTCCCCACAGATCAAGCCCTCCTCACGCGCCCCATCCTCTCTGCAGGCCTCAGCCGCAGGCCTCGTGGGAACCGAGCCGGGCTGCGGCAGCAGCTCCCCCAGCCCAGCCTCAGACCCCAGCACGCAACGCGTGTGTCTCTACCCCACTATGGACGCAGGGGGGCAGCAAAGCAGAGGGGCACAGGACTCCTGGGGCTCAGGAGATCCCAGATCTATTCCAGTCACTAGCATGACTATGTGCCTCAGTTTACCCACCCATAAACCACTGACCCAGCACGGGGGGGAGGAGGGGGGCTGAGGAAGGAGCAGCTATTCTCGGGATTCTCCCCCGCCCCGGCCCCACTGCTCAGTTCTGGGAAGCCGTCCCAGATTAGCCCTGGCGTGGCTTCCCGCTCCGGGCGGCTCAGATAACCGTGGGCCGGGAGCGGCCGCGGGGGCGGGAGGGCAAACTCCCAAACCCGGCAGCACCAGGGAAGTGACTCATCGCAGGCTGCGGGGCAGGGAGGGAGGCGGGGCCGCCGCTCGTGCGAGTTAACGGGCGGGAACGGCACCTGGGCACCCAGGGTCCCGCGCCGCGCCCGTCCCTCGGCGCCGTGGCGAGTGCCCGTGGGACAGTCTGCCAGACGGGCAACGCGGGCGCGGGTTGGGTTCTCAGGCGTGCAGGGAGGGGGGCGAGCAGTCGGAGCAGGGGCGCTGGGAGTCAGGACTCCTGGGTTCTCGCCCCAGCTCCGCCACTGACTCACTGGGCGACTGCGGGGTCTGAGGCCCTGGGCCTCAGTTTCCCCATCTGTAGCCAAGGGAGGATCCGGGCACCGGGCAGCTCCCCCCCTGGGCTTGTTCGACGGCAGACGCCAGGATCCCGCGCTAAGCAGCCAGGAGACAGATGCCCCTCGCCGTGCGCCCCAGGGGACCGGGCCCAGCAGCCCCCAGAGCAGCCTCTCCCCAGGGACCAGGAAGCCAACCGGCCAGGCTGGGGAACGGGCAGCCCTGGGGTCTGTACAGACCCGGCACGGCGAGGCCCGATGCTGAGCCCTGGCACCGAGCGGGCACCACAACACCAGAGGCAAATGGCTCCAGCCAATTATCCCTGCCCTCGTCAAACGCTCCCCGCAGCTTCGGTCCTGCCCAGCCCAGGCAGCCTCCTGGGCTACCAGAGGAGGGCGCTGGGCCGTTTCCCTGCCCGTTGGTCACACTCCCTCCGGGCAATGGGGCCGGTCGCATGGTGCCAGCCATCCAGACACGGCCAAGAGCCAGGCGGGCGTCCTGGGGTCCCCCAGCCTGAACGCTGGAGGCAGGACTGGGTGTGACACCCTGTGGGTGACAGGGGGCCCCCAATCCAGGTGCCAGGTTTCCAAGACGCCACGGAACCCACCTGGCTGCGGGATGAGCTCTGTCTCTTTAGGGAGGGTGCTGCTCGGACCCCTGGAGCCCAGAGATCTCGTCATCCCGCCAGGCAAAGGGGAGGCAGATCCCAGTGCCCTGGGTCGGGATCTCACAGTAACTTCGAGAGGGGGGATGGATTTTTCGCACGGACACGGCCCAGGGGTTGGGGACCAACTACACAGGGGGTGGGTGACATGCAGGATCCCTTTACGTCCCCGCCTCAGCAGGACCCCGCCGAGGCCGGTGGATGGGGGATGCCAGTCGCTGACCCCAGGCTGGGGAGCCGCACCAGGGCACTAAGCGGAAGGCGAGCCTGGGGTCAGGGAGAGACTTGGAAACGCTGCCCCGGGATAGAAGCTGGGCTACTGCTGTTACGTCTCTCAGCGACGCTGGTGGGAAACCTCGGGGGACAGGAGTTGGCCCTGACGGGGAATCCCACATAAAGGTGTAACGTGCGTCTGGGGAAAGCTTTTGCACATGCTGAGAGGGGTAACTGAGAACACAGCCTGTGTTAAGAGGCCCTCTGGCAGGACTGCTTCTCAGCCGAGACCTGTAAACAGGCACGAAGCTCGTCACAGCAGAGAAACCATATCGAACCCGGTCTGCTGTGTGGAAGGGGAAACCGAGGCACACCACCTGATAGCCCCACTGGCTAAATGCCAAGACACCCACACACTAGAAATGCTTTCCAGCAACCCAGAGAAGGCACCCGGCCGTCGCCCTAGCCAGTGACCAAGCAGGGAGATGTGACACCCTGTGTCTGAAAACAACCCCCCCAAAACCCCATATTCACCCGTCATGTCATTAGAGTCTGTTTGGTACAAACTAGGCCTCGTGGGGCGTCATTTTAAAAGTCTTGATCTGCCGAACATGAATATCCCGCAGGACTGTATGTGCTACCGACATAAACGTTGTGGCAAACGCTGCCAGAACGTGGTGCAAGGCGGGAAACTCCCACAGCGCTGGCGGGCCGGCATTACGACTCGCTATCGCTCACCCCTTCAGAAACAGATTCTGCCACTGGGGACTGTTTGCGGCAGAGGCTTCGCTGTTGGAAGCACGTTCGCGATGGGGCTGGACGGAGCAATGCGGCCGGCCCGACAGGACACAAGCCCCATGGTTCCAGCTCGCTGGACTGTAAAAGGGGGAGCGAGACGCCATTGCTTGGCTTCTCTCCCCCCAACTCAGCGCCTGAAGGGGCAACTGGGAGACGAACAGACTTTGCAAGGCGGGAGGGAAGGCTGCCCAGCCAGCGTTTAAGAAACTGCTTGTACCATCTAACAAGGTTGAGACGCTGCTAATTCAAGAGCTTGTCAGTGTATGGAACTTCGCCTGCGATCTCATGTTTATTTCATTTGGTAACTACTTCTAATCTCCCTCCACTTCCCCTTGTGATCACTGAAAAGCTGCTTTTCCCGTAGTTAATAAACTTGTCCAATGTTTTATCCCAAGCTGCGTGTCCCAGAGCCAAGTGTTTAGACAAGCGGCTGTTACAGCAGCTGGTGCATGTTCCCTCTGCCTTGAGGGAAGGGCGGCTGGGCTGATAATTGCCCCTGGAGTGTGGAGGGGGCTATTTCTCCCCTTCCCCCGGCACACACAGCAACCTGGCTGGCTCAGGACCAGACACCGGCCGATGCCGAACAACACAGAACCGCCTCCATGCAGAGCTGGGCCACTGCCTCTCAGCCCCGACCCGCAGCCCCCTGGGCTCTCTCCCCACACACAGCTCCGCCGACGCCCCTCAGCCCCGACCCGCAGCCCGCCTGCCATTCCAGCCCTTAGCCCACATGGCCCGTCGTGGCCCCAGGGATACACACAGTCGGGGACTAGGGCTGGGCCCATGTTTCCTGCAAGGGTCAGATGCCGAGGGTGGCCAGTGACCGGCCAGGCCAGGGCGCCGGGCAGGGCAGGGGGGGCGGAGGGGCAGTGGGGCGGGGTGCCCGAACCAGGACTCTCTGGACGATACCTGCCCTCGATGACTGTGATGACGTCGTTCATCTGGATGTGCAGCTTGTCCGGCTCGTCCACGTCCTGCAGGGCCCTCATGTCCGTGGGCTGGGCCTGGGGGGCAGAGAGAGCGGGGGAGAGTGAGGGCTGGTGGCACCAGGGACCCCCCAGAGCCGAGCCAGGCCCCCGCCTGACAGCTGGGCCTGAACCACTGCCCCGAGTCGGAGCTGACAGCGGGAGCCTCTGCCCAGACGGGTCCGAAGGCAGCCAAGGTGGATCCCTGGGCCCGGCCCGTGGGCCGGACTCAGCCGTTGGCCCCGTGGCCAGGCTGGTAACTTGCCAGGAACATGCCAGCTGCAGCGGACTCGCAGCAATGGAGCAAACTGCCCCCGGCAGCCCGGAGCCACGTGGCACAACCGCCTCCCGCCCCCCGCTGCCATCTGCACGGGGCCCAGCCGCCCGCTGACTCTCAGGCCTCTCCCACGGCCAGAGCCCCCCCAGGGGGGCAGATGAGGCCCCAATGGTGAGCAAGCGCCCTGCTCTCACCACCAGGCAGCGCTGCCTGGCCAGAGCCGGATCTCAGCACCGCACTGAGCAGAAGGGGGAGCGTCTCCCGGTGCCCATGAGCCGGGCACAGCCCAGGCCCCGCCACAGGGCCGGGCGCACGGGAGAGCCGAGGTGGCCCCCGGGGAGGGGGGGGGGGCCACAGAGCTCACGCCCAAGTCCAGTCCCTGCCCCACCAGGGCGCCGGGTGGCGAAGGCCAGGTGGGCAACACAGCCCAGCCGCAGCTGGGCAATGCCGGGTCCCAGCGTGCAACGCTCCCCAGGCCTCCCCCGGCCTCCCCCGGCGCCAGTCGCATCTCCCCAGCTCCGCAGAGCTCCCGGGCGGCCCACGGGCCCCCCACTGCACCCGGACACCCCTGGAAACCAACAGGCAGCAGCGTGGAACCCCGGCAGAGATGGGATTTGCAGGGGCTCGGTGTCTGGCGCAGGCTGGGCCGCATGGCACCGGTGGGGGCATCGCCCCACGCTCAGCAGGGCCGGCCGGCGCCCCCTCCCCACCCACCTCCAGCAGGAAGTCGCGCAGGGCCACGAAGGTGGGCCGGTCCTCGGGCTTACGGGCCCAGCACTGCAGCATGACGTTGTAGATGTCCTGGGGGCAGTCCTCGGGCCGCGCCAGCCGCTCGTTCTCCTTGTCGATCTTGTGCAGGATCTGCGGGCACGGACGGACGGCAGACGCCGCGGTCAGGCTCCCGGCGGGGAGGGGCCAGGCCTGGCAGGGGGGAGGTGCCAGCACGGAGGGGGCCGGGCAGGGGGCAGGAGCCGGGGCAGGAAGGCACCCGGGCTGGAGGGGGTCAGATGGGTGCGGCTGGGCGGGGGCCAGGCAGGGGGGTTCATTGCACAAGGGCCAGCCTCCCCATTGCGCTCACGGCCCGGCCCAGGAGACCCGGGTTCAACCCCTGATCTAGCTCACGGGCGAAAACCCACCTGGTGGGTCCCGGCCCATTCCCATCTGGGGGGCTTCTGCACCAGGGCTGGGAGAGGAGAGGGTCAGGGGTCGGGAGTGAGGGGCACCGGCGGAGCCGAGGGGGAGCCGGGGGCTGCGGGTCGGGAGTGAGGGGCACCGGTGGAGCTGGGCGTTGGCACTTGCAGGCCGTTTCCCGGCGGGCTCCCTCGGGGTGCTGCGTGCGCCGCCAGGGGAGAGGGGTCCCCTGAAAAACTCCCTGGGACCCCCAGACCCTGACGCATCCCCCTCCCCTGCTCTGCCCCCGCCACTTCCTCCGGCTCTGCCCGGGGCCGGCCCCGCAAGTCGCCTTCCCCCGAGGGCCCGGCCAGGGGAGCGCAGCTGGGCACGGAACCCAAGAGTCCTGGCTCCCAGCCCCGCTCCCCCTTCCCCCCCGGGCCCCGCGGGCACCTGGCTGCCGCTGAGGCCGACCCACGGCTCCTGCCCGCAGGTGAACGTCTCCCACAGCGTCACCCCGAACATCCAGGTGTCGCTAGCGTGCGAGAAGGTCCGCGTCTTCAGGCTCTCCGGGGCACACCTGGCCGAGAGACGGGCTTGTGGGGTTACTGATGCCCGCCAGCCCCCCACCCAGCCCCACGCCCAGCCCCACACCCAGGGCCCGGGGCCCCCGCCAGCTGCAGCCAGGAGGCCACTTCCTTCTCCCTCCCTCCTAGGAAGGGCCGGGAAGGACAGGGCCGCCCCAGGAAGTCTCCACCCCAGAGACAGCCGCTCTCGCTGCCCCTTCCCTGCCGCCTGGGGGCAGAGACTCACTGGCCGGGCACCACGAGGGCCAGCGCCTCGGCTTCTCGGCCTTCCCCGCGTCCGGCTGGAGCGCCCGGCCCCGCTCACCAGGCGAAGGGCACCTTGCGGTGCTCCTGCATGACGTAGTGCTCGGCGTTGCTGGGCAGGGCCCGCATCAGGCCGAAGTCGCCGATCTTCACCAGGTCGCTGGAGGCCAGCAGGATGTTGCGGGCGGCCAGGTCGCGGTGGATGAAGCGCTTGGACTCCAGGTAGGCCATGCCCTGGGCGATCTGGATGGCGTACTGGCACAGCGTGGAGATGAGGAAATGGCCCTGGTTCTTCCGCAGACGGTCCAGCAGCGAGCCCAGCGGGGCCAGCTCCGTCACCTGGGCACAGGGGAGGAGAGTCTGGCCCCAACCATGGAGAGCGGCGTGGGGCGATCCGTGGGGCTGGGCTCCGGTCCTCAGACAGCTCACAGGGAGCCTGCCCTGCGGTGCCATGGGGCTCTGCGCCCACGCGCCCTGGAGGAGCCAGTTCTCAGCCCCGGCGCCCTCCTCAAATCTCTGCCTGCCCCCAGCCGGCCATCCCCTCGGGGCTGGGCCGCACCGGGCTGAAACCCCCAGGCCCCGCACTCACCATCTTCATGGGGGGGGTGAGCACCACGCCGTAGAGCCGGATCAGGTTGGGGTGGTCCAGCGAGTGCATGGCGTTCACCTCGCGGATGAAATCGTCCAGCGCCTCCGGCTGGCTCAGCACGTCCGTCTTGAGACACTTCACGGCCACGCTGAGCTGGGGCGGGGACAGGCACGTAAGGTCCCGCCTCGGGGGGGGCGCAGCGGCTGGCACGCGGGGTGTGGGAGGGGGTCAGCTGTGCCAGCCCCCAGCCCCAGGGAGGGGGCCAGGCCGTGGGGCTCCGAGGGAGGCTGCCAAACGTCCCCCGGCTACGCCCCAGCAAAGGGCGAACGCAGCCCCAGCCGGGCCGTCCTGCGCGATTCCCGTCTCCCGCTGGCCCCTTACCGTCTTGCCAGTGGGCGCCTCCCACTCGCCGCGCCGCACCACACCGAAGGAGCCGTCGCCCAGCTTCTCGAAGAGCGTCAGGTCCTGCTCGCTGACCAGGCAGGTCAGGGCCTGCTGCCCCTCCTCGGCGGGCGGCGGGGTGGCCGGCTTGCGGAAGGTGCTCTGGGGCTGGGGCTGGAACTCTGCCTCGGGGCGCTTCCCGCTGAACACCTGCGAGGACGGACAGGCGGCCGGCGTGGGTCACGGGGGCTCTGACTCTCCCCCCTGCTCCGGGCCTCAGTTTCCCCACCTGTAACGGTGGCACGGGCCCTGCCTTTGTAAAGGGCGGCTGGGGCAAAGGGGGGTGCCCAGGGCCTGGCGCCCATTCTGATTTTTACAGCTCCCGCCACCGCTTGCCGGCATCATTCGATGCCCGGCTGGCAGGGAGGTGGTGCTCGCTGGTGTCCAGGCCCTGGCGCATGCCCTGATCCCACCGTGGCAGGGACTGCGCCTCGCTGGGCGTCAGGCACAGCCCGGGGCCGCGCCAGCCGGTACTAGGGACGTGCGGCCGAGGGCAGCGTGAGCGGTGTCTAGGCACAGCGCTGGCCGAGACGCCCCCGGGGAGCCGCCAGACTCTCCATCTGCAGCGTGCCAGGCAGTGATGCATGTTCAGCTGATTAACACTTCATTGGCTTCCTGGGAAACAGACAAATCATCAGGGAAGGCATTTCCTGCCTGCCCGTGGGCAGAGGGCGGCGCACTCCCTAGCTTCCCGGGAAGCAGCCGCGCCATGGCTGGGGAGAGCCGGCCCCAGCCAGCCCCTGAACTGACTCTGCAAACCAAAGCGATCGCCGCCCGATCCTGTCAACCCGCGACCCCCGGGAGCGATGCACCGTGACGTCGCCGTCGGTTTCCCGCAGCCCCCGGCCCAGGCTGGGACACGGGCAACGGCGAGGGCCGAGGAAACCCTGCGTGGGAGGCAGCAGATGGTGCTGGGAACTAAAGCTGTGGGGCCAAATATCTGCCCTGCCCGACAGGGTGGCGCCGGTGCGTGTGGGGCACGGGGGTCTCGTACGTGGGTCAGTCGCAACTCCCTGGGACAATGGGGTGGCAGTATCCCCTGGCCGGCCAGCGCTGACCTACATTCCTCCTGCCACATGCTTGGGGCTGCCCCCCCTGCCCCGCGTGGGGCACACAGCTGTGACGACAGGAGCAGGCGGCATGGCTGAGCAGGGGGCAGGATCTCCCGCTCGTCCCTCTGCAGTCAGGGGCTGCTCCAAGCCTGGGTCCCCATTCGGGAAACGGAGCCGCAGGTGCCGGGGCGCTAGGCAACGCCCGTGGCGCTGGGCTGGGTGCTCAGCGGTGCCTGCTCCGGGTCCCGCTCGCTCTGGCCCCCCCCCGGGGGGTGCCCCGCCCCCGCCATTACCTTGGTCATCCACGACTTCCGCTTGCACGTGGCTTTCCTGCGCTTCACGGCTTCCCACAGCCGCCGCTGGCCTGCAGAGGCAAACGGACGGTCAAGGCGCTCGCCCGCCAGCTCCGGGGGGTGTGAGGCCCCCACCCCACCCCACCAGGGGCCCCCCCACCGCCCTACTGGGGAGAAGTCAACCCGACAATAACCAGCCGGGAGCCCTGCCGCGCGCTCCCAACGGCAAAGCCCAGTGACGGGGGGCGGGCAGGGACCGGCAGGGGCGCCGGCGGGGGGCGGGCAGGGAGGGCAGAACTCAGACGCACCGGGCCGGCCCAGGCCGATCTTCTCCAGGTCCTCATTTTTGACGTAGTCGAAGTGCGAGAGGCGGGTGACGTTGAGGTCGTCGCGGATGCGCAGGAAGTACTGCTGCAGCTGGACCTCGGCCAGCAGCTCCAGGAGCCAGTCTGTGCCCTCGTCCGACTGCATGCCACAGCTCAGCGTCTGCACAGACCAGCCACGGCAGGGTTAGGGCGACGGCCGCCCCCCAACCCTCCCCTTCCCGCCCGCCAGATGGAGGCGTCGCTAGTGTATTGCTAGCTCAGAGGCGTCATAGCCCCCGTACGGCTCACAGCGACTGGAGAGTCTCCGCTAGTGCCGATGGCAAGAAGCAGCGGCCCCGAGCTGATCACGGCGGCAGTGGCCATGTCGCTGGGCAGCCGGGGATGGTCTAGCTGGACTGGGCCGTGCCACGTGCCGGGCCCCACCCAGGATGGGCAGAGTGTGTGTGTGTGTGTGTGTGTGTATGAGAGAGAGACGGCTTTTTGCTATTCTGACATTCCCAATAAACGCGGTGCGTTGCCTGCTCCCCCTCAGTAAGTCCCTGCTTCTCTTTCCTTTTCCAAGTGTAACAAGATTTCACAGAACCAAACCCCACGGCGCACGACTGCCCAGGGCCTTTGCACCTCCCAGATGTGGCCCAGCTGTTGGGGTCAGCGGCCCCGTCTGGGTCCACGGCCCGGCAGTGCCCAGCACAAAAGCCCGTGCCCTGGCCCGACGGGCGCCATCCACCTGGTGCCAGATGCTGCTGCCTCCTTCCCAGGCAGGTGCCAACTTGGGCAGCTGGGAGACCCGGCGCTAGAGTAATGAGAGCTGCCCACCTACCGGGCACAGCCAGGACCCCCCACCACACAGAGCCCCAGGGATCAGCCAGGCACCAGCCGGGCACTGCACCCCCTGCGCCCCACCCTCTAATGTAATGCAGCAGCCATGCCCCCCCAGCCATGTGCTCACACCCAAGCCTGTTGCATGCTGGGAGCTGCTGCAGACCTCCCCAGTAACCCCCCCAATGCCCTGGGATGGCACAGGAGCATGGAGCTCGTCCAGGCCAGCCACTGTCACAGCTGCAGCGCCAGCCCGTGCCCCGCAGCGCTCAGAGCTGTCTCAGGCAGGCCGGGAGGGGGAGAGAGTGGGGACCACGCAGCAGGGAGCGTTTCAGAGACTGGAAACGGCTCCTGCCCCCCCCCCCCGGCTGCAGGGTGCCAGAGGGCAGAGCAGCGGGGCAGGGGCCCAGAGCCTCCACCTTGCACGCACCTCCCACAGCCCCTGCCCCACAAGCAAAGCCCTGGTTATCCACAGCACAGAGAGAGAGACAAAAGCGGCAGGGTGCCAGGCACCGCCAACACGCCGCACCCCAGCCAGATGCGGGCAGATCCACGTACCCATGGCCACGTTCACACCATGGGAAAACTGAAACCGGCAGGTCTGGGTCATAAAACGGAGCATGTGCCCCCCATCCCACGAGGCCTGGGCACGGGTGTGGGCACAGACACGTCCCTCGTGCCCTGCTCCGCAGACAGGCCTGTCTGTCCGGAACTGGCTCCAGCCCCGTCCCCCACCTGGCTGCGTCTCCACATGGCAGGACCCACCCTGTTGCGGCCCACGAGGCTGTGTGGGGCCGTGGCTCCCGGGCGGTGCTGCCTCTTCATCTTTATGGAATGGGCCAAGGTGCCCCCGGCGCCCCCCCCGGCCGTCACAACCCAGGGCTAGGGCAGCACCCAGTTGGGTGTCCCTTCCCCGCCCTATGGGGACGCACCAAGCGCTCCGGCAGCCCGGCTGTGCGGATCCACACCGGGCACCGAGACCCCACCCCCACCAGGCCGCCCGCCAGTCCCGGAGCTCGGCTGCCCTGCGGCCAGTGTGCTGGGCAGAGCCCTTCGCCGACTGACGCCTCGGCGCGGCCCCCCCTTCTCACCTGCCACTCCCTTGGCCCACCCGGCAGCCGTACCGAGGGGGGGGCTAGACACTTCCCATGGCAACCCATGGGAGTCGGGTGCCTCCTGCGGATCTGCCCCGTCCAGGGTCTATCGCCCCCGTTCCATTTCCAGACGTGCCGCCGCCCACGCTGCCCTTCGCGCCACCCCCCAGCCCCAGCCACGCGGCTCCACGGAGACGCCCCCACCCAGCTGGGTGCGGCTCGGCCTGGCCGCGTGTCCTGGCTCCCCTGGCTGGGAGCTTCCAGAGCGTGACCCCCCCCCCTGCCTCCGGCTCCTCCACCGACCTCACTGCCACCTCTCGGGGTAACCCCTGCCGCCGGGAGAGCCCCTCCTGGGGGTGCAGGCAGCGCCGCATAACCATGGCCTCCCACCGCAAGGTCTTTGGGCAGGGCCCCGGGGGGTCTGCACAGCGCCTGGCGCCATGGGGGCTGGGCCACATGGCCATACAGCGACCGACACGCAGAGACAGGGAGCCCACTGCCCCACGGTTGACCCCTCCCGTGGGGGCCAGCCCCCCCGCCCTGGGACCCCCCCCACTCTGTTTGCAGCACTGCCAGTCCAAGCCCCTACCGCAGCCCCCGCCCCAGGCCAGCCCGGGGGCTCCGTCTCCAGAGCGCTTGGGTTACGGCCGACAATTAAAATTCCCCGCAGCATAGTCTGCTCTAAAAATACGGAGGGTGGGCGCGGCTGGCAGCCGGCGGGGCACGGGCCAGGCCAGGCGGGAGCTGGGTGGCCCAGCTCCCGTGGGGGGAGGGGGGCAGTCACCCCATTGCCAAGCCGGGATGCGGCCCAACACGCGTGCTGAGAGGCAAGGAGCCGCGGAGCGCCAAGGCCGGTGCAGGGCTCCCTGCGGCCAGCGGGGCTATGGAAGAGCTAGGGGGGAAGGGGGGGGTGCCCGAGCTCTTCTCCTGCGAGGGGGAGGGTCTAGGCTCTGGGCAGCGTCAGAGCTGGTGGGCAGGCAGTGCTGTGTGCCATCCCAGCCCAACACCCCTCCCAGCCCCCAAGCCTGCCATGCCGCCCGCCGGGCTCGGCTCGCTCTCTGTGGCGGCCGGGACGGAGCAGCCCCGCGACGGCCGGGAGCTGCCAGAAGGGGCCGGATCCGGATCCGCCGTGTCGGGGGGGGGGGACTCGCCCGCGGGCACCGAGCCGAAATCGACTTACGCGATAGAGCCGGAAGCGGGCCAGGAACGGGAAGGAGCGGCGCAGCACCTCGAAGCGACGCATCTCGGCTCCGCCACGCCGGGCACCCCTGTTCTCTATGCCCCAGGCGCTGGCGAAAGGGGCACCCGCTCAGAGGAGAGCCGAGCCCACGGGCATTATGCGCTGGAGTTCCGGGCTGCAGTCCCTGGTCTCTAGCCAGAATAACAGGCTCCTGCCCGGCCAGAGGAGAATCTCAGAGGACCCCGTGTGGGATCATCCCAGTCAGCCCCTCAGGGGCTCTCCGTGGCTCTCCCCAGGCCAGGGGGGGGGGGGCAGCCTGCCACTGCCCTGCGGGCACGCATGCTCAGATCCGCCATCAAACCCCACCAGTGGATCAGTAACCGGGGGGAGCCAGGGCCGCCGGCTGGAGCGCAGCGTCGCGCCAAGGCCGAGTCTGACATCTGTGCTGTGGGGGCGCGAGCCATAATCTCCCTCCCCCCCCCCCCCACCGCCAGGCCTTTGATCCGCGCTTTAAAGGCTTCTCTGTCCAGAAAAACCAAACCCTCCCGGGCGACGCTCCCTGCAGCCGGCCCGCGGCGGAGCAGTTCTTCCTGGTGTCGCAGGCCGGACACTGCAGCGCTTGTCTGTGTGTGTTTGTCTTTCGCCCACCCCCCTTCTCCCCGGCCGCCAGCTTGGCTGGAACAGAGACTCGATGGGATTCGCAGGGACACTTCTTGATCGGCAGCCAAGAGGTCAGATTTAACTGCGGGCTGAGAGGCGGTTTCCGGTGGGCCTCTCGCTCAGGATTTCGCACAGCTCCAGCCTCCTGCGCTCTCGGCCGGCCCTCCTGCACCGCCCCGTCTTCGTCCCTCCGCCGCGCAGCGCCCCCAGATCGCCCAGCCGCTGGCTGCGCCAGGGCAGAGAAAACCTTGGTCTGCTCGCCGCGACCTGGATATCCGAGCCGCAGCATTCGCGTTCCCCGCAGGGTTTATCTTCGTTCGCGGCGGCCACGCTCTGTACCGCAGCTCGGCCACTCTCCACGCCCCGGGATCCCGGCTAGCCAAGATGACGGGGAGCCCGGACGCCTGGGTTTTATTCCTAATTCTTGTCCTCAGAAAAAGCTGCGTGCCTCAGTTTCCCCACCAGGAGAGAGCTATTAACCCCCCTCGCAGGCCACAATAGTCGTGTGCCTAAAGCACGTCGACCCGCCAAGGACAAGCGTCCGTGGGCCCAGATTCCCTGGTGTCCGGCACAGGTGAAGCACTATTAGCAGCTGGGGAGTTCCCCCACCGCCGGCACTGGATATCTGCCCATTGCAGCCTCACGCACCAGCCCGACGAGGTCTCTGGGAGCCCCTGGGCATCCACAGCCCGCCTCTGCCCGCACTGGCAGTGCCCCCCGGTGTCTGCCCGCAGACAGGGCTCTGCCGTACAGTGCAGCCGCCCCACACACAGGCTGAGCCGTGCATCTGTGGAGACGGGACCCACGCGCCAGCCTCCCCCAGCCGCTGGACTGACCGGGAGGGCCCAGCCGGGCAAGCAGCTGCTTTCAGGAGGTGCCTGCGGGCGGTTCATTCACAGGAATCCCCTCCCTCAGCAAGGCCCACGTGTGCCTTCACCCCAAGCGCCACCCACCTCACGCCGCCTCCAGGGACCGTCTCCTCCTTCGGCAGCCCAGGGACGCCCAGCTGGGACCTCGGCACCCCACCTAGGGCAGGAGGCTGGCCCCTGTGGGGCGGGACAGAGACTCTGCTGCGGCCCCCAGAGCTGGGCCCCAGGCCTGTGGCTGCCCTGGGAAAGCAGAGCTGGTGGGAGGAGGTCAAACAGCACCAAGGGGGGGGGGGGAACAAGAAGGGCCCAGAGCCCCCTACACCCAGGGCAGGATTGCACCTGGGACAGCTGCAGAGAATGGGGCACAAGCCAGCCCTGCCACCCCTGGGCCCGCACCTCCCCCAGCACCCTGCCCCATGGCGGGCTCCCGCAGCCACCAGCCAGCCAGGCCCAGCTGCGGGCACCCAGCAGCAGGCAGCAATGGGGATCTCGCAGGCTCTGCCTTGGGTCCCCCCCGGGAGCATAGCCGGGCCACCCCCAGGAACGTCGCCCTGGCCCCAGCCCTCGGCCGCGTGCTGGGCCGCAGCAGAGCGTTTCCTGCGCTCCCCCAGCGCACCGGCCAGACGGCTGGGCACGGGGCTGGGGCGTGCACGTCCCCGTCTCCCAGGCACGGCCTGTGACTGGCCCGGCCAAGCCGGGGAAGCAGGGCTGGCCCGGCCCCTAACACTGCGTCCTTGTCTGGCCCGAGGGCCCAGCTGCTCGCGCAGGAGAACAGCTGGACCGGGGAGCTCGCTGGTGCCGGGAGACAGAAGAGCCCGTGACACGTCCAGCCCCCCGGCCTGCCCTGCCCTGCCCTCCTCGCCCCACAGCCCCCCTCGGCAGGGGCCCCGGGCCAGCATGCACGCAGTCCACACGGCTCCACATCAAACACCTGGCAGACTGCAGACCCCTCGGCCCACGTCCCCTGCCAGCACACTGGGGCATGGGGTCAGCATGGACTGGGGGGCCGCACCCCATGGGCCCCCCGCCCTGCTCCCCACAGCACAGCACCCCCGGCCCTATGTGAGCGTGCCGCCCGAGAGCCCCCAGCTCCACACGCCCCCTGGCTCCCAGCTGGTTTGCACCCACGGGCTTTCCCAGGGGCCGACCGTCTCAGGGCAGCTCCCCCACACCCAGCGCAGGACGGGGGGTGACGGGCACCTCCGAAGCGTGAGCCGAGCATCCGTGCGCACCCCGGGGGCCTCGGCCCACGTCTGGCCCGTGCTCCGCTGAGCTGGGGGAGGACACGCCACTCAGGATGCCTGAACTCGCTCTTTGACCTTGGGGGAGTCACTCGGCCTGAGCCCCAGCCCCCCTCCTCCAACCACTAGGCAAAACTCCCGCCCCGGGCAACCAGGGCCCGTCGCTTTGCAACAGACCCGAGCGAGCAAGTTCCCGCCAGCGTGAAGCGAAGACGAGCACGGAGAGGGCGTGGGGAGGGAAGGGGGTAGGCGGGTGGCATTGGAAGCCTCGCCCCGCCCGGTCGATGGCCCAGGGCCGGCACCTACCCACACTCCTCCCAGCACATGGCTGCAGCGGATCCAACGGCACCTGCGGGGGCAGCTGGGAGCCCGCCAATGCTGCGGGGCCGAGGCTGGGACCTCAGGGCGACCGCAGCGCTTCCTCCGTCCCAGCCTGACACGGTGCCGACCGGCGAGGGGCAGGGGAAACACACCCGCACGCCTCCTCCCATCGCGCCCCGCTGAGCTCGCTGGCATGGCGTACGGGCACCAGCCCTGCCCGGGAACGGCCCAGGGGACAGCCAGAGGCTGGGTTTGATCCAAGTTCGCGGGGCTGCGTCCCCCCCCAGGACGGGCCAGGGGCTTTGTGGCTGCAGCTGGCACCCCCTTCCCCATGGCTCTGAGCAGGCCCCAGCTCCGCGCACCCGCCCTCAGGGGAGGCTGCATCTCCCAGCACTGACCTCCTGCTCGCATTCCCAGGAGCGTGCTTCACGCCCAGGCCGGGTTCCCTGCCACACTGGGCAGCCCCCACCCCCAACCTCCCTGGGCCGCACGGCGGAGCCTGGCCCTGCCCTTGGGGGGTCAGGCCCAGCAACGAGCTCACTCCGGGCGGAGATTGGCCACGGCTGGCCGGCTCCGTCCCCCACTCTCCCCCTTGGGGGCCCAGCAGCCGGTGTGAACCCCTGCCACGCTGCCCGCTCTCCCCACGCCCCGCCTGGACCAGGCCAGCCGAGGCCACAGATCTGCTCCCTGTCCCGGACGCGGCACAGCGCTAGGCCCGGGCTAGCCAGGCCCTGAGGTCGCTCTGTCCCAGGCTGGGCAGGGCGCCGCGTTCAGCCGCTGGTAGCCGGGTGCCCCCCGCATGGCCCAGGCTGCGACTGCGCCAAGTGGGTCCGGCCTGGCCCGGAGCATCCCCCGGCCCGGCGCGCAGCACCTCAGCTTGCCCGGGTGGGTACAGTCCAGGCAGGTTCCGGCGTGTGACCTGGCCCCACAGAGGAACCCCAACGCACAGCCCCTAGCTCTGCCGGTGTCCCTCTACCCCGACCAGTGCCCCTCACTCCTGACCCACAGCCCCCTGCTAGCCCAGCCCTGCGCTCTGCCCCCCATGCCACCCCCAGCTCTGCCAGTGCCCCTCACTCCGGACCTGCATTTCAGTCTTGCCTGCTCTCCTGGAGGGACGATCAATCAGGCAGCAGGGCAAGGTGCCCCCCCTTCGTGACCCCGCCCGGATCCCAGCTCTGGGGGTGGGGGGTTAACCCCTTGTGCACCAGGTGTGGCACGGCCACCACTGCAGAGACCGGACGGTCACCACCCAGGCGTGGGGTGGGGGGTCTCCAGGGCTCACTCGGGACCAGTGCTGAGGCCATGGCCCTGGGATCATGGGGGGCTGGGCTCTATGGGTACAGATACACCCACACCTGCTCCCTGGGCTCCCACATCGCCCACCAGTGTCTGCTCTTCCGCCCCGTCCCCGTGCCCAGCCCCCTGCTCCTCTCCGCTGGGAGGAGGGTGGCCTGGCCTGGCCTGGGGGAGGGGGCCCACTGCATCCACCCAACCACAGCATCTTCCCCTGCTCTGGCATGGGGGTCTGGGGGGACGCTGTGTCCAAAGCCCAGCACGAGGCGCCCCAAGGCGCTCCCTGCCACCCCGGCCCGATCAATGCCCTGCACTGCTGGGGACGGGAAATCAGTGCCTCGGCTCCCACCTCCCGGCCAGTCCAATCCCTCCATGCACCCTGCCTGGGGCAGCGGGGGCTGAGCCCTGGGGGAGCCATGGTGTCCACCCCACACCTTGGGGGACATGTCAAAGACCCTGCGAGCTACTTTCAGCCTGGAGGGATGGGGGGGACTTTGCCCTGGGAGGTGTCCGACTGCAACGGGCAGGCAGCTCCCAGTCCAGCTACCCCCAGCGACCAGAGCCTGTGGGGTGACCCGTGCAGCGTGGTCCCACCGGGGAGGGCACATCCCTGGGCCGTGGTCGCCCGTGGGGGACGTGCATAATAGTCCGTGCCCTGGCGATGAGCCTTCTCCTGCCTACCCACCTCCATCCCTGCCGGCCCCGGCGCTGCCTCCAGAGGGGTCCGTACCACCGCGGGCCCCCTGCTGTCTTGCTGGAGCCCCTCCTTGGCTGGGCTCTGGGGCCCCGGGATCTGTCCTGCTGGAACGAATCCCCAGCTCCGTGGGGCCGGGCAGGTCCCCTCCGAATGCCCCCCTGGGGAGAAGCGCCCTGGTGGGGCTGTTGGCATATGAAGGCACCAAGGCGAGCGTGGGGATGCTTTGGAGCGTCCCCCCCCCAAGCTCTGTCTTTTGTCCAATGCGGAGTCGGTCTCCTACACGGAGTTTGCGGCGGAGGGGTGTGATCATGAGGTGGGTCCCCCGGGGTGGGGCAAACACCTCATCACTGCCCCCGCCGCCTCCCACGCTGTGGGGTGCCCAGCCCCCTGGCCCAGGTGTCCGGCGGGGGCAATGCAATCTCTGGCCGAGCCGGGAGCAGCACGGCCAAACCACCCTCCTCCACCGGAAGATGAGTCAGGCCGGCAAGCACCCCAGGGCAGGAAATGGGGGTGGGGGCAGCTTGGCCGAGCAAGGGGAGCTTTAACAGGACCCTGCAGTGACACCACTGGGGATCCACCTCCAGGCTTCAGGGCAGCGCAGGCGGGCGGCACGGAGAGCACCCCGGGGGCTGGCAGCCGGCCCCAGCGTGGGACACAGGAGCCGCTCGGCCAGCAGCTCCCGGGACTCCTCCGCTCCTCTCATAGCCCAGGGCCGAGCTCAGCCTCCCAGCCGGGAAGGAGCCGGCGGGCCCCAGGCTGGCGAGACACATCCTGCCCGCACACGTGTGTCACCGCACTGGCATGCCAGGCAGCCGTGACGTCCGGGCGTACGATGCTGGCTCTGACCCGACGGGCAGCGCACGGGTACAGGACACGCCTCTCCCCCTGGCCCGGCGGCAATCAGATGCCAAGTGAACGTGCCCCAGCCTGGCAGAGCAAGCGTGCAGCGCCCCCCCAGCCCAGCGCCACCCTTGGGGCAGAGGGCAGCTCGGCTCCTGGGACCTTTCAGCTGAGCCCCTCGCGGGCGCTGCCCGGGGGGTCCTTGCGATGTGGATCCCCGATCTTCCCTCGCCCGGCTGGGTCGTACCCCCGCGGCAAATCCGGGAGAGCATTGGCGGGGGGCCAGCTCCTCCTGCCTGGAACCACACGCCTGCCAGGCCACTCCCCACGCTGCCCCCCACGCTCCGCTTCAAACCCCGCTGCTCCCACACAGCCACCGGGGGTGGGGGAAGCGAGACAAGCTCAGTCTCGGTCACACTCCTGCCTGGTTCCTGCAAACCCCACCCGGTGGGAGGGAGGGTCCGGCTCCCCCTGCATGCGGGCAATGCCAGTGGCCCAGACTGGTCCGTTTCACATTCTGCCTCTAGTCTGTTTCAGTCTTTGGTCCCATCTCCCAGCACAGGGGGGGGGGGGGGGAGGGCGGGCATTTAAAATCCACAGCAACTTCCCAGGACCTGCGAGAACTGACCCCCCCCCCCCGCCGTGTAGCCGGCTCCTGGGAGCATCTCACTCACCTCCTGCATCCTGCCCGCTGGGCTGGAGTCCCAGGGCTGGGCTGGCTGCTGGCACCAGGCGTCTGTTTACACTCTGCCACTCTCGGGGTGGCTGGTCACATGGCCCTGAGCCCAGAGGCTGGGCCAGCGTCAGAGTTTCAGGGACACTCCCCGGGAGCGGGGAGCTGCTCTGCCACGCGCCACGCGGGTTGGGTCACTTCTCCAGCAAGCGACACCGGCGGGAGTTGGAGGGAGGCCGGCCCGAGGCGACGCCACCAGCTGTCTGCAGCCCGGCCCCCGGGGCGAGAACGCGCCACCAGCTGGGTAACGAAACCCGCTCATCCGCACTGATCCCACGCCCGCTGGAACGGTCCCAGCACCCATCCCACAGGACATCCCACAGGAGCCGTGCCGGCCCCGGAGGGCGCTGCTGACCTGCC
This sequence comes from Emydura macquarii macquarii, assembly GCF_026122565.2. Classification (NCBI taxonomy): domain Eukaryota; kingdom Metazoa; phylum Chordata; order Testudines; family Chelidae; genus Emydura; species Emydura macquarii. The sequence goes on along the minus strand of NW_027132502.1, from coordinate 2,683,635 downwards.
CCCATGACATAGCGGGGCCAGGCGGCGCAGCACTGCTCTGCTCTGGCTATGGCAGCACCCTGGCAGGAAAATGGGCACCAGCCCCCCCAAACCTGCCACCGGGGTGTCCCTGGGATCTGTCCTGCTCCCCTGACCCCTCCCCAGGTCCCTCAGGGGCGGCGAGATGGCACCGGCCCCACTGCCCACAACACATCTGACACCCCACCCACTGCCGCTGAGCCCCAGTGGAGCCAGGGGGTCCTGGGTGGCTTCAGCTGGCAGCATGGAGCCATCGCCCCATGCCGGGGTGGGGTGGGAATGTCCAGCTCACGCAGCTGTCAGAGGCCAAGCATGCACGACACTGCCCTCTACTGGATGGAACCAATACTGCTCAACCATGTGTCACAGGCCCCGTACTGCTAGTGGCGATTCTCCTCTGAACCAGCCCCTGGCTCCCAGGCGGACGCTGGCTGGACGATGGGCTGTAGCAACCCGCCCAGCTGCGGCCCCTCTGCATCCGTGACAGGATCTGGCCCAGCACTTGGGCTTCACTGGCTAGGAAACATCCTGAGGGGCAACGGCTCCTGTGGCAAACGTGTGTCAATGGGCTCAAAGGAGGGGCGGGTTTAAATCAATTGTTCCAGGAAACTCCACCCCGCCCCCTTCCTAATCCCCCGTAGTTAGTTCAAGCTCATGCCTGGCTCCCTGGAACCAGAGCCCTGGGGGTTCCTAGGAGGATTCGCTGTTTTAAGAAAGGAAGAGCCCAGCTGTGCCCCCCGCCCCGAACGCCCCGACCAGGAGCGGCTCCCGAAGCCAGGAAGCGGCTCAGGCTGAGAGGCGGACGGGTGGCAAAGGGAGGAGAGGGACGCAAGCGGGGCACGTAGATCCCTTTGTCCGGCGCACGTACAGGGGTCGTTCTCCTGCTGAAACAGGGCAGCTGTCGGCCAGCTGCAGAGCCCGCGCACAGGACAGGACAGGACAGGACAGAAATCGCGAATCAGCAGCAGTCTAGGACTCCAGTGCCGGCCCCGTGCCACCCAGCATGGCAGCAACGGGGCACAGCTCAGACCTTCCTGCTCCAAAACCCCAGGCCTAAAGAGGATCTCCCTGAACCGTAAGCAGTATGGGGGCTCTGAACCACTGCACTGCCGTTCTCATTCCACCCAGTGGCAGGCAGCGCGACATGGCAGCCATCCGCTGGGACCCTGCAGCCGCCCAGGAAGTTGCACAGGCAGAAGGTAACGTCGGGCTAACACACGCCCTCGCGAAAAGCAGCCGCTTTAGCCCCGCTCGGTTACGGCCAGCACGGGCCCTCCAACAGCACAGCCCCTCAGCCCCCTGGGAGGGTCGGCCCTGCCTGAGAGCGTCCCCTACTGAGCCCCCCACGCCCCAGCATCCCACGAAGATCGGCCCCGTAGGAGTGTCCCCAGTGCGCAAACACGGGCCAGGCCCGAGCCCAGCCCTGCCCCCAGCGCTATGGCTGGAGCAGGCCCAGCCGACTGGCGGGCAGAGACGAGGCGAGAGTTGCTGGCCACGCCAAGGCCGGCGTGACGGTGGCGGCTGTGGAGGAGAGCCCCGGCGGGAGCTGCTGGGAGCTGGCCCAGAGCCTGCGAACGGGCGACTCCCACCAGTCTGGAGCCAGAGCCGCGTATGGCACCATCCCGGCGCGGGCGCCCCACTGCACACGGAGCTGGCTTCAGCCGGGCACCTTCCTGACTGGCCACGCGGGGCACAGACTGTGACATCGCCCTGGGCACCCGGCCCTGCCAGCCCTCAGAGGGCGGGTGTGGGCAGGGGCCAGGGGGCCGTGGCAGAGGTAGGGGAGGATCAGATCACCCGGCCAGAGGAGCAGCTGGCCTGTCCCAATCCACCAGCCAGGCCCTAAACCGGAGCTGGGGGAAGGGCCTCGAGATTCCCCTGGGCAGAAAGGGGGAGCAGAGAAGCGGGACCCCAGGCCGGAGCCTGGTCTCAGGTACATTGAGCCCCTACAGATCCGCAGCGGGAGGCCTGCGCCTGGCGAGATCTCTCAGCCGGCACTGGAGCCCCGCGGCCGGCGCGGTCAGCCCTGTGGGTGGGACGGGCCCCCGGGGCGCAGGGCAGGGCCCTACCTGAGGCTGGGGCGTCGCTCCGGCTGGCGCTCGCGTTCCTGCCCCGGGGAGCTCGTCAGAGAAGGGGGGGCTCCAGCAGCGTCAGGGGGTTTTCGGGGGGGGAGGGGAGTTTGTTTTCAGCCTCCCCCAGAGTCTTTTGAGGTGTCTTGTGGGGAAGCAAGGGGGAGCGTCGAGTCCTAAAGCACCGCTAATCCCGGCCCATCGGCTTCCAGAGCGTGAGATCCCGGCGGGGTCCCAGCACGACCCGGTGCCTGAGGCCGGCGCGTCCGTGGAGGGCAGGGGCCCGGCTCCTCCAGTCCATGGGCTCAGCCTGGCAGAGAGCAAAGAGAGGCCAGCGTCAGGGCACGGAGCTGTCTGGAGGAGGGGCAGCCCCACACGCCCAGGGCCAGGGAGTCAATGAGCTCATTGTCCAAGGGGACTGGGGGGGCTGGGCCCGGGGGCTCTCACACGGCCCCCTCTGGCTCAGGGCCCGGCCGACTCAGCACCAGGGCAGCCCCTCAGCCGCCCCCACCCCAAGCCAGCGCTCAGGGACCCCGGCCAGCCCTGCCAGTGCCCCTCACTCCTGACCTGCAGCCCCCTGCCCGCCCAGCCCTGGGTCCCCCCAGCTCTGCCCAGACCCTTCTGTCCCAGCCCCAGACAGGCCCCGCTGCAGCCTGGAGGATAAACCAGACGCCTCCATTAGCTGCGGCGTCCCAGGCAGACCCAGCCGGGCCCCATCGCCCCAGCTCTAATGTGACTGCGCCAATTACCGCAGCTGCTAATAAATAGGCCCATTTCCTCCCCCGCTGCTGGTTCCTTTGAACCGCGTCCAGCCGAGGTGAGAATCCGGCAGCTCAGCCCCTTGCCCAGCTGGGATTGCCCGGCAGTCCCCGGCACCCCCAGCAGGGCAAAGGGACAGGGAGACCTGCCCAGGGCCGGGTGGGACCCCCATCCAGGCAGGAGCAGACCCCCCCTCCATGGGGAATTTCAAGCATCTGCATCAAGAGCATCTCACACCCGGAGCCCCTCTCGGCCCAGCACCCCCGTAGCTCTGAGCGGAGCACGGATACGGGCCCGGCCCTGCAGCGCCCCCAGGAGGCGGGGACTTCGTGTCCCCCTTTCACTGGGCAGGAGCCGAGGCACAGGGCAGATGTCAGCTCTGTGGGGCAGGGAGCACAACGTACAGCGCCTGACACCTGGGGCTGCCATGCCTGAGAATGGAGGGGCTCAGTCTAGGCCAGGGGACACCCCACCCACTACCCCCCCAGGCCTCCTTTCCCCCCCTCCTGGGCAGGGTCAGCCCAAGGTCTCTGCCTGGTACCAAATCCCTCCTGCTCCATTTAGGCAGTTTCAGGCCCGGGGAGGAAGGAGCAGCCCCCACTCTTCGCCCATCCCCCAGAAGCTCTGCTGGGGGGGCAGGCAGGCAGGGGGTGAAGCGGGGGGAAGCCACAGAGGGCAGAGATGAAAGGCACCGGCTCAGGGCACATCTGCTCAGCAGCTGGGGCTCTTAAAGGGACAGAGCTCCCCCAGCCAGCCAGCCAGGAACCCGCCCCGGTGTGCGACGCCCAGTGGGGGGGTCCCAGGCGGGGTGCAGGCAGGGCCTTGGCAGGGGCCAGGAGGCACGTGGGGCAGGGCACTGCCAGGCGCTGTGGGCATTAAGCCCTGGGCCTGGTTGGGGGGCAGCAGAGATTTGACAGATGAGGCCTGACGGATGAGGCACGTGGCGGTCGGGGGGGGCAGGGATGTGCCGTGCACGGAAATGGGGGAGCAAATTGGGGGGGCTGCAAGGGGATGATCCCAGCCCCAGGCAGCTCTCGCACCATCCCCGGATGAGCTGGAGAGGGGAAAAACCCCGCTGGGCCGACTAGTGCATCCCCCTGCCCCACGGCACTGCCCGAGCCCCCCCACTGCTCCCACCGCCTAGGGCTGGGCACGGCTGCCAGGATCAGGCCCTGAGGGGCAGCGTCCCAGCCTGCCCCACAGCGCCTGCCGCCCACGCGCTGAGCACATCAGCCACTCCACCGCAGAGGGGCAGGCGAGCGTCAGCCCCCCCCTCCCTGCCCAGAGTCCCACAGATCCCAGCTCTGGCCTTCCCCCCCCCCCACCCCAGCAGCCGTGCCCCTAGGAGACGAGACCCCCCCCCGCCAGGCTAGTGGGCCCAGCCAGAGCCCCCAGCCCACTCCCCTGCCCACGGCTTGCCTGGCACAAGTTGGGGATGGTCCCCTCACCCTGCAGCTGCCGGTTCAAATCCAGCCTGGGCAAGGCATGTTCCAAAGCTGGCATGGAAGATGGTTGGTGGGTCTGAGCCCAGCCGGCAGGAAGCTAGCACCCCCGGCACGTTGGCACCCACCATTGGCTCCCAGCTGCCCGTGGGGAGCGCCCAGCCGTGGGCCGGACCCACGCCTAGCACCCTGCCAAGCCGGGCGGGGGCTCCGCTAGCTAGATCCAGAGGGGTGCAGGTGGGAAACGCTTCCTCCTCCAGCCCCCGGAAGGGGAACCTGGGGGAGCAGAGGCGGGCGGCTGGCGGCAGCAGCGCTAGGGGGCGGAGGACACTGTGGCAGGGCTGGCGCCTGGGCAGGTTCCCCGGGAAGCGGGAGCCAAGATACGGGAAGGCCAGGGAATACAGGGAGCACAGGGGAGGGCGCTGGGCCGGAAGCGACACGCCGGGAACGCTGCTCCTGGGAGCAGGCACGGCCAATGGAGCCCGTGAGGACCCAGCCTCGAATGCCAACATCTGGAACACCCCCAGCCACAGCTGGAATGCCACCCGCGTCACCAGCCTCCTTTTCACCACAATCTCCACCCCCCCGCCTGAGCTGTTCCAGGGAAGCAGGGGCCGAACCGTGCCCACTTCGCTTCCCACTCGCTGCCGGGGGGAGAAAAGCCCCTTTGTCTCCAGGCTCCAGCCCCAGGAGACAGAGCCACAAAGGGACCTTTCTGCAGAGATCGCCTGTGAAGGGCAGCGGCACAAAAGGCCACGAAGGAGAGACAAAGCCACAGCCCACAGGGGGCTACGAAACCCACCCGGTTTGCATCAGGAGAGTAACCCACACGGCCGGCCCTTCACAGCCCTACGGCTGCACACGGCAATAACACACGGCCAGCCCAGATACCTGCTTCAGCCATCCAGGAGGAACAGGGATTGGGATTTTCTCTCTCTGGGGACTGAGCCACTGGGAGCCAGGAGCCAAGATCCCCCAGCTCCACCTGCGACTGGCTGGGTGACCTCTGGCCAGCCACTTCCCCGCCACGTGCCTCAGTTTCCCCTCCTGTGAGAAGGGATGAGAGTTGCCCACCTTGCTAATGGGCCAGGAGCTCCTCAGCTGGAGGTGCCGGAGAAGCAGCGAGTGGTCACTACGCCCACAGGGGCCCCGGCCTCTGTGTCAGAGAAGTCGCTGCTCAGTGCGAGCAGCTACATGTGGGAACAGAGAGAAGCTAGAGAAGGGATGGGCAAGCAGCGCAGCGGCGGGATGGCCAGAGAGAGCTTAGCACGTGGGCGCAGGGGGCAGCTCCACGCATGGCTGAGGGTGCCAGGAATCCCCGGGCAGGCGGGGGAGACAAAAAGCCAGCTCCCCCGGGCACATCTCAGCTGCTGCTGTGGAGAGGCACTGGGGCTTCGCGAGCAGCTGGTGGACGGGGAGACAGGAGTGGGACTCCACACGTTGCCTTCCCGAGCATTCGCTTCCCCTCCCGCCTTTGGTCTGTCAGCTCTTTGGGGAGGGCCTGCGTACAGCACCTAGCACCCAGCACCATGGAGCCTGAATGGGAACAACAGTCGGGGAGTGGGGGGAGTGAGAGGGAAGTTAAGCCAGGGAAGAGAATCCTGTCGAGCACTAGGGTGAGTGTGGGGGGGTGAGGGGGTTACCTACCCCACCCGTGCAGCACCGTGGCTTCCCATGTGCCAGGCAGTGCAGGATCCAGAGGAACAGAAGGGCCCTGACTGAAAACCCCAGCCAAGAGGATTATCCCAGATACCCAGGCAGCCGCCAGCCAGTCACAGCTGGTCTGTCAGACAGCCCTAAGTGTGTGTGTGTGTGTGTGTGTGTGTGTGTGTCTGTCTGTCTCTCTTACTCACAAACACGCGCACACACAGCACAAGCAGATGACTGGCCCAATGTGCAGTGCCAGTTGAAAGAGCTAACAATACTAGGAACCGTTAGGAAAGGGAGATCTAACAGGACAGAGAATAGGATACCGCCACTGTGTAAATGCAGGCCACGCCCACCCCTGCCATACGGCCTGCAGCTCTGGTCACACCACCTCACAGAAGATATATTAGTATTGGAAACAGTACAGAGAAGGGCAACAAAACGGATCAGGGGAATGGAACAGCTTCCGTGTGAGGAGATTAAAATGGCTGAGACGGTTCATCTCAGAACAGGCGACCCGGGGGGGATAGGCTAGGACTATAAAATGACGACTGGTGCGGAGAAAGCGAGGAGGGAAGTGACATTTACCCCTTCCCATAGCACAAGAACCAGGGGTCACCCAATGAAATGAACGGGCAGCAGGCTTAGAACAAAGCTAAGGCAGTATTTCCTCCCACGACGCACGACTGGCCTGTGGAACTCTCTGCCAGGGGAGGCTGCAAAGGTCAGACTGTAACGGCATTCAAAAAAGAACCAGAGACGTGGATGGAGGACAGGTCCAGCAATAGCTATTAGCCACGATGGACAGGGACGCAGCCCCGTGCCCCTTCGCCTCTGACTGCTAGAAGCGGGGAGTGGACGACCGGAGATGGGTATCTCGATCGTTGCCCTGTTCTGCTCATCCCCTCTGAAGACTCTGGCACTGACAGGACACCAGACTAGACGGGCCGGTTGCTCTGATCCAGCCCGGCCATTCTCAGTCCCATGATCCTGCAAAGTGCTGGGTGGCTTCCTAGGGGAGCAGGGCGCTCAGCACCTGCCAGCGCACCGCGAATCAGGGTCACTCTGGGGATCACCTCTAGGAAGAGGAGGCAAGGAGCGGATGGAAGTGGCGGAGGGAGAGAAGACAGCCGTGGGGTCGGCTGCATGACAAGCACATCCCTCCTCCGGCACAGACACGCAGGGTTTGCCAGACCGGTCAGGGCACTGGATCACCTGACCTGCTGCCAGCAACACGTGCTCCAGAGGGGGAAAACAGACCGATGGTGAGGCAGGGCAATTGTGCCAGGCTGCACAAGGCGACAGGATTCCTGACCCCTGCAGCCATTGGCCTGAAGCATGGGGTTTGATGACCCACACCTTCGCTTGCAGAACTACGATAGGGACCATCATCCAGCTGCAGGTGCCAACTGCCCTCCTGTGGCCCTGAACCCCACCGACCGGCTGCGCCCCACAGATCCACCTGCCCCTTGCCTCTCAGATCCCTATGAAATCTCACCCTGCCCTCGGCAGGGAATGATGCCCAAATCCTGCTGCTTTGTTGCTTCCCATTGTAATCGCTACAAGACTCCAGGGAAACAAGCTAAATCCCAGGACAGCCACTTCAATCATTCCTTTAAATAATGGGTCAGGCCAGAGGGGACCTTTACAGTCGCTGCTCGCGACCCCAGCCACTCCTGCACTCAGCGCAGTGGGCTGGGCTGTGGCTGGGCTCCAGCAGATCTTGCAGAAAGCACTGACCTGGCCACCCCTGCATCTCCCCAGCCTTCCCAGAGATGCAGTTTCACTGGGACCAGACTAGTCAGTTTCACTATCTGGTCAGTTTCACTTGCAGGCTCTCATGCAGGGAGCTGGTGGGTTCCAGTCTCCCAGTCTCTTGAGACGAAACATCCGGACAGGGCCTCTCCCTTTCTAAGCGTCAGGGAAAACGTTTCAATTCACGCCCAGGTGTTCGGGCCAAGCGAAGGGAGATCCTGCACTCGAGGGCATTTCTCTGACTTCGGAACAGGGCAACCAACAGATTCCCCAGGTATCCAGGGGCAGAACCCCACCGATCTGCAGGGAACAGGGGAAATCAGAAAGCTGGAAGTGGGGACACATGGAGCCCTGCTGGGTTCGCTTGCCATCTTGCCCTCTGTCATGGTCTACAGATCAAAGCACCAGTTAGCGGATGGCTGCCATTAACACCTCCGGCCCCAAGCTCAGCTCTGCTGATCTTCCCAAGGGCGGCGTTTAAGGTGTTGACATCCTGCCTGATTTAACCTCCTGAAAGAAAGCAACGAAATGCCGATGCTGTGGGGGACAGAGCCCCTGACAAGTCACAGAGGAGGGAATGCAGGCAACACAGAGCCGTGACACGGGGGCAGAGCAGGGGATCCTGGTATGGGGAGGGGAGAATAGGGGGTGCACAGCCCCTGGTGTGAAAGAAGGGGGGGGGCCTGAAGGGAGTCCTTGAAATAGAGGGGGTGGGAAAGGATGCAAGGAGCCCCTCCTGTGTACCACAAAAGCGACAAAGCCTGTGACCCTCCAGGAAAAACAAACCCTTGCCAAGCAAAACCACAGAGGCTGTTTCCCTTTAACGCCCTGATTGGCTGGTGAACGATTTTCAATGGTGCAATCACAACAGGAAACGGCTTTTGAAAATAACCTTGCTAGAACCTTGAATGTGAGCAGCGGGGGGGGGTGTGTCAGCGGCACACGTGTGCGCACACGCACACATACACACCCCTCCCCCTTGCACCAGCAGTGTGCACACACCAAGTCTTTCTGGAGCTAACTCACCAAACAAATGAGGCTGGACCTGCCCCGGCCCCCCAGAAACTCCCCAGGGAAGACGCAGCGCCGGCGGGCAGCCCCCCAGTGACCCTCCGGGCATGGAGCTGCCTTGGGAGCAATGTGAACAAGCAGAGAGAGCCCAGCAGGCGCTGATGAGAGACCCTACAATAATAAACCTTCATGCGCGGCCCACGGCACCAGGCTGCACAGAACTCAGCTCAGCACCGCCGGATCAGCGGCCACGAGCCTGGACTGTCAGGGGGACTCTGCCCCCCGCATCCCAAGAGGCACCAAGGAGCTACCCAGGGCGAGTGGCTCAGCCCAAGGGCCAAACACAGGCTCCTTCATCTCCCCGAATCTGACCCCAAACCCGGATCTCCCTGCGCAGGAGAGGAATGGAGGGCGTGTCTGAGCTCTCTGCGCCAGCATTCATGGCCCCCAATAGCTGGGGAGACTCCGGCATCGGCAGCAAAGGAACCCTGAGTGTGGAAGAGCAGCAGAGACTGGGCCGGCTCGGGGCTGGCTGCTATTTCAGGGCCCGATCCCAGGACAAGAACCGACTTCAGTGGGAGCAGGATCAGGCCCCTCAGTGCGGCACAGGCACTGATGAACACCCCTTGAGGAAACAGCCTCGGGACCACCCAAGTACAGATGGGTAAACTGAGTCACGAGCAGGCGACCACCTGACCGAGGGAGCTGGTGGCAGAGCCAAGACTGGCACTCCAGGGCTTCTGGATGCCAGGCCGGTGCTCATGGCACTCAGCCAAGCCCCGGTGCATGGCTCGTGCCCGGCAGGTCTGCCGCCCCGTGGGGCCCACGGAGAAAGATGGGCCAGATCCTGCGCCCACCCCAGCTCGTGCAAAAAGAAGAGAATCATAGATTATTAGGGTTGGAAGGGACCTCCGGAGGTATCTAGTCCAACCCCCTGCTCAAAGCAGGACCAACCCCAACTAAATCATCCCAGCCAGGGCTTCATCAAGCCGCAGCTTAAAAACCTCTAAGGATGGAGATTCACCACCTCCCCAGGTAACCCATTCCAGGGCTTCACCACCACCCTCCTAGGGAAAAACTTTTTCCTAATATCCAACCTAGACCTCCTGCACTGCAACTTGAGACCATTGCTCCTAGTTCTGTCATCTGCCACCACTGAGAACAGCCTAGCTCCATCCTCCCTGGAACCCCCTTTCAGGTAGTTGAAGGCTGCTATCAAATGCCCCCTCACTCTTCTCTTCTGCAGACTAAACATGCCTAGTTCCCTCAGCCTCTCCTCAGAAGTCTTGCGCTCCAGCCCCCTCATCATTTTTGTTGCCCTCCGCTGGACTCTCTCCAACTTGTCCACATCCTTTCTGTAGTGGGGGGCCCAAAACTGGACACAATACTCCAAATGCAGCCTCACCAATGCCGAATAGAGGGGAATAATCACTTCCCTCGATCTGCTGGCAGTGCTCCTACTAATGCAGCCCAATATGCTATTAGCCTTCTTGGCAACCAGGGCACACTGCTGACTCATATCCAGCTTCTTATCCACTGTTACCCCCAGGTCCTTTTCTGCAGAACAGCTGCCTAGGTCCCCCCAGTCTGTAGCAGTGTATGGGATTCTTCCATCCTAAGTGCAGGACTCTGCACTTGTCCTTGTTGAACCTCATCAGATTTCTTTTGGCCCAATCTCCAATTTGTCTAGGTCACTCTGTATCCTATCCCTACCCTCCAGGGTATCTACCACTCCTCCCAGCTTAGCGTCATCTGCAGACTTGCTGAGGGTGCAATCTACCCCATCCTCCAGATCATTAATGAAGATGTTGAACAAAACCAGCCACTTCCGCACAACGACTCTGGTAGGAGCAGGCCAGGGCAGTCCAGCAGGGGACAAGGGCTGGCTCCGGCTGTTATTTCAGCCCTGGGGAAATTTGGGACAGGCTAATTTGAGAGTCCTCTGGGGGCGCTGTGGGGAGAAAGCCGGAAGTCCTATAGCTAGCGAGAAGGGGAGGCATGCCCCACCTGGCCCTTCCCATAAAGCAGTGCCCTGGAAAAGCAGCAGGGCCTCTCCCTACTGCAGGGAAAGGGTGTCACCCAACAGCCCCAAGGGGAACTGGGCAGAGCACAGCTAGACGGCAGGCGCAGGCGGGAAGGGTAAGCACAGGTGTCTGCAGTAGCCCAGGGCAGAATCTTAATATGGCCCCAAGTACCTGAGAAGGCGAGGGAGTCACACGCCGGTACCAAAGGCGATTCAGTCTGGGATGGGGTTAACCTTTTCCCTGAGGCTGCAGTGTAGACGAGCGCCCTGGAGCAGCTTCCTACGCAACATCCTCTCCCCCAGCAACCCCCCCTGCCCTCTCAGCAGCAGGGAGCCGGCAGCGTGGCCTGGGGAAGGCCCAGCGACCAGTTTCAGCAGAAGCGAAGTTTTGATTTTTGAAAGGGTCTCTAGCCCGTCTGGCGGAGAAAGCCTCCGCTCCCAGCACGGCCCAGGTCCAGGCCTGAGGCTGCAGTCAGACAGCTCCAGTGCCTCCGGTGCAGCCTGCAATTCACCCGACTCCAGTCAGGCTGGCACCGGCTGGCCAGGCAGCCCCGGAATTGCACAAACCCCTTCCCATTCAGGCTGCTGGTGAGCAGCCTGCACCCAGCGGCAGACGCAGGCACTGGAGTTACTGTCAGCCAGGGGCAGGAGGGCTTCAGGGGCAGAGCAGCCTGGGGTGGGATTGAGGGGACTCTCCTCCCCCTTCCAGCTGCCACCGTGGGGCAGGGAAGGTTTCAGGTTTGTCAAACAGCCACTAGCCAGGGGCTGCCAGGAAAGGGGGAGCCCTCAAGCAGGATCCAGGATCAGCCCCTGGCAGGAATCTCCGCAGCCTCTCCTGCCTGGAGGAAGGAGCACAGGAGGGGGAGGGGTACTGGGCACCCCAATGGGGCCTGGGCGGTGGCCCCACCACATTTCACATCAGCAAGCGGGGCGCCTGGGAACCGTTCCATGCTTCGGACTGGGCGGCAGGCTGGACAAAGGACGCTGGCGGCAGGTTTCCTGCACGGACACAGCACAGACGCAGCGGATCACAATCGCACAGTATTTGTTCTAGCCAGGGGCCCAGCCTACGACAGGCATCGGCGCGTCCCGAGACACTTGGATTATTCTGCCGGCCCATGAACATGGGCATCATTCAGTGTCCAGCCCACGACAGCCCCGGGCCTCCTTCTCGTTGAGCCTTCCTAGGTCGGCAGCTCCCGTTTGCACGCCCCCAGTTTCAGCTCATCACAACTGGGAGAAAAATCGAGTTCTGCCCAATTCCCTCAGACAAAAGAAACAAACTGCGGGGGAACCTACAGGAAACCTAGTCTGCAGCTCACGGACGGCTCTCCTACGGCAACAGACTCCAGGGCTCCCCGCGCTGCACGCCACAGCCCCTCAGCACTCCAGAGCAGTCCAGAGAACTTGAACTGTTCACTGCTGCCTGAGCTAAAGGAGAATTCAGTAGCATGGGGCCTATGACACACAGATGAGCTGTCCTGATCCCCTCCAGCACAGGGCCGCATTGCACACAAACACGCTAGGCATTCCTCGCTCGGTTATTTGCCTAAGCTCACAGCTAACGCGCAGACACTTCCTACGAGCACAGCCCGGCCCACGTGAGCTGTGCCAAGAACGCAGCGTGGATTCGTAGGGACACTGATCCTCCGCATCCCCCTTACCTGTCAGTTCCTGTCCTCCATGCTCCCCATCCTCTCTTGCCGCCGCCGTACTCCCAGGTCGGTGACGATGCGGCCACCACGGGATTGCCTCTTCCCTCCGCTGCGGCACTCACAAGCTGCCAGGCCGGAGAGGGTATAAAGGGCCAGGCTCGCAGCCTGGGAACGGCGTGTCTGCTGTCCTACTCCACCCAGGCCACGCTGGTAGAGATGCTGCCGGGCTGCCTCCGCCAGGCTCACGTGCCGCTTCTGCTCTGCACCAAGCTGGTGCAATGCTGCTGCTGCCTGTGGTCAGAGTCACTGCATGCGACGGCTGTTGCTGGCGTACCTGGCCAGGCTCATTGCAGGCAGCTTTCCAGTGCCAGGCTCACCGCATGGCGATGGGCCGGCGAGGCTGATCAGCGCCCAGGCTCAGGGCGAGAGGAAGGCAGTGTTGCTGGTGTACGTCCGGCCACCCAGACCGGCAGGGGCGCTACGGCTGCGGTCTCACTCGCCCCCAGCTTCTCCCGCAGCGCTGCCAGGCTCACAGGACGAGGGCCCTGCCAGCGACGAGGCCACCCTCCTGGCTTGGCCAGCGGGCTCTGGTGCGCCACGAAGGGGCTGGGCTGCAGACGGCGATACGCTCCTGGGCTCGCGCTTCTCGCGCCCTACACCTGTGCTGCTCGCCGCCTCCCCTCCCTGCGCTGCGGCTGCTGCACACCCAGCGTGCCCCCCGTTTCCTGCACACCTGGGCTCAGGCGCTCTTGCACGCCGGGGCCCAGAGCCTCCTCCTGCACCCCCGGCCTCAGGTCCCCTTCCTCCTGCACGCTGCCCACCAGCCCTCCTTTCTCCTGCTGGGGCTGCGCTCCCAGCTGGGCCTCCCACGCTGCCGGACTCGCCGCCTCCTCCTCCTCCTCCTCCTCCCCTTCCGGCTGGTGCTGCACCCTCGGGCCCACTCCCCACTCCTGGGGGGCCCCCAGGCTCAGCCCTCGCTCCTGGCAGGCTCCCAGGCCCAGCCCTTGCTCCTGCACACCTGAGCTCACGGACACCTCCGCCGGAAGTCGCTGCTTTGCCCCCGGGCTCCCCACTTCTATCCGATGCCCCTCCTGTACCCCCACCCTCACCCCTCCTGGCACCCGTACCCGCAGCCTCGGCCTCTCCCGCACCCCCAGCCTCTCTCTCTCCCGCACCCCCACCCACTTATCCCGCACCCCCGGCCGCTCTCGCTCCCGCACCCCCGGCCACTCTCGCTCCCGCACCCACTGCTCCCGCCCCCCCGGCCGCTCTCTTTCCCGCACCCACAGCTCCCGCACCCCCGGCCTCTCTCTTTCCCGCACCCCCTGCTCCCGCACCCCTGGCCGCTCTCTTTCCCGCACCCCCGGCCTCTCTCTTTCCCGCACCCACTGCTCCCGCACCCCTGGCCGCTCTCTTTCCCGCACCCCCGGCCGCTCTCTTTCCCGCACCCACTGCTCCCGCACCCCCGGCCTCTCTCTTTCCCGCACCCACTGCTCCCGCACCCCCGGCCTCTCTCTTTCCCGCACCCCCGGCCTCTCTCTTTCCCGCACCCACTGCTCCCGCACCCCTGGCCGCTCTCTTTCCCGCACCCACTGCTCCCGCACCCCCGGCCTCTCTCTTTCCCGCACCCCCTGCTCCCGCACCCCTGGCCGCTCTCTTTCCCGCACCCCCGGCCTCTCTCTTTCCCGCACCCACTGCTCCCGCACCCCTGGCCGCTCTCTTTCCCGCACCCCCGGCCTCTCTCTTTCCCGCACCCACTGCTCCCGCACCCCCGGCCTCTCTCTTTCCCGCACCCCCTGCTCCCGCACCCCTGGCCGCTCTCTTTCCCGCACCCCCGGCCTCTCTCTTTCCCGCACCCCCTGCTCCCGCACCCCTGGCCGCTCTCTTTCCCGCACCCCCGGCCTCTCTCTTTCCCGCACCCACTGCTCCCGCACCCCTGGCCGCTCTCTTTCCCGCACCCCCGGCCTCTCTCTTTCCCGCACCCACTGCTCCCGCACCCCCGGCCGCTGCTCCCGCACCCCTGGCCTCTCCCCCACCCACTTATCCCGCACCCCCGGCCTCTCTCTTTCCCGCACCCGCTGCTCCCGCACCCCCGGCCTCTCTCTCTCTCCCACCCCCACCCACTGCTCCCACACCCCCGGCCTCTCTCTTTCCCCCACCCGCTGCTCCCGCACCCCCGGCCTCTCCCGCACCCGCTGCTCCCGCACCCCCGGCCTCTCCCTCACCGCCGGCCTGGCCTCTCCGCCCAGCTGGGACCGGCCCGGGCTCAGCCCCCCGCACTCCTGCACGGCCGGGCTCAGCCCCCCGCACTCCTGCACGGCCGGGCTCAGCCCCCCGCACTCCTGCACGCCCCCGCCCCGCCCCCGCTCCTGGCCGTGCCGCTGCGCCCCCGCCCGCCGGATGATGCGGCTGTTGTGCGCGCCGCGGCCCCCCGCCCGCGCCCCCTGCTGGCGCGGCCCCGCCGGCACCGGCTCCGGCTCCGGCTCCGCACCCGCAGCGCTCGGCCGCCGCCGCCGCCTGCCGCTCGCAGCCGGCTCGGGATCCGCCCCCTGGCCCGGCCTGCGCGTGCCCAGCCCCCGCCCTCCCCCTCCACGGGCCCGCTCTTAAAGGGGCAACGCCGCGGGGCTAAGGTGGGGAGCGGGGGGGATGTGGATGGATGGGGGAGTGTTGGGGGGAGGGGCGTGAAGGGGGGGTGTGTGTGGAGAGAGGGATGGGGGAGGTGTGGGGTGTGAGGAGGGATGGATGGAGGGGGGAGGGGTGGGGGATGGATAGATGGGGGAGGGGGTGTGAGGAGGGATGGATGGAGGGGGATGTCAAGGCGATGGATGGGGGAGGGGGTGTGAGGGGGAATGGGGATAGATGGGGGAGGGGTGGGGGATGGATGGAGGGGGGAGGGGTGGGGGATGGATGGAGGGGGGGGGGGGGAGGGATGGGGGAGGGGGTGTGAGGAGGGATGGATGGAGGGGGATGTCAAGGCGATGGATGGGGGTGAGGGTGTGGGGGGAATGGGGATGGATGGGGGAAGGGTGGGGGATGGATGGAGGGGGATGTTGAGACGATGGACGGGGGAGGGGTTGTGAGGAGGGACGGATGGATGGGGGAGGGGTGGGGGATGGATGGACGGACGGATGGCAGAGAAACGCCCTGGTGTGGAGCCTCACAGTTCAGGCCCCCACCAGCTGGTTTAACCAAGCGCCGGTGGAAAGCCATCCAAGCCTCTGCCACGTGCAAGGCCCAGGTGCTGCCAACCCGGCCCCCTCAGGCCACGGCCACGGCCCTGTCACGGGAGCTGCAGGCACCTGGGCGAGCTGGTAGCATCCCGGCGACTGCCAGCTCAAAGCTGTGCCGTGCCGGCTGCCCCTTCTTCCCCCTCCTGGCAGAGGGGCTCCTGCCCCCACGGCTCAGCAGGGGAGGCCTCAGACCCTGCTTCCCCCCTCAGAGAACGGGGCCACTACTGCCAGGACCCCCCCCCAGTTCTGCTGCGTCTTGCCTCGCAGAGGGAGTGCAAGCTGCTCACTGGCAGAGGGATGATGGGAGAAACGAGAGAGGCCCCGTTTCTAAGCAAGCTGGGAGGTGGGGCGCTCCCCGGGGAGATGGGTGCGTGGGGCGGGCAGCGCCTGCACGTTGCCAATGGCTCAGAAGGGAGCCCTGCCAGAAACGAGCTGGTCGACGGGACAGAACCGCTCCCAGGGTTACCTGTTACTTCGGGCAGGACTTGTCTCAGGCCTGGTCTGCTCTAGTTATACAGCGCAGGGGCTGCCCGGCTGGTAGAGAAGCACAGGGAGAGGCCGCTCTGGGCATAGACAGATCTATGCTCGCCCGCTTCAGAAAAGGAAGGATGATCTTGTGGCCCAGGGGCCGGGACGCCAGAGGCCTGGGTTTCATCTCAGACCAGCCGCTTAGTCCCTCATTGCCCCAGCTGTGTAACATGGCTACCGCACCTACTCTTCCGCCTTTGGCTGCCATCTTTCGCCGAGGTGAGACAACAGCTTCTGCAGACATGCTCTGAGCACGTTCCAACCTTTCCCCCGGGGAGGCATTTCAGCTGTGTACGTGACAGGCAATCGCTCCAGCAAGACGCTGCTTAAACAGAATGCGAGTTAGTCACGCTGCCCCCGGCAAAGGGAGCCTCTGACGGAAAACAATTCTTTTAGAAGACTGCACAAAAATGAAAGGCGGTTGAAAATGGGTGTAGATTGCTTCGCAGCAAAGCCTGCAGGGCCTGCTCTCCTACGCTTGGCGTTTGCCTCTGTTTTCTTTTTGAACACAAACTGGGTGTGTTGGCGGCCTTCAATGAAGCAAACAGGGAGCAGGCAGCCAGACTTCCATTCATCAGGAACCCCCCAAATGTCTTAGATTATATCATCTGCTCTAGACTCTCTCCACCTGCCTGAGGCCTTAAAACGTTCAGCTAAGAAGCACACTTCACATGCTCACAGTGCAGAAGGAAACGTAAGTAATCAACTTGCAGAAAACCCCAACTTACCTTGTGGTCTGGGCGGTTTTAAGCGACCACCCAGACATTGCAACCAGGTTCGCCACCGCCCTCGCTTGCTCCACGGCAAACAGAGCAGGTGGGAACAGCATCTCGCCTCGCGCAGTGAAGTGGAGCCGGGAGCTTGATGGCGCAGCACCTTCGAAGAGCTGCCGCTGCTTTGACTAAGGCTGAGAGAATAAGACTGTCCCTCTGGCTTAAGAGAGCTCTTACCAAAAAGCTGCAGCGTCCAGGGACAGCCTGTGCCAGAACCAGCAGCTCTCTAACTTTCCTAGTGGGGACCACATGAGACTGGCACGTGAGCCCGTCCCCTTCCATTCCCACACAATATCCCCATGGCCGCTACACAACCGCTTAGACAGAAGGCTGATTAGGGAAGTGTTTTGCAACCTAGCCGCTGAAGAGAATAGCTGCCATCACATGAGGAGCTTCATAGACCATCAGCGGAGCATGGACCACCCCAGGAACTTCTGCTCGAGATGGTTAGACAGCTGAGGTTGAGCTAGCGTTAATACAGTCACAGATCAGCTGCTGGCCACTGATTAAACCCAGGTAGACAGTGGGCCTTGTAGCACATGAAATTGGTACCTAGCAGGCAGATGTTGTACCGAGACCAGAAACAGGTGTGGCCTGAGAGGAATTCCTGCCAGCTATCGGTAGTCAGCGCATGCCTGGGGAACCGATGTACTAGTGCAACACATCGGCTTCCCACAGGACTGAGGTCACCTCCACCCCCATTTCAGCAGGTCGCTGGCTTACCCCTCTGGCCTGCTCCATTTTACCAACACAGCTATGGTGGCTAGGCTTGTGATTTTCTACCAAAAGAGTTCTGCTGATAAAAGCCCCAGGGTAGACAGAGATGTACTGGCATAAACTATACCAGTACAAGCCTTTGTGTATTGATGTCACTGTTCACACTAGGCGTTGCAGGTATAGCGTCCTGGTCTAATGACACTGGTAAAACCTTGTAGGCAAGGCTGGGAGAAGTGCCTGCCATCAGTTCTTCTCCCTCCACCTGCCCTTTTCAACCAAAACCAGAGTCGGTGCCAAGGTTCCTCAATGCTTGTACCGTGGCAGGCCCCTCTAGGGGAAGCTGGCTCGGAAGGGACCCCTTGACACCTAACTGTACTAAGATACAGAGCCCGTACACCCCTCAAGACCCATTTCTTTCTATATACGACTTCCCTCACCCACCTGTGCACTCCTCAAACTGGCGCCCACAAAACCACTCCAACTTCCAGGCTGCGTGTACTGTAGGGCGTTTTAACTCAAATTAAGGTAACGCTCGGCGACATAGAACAACAATGGAGAAAGCAGAGAGACAAGGTGGGCGAGGTAATATCTTTTATTAGACCAAATTCCGCTGGTGAGCGAGACCAGTCACACACGAAAAGAAGCCTTGTCTTAAACTGTTCTAAAAAAAGTGGCTGCGCCTGTCATTAGCTGAGAAGAACGCCTTTGCAATTTGACATCTTCAGTTCCTCCACAGTTGGTTCACGCACGTACGAAAGCACTGCACTGTTTGTGGGACGTGGCCATTCCGAGAGATGTTTTCAGTTTTCGCAGTGCCGAGAAGCTGTGCGCAGCCAGCGCCGATGGTCAATGCTGGTAAGGCGAGGAACAATCGCAAAAGGCAGTGAACTTTGGAGACCAAAATGTCAGAAGGCAGGAGAGCGTTGACCACCTCAAAGTGCCCAGCGTGGTGACGTTAGTCATGTTTAGTGTCAGAACATACTGATTGGCTGCACAAATCAAATCTGGTACAGTCCTCGGGTGGTTTTGTAAACGAGTGAGGAGGAGAAGTTACGTACCTTCCAGTGACTTGAGTTCTTTGAGATGTTTTGTCCCTATGGATGCGCCAGCATAGGATGTGCACGCAGTCATGCACTTGCTTGTGATAATTTGGCCTACACTTTTCCCCTAATTGTGAGTTCAACTGTAAAAAGTGTGTGAAAGATCACAAAATGTCACAGTAACCTATAGCAACAAATGTTGATGGGGAGCAGTATGACAGGGAGACCGACTGAATTAGCCCCCAAAGGCCTTCTAATATAACTCAAAGACTGTGTTAAGATCATGTTTGGTAACCCAGGACAGTGTGAGATTGAAGATCAGTGAATCAAAATCGGTGTGACAGAAATGAGGCCTAACTGGTGGACAAAGCAGAGGGTGAATAGACTATTCTGCCCACCCGTCCCTTTGGGGGTCTTTACAAAAAGAGACTCTAGGCAGAAAAATTGGCTACTGGACCAAGCTTTGCCATCATGGCTGCCATCTCCATCATCTTCTGGGACCCCAGACCTTCATTATTCCGATCCCGAGAGATGACCTGACTGGAGTGGGCCAGAGAGAGGAAGCCAGATGACATCGCCATCTCTACTGGCTCTGGCTGAATCCTTCAAATGCTTTAACTGGTTTTCCTTCTTTTTCACTTTTGTCACATTCTCTGACCTTTCCTATCACTTTCCCCCAATTAACCCTCCGTGGTGAAAGCACCTTCAGCTTTCTCACGCAGCGTTAGCAGACTCAGCTCTGTTACTGGAAGCAGGCCGCCCCAATCTGTTGGAGACACAAGCTCAACCATGGGTAGTAACTGTCACAGGTCGCTTGAAACGTTCTGTCTTCCTGGCTTCCAAGTTGCCTCCGTGGCCCTTTCACAGGTGCCGTGCGGCTGGAACGGGTGGGTGGGTGAGGAGCAGCTGCTGTAGAATGACAGCCGATCCCAAAACGTTCGCTTTCTTTCTCATGCAGCATCAACAACAGCCCTAGCTGAGATCGCATCTTCCCAGAGGTCAGGGACTCACACTTCAGCAGCTGCGTGGATGGCTGCGGCAGTTCTGGTACCGACTCCCTTTTCAGCAGCTCTTCTACCCATCAGCACAGCAGCTCGGTACCTTGGAATGACGCGACAGCCTGATCGTCGATGGGGGCGAGGAGAGAATGGGGCAACCCAGTAACCTTGCTGCAGGCAGGCTCCCCTGGCCAAACTCAGGACGAGCCAGGGCTTCGGGGTGCGGGCGGAGGCACTCGCTGAGCTGCAGGTCGTTGCTCTCGTGTCTGGCACAACAGCTTTCGCTGCAGAGCCGGCCAGTGAGGGAGCGTTGCCCGGCGGGACAAGTCGTCACAGCTGCGACCCCGGAGGAGATGCCACTGCAGAGTCCAGGCTGGTTGCTGACAGCTCCAAGGACCAGCCCTATGAGAGACACCATCAGGACTTCCCCTTGCACCGGAGAGGGTGTTTGTGGCCCAGGGAAGGCCGGGACCCTCCCTTCGTTGTGCCGTGGGGCCACGCCTGGCTGCCATGGCAGGGAGGTACCCATCATCCCTGCAACGGACAGCCAGCCACGTGACACATGCATGCAGCGTCCAGGGAATGATGTGCAAGGGCAGAAACATGGCTCAGCCCCCACAATACTTCCTTTGCAGGGGCACTGCTTCCCCCACCCTTAGGACAAGCAGGAGCCTGCCTGATTCTCTCTCGGGAGGAGATGACCGTGATGGATTTCAGACACATCAAACTTGCCATGTCTCTTGGCCAGGGTGAGTCTGAGAGAAGCTACCAGCCACACGTGTCACTTCCTCCGGAGCATGGCCCTTCCCATAGGCCTACAGCCCCAAGCCAGGGCCCCCTGCTCTCTCCAGCTGGTTTCACTTAGTGGGTTGAACTCTCCAGGACAGGTAGCAGGATTTGCTCCTGCCTGCCAAGGGGCTGTTTGCCAGATCTCAGGCACTCCCTGGAGCATCCAAATGCTCCACACCCAGCAACTGATTCTGCTATTTGCATCAATAGAGGGATATCAACGGTCTTGTAGGGGATTTTGCAAGCAGGACTGAAAGCAGGGGAGTTTGGCAACAGTTGCTCAGCCGCATACATCAAGAGGTTATATTCAGGAAACATGACTGCACACACCATGCTCCTGTGTGTGTGGGGGGGGGGGGGTGCACGCAGGGGAGGGAAACAGCCACCTATTGTCCCACCAGTAGGGCCTAGATCAGCACTACTGAGACCTCAGGGATTCAGGAACCAAACTGGCAACCAACATTTCCCCCAGGAGCCCCTGTAGGGTGAATTCTGTTTCATGTACTAGGTTTTCATACTCAGGGTTATCGTAATGATTTTATCAACTACAGCTGGTTAATAACCTAGTAAAAGCATCCAGCAGGGTTAATTATTGAATTAGTGTTTTCACATCCTGTGCTGGGGTTGCAACTACCCCTCAGCTGAAGGCTCACTGGCCTAGAGGATGTGAGGGCAGGTAAGCACAGGGCTGCCTTCCAATTCTCTGATGCTGGGCAGAGCACCCTGCACCTGCTAGTTTTCTGGTGGATCAGCAGCCTGGGGTCCAGTTCATTGATGTGCCGGATTTCCTCATGCCCAGAACAAAAAGGCAGTGACTGGCAGAGTCCAAGGCTGCTCCTGGAGCATTTGTTTCAGCCCCTTACCATCCACGGGGAGGCAGGCTGCTTCCTGAGCATATAGCATTGAGAGACTTCTTTAGTCATCTCAAACTGGAGTAACTCATGCAGTGACCTCTGCTTCAATCTGCAGAAGCAATAGGGCTGAAGGGAGGTGAATGGGGAAGGTCACGCTCAGGACCCAGAGCCACAGCTGTGGAGTTCGGTTTATCTTCCCCTGTTCCAAGTTGCTACACTCTCCTTCCTCTGGAGTTTGCTATTTTGCTGCAGTCAGGGTCTATCACTATCCTGCAGCTTCCCACACCCCTCCTCCCCTCTGCTGGTTCTGCAGGTACAGTGCACATTGCCTTCACTCTTCCATGGAGTCAGCCCCCCAGGGTGCCAAGAACCAGCTGTGGAGCAGCCGGGGGTAGTGAGGAGGGAGGTTCTTGGCAGACAGGCCTAGTGTTGCAGCAGCTGGGCTGAGAAGAGGGTGGAAATGAGGTCATCCAAGAGCCATAGGTGTTTGGATGGTGAGGGCAGGTATTGAATGGCAGTAGCTGGGCAGTTTGGAGCCTTGCTGGCAGTAGATGATGCTTTGGTTATAGGCCATCATTCCGCTAAGCAAAGGACAGCAGCTGCTATAAATAGCACAGCACTTTAGGTGGATTACCAGGCAGGTACTCAACATTGTGATCTGACAGTAAGACTCAGACATGCAGTAGGGAAGCTTTCACGTTAAGTTTATTTAAGCAGACAGCAGGTAACATAGGAACAGACCAAGTCATTACTATCCCCAGTCAAATCTCAGTACAAGAGCACGACCGTCGACATCCTGGCGCAATCAATCAGTTATCGCTTCTCTAGTGGCAGGCCAGGTGTCATTGTCACTGGCTACTAAGCATATGAATACTTTTACAGACACGTAAGAGTTTGAGACGCATGCAAGTGCTATTGCAAAAGCTTCCAGCTACCACATTTGTTTCACTAGTGAAAGCCTTTGGACTGGTGGTAGCATCACTAGGTTGAGTCACTTCCTACAAGGAGATGTATTAGGGTTGCTGCTGATGCCATGACAGCAAGAGATGAAGTGTATGCACTTATAGAAAATGCTGCACTGAAGGCCAATCTACTGCACTGCTCATTGATGGAGTCTGGAGTGCTTCAGCCTCAAAGTGAAATAGCTAGTCTCCCCCATTCCTGGCTGGGGAGCTGTCACTAGACAGGTCCTGCAGACCTCAGACCAGTTCAGCTCCAGCAGACACCAGCAGTCTAAACCCATTTGTATTTAAGTGGGCCACTCTGGGGGCTCAGCCCAACACCCTGGTGTAATGGGGCAGGGTAAACTTTGGTAGGGTGTGCTTTCTGGCTGCAGCCAGCCTCAGCAGCAGCATTTAGCAGAACCTGAAACAGGCTTGAGGGCCCTACCAAGCTGTATTAACATGCTGGAAGGAAGGACATTTACTCTGGTTCAGATTAGGGAGCATATAAGGGACACCTAGAGCCTGGCTGATTTTTCTGGGTGGTTGATTTGAATAAGCTCCAGTGATGCTAGTTTAGTCTTTTCACAAAAGCAATAGCTTGAGATTAACCTGAGTCCTTAAGTACCAAAACATTCCCTCTCGCACTGGCTTTATAAATACTGTAACAGGAGACGAGGAAGCTCACTGAGCAGGGGCCTTGTCCAAATTCAGTGCTACATGGTCACTATCAATTGCTCAAGCCTTCATAGAGAGCTCCCTTCACCAAGCCAAACTCATCAGCCTTACTAGTCTAGTTTTACTATTCTAACCAGCCAGACCCCAGCAGTCACAACTGGAGATTACATCAATACAGCACAGCAACTTGAAATAGTAGGTTCACCTACTGAGGGGGGTTGATTTTTATCTGCAACGTAACCCAGGAAAGTGGAGATCGGACTTAGGAATGAGGATACACGTTAGATACTAACCATCAAGCTCTGTAGAGGTTGTCATTGCATGATAAGCATAAGAAAGTTATGGGAAACACTGTCCCCGATAATTACGTACACCCTTAGTGCAACATATGGAGATCACTGCCTCCGATATAACACCTTGGTAGGCAAAAACTACCTTGTTCTTTATACATTATGGAAGACACTGCCCCCGATAATGTGAATTAGGTTTTCATGATACATAAGGTACTGGAAATTTTGCAGCAAAGCTGCCATGTGATTAAATCGTTGCCTGATCTTTAGAGATACAAGTCTGCATTTGTGTACAACACCCCAGGCTTACCACGGGTGGAGCCAGGGCTATGGTTAAACCCAATTAATGCATCCTTAAATGTTAACTGAAAGGTCTTATCTGCCAAGCTCAGAGGTGCTCTTCTTGCAACATCAAGGCCTTAAGCCAGCTAGGGAGCTGCATGCACTCACTGTGCAACTACAGATGTCGTCAACTGAAGCAGGGAGGATAGAAGCCTGACCTCAGGGCTAGGCAGTAAGTCCAAGGGACCCTTAATGTCATGTATTTTTAATAAAACGTTTGCATCTCAATTTAGGGGTTTCAGGAGTTACTGTAGAAACACTGCATCAGTGCTTTTAGTACCAGATTAAACACTTATTCAAGATCTGCTCCATGTGTTCTCATGTCTGAACACCATACAAAGCTGAATCGGCAATTAATTTTCTCATCGATTTGTAAGTTTTAGGGACCATTGCTTTGTTTTTAGAATTTGAATGCAAAATTCCAGTATCATGTTCAATTGTAATAGCAGATGCTGCTTTTATTCAAAAACGACAGTATAACTGTCATAATTATGGAAGGCACTGCTTCCGATAATTATCTTCTATAAAAAAAACCATACCATTTATAGTGAACTCTGTCACTGATAAATAAATAAACAAATAAATATCTCAGTGCCACATGAGAGCCTTCCCCTGGATTTTCCAACATGCTTAGCCAAACAAACATGGCCAGCAAGAGACTTGATTTCATGAAAGGCCTCACAGCAACAGGGTCTGAAGTGTCAGCTGTCGCCAGCCAGAGCTATGGTTACCATGTGAGCCATTTTACCTGAAAGACTGAGCCAAGCCACTCAAGTGGGCATCAATTGGTCTTTGGATTGCACCTCCCCTTTGTGATGCACGGTTTAAGGGGAAGTTAGTCAGTCTTCAAGTCACCTCTTGCTGGGGAGCCAAGAGGTTCATTCTCACAGTAATTCTGCATTAAGGTGGCTAGACACTTCAGAACTTGCTGACTATTTCAGCAGCTAAGGGCTACTACTGTATGAAACTTTGCTTTTTGTACTTCAGCTCAAGGTGTCTTCACTGCCCCATGAAGGAAGCTGGAAGCACTTTGGGATTCCCCTATGAACAGTCAAAGGCAATTTTCTGCCTTCATTAAATTTAGGAGTGGAACTCAAGGGAAGCCAACATTTAAAACCCTCAGGTAGACAAAAGGTACCTCCCCACTTAAAAGGTATCAATTGTGTTTTAGATCAGTTTATGTTTGATTAGACTATGGCTTAGCTTTAGTCTGTCTGACCCCTTTGTTCAAGTACAACAGAGGCAGCACCACAAGCAGTTGCGTGTAGTGAGACTACTGTAATGAGGGGAACCTTTTCTTGTTCTGAGGGCGATAGCAGGTTCAATGGGTATAGACTGAAGTACCTGTGTAAGGTGCTGCTTCTTGTCAAGTTCTGCTATCAAAATCAAGTTTTACTTATTCATCAAAGCGTATGTTTCCAAATACCCTGTCAATAGATTTAGTGTAAATGTTCAGTGTCATTGTAGGGAGAGTGGGTTTCTATACCTCAGCATTAAATCTGACACATTATGCATTTAAAACTCATTGTCTATGTCCCAAATATCACCAGATATGGCATTAGCAGCACCCTGAACAGTCCAGGTTGCCAGAGCCAGTTGGTTCTTGAGGAGGTCTTCGTTAAAGGCACTTGGGTTGGTCCTCCGGAGGCTCAGGTGATCCAGCAGAGCTGACAGAGTGTGGGAACCAGAGCCAAAGAAGATGTGACGAAGAGGAGTATCCTTCGGAGAGACGTATGGAGAAAGGAAGTGGTATTCCACCTGAAGGGGAGACGACAGGTAATATTTAGAAGTGTGGAGAAATCTGCAGGAATTTAGCCTTACAGCCAAGAAGAGACAAGTAAAGAAGAGGCCAAAAGCCAGGGGATGATCTAGGAGCTGGGAAATTCAGAAGTGGTTTCAGTAGCCTCTAATGTAAAGTAAGAGTTTAGTATAGCGTAAAGGCTTCTTTAGTGTTTGTTACTCCTGTGACTGTTCTGCCAGGGTTAGCCATCAAAATAGACTCATTCCTGGGGTGTGAATTAAGGATGTAGCAAGTGTCTAGGCAGACAGGGGGCCTTAGGAGGGCAGTCATGTGGGGCAGATTGACATTCCCTAACCCAACAGCTATAGTAAGGCACAAGATGGTCATCATTTCATAGATGTGCAAGCCCTGATCCAGAATGCAGCTCTGCCTCTTAAGGAGGCCTACTCCAATACCTGCAGCTACAAGAGCTAGACCACCACAGCCCACTGGATTTATACCCTCCGACGTTGATTGAGGCCAATATATAGTTGACCCCTTCATGAAAGGCTTGTTCCGTTTAATATTTGGACTCCTTTGAGGTTTAAGGTGTTACAGGAGTCTATTGCACAAAACTCACTTTCATGATCCGGTCATTCATCACTCGGCAAAGGAACTTGTTGCTAAGGTCAGTATTTCTGGAGTCTCTGGTCAGTGCAGCTGTAGCACGACTGAAGTCTCCACGGGCAGAATACAGCCACTGAAGGGTCAGACCCATTTCCTGGTGGGGAGAGAATAGTTATGTTAGTAACAGAGCACCACCTGTACTCCGGATTTACATGAGGCAGGGCTGGGAACTGGAGTTGGTGAAGTCTTACACTAAGACAGGGAGTGACTAGCAGCAGCTCTTGGGCTGAACATTGCTAAAGGTGTTTTCAACTTCCAGTAGCTAGACCCTTCCAAGGGCCTTTTAGAAGAGCCTATCCAGATGAGACGTTTAGTTTTGGCATATGGACATGCACCACTGCTAATGCTATTCAGTAGGGGGCTATTATCTCTCCAGCTGGCTGTTTTACTTCCTTTCCATCTTGGTATCCAAGATGGAAAGGGTGATTTAGGAGTGGAATACAGGTGCCAGATCTTCACTCTTCACCAATAGCACAGTCAGCCAGCATCTGACGATTGACTTGCTCAGTCAGTTACCATGATGGGGCTCTTGTTGGCTGGCAGTCTCTTGCTGGCAGGGATTGACTGGCAGCTGCTACCCTCATCCCCACAGAGGGGCCAGGATTAGGCACTGGCAGACTTCAGTGCCTAGGATTAGTGATAAGTAAAGAACTTACTTTTATATCTCGTTGGTAGCGGCTAATCTTCATTATGAAGTTGAGCAATTCCTGGTTGTATTGCTCATAGTCCAGGTAAAGTTCGTGACCATATGTCATCTTAATAGCTATCTGGCCAGCCACTTCTGTAGCTGTCCGAAGCACCTGTTCCAGCTCAGTGACCGATGAGCCAAGCTTCTCCCAGTTGTCCAGACTGGTGCCCAAGTAAGGATACCCTGCCTCATCCTGCAAGACAGAACGCATGTGCACTTGGCAGAGATCTTGCCCAGACCTGGGTTGAGTATGTGCCTCGGCTGTGCTGCTGGCAGTACTGTACTGACCTGCTGTCTGCAGTCAGTTCTCTTCCCTCCCATGCTGAACTGGATTTGGCAGCTCTACAATCACTCAGTCTGCCTGACAGAAGGTAGAGCTGAGGGGTGGGAATGTGTTACCTGTATGCAGGCCACCACCACTTTGGGTAGAAGCGGGCAGCAAGCTGCTTTTCCAATGTTTCCCAGTCTACTGGTGAGCAACTACTGCACCACAGCACTGCAGTGCAGCTTTAACGGACTCAGAGGTCAGTCCTCACACTGCAGAATGCTATCCTGCAAAGGTCTGAATACATGAGTTCTACTGGCAAGAATAGTTGCCGAAAGCAATTTGTACATCCAGATATCTGCTGAAACTTCTTGTTCAAGTATTGACTCAAGGTCATGAGTTCCAGCAAACTGCATGAACAAATACTTGCAGAAACGTTAATCCAGGTGCCAAACATTGGGGGAAGTTTAACCCTGCAGAGCTTACTGTTATCGAGGCCAGATTTGAATTGTTCTGCTAAACTTTAGGATTCATTCCTACAGCATGCAGAACAGGCAACTAGTTATTGCATTACAGGGCTATTTGTTCTACAGATCAAGTGAAACCTGGGACATTGGGTAGACAGGAATTTTAGCTCCTGTCAAGAGGTTTTAGTGTAGGCTTGTTTAGAAGCTCACATCACTAATACATAGGCCTCATCTACATTCAGGAAAGTGGATAAAAGCAGGCTGAAATAGGGAAGCGGTGTAGAACTGAACAGCTCATCATATTTGATTTAGTCTTACAGTCTGAAGCAACTGCTGAAGGAAGAGTAAGAATTTAAGTCTTGAGTAATTGAGCAAGTATTTGGATGAGAGCCACAGGTTAGAGCAGTTAGTTAATCTAGAAGTATCAACCTCCAGGCCACCTATGTACTTAACAGTCTGATCTTGCCTTTCATTAAGGAGGAACTAGGAAGTTGCTCATACAAGAGATGCATTTGCTGGCTGGAGAAAGTCAGTACTGAAATACAGTTAGCAGAACCCTACAGTTGTGCTCCCCTGAAGTTAAAGTAGGCCCAACACTACTGAGTTCAGACTCCACTCCAGGGGGTGGAAAGAGGCCTGCAGCCCCAGTGGAATCTGCCAACATTAGCTCCTTGTGCTCTTTGGCAGATTCCAATCCACTGAGGAGAGTTACAATACATGCATTAGCTGGAAGTCATTAGCATACACTCCATTTGGTTTCATCTCGTCCATAAAGCAGCTTTAGTTCCTCCCACCAGCTACACCAGGAGTCAGATCTAGGTAAGTTTGTGGGGGCAAAATGCATCACAAGTTTACTGTTAGCAAGGAAGCTTACTGTATTATTTACATTCCACTTCATTTGTGAAAGTTTCCTCAGTTTAGAAGAGAAGTACAAGAGGACTTACGTCAAAGAAGCTGAATGAAACGGCTGGGATTCCTGCATATGCTAGAAAAGGGAAGGCTGCATCATCCATACGAAAGGGAACACTGCAATGAGAAATATTGCCATTGTTACTCAAAATGATGAGCTACCCATTCCAAGGTTTGCACTAACTGAAGAGTTGTGCTAAGACAGAGGGGGCAAGCCTGGCCAGGTGGCACAGGGGAGTCCTGCTAAGGCAGTGGAGCACAAGCAAGCCAGTTTGTGGTCCCATGTATACCACCACCATCTCCTACAAGGTGGTTCTCTGAACAGCTGGAAAGCTAGATTGGATTTTAGGTGACCTCATTTCATCAGTGTTCCAAACCAAGTCGTGCAATAAACTGTTGCACCATTGACACGGGATTAAGTCATAGTGGTAGCAGGTTCTCATTGTGAATGCTGTGGTTCAAGGACTTGAATGGAGTAGCAACAAGTTTAGAGCTAAAGCTAGAGTGACTGCCAATGCAGATTTAGGAGGAGATTCCTAACCTGTCTGAATTCAAGATTAGTTTTGTTGCTCCAGTTGAGTGTTTTACAAAAAAGTTACTATTGTGATATGGTGAAGGCAGAAGGCAATAGAAGACTGCTGGATGGGAGATGTGAGCCCCGGAATGCTCCGGGCTTTGTTCCCTGCTGACTAACTCAGAGCCCTGGGGGCAATTAGGAGCAGCTGAGGCGGATTAAGGATCAGCCAGGTGCTCCATAAAAGGGCTCCGCCCCAAACACACAGGGCACAAGTTGGAGGAAGCAGAGGTGTTGTGCTGGGTGGAGTGGAGTGAAGTAGCAGCAGATTGGAGAAGCGAAGTGGGGGAGAGCAGAAGAACCCCAAAGGAGGTACTGAGCCCAGGAAGGGGCGGCAAGGACATAGGGCCGGAGAGGCCAGAAAGACTGAGCGGGAAAAGTAGCCCAGGGAAGAGGCTGCAGCTCAAACAATACAGAGCCAGCAGTATACCACTGTGGTTCATAGGGCCCCTGAGCTGGGACCCGGAGGAGCGGGTGGGCCCAGGTCCCTACCCCTCTCCCCCAGGGAAGATGGGGTGACAGGCAACTTCCTGGCCCACTACAAGCAGGAAGGTGCGAGACCCACTGAGGGAAGCCGGCCATCAGCCACACTAAAGATGGAATAGGAGCCTTACACTTTTTTTGCCCAGTCAGAACCAACACTGTCATACAGACTTCTCCCAGTGTCCACTGGATGCTTCACCTGCAAAAAGGTGAATAAAGTTAGTCCAAATATTTCGCTATAGTCTAAGATCATGGTTCAGACTAGCTCAGAGATTGACTAGGACTCACCCCCCTCATTGCTTGCTCCACTACTTTGTACAGCATTGGGCTGGCAGAAATCTTGAAGTTTTCTGAACCTGTGAAGATTAGAGATTTGGACCATGTTAACCAATACAAGTACTGAGAATTCTAGGAATAAAGTTGAATTAGTTTTAATGCCATTTCTGTTTTCAGTTGTTTAGCAGCAGTAAGGACTTTAAGTACACAGGCACCATTAACCTAAAGAGGTCAGTGTATCTGCTATTTGAGTTACTGGGCTTTAGTAACTGCTTTGAAAGTTTTAGCCATGTCAGTTTTAGAGCTTCACATTGGAAGAGAGAGCTTGCTAAATCTGCCTGTTTTTGACCAGTTCTAATTTTAGGGAGTTTTGTAGGTTTGCCAAATACACTAGGAGAGCAACACTTACCTAGAACTGCAGCATCCAGGTTAATGTATGCAAAGGCTTTGGTGTGCAGTGTGGCAGAATAACCCTAAAAGGGAAGAGAAACAATGCCTGTTACAATGAGCAGCAACACTGCTTTTACTACAGTTCCAAGACAGAAGATGTGTACACTGATTAGGTAAGAGACATCAGTGATCAAACAGATGAGTTACCTCCAACCACTCAGTGGCACCAACAGCTCCAAAATCCCCAGCACTCCAGCTGGCAAAGACAATGCTTCTTCTTGGTTTATAGCCACCTTTAAGTAAGAAGAAGAGTTGAGATCTGTGCCCCATTACCATAACAGAACAGTTGTTTGCTATGTACTTGTAATTATAAAGTTCCCTAGGTACTAGTGAACAGGACTGCATGCTTCTGAATTATATGGCCACCTGGTATGATTCTACATTTGAAATAAGACAGTATCTGGAAGGGGTACATAAGACAGTGGAAGGAATTAAATGGTCTTGATTTTTTCTTGTCCCTTAAGCATATAAAGGTCTTTATCCAAAATTGACAACTAATAGCCATCAGTGTTACATGTGTTAAAGCCACCTTAACCATTCAGAGAATCTCAGTCACTTTGGGAATCTCTGCAGAATACATTCAGCACTGACTATAGCAAAAAACAATGAGTTCTGTGGCACTTTAAAGACTAACAAATGTAATATTTGCAGACAAGTTTGAGAGACTTCAGCTCTCTTCTTGATGCAGTAATACAGAAAATAGGTAACAGGCATCTTATAGATATCCAGGTGCATTGAGAGCAACAGGGGAGGTGGAGTCTGGTGCTTAAGACCTAATGACCATTGAGTAGGTGGTGAGAATGGGTGAGCAAAGTATAGTTATGTTTTTCCCAGGGCCCACTCTATCAGTGCATAGGAGCAAAGGTTGTTCCTTAATCTAGGAATGTTTGGCATCAGATTCCAAGGCCTGATGGGACCAATGTGATCTAGTCCAGCAGTTCTCAACCGGTGGTATGCGTACCACCGGTGGTACTTCACAGAAGGCTGGGTGGTATGCAAGCTGTACCATGCCGCCAAAAGTGCCCACCCTCAGGAAAGCCTGCCACTGAAAAGGGGCAAACAGCAGAAGGGTTTTGGCAGAGGGCATTGTTCCCCCCATGTAACCTGTCACCGCAAGTTCTCCCCCCTCCCCCGAGTGGTACTCAGGTCAGTGGTTCTTGACCTGACATGAGGGGGAAGGGAGGGGAGAAGGTTGAGAACTGCTGATCTAGTCTGACATCCTGTCTAACAGGCCAAAGAATTTCTCCCAAGGTAATTCAAGAATTTTTAAAGGAACTAGAACTTCTTGATTTAAAAGGAATGAGACTCCACCATTGGAACGATTTAGCAACAGTCATGGTGATTACCTCTCATTGCCAGAGATTATGCTTTATTTCCATCTCCATAAGTGCTACCATGTATATATACAATCAAATAGCTGAAAGTGACTAATAAATGCTATGGCTACATGACCATTTGAAGTCTTCCACCGAAGTGTTTAAAATTTAAACAGTGATGATTAAAGTGGTTTGATTCACTGAGTAATCCTACAAGTTAGGGTATAGCTCTTTTGCTGTGACAGCTAAAACCACTTTGGCTGCTGTCATGATGAGACCATATGCTATTATGTTGATTAACAGTCATTGTTTTCTAGTACTCCCTGATCAGTTGTGCTAGGTGCTGTACAAAGAACAAGAGATTTGCACTCTTTTGTTCATTGCACTCAAGACAAGGGCCTGGTCCATGACTAGGGCACCTAGGCATTATGAGAATATAAGTAGTTAGCACTTCCAGGAGGAAAGGCATGCTTTGCTATGGAGACAAAATAAAACTGCCATTGCTGATAAGAGGAGTTCTTGCCTTTGGAAGAATCTAAACTGACTGAAAGCACCACAGAAAACCTTGGTAGACTCAAGTTGTTTGGTAGATAAGCCTGGAGTTGCCAGTTGAACTGGCAACTCCAATTCTGACTTATCCAAGTGCCACTCGGATGAAGTTGGGGCACAGCCCAAAGGAGACAACTTAGATGCTGAAATAGAGGTTGAGACTCTGGCATTTTGCTTCCTACTGAGCATTGTTAAACCGGACAGTTCGGACGCATGCTTTGTGGTCAGCTGAGTAGGCCTGACAGGCTTGCATGTGTTTCTTCTACAGCAGCAAGCACAGAGGCTTGACTAAGGGTTTTGTTATTTACCTGTTTTCACCATAGATGAAATTGCACGGGCAAGCTCCAGCAGTATGGCTGTCCCCACACCGGCCTTCGCAGCTCCAGGACCCCAGGAGTCTCGCTGGGCTCCAATCACAATGTACTGATCTGCAAAGAAGAGGGCAAGAGAGTAGTGAGATGCAGCCTTACTATGTCAGAATGCTTAATGCAGCTGGCATGTTACATGGAAGAGCAAACATTGGATTATCACACCAGCAGGAAAGCTGCATGCAACTTTTAGGGGAAAAAAAGAATTTTCAAAAGGCTCTTCACTAGGGCCATTCTTGAGACAGTCCAAGTCTGAAACGCAACTCAGTGCTGAGTGAACAAATAGAGAAAGACAGTTGTAGGTTCCTGGTTGGAGGATTTAAGTCAGCTAAACTGGTTCTGTTATGTACACACACACACACACACACACACACACACACACACACACACCAGCTCTCACTACATTCTTATTGTCTCATGTGTATGTACATCACTTAAAGGGAGGCTCAGCTCCTGATGGAGGAGAGGGTCCTCTAGTCACTACAAACAAATCTACAGGACCTGCAGAGTTGGGAAACAAAGCCTAAATCATAATAGCAACAAGGACATGCACCATCTACCTAAATTGGTTCAAAATCCTTTTAGCTGGATTGGTTCAAGTCCAACCACACAAGTCTAACCATTTATTCTTGATTACTAGGCACAAGACACTTGGCCAGAGAATGGCCAGTCTGTCCCAAATTTTAAGAGGTAGTCCAACTCAGTAAGCAGGCTGCTTACTCCATAATTGTGTACAATGAATAGTCTCCCACATTTACCCTTTCATCTTCAGTGCTACTGTATTATGGGGAAAGATTTTAGTTTCAGCTGTTATCCAGTGGCCTAGCAAGAGCAAGTAGCTATTTGCTTAAAGACTTCCATGTAATGAGGACTTGTTTTATGGAACTTGGTTACTTATGTGGGACTAAGCTAAAGAAGTTTAGTCCAGGACTTCCTCCTGGTCCCACTCTCCCATGCAAGTTATGGGAGTCACAGGCTACACAAGCTTCTAAGCATGGCCAGCTTGTTAAGAGTTTTTTTACCTGGTTCATCCAAACCCTGGATAACGCCAAAGATGTTGTGAATTTTTCTCTCCACTATTTCGTTGTTCACTTCGAGTTTCACTTTAGTTCCATCGGAGTTCTGATACCTCATTTTGTAAGTGGAGAGCTTACCTCGCCACTCCACAGGGGAGTCTTCTCCATTCATTTTGCTGAAAGAGTAGTATTCAAATATCATGAACTTTCATTTCATTTTCACTTTCAGGCATCTCATTCAGAGCCTTGCTACAAGTTAGTTAGAAGGCAAATCTCTTGACCAACCCCTTTCCACTGGGTGGAAGTTTGAGGACTTTGACAAGACTAGTTTATTCTGGCAGTGCCACACTGCACAGAAGAGTGCACTGCATTGATGTCATGCGGAGGAATTCCAAGTCTCAGATTGCTGTTGAAGCAGATAAATACATGCTAGAGACCAACATTTACATTAAATTAGGAGTAACTGTTGGATACAGGACTATTTGCTGAAGCAGTCAAGAGTTTGGGCAGTCCTATATTGATGAACCTGCAGCTAGCTTCACAACCTGTACCTCAATACACACACTATTTGAGGACAGGAGGAGAGCTTTGCCTACAAGGAGTGATGCAATTTCACAGATCCCTTTGAGTAATCACTAGTCCCATTTAACAGTTGGTAAGCCTCTGGAGACAGTATTACCTGAACAAGTTTGCTGCTGCAGTGCTCGAGATCGTTTGGACAGGAATGCGTGGCAGTCCAGAAGACTTAGCTGGTGGGAACTGAGTGTGGTTGAATGAAGGGAAGCCAGGGGTGAACGGGTCACCTGTTCCTAAATGAGCCTGTCGGTGAAGGATTTGTTGTTACATGCAAGATACAGACCTTAAACACTGTTTAAGAGTGAGGTGCTAGAGGTCTATGGGGCTGTATGGACCAGATATTTTTGTATTTGCAAGGCTACAGCTGGGCTTTGTTAGTCACTATAGCCCTGTATCAAAGGTCCATTATGGTCAGGTTTACACAAGTGGAGAACCATTTCTAGAGGCATTATGCAAGAGACAGCATGTTTGTGTTCTCTAGGAGAGGGTGCTATGCAGTCTCCTTCTGAATCTTTGAATGAAGCCAACCAACGTTCACCAGTAGTTGGTCAGGAGCACTTACATGTCCAAAGAGACCCTCATTAGCAGGATGTTTGTAATCAGCAGGGTCAGGGTATATCAAGACACCTACTGCATTCAAGCCTTCGGCATTGGCAACCTGGAGGAAAGGCAGGATCAAAGAGTCTCACTTATACACAGCAATGTTAATGTTACATAAAGGACTCAAATTAAGGGTTGAATCAAGTTGGCTTGTTCAACCTTAATTTAACCCCCTTGTGCATAGGTTATCCTGAATCATACTTATTTATTCCCCACAAGATTCTCCCTGAGTGTATAGCACAGACCTCCTTGAATACATAACCTGGTTTAATTTCCAGAGGAGACTTAAATAGGACTCCTGCTTCAATTGTTGTAGAAATTGGAAGGTGTGTAGGGGGATCACAGGAAGTTCCCATGGTTAAGGCAGTTAAGTGGCTTGGGCACATCACTTAACCCAGCCTTTTCATGAGTGGTCATTGTCAGTTCCTCATTTTCTGAGTGCCCACCTTGAGACCTTGGTGTTGAATTTCCAAGTACAATAGAGGCATGCCACAGAAAAGCCCATGCTGAAATAATTGATCTTCAGAGCAGAGTTTGAAGAGTATATGGTAAATAAGGTATTGAGTAACAAAATAGTAAATAGCACTCAGTTAATGAGCAGTTATCCACCCTGTGCACTCAATGGGGCAGTGTCCTATGGAAAAATAGCATAGGCTCATTATTTGGTAGTCTAATCATGTTTTAGAAGGGGAAGCCGTAACTTTGCAGGGGTCACCTTGGTCTGCTTTAGGGGGCAGACTGTACATTTCTCCCGTAACCCAAGGCCCTCCCCACATCCTCACCCTCTTCCCCATCTCTGGCTTCTGATCCCATTACTTCCTTCTCCATCCCTTCGCAAGCCAGTGCAAGTGTCCACTCAGTCACAGGCTCCTTCTCTGACCACCCAGCTCAACCCATGCCAGTGCTTTCCCCTCTTTGTCAGCAATTTCCTCCTCTATGCTGCCTGCAGTCAGTGTGTAGTGAATGTGGTAGGAGCCCTGAAGAGGCTCCTCCACTCAGTTCTGGTATCTGGAGCAGCTCAGATCTACAACTTCAGCAAGTCCTGCTCAACCCAAGAGCAGAGACTGCACAATGGGGACAATCTTGGGCCACTTTAGCTATGAAGGTCTAGCAAGTCTATAGAGCACATGCAAGAGTTTTTCAAAGGGTTAATTGGCCAAGTTTGGTCAACTTTCACAGGGATGGCAAAAGGCATGTTGACCAAAAGCCACCACCCTGTAAATTTTAAGTTTCTGCTCCCAAACATGGAGACACTAGAGCTTCTCAAAGAAAGGTCAGTTTCTTTCCTACAGAAAAAGTATTTCCTCTGCCTCATTCTCACAAGTGGCTGAAGTTTTTAAAAAAAAAGTCTTGACACAAGGTGTGTAAAGGCTGTGAAACGTCAGCTTTTTGGGCTAAGTTGTAAGCCACTAAAAACAGGGTCTCAATGGGAAGAGGATGTCCAGGGTCTTGTGATGCCAGGACTCAACAGGGGTTGGATCATTTGATAATTGCCCAGTTTTGTTCATTCCCTCTGAAGCATCTAGCATTGGTTGCTGTCAGAAGCCAGGATATGGGGAGAGATGGACCATTGATCTAATCTAGTAAGGTTTTTTTTTGTTTTTTTTTTTTAAAGGAAGTCTTTAGAGTTCTAGGTGGGGCTGGTAGCATTGCCTGTATAGTGTTTAGTCACTGGGCAGATGCTGAAGTTTGCATGCAGGGGAGGGGTGTGCATGTAAAGAGACATTAGTTCTTATCGGATTCTCTTGCCTGTTTCAATTCTCAGTTACAGTGCAACTGCTTCCCTCAACTGGGGACTAGAAGGGGTTGTGTAAACATGAACTTTTGCCAGGCCCATTAAAATGCAAAGAGGTACTCCTCTCCACTTCCTGCCCTAGCACCCATAAATATGTTTGGAATAAAGCTAAAGGCTGATCTGACTTCTAACCTGGAGGGGAAATTCTAAATAGCTAATATTTCAGGACATTAAATGCAAAGCCATGATCAGTTGTGTGATCTCTCACTACTCAATAGGAGCCAAGAACCATGTCACTTACCTTCTCAGCAAAAGTAATTTTCCCAGCTCTGATGAGAACCACAGATCCATTTATGGGGATATTCATTTCCTTTAGTTTCTGGAAGTCCTCTTTCTGGCCATAGTTAGCATAGACTGGTTTACCCTGGAACAAAATGGTTGTAGCTGTAGTAGTTATGGATAACTCATATGTACATAAGGCTGTGGGGCCTGGACCACTGGTCTTATTTCCAGGAAATGCATGAGAAATCTAAATTCCCACAGCAACTTCCATGTCCTAGCTCCAACCAGTCTCATGCCTTCAGCAAGGAATGCTATGGGTTCAGACCATAGCAACTCCTCCCAGTGGAGGTAGAGCCAACCTTCTATGCAAAGGTTTCCCGTTATAGAGGGTGATCAAATGTTCTCCATCTTCACTGAAGGACAAACTAATGGGCTTAATATGCAGCAAGAGATTTAAGTTGGAAATTAGGAAAAATTTGAACTATACAGGTAGTTAACTCTGGAATAGCCCCCCACCCTCGAAAGCCATCCCATCACTGGGAGTCTAAGAATGGGGTGGACCAACACCTGTTAGGGGTGGTCTAGGTATATTTGTCCTGCCCCAGCACAGGAGACCTGACCCAATGACTTCCATGGTCCCTTCTAGTCCTACACATTATGATTCTATGCTTCTGTTCTTGATGGGCTCCTGGACAGGCCCTAGCCAGGAACCTAAGGGGGGGAAGCAGCTATCAACTATTTCAGGCCTTGGTGATGGAAATGGAGATCCATCTGCTCCCACAATGCTTTTGTCCCACCTCACTGAGTGGGACCTGCAAGAGTTTAGCCAGACATGCTTCCATTACTGAAGTGACAAGGTACACAACTAGAATACAACTTACTAGCTCACATGTGAAATTGGGACTGGTGTTTGCTTTACCAGGAGTGGGTCTGATGGGAAAAGTTTGAATTCTGACTTGGAGCACTCTTGCTTTGTGGGCTGGAGCATGGAAATACTGAACCATGTCCTCAATGGACAACCTCAGGAGTGAATGCCTCTAGGCAAAACTCTGTAGAATGAATGATGTGTGGCTTTACTCTATATCATATCCAGCTCTTCTTGGCTGAAAGCGTGGCAGTAGTCCTGTGCTGCAAGGGTGGAATTTGGACATTTTAGAATAATTAAGAATGAAAGGGATTAAGAAGCCAACGGTAGTTCAAGTCTCAGACTGTCAGTGATTTATCTGCAAGGTCAGTAACTGTCTTGTTAACCATCCTCTCAGCAAGTACAGATTTGCTTTAAATTCAGTTTGCACTTTATTAAGTAAATAACTTACTGTTACTATTGCATCTGCACTGTAAGCCACATATCCATTAGCAGTCTCCAAGGTTTCTGCAGCTCCAGCTGAAGGCTCAATAGTCACTGTATTTAGGACACTAAGATGCAAGAAACAAAGCTATCTAAAATAGCAGTTCTAAAATGGAAGGTTTGCAACCTGTTAGTACTAGCTATTTGATTATTCAATTTAAAAGTGAATTAGAAATAAGATCTAGAAGTACAAGCCTGACAATCTTTATGTTTACATGGTTAGACCTTCAGTCAGATAGCTCACACAGTTATCCAGCTTCTCCAAGGCTACTTACCCACCATATGCAATAAGCATAGTTGTGTGCGCACACAGTCCATAAAGCTAGTTTGTGTACATGCATGTATGCCAGATGCAGAAGGTCTACCTCTAGATTAATAGTAATGAGCTACTGCTATGTGGCATTTGGAGTCATTAACCCTCCCAAAACTGAGTGACAGGCTCAGGTATGCAAGCCTTGGAGTGGAGAAGGAATTAGGATGCCAGTGTGAATTTAGGCAATTAGTACTCCCATACTGAAGTACTGTAGAAGTGAGGGAATACTGCTTTCCCAATACTCTTTTCCAAGTATACCTTCCCATAACAGATTTGAGCTGGTAGGCAAAACAGTGCTAGAAGCAGATCTATCTATAGCTTGTTTAGGTCAAGGTGCAGTCTAGCTACAGGATACACATCTCAACACAACTCCGTAGCAGCTGTTAAAAGCAGAAGTGAAGCCTGGCCACACAGTTCCTTGCAGCTCTGCTTTGATCTCCCCCCCTCAAACAAAGTTGCAAACTTGAGTTAGACTGCAAACATTTATTCTAGCTGAAGGTTATTTTTGAAAGAGATCCATGCCTGAAAGAATAAAAGTGGCTTACCATGCTTTGGTATATTAACCTACCTGCCTTGGACCTGCAATCTAACGTAGTGCTCATCATTCCAAACTTTATCCAGTTTGAAGTCAGTTAACTGACTATGAATATAGTTAGCAAAACTTTCATCCTCTTGAGAGCCAGCTTCATGGGAGGAATAAGATGGCAGGTTCCTGGAATGGAAGAAAATGTAAAGGCACACAGGTTTAAAAGCCAGCTACCTAGTACAATGCCAGGTTATGAACAAGCCACAACCATGTTTAGCCTAGAGTGCCACTTCCATTGCAGTCAT
Source organism: Emydura macquarii macquarii (assembly GCF_026122565.2). Taxonomy (NCBI): domain Eukaryota; kingdom Metazoa; phylum Chordata; order Testudines; family Chelidae; genus Emydura; species Emydura macquarii. The sequence goes on along the minus strand of NW_027132502.1, from coordinate 2,644,623 downwards.
GACTGCAATAATCTTCAGCCATTTAATACCTTTGTTCTATAGGAACAGGGAAGAGGAGAGAGATTATGCCTCAGATGCAGGAGTATTTTGCTCAATAGCTTTGACTAGGACTCAGTGAAGGATGTTACCTGGTGTTTTCCAGGAAGTTTACTTCTTTCAACTTGTTCAACAGCATTGTTTTGAGATCACTCCAGTAAAGAACAGGTTCAGTTTCAGGCTCTTCCATGTTCTCATCTCCTCCTAGGAAAGGTGTAATGGCAGCATTTCCACAGGCATGACTTCCATCTAAACAATTGCTGGTTGCCTGCATTCGACCATGGTAACTCAAGTAGCCAATCAAAAATCCTAGGGGAAAAAGATCAGGTGTATGTTATAAAGAGCCATAAAAAAAACTGAGCCAACCCAGTATTAACTCAAGCCCCTTGACTATGTATTCCAAGTAGTTGGAGTTACTGGAGAACAGCCTGTTCCCATGCAAACTTGGGAAAGCTGGTATAGTTTAAGAAAGCTAATAGCCAGAGTGTCACTGATTCTATTCAGGTCATATGTAGATGGAACATCCTGTACCAGCTTTATCTGAATGACTATCAGTGTCTTCAATGCCATTCAGATTAGTTTAGCTGCATTTGCTTTGAATTTACATCAGTAACAAAACTAGAGCCACCTAGTATTAAAGCACCAAGTCTCCATCATCCTGAAGATGGAGTTGATCTGCTGCAGCTTTGGTTCTTCTATTAAGCTGACAGGTTTTTACTAGTTCCCTCATAGTGCCATTTTCCCTTCTTTGCCTTGATAGGCATTGTTTTAGGTCATCTAATTTTATATAGTAATGGAACAGAGTGCTTTAATGAGCCACTGGGGCTCCATGTCTTACATAGAATTCACAGTACAGAGTGTTTGAGACTGCAAATATGAAGAGTTTAAACATTAGCTGGTATTCACCCTTTCAGTCCCAGGAATGAGATACTCTAGATGGTCTATTGCCAGTAGTTCAACCAGAGGTATGTGTACCACTGGGGATATGCAGAGGGCTTCCAGTGGGTACATTAAATCTAGGTATTTGCATAGTTTTACTACAGGCTACATAAAGCCCTAGCCAAGTCAATACAAACTAAAATTTCATGTAGATTACTGAAAAATTGCTTGCTCTCTCATTATGTGCTGAGATGTGTCTTGTCTGATTTTGTAAGCAAGCAGTTTGAGAGAGGGGTGAAACTTGAGGTACCCAAGGGACTCCTGAAAGGGGTCCAGTAGTCTGGAAAGGCTGAGAACCACTGATCTATTGTAAGATCAACACTGAAGAGTCACTAAGCACAGAGGGATCAAGACTGAACACTTGGTACAATTCCTTTCCCACCATCTTTTGCCCTTTTATCTTACCAATTAAGAAAAGGAGCCCTGCTGCAGCAACTTTGCACCAGAGATTTCTGCCACTGTTCCTTGGTTTTACTACACGAGTATGAACATGGTCAGTCATTCCATTTTCTCCAGCTTCCTCCTCTTCAGACAGTTTCATTTCCACATGACTGTCTCCATCCATTTGCCGAGCCAGACTGAAACGGGTGTATGACAGCGGCACACTTCCAAACTAAATGGGAAAGTAGTCAGATGAGTGAGAATCGCCAGGAGTCCATACTGCACAAAGCCCACTACATTGCTTGTTACAACCTGGGAGCTGTGTTCATTCCCAAACAAATATAGGGGTCTTATTTAGGCAGGACCTGCTCAAATCCAGTTTTAACCACTGACAGTGGTGTCTAGAGTCACAGGATCAGATGTCTGCTGTAAACCCACATTTAACTCTGCAGTTTACTTCTAACTAGTATGTTTTGGTTGTTCACAAGAACTTCAAGCTCTTTTAAAGTTGATTTTTCCAGCTCCACACAGAAGTGAGTTCAGGACTTTGGTTTTGATAAAATGCTGACAAGTAACACTGCTCTAGGTGTTGGATGCCCTCACCTGTTCCAGAGAAAAGCACAGAGGACCATAAACTCATGTATTGACTCAGGGATCACTGATCTAGTCTGACTTCCTGCACACTGCAGTTCACAGAATGTTACCCATCCCTGTAATAGAGCCCTAACCTCTGGCTAAGTTGCTGAAGTCCTCAAATCAGGGTTTAAAGACTCCGAGTTACAGAATCCACCAGTCACACTACTTTAAACCTGCAAGTGACTTGTGCCCATGCAACAGAGGAAGGCAAAACACCCTAGAGTCTCTGCCAATCTGACCCATGGAAAACACATTCCCCAGTTGACCCTGAACATGAGGGCAAGACACACCAGTCAGACACCTGGGGAAGACTTTCCCCAGTAACTCAGAGCCCTCCCCATCTAGTGTCCTGTTGCCAGCTGTTGGGGATTTTTGCTAGGGGCAGACACTAATCAGTCTCATCTCATCCCAGCCATAAATTTATCAAGCTCAGCTTGAAACCAGTTAGGTCTTTTGCACCCACTGCTCCACTTGGAAGGGAGTTTCAGAATTTCACTCCTATGATGGTTAGAAACCTCTAAGATATAAACAGAGGCTTGAAATTACAATTTGTTCTTGTGTCCACATTGAGGGAAGAGACTTAAAGTTAAGCACCAGAGCAGCCCCGCACCCCTTATCAGGGCTCTGCTTTTCTCAGCCTACTGCCCCCTACCAGCCTCTACAAACAGAACAAGGAAAAAAAACACTACAATAACCACAAAAAAAGTCAACTTACTCTGGTCCTTAGGGCCAGAGAATTGCCTTGCACTCTTACTTTGGAGTCTTTGCTTAAAAATGATGTTTAGACTAGAGATGTTTTCCCAATTTATAAGATTTAACTGCTAACAAACAGCTCTCGAAGGGGTGAGAATGCTGTGACTTTAAAGGACAGGGCAGTTTACAAGTCAGATTAAAATGGACCTCAAAACAAACCCTGATGAACTCCAGTAACTTGTCAAAGTGGCCATGTGTTATTTAGTTTTAATTTAAGTGTCACTAGCTTCCTGGAACTTACTTCAGTAATCTCATACCTTCACTTGGTCAACCATATCACTACCACCTGTGCACCAATACTCAATCCTTTCCCTCTAAGACAGTTGTCTGCAAACTCAGCCTTTGAAAAGTTGGTACTGAAGTAGAGAAGCTTCTCAAAGGTTTCTCAGGTCAGCTGTATTACCAAGACCTCCAGCAAGGTCATGAGTTGGTTGTCTATGATGCCACTTGTCAAGGACCAGTCTTCCAGCTCTGTCTTCCCATGCAGGTGTTTGCTCAGCACTCTCATCTCTATTAGCAGCTTTTAGCACCCAATGGCCTCTTTTCTTGGTATCTCAAGATAGGAGCTATTCTGATAGCCCAGTGAGGTTTGCAGTCTCACTGAAAGTCACATGCATCAAAGTCAGCAGAGCTCAGGTTCTGCTAGTTCCAGGAATACAGGTTGTCTGGGTACAATGCTCTGGGGAGAGCATTTGTCTATGTCCCAAAAAACATTTAGTGGAGGTCAATAAGCTTCACCTGATCTAAACAGATAACTAATTAACTTCCTTAAATACACTTCACTCTTAGGCAAAGAAACAGTCTATGAATTCTACAGAAAAGTCAGTTCCCCCATCTTGCCCATTTTCAGCCTCCCTAGTGAAACCAGAAAAAATTTTTGGCAAAATTTTTTACAGGTGCCTGCTTCTAGCTGGGAGCTGAGGAACCACCATCACTACCAATATATTACAGTCAGACTGGCCAGTGACTTCATATGCCCAACTTGACACTTGGAGGGAGGAAGATGACTGTCTGAGGTCAGGATTTGGGTGCCTTTGACTACAGGCTTTTGTGCGCTCAGCCTGATACTTCACTCTTTAAAAAATCATGGCCTAGGATCAGCTAAGATAGGAAGAGACTATGGAGTGGCACAAACTCAACATCTTTTATTACATGTCAGTCTGTGTTAATGTTCACCAGAAGTGGTGAACACTAGTAGGAATAAACGCTAAGCTAGGAGCAAGTGTTCAGACTATAGCAACATTACTACTAGAAAGAGGCTGCATTTGCTTCTGCACCAGGAGTCTTACCAAGTTAGAGATTGCCGATCGAGCCTGATCCATAGTTTTTTGGATGAGCTCCTTCCAACTACTTGATTGAAACCTAGAATTTAAAAAGTGTACACATTAAAATTGGAATTCTTGTGACCCACCCTCACTAGCATTACATTAGTATTGCATCTGTCAGATTTAATCACTGTTCTGCATAAACACCTATACATTTTCTGCCATAGCTTTGAAGTGGCAGAAGTTGCTTCTCTAGAAGTATTTCTGGGCTGTTTTTACCACCTGTGTAGTTATTCAGTTTTGCCAATTTGAGGTTGACTTTTTTCTAATATGAGCTGCAGGATTAGCTTCACCTGGATAAATGTATACATAATGTTCATTCTGGTTTGTGTGCTGGAGGGCTGTTAAGATTGGTATTAACACAGATGCAGCTGTCCCAAACATCTGCACCCCTCCCCATTTGAAGGTTGGGTGGGGAAGGGACAGAAGTGATTAAGTCAGTTAGCTCCCTAATGGGACACCCCAAAGTTGTCCATTAGAGTCTCTAGAAATCTAGTTCTAGTAACACCAACAAGCTAAAGTTTTTAGCTAACCTTTATTGCTAAGAACCAATGTGTTTTAAATATAGTATTTGTAATTTCTAAATAAGCTAGAAGTACAATACAATCAAGCTCAATCCAACAAGTAATCGTTAGAGCCAAGGTCAGGAAAAAATGGTTTGAGTCTTAAATCTCCTGTTTTGGAGCAGTTAGAAAAGCAAATTTAATATTTAGATACTTTGGTGAAGTTAGGCCCATGGCAGAGGACAGATCAAGGATTTCATCTCAGACTCTTAGTGATTAATGAAACCACAGTAGTCAGCCATCATCTTTCCTAGATATCTAGTGGAAGCATGCTAGGAGGCATCCCTATCCTTGTTTTGAAGTTCAGTGACTGGCAGTGAGCATGCATGCTGACAGCTGCCACACACAACGGCATCAAATAGTTTCTCCAACACCTAGAACAGCCTTAGGGCAAGCTAATGTGTTTCAAAGATCACACATGCACATATTGGATGGGCTGGAAGTGTTGAACAATCTTCGTAATAAGCAAGATGCTTTGTCCTGCACTGTGTTGGAACATCCCTTTGCTTTCCATCCCAGAGAGCATTGAAAGACTTGTCACTAAAGTTAAGATTGCGTCATGGTTATTTTAGTGAAGTCCACATTCAGGTCACAGGCAATAAAGATATACAGATGCTCATGACCAGTCTGTGGACTTTACTAAAAATAAGGAGGCCCCTGCTACCTGAGAGCTGACAGCTCAGGGGCCCTTGCCTCCCTAGGGCATTGGGATGACTGCTCAAGCAGAAAATATCATGGAGGTCTCTGGAAGTCATGAACCTGTGAAATCTTATCCTTACTTATCACTTACCCAGTAGATCCGTAGCCTAACTAAATTTCAACATAGGAAATATTTGACTTCCTCCATCAGCCTCTCACCAGGAAATGTAGGTGGAGCTGGTTGGCTACCTTACCTACAGACCTTGCTAGCATTTTATATGATCTTGTTTTCAGTTGCTTGCAACTTCACCATACTAAACATTTGGGCTAAAGTTCTTCATGCCAGACATCTGCCTCAGGCACAGGTTTTGTTTTGGCAGTGCAGGGGAAGAGGAAAGCAAGTGGGTCTGTACCCTATCACCATTATAACCTCTCCACACAAAACTGAAATTAAATCCAAGAGTCACGAGTCAATATTCTTCTGCTGTCAGAAGATGACACGGCCAGTGTGCTTCATAGTTATCTTCTATATGGATAACAAGTCACTAGAAGGATAACAGCCTACCACTGCTAGCAGTCACTCAGCTAGCACAAGAGGTCTGTGCTGTGAATGTGGATTTACAAACCCTGTTGATGTTCCAGAAATTGCATCATGTAGAACCACTGACCTCTAGGTTGGTTTTTATTTTGAGAGATTATGAGTTACTGTTCTTTCAGTATAGCATTTAATTAATGCTTGAGGAGTTCAGCAATTGGGCTAGAAAGTGCTAGAATTAAGGTTGCCTCAGTAGCCTTGTGTCCACAGTACAATCTTGAATTGCATGATCATATTCTAATTTTCTACATGACCCCTGCATCACTTAGTGTCTAGGATAAATGGTGTCCTGGGAATCAAGGTTATGTAGTGCATAGTTTCTCAACCTGTGGGACACATACCCCATGTACTTGGGGAAAAAGAGTGAAAGGGAGGCAGGCAGCAGCTGCCAACTTCTGAAGCCAGGTCACAGCCCCTGCTTCCCACCCAGTCACAGCTCCCAGGTCTCATGAGCTGGCCTTGCAGCTGGTGGCAGCCACCTGTGCCTCAGCTCCAAGTCAAATGACAGCCTCCAGCACCCTGGCTTGAAGACAGGCAGCTGCCATCTGCCCACATACCTGAGTCCCAGCCAGCACAGAAGCCTCCTCTGCCCCAGCTTGGAATGGGTGGCAGTCACCCACCTCCCGGGCTGCCAGCCAGGCAGCAGCCATCTGCAACTTGCTTAGATGGCAGCCCCCCTCCCTGGCTCAAAGCCCAGTGCCCAGAAAACTTGTCAACTTCACTGCTCAGTGACAGCAGTGAAATTGACAACTTTGACAGTCCCAGATTTCACCAGTTACCCTCTTCCTGTCTCACCCTCCTTTCCTGTCTGACCCCTTCCTCCTCTCAAATCTAGGACATAAAATTTGGCATGGTGCTTTATATTCCCCAGCACTGGCATGTTGGCCAAAGCTAGGAGGCTTTGAGCAGCATCACCTCCAGCCCAGGTACATATTTGAGTTGTGCACCCCTGGTATAAAAGTAGTAACACTACCCACACTAGATCTGACATCATATCATGGCCTTGTATACTCAGCCCTTCTTCCAACATACGGCTCCCATTAGTCTGCAAATACAAAATCCCATGGAAAATTAAGCATTGGGGTACTTAGTAAAATTTTCAGAAGTTAGGGGGTACTTGCTACTTAAAAGGTTGAGCAACACTGATGTAGTGAATGAGGCTGTTGTCTCTAGGACCCTACCATTTATTGAGGCAGCAGGGGAAGGTATGCATTGAATGAAGCGGAGGATGGCAGAAGAATGGTATTAGTAAAGCCAGTCAGAATCCAGTTCTCCAGGATGGCATTTCTCTGCCTATGCCAGTGTTCCTATGAATTGCCTAGCATTACATTTAAAACCAGACTTTACAGGTGGCCACTAATTGCACCCCTTGTTTTCTAGGTGCCCAGTATGCTGCCTCAGGTCAGATGTGAGTGCACAGCACAGGTGCACTTGCAGATGAAGTCCCATACACTAAATGAAGTGCTATATAAAAGACAGCAAGTACTCTTAAATTAGGACTTGGGTGTCTCAAATTTTGCACTCAGTCAGTCAACCTGACAACCGGGCCATAAAATCTGCACCTCAGCTCCACAGGGGGATACCAGCACCTAAACGCAAAGGGGGTTTTGAAAGAATTTATGAATCACTCAGATACTACACCGAGAGCACTATATCTATACCCATGAGATGGTAAGTCTAGTATCTGCTCCAAGCTTTAGATGGCATGGTTTAAATGTCACCTTGGGCCACAAATTGAAAGAACACTACTGAACTACTCATTCACAAGTTCAGCAGGGGTGCTGTAAAAACAATAGGATGCTATAATTAATTATGCATGTACAAAAGGAGTCAAATTAAGGCTGCCTGAGCAAATTCTGGTATTTCCTAACTTCGGAGTGCTTGACGGGGGAAGCCACACTGTTCTTATAATAGTTTGGTCATCATTTGGTATGACTCTTAACCCATTATTTGGGGGCCCAATAGATAAAATATACTTATACTGCCTTTCCAAGCTGACAGTTTTACTTGATATGTTAGTCTAAGTTCACCTACTCTAAAAATAGAGTGAGTTGGAATAGTTATGGGTAGATCAAACTGGAAGTATTATCTGGGGAAGAAACCTCAAATGTGTCAGCTTGGAACTTCAAGGACCCTGAGGTGCATAAGTGACAACTCTCAATAAGCCACCATGTGGTGGTCTATAGAACTTGTCTCCTTTCGATAACTTGAGATTCTTGAACAGGATGCAAATATAACTCCAGCAGCACCAGGGCACAGCAATAATCCCCAAAAGAATGTTCATGCTTCTCAGGCCAAATCTACACTGCAGACTTGTATTGCTGTAACTATGTTGCTCCAGGGTGTGAAATCTCTACACCCTTGAACAATGTAATTGTACCCACCTAACCTTGGTGTGGGAAGCACTGTGTCAGTAGGAGAGCTTCTCCCACCTACATAGCTACCACCTCCCATGGAAGTGCACTTCAGCAGTTAATGAATATTATGGGCAGGTCTACACTTAAAATGCTGAATACCTAAACTGAGGTGAGAGCAAGGCACCACAAAAATAGTGCTTCTATTAACTTGCAAATCTTTAGCATCAGCAATATTTAAAGATTTGAAATCTAAAGGCATTAGCAGACAATTGTATTTGGTCAAGTACCTCTCCTCTACCTTCATGTCACTGTTAGGCTTTCAGTGACTCATCTAAGACTGTACATGTCTATACAGCACCCACAGCCCAGAGCCCCATGGTGTTAAAATTGCAAGTGTAATTACTTCAGTATGTAAGATTGCATCCAAAGTTTAGATTTAAGCAAACAAAATCATTAATGACTATTTACTGAATAAAAGGTCAGTTTCAGGTGTCCTGATTGTAACAAACTGATGAATAGAAATAGCATACTGCTCTAGTACACAAATCAGAATGATTCTTCTGACTGAGAAAATGTGGCTCTCATATTAAAGCTGAGGAATACTGCATCCAGACTATGCAGTTATAGTAGCAGTACCGCCATTCACAAATCATGACTCAAATACCCTTAAGTTATGAGATTTAGAAAATCATAAGTGAATTTTGCCTTCTGAGCCTTTAGGTTGCACTTGGTGCACATTTTCAGGCTTTCTGCAACCTGAAGGACTAGAAACAGTTTCATTTTAAAATGGGTTGATATTTTCCAGTCTTAATTCCAGCAACTGGGATTTATATAGATATCACGACGCTCATGAAGAAGTTAAGAGTTGACATTGGGAGCAGCCTGTTTGAATGCTATTGATTTATGTTTCAAGGCATAAGACGTTCTGCACCAACCCACACCCTTGGCAGTCAGTCCACAATGGGACAAATTAATGTAGACTGTGCACCAGCATAACTAGAGCTGTGCATTAAGGCACCAACTGCAGCTTGAGTGTACCTCAGAAGTGCATTAGTGAAGCATCTTAATGCCATTTTCCCTGGATGACAATGCATTTAGAGACTTGAGGCACACTGGCCAAAATCTAAATTAACTTGGGATATCCCACACCCAGAATTTCTAAATCTGGGCATTTCTTTCTGCACAGGTTTCCTTTTCATTCACAGCTAGATCTCTTGTCCCGACTTTCATTATACCACATCTCAATTACTACAACAGTCACTTCTCTGGCTTTGAGACCTGCAGTCCTGGCCCACTCATGTCCATTGAAAACACTGCTGCAAGATTTCCTAGCTCATCACTTCACGTCACCCTACTTCGCAGCCAGGGAATTATAATCAGGAACTGAGAGCCACTGAACCACACTATATACAGTAATGGAAGCTACTTCAAGCCTGCACCTCTAGTTCCAGCATCTATATTTACAATCTTCTATTAGGCTCCCCTTTCTCCAGGGGATCAACCAAGCTCTATTTTCACAGAAGAGGCCTTCACACACCATTCCTACTGTACTCAGTCTCATTCACCAAGTTGTTCATTCCTGCTTCTGCTTGGTGAGTGATGCCAGCCTTCATTTGCTTGTTATTTTTGAACTCCTTCCTTTTCTCCCATGCTGCTGCCTCCCACTTTTGGGAGAAGACCCCCATAAACATCTTTAAAGCTACCTCACTGCCCTCTTTCAAATTCCTCCTTAGCTATGATGCGACAAAAGTTTGACCATGGTTAGGCAGCTGGGCTACTGAGACAACCACCTCTCATTCATAGCCTTTCAGTCTTTGTCTACCTGCTGACTAATGCTTTATTCTGATTGCCCCAAGAGTGTACAGGGACCATCTTTTTGTTGCATTTCCCAGTTTAGTACAATTGGCTCTGGTCTACAAACAGAGCTCTTAAAAACTACTGAAATATAACCAGATAATCTAGGGGGTGCAGATCCAGATTTTGGCTAGACACTTAAGAAACCACAATTGGCCAGAAGTCCAGAATTTGGTTACCCTTAACCACCTCCCTCCTTCAAATTAAAAACCCAGGGACCTACATTTGCCACAAGTACTGGCCTATAAGGTAAGATGACTGAGCCAAATCAGTAGTGAAGTTTTTCCCAGAAACATGGATCCCACCCTGAGGGCAGAGCTCTGCTGCTACAGCCCAGATAAGCATAGCGGAAAGTACCCCGCCTTTCCAATGAATGACTCCATGCTTTCTAGGACAGTTTCTCAACCTGTGGTACACGAGACACAGGCAGGGGAGTACACAGCAAAAAACCCAGTTAAGGGAGGTGGGCAGCAGCCACCAATTTCTGGGGAAGCTGGGCATCAGCTGCCTGGTCCCACCTGGGAGGCAGACAGCAGCTGCCATTTTCTGGGGGAGACAGGTAGCAGCTGCCAGCTTTCCGCCCAGTCCCACCTCCTAGCTGGGAGGTAGATGGCAGCCGCTGGCTTCTTGGGACATAGGGCAGCAGCCACCTGCATCCCACCAGATCCCAGCTGGCAGCCACTGCCTGCAACTTGCCCAGCTGGCAGCTCACAGCCCACTGCCCAGAAAAACAAGCAGCAAGCCCAGCGGCTTGCCTAGACCTGAAGCCGGGTTCTACCCACAGGTTTACTTGTCAATGTCACTGCTCTAGCTGAGCAGTGAAGTTGACAACTATGAGAGCCCCAGATGTTACTAGTATAAAAATCCTGAGGGCCCCACAGTGTGATTTGCCCCAGGCCCACACCCCCCTAGGGACAGCCATGGGGAGCACTGCTATCCACTCTGGTGGGCTGCTAGCGCTGGCTCAGACCTCACAAGTTCCTGCCTGTGTGAGGACAACACATGACCCCGCCATCAGGCCATAGTGACTGGCTGGTGTTAACCTGGCTCCCATATGGAGGCAGAGGAAGGCGGAAGAAACATCAGGGGGTTTTGTTATCTGCCACTGCCACATGGCGCTGCAGAACTCAGAACTCAACTGCTGAAATCCAGCGTCCAGCAGTGAAGGGGGAAGACTATTGCTCAGCGTGGACAAGCGAGTGGTGGCGACTGACAAACTGCCAGAGGCTGGGGGTATTGGCTACTGAAGAGGCTGAGAAAGGCTGCTCTAGGAGACAGCTCAGCAGGCGTAGGCCTGGGCTTTCCCCTGGGGTCTGCGCTGGGAGCCAGGAACACCCCGTCACAGCGGAGCGCGTCCCTCAGCCAGAGCGGGCGTGGAGCCGCCAGGTTACCCGGCCCTGCCCGGTCCTTACTGCAATATAGGGACCCCCCGCCCCCAGCCGGGCCGCTGCAGGCTAAGGATTGCTGCCCACCGGCCCAGCCCCTTCGCCACGGGCCATCCGAGCTGGGGAACCGCCCGAGGCCAGACAAAGCCCCGGCTCTGAGCGGAGCCATTTCACGAGGCCGCCCGAGCCCGGCCCGCCGGGAGGCTGCGACCGCAAGCCGGGCACCCCGCTGACGGGCCCCGCAGCGAGCCGGTGGGTAGGCCCGGGCCGAGCCGCCCGGCCAGGAGCGCTCCAGGGGCCCGGCTCCAGCCCGCCCCCGCGGGGCGCTCAAGGTGACCCGCGGCCATGGCGGCGCCACGTGCGCGGCGGGACGCACAGGACGGACGGACACACCCGGCCCGGCCCCCTCACACGCGGGCAGAGCGCCACCAGCCTGGCCGCGGCCAGCGGAGGCCCGCTCCGGGCCGAGACCCTCCCCCCCACCAACCGCCACGCGCCAGCAGCTCCCCCCTCAGCCCGAGCCCCCCCGCGCCAGCAGCGACCCCCACCTCACACGCGCGCGCTCACTGCAGAGCCCCCCCCGCCGGGCCACGCGCCCCGGCGGCCCCGCTCGGCTCACCCTCCACAGCGGCGCTGCAGGCAGCTCAGCGGCACACAGGGGGCTCGCGCCGCACGTAGGCACTAAGTACGCCGGGGGGGCGGGGCGAAGCGGGGCTCCTCCCCGCCCTTTCCCGCCCTGCCGTTGACCGCGCGCGCACCTTCCCTCAGCGCGAGCCCGGCCACTTACCCGTTCAGGGAGCCGCTGTCTCCAACCGCACTCTGGCCCCCGCCGCGCCGCGTTTTAACCGGCTGCCGGCCAATCAGCCGCGTGCGGGACGTGGACACGCCCCTTTCCCCTCCCCCTCAGCGCACCCACACACACCTGCAGCCCGCCCGGCCCCTCCCCCCACGTCTCACCTGAGGCGGGCAGGGATCCGGCGCTCTCGGGTGCGGGGCCGCCTGGGGCGCTGCGGGCAGGGGGCGGCGGGGTGTGAGACTCCCCGCCTTAGTGCGGCTGAGTGTGTCACGGCCCGGCCTCCCCCGTGCCACCCACGGTCCGGCGCATCCCCCGTGCCATCGCCACGGCCCGGCGCCTCGTCCCCCGTGTGCCAGTGCCATGGCGCCACGCTTCACCACGTGTGTGTCAATACCACGGCCTGGCCGCTCGCCTCAGGCGCCTTCACCACAGCCTGGCACCTTCCATGGGCCGAGGCCGTAGCCCCACGTCTCCCTGCATCTGGGCCCGCCCCATGCTGCGCTCCGGGACCGGAGAAACGGGAGCATCGCCTGATGGGGGATCTCTGCTCCACGCGGCACACGCCCAGCGCAGCAGCTCTCAGACCAATCCTAGTCATAGATCCTCTGTTGGTACCCGAAATACTGCATGGGCCTGCTTGCATTGTGAGCTCCCGCCCATCGCCAGGAATGATCAGTTCCTATTGTCCAGCCCAAACAAAAGGACTCTGGTTCACTCCCTTGAGTCATCGTTTACCCATTAACAAACCTCCTGTCCTCCCTTGGACCATTGTTTCTTCCCTACAAAACCCTACCCAAGTTCAAAACTCTGTTCTGCATCAGTTCCATGGGGACTTCACCTTTTCCTGACTGATCGTGTTGGGGGCCCTGCCTGTTTCCTGCACTCCGGACCCTCAGCTACAGCCACCACCTGGGAACCTCGACCGGTTTAAGCTTCACGGAGTGGTTGGACCCCCAACTCTCTCTCAAGTCCACTTTTTCCCCCTCAGACCTAATTTGATCTCTCTCTCTCTCTGTCTCTCTTACTCCAGGTATAACTTTCTAAATCTGACTTTTGTAATCAAGCTGGTTGCCAGACTCTCTCCAAACTTCCTTTACTCTTGCGTGTTCTTGGCTTTCCTATTTTGCTCTGCAGCAACACTCCTCTTACCTAAGCTAAAGATCCCTGTAGCACCCCACAATCCTGTGGGGTTTGCTCATCCAGGGGGTTACTGCCAGAACAATTGTAATGTGAAGGTGGGGATAGGGACGTGCTGAACCTGTGGCACATGCGGGTGGCAGCTTGGAAGTGCTGTTTGACCCAGCTGGCTCAGACATACTCTATTCTGGTATGATGCCAATGGCATATAAGGGTGGCAGCTTGAAAGTGCTGTTCGACCCAGCCTGCTGTGTCCAGGGACATAAGGAGTCAGCTTGAGAGTGCTGATTGACCCGGTCCGCTCAGACGCATTCTGTTAATGTGTGTATATGTGGGTGTTTATCTGGGTCTGGGGCTGAAGGAACCCAGTCCTGGGAAACTTAGGTCCTGCAGGGTTGCTCCATTGGGAGGGGACTTGCAGAAGGGAGAAGTAAAGCTCCATAGAAAAACATGAGCGACACAAGCAGTACATTGATAGAATTAAAACCACCCACCAGGAAAGTAATCCTAATAAATGAGTGCACCCCAAGGTAATGGGCAAATCTGGTAACACAATGTCACGGCTCTGCACCTTACTGGGTGTGCCAATGCCGTGGTCCAGCACCTTGCATGTACCAGCACCATGGCCCAGTGCCTTGCCTCCTGTGCGCCAGAACCCTGGCCCAGTGTGTCACTGCGTGTGTGCCCATGCCAATGTCACCTCAGCTCACTGGTCTCCCCCATGCACTGGTTCTGCTGCAATGCGCTGCAGCCCTGTTCATGCATGTGTCCCAGCATCAGCACCCAGTGCACTGAATCTCCCTTCCCACTACGGCTGTCACCTCCAAGACACCAAAAACCCGCCACTGGCCATCTCCCCTCCCCACCAGTAAATGGGGCCTTGTGCCAACTGGAGCTAGTTATCACAAGTATTTTACAGAGCCGTTTTACACTCTTGACCCCTGTCCTCCATCTGGATTTTTATATTATTTTATCATTTTTTTTCCATACCCAGCCCACAGGGGTGTGAATTGCAGAGTGGCCTAACGTGTCTCAAGCGAAAAACAAAACTAAATGCACATTAAACCTTTAAACCAACAAGGCAGCACATAGACTGGCTGGGCCATTTAATAACCAGCTTCGTGGCAACCCTGTTCACGCTTGCCTGTGCCAATACCAACATAATGCATTGAATTCCCTCGACATGCCTGTGCCAACATCATGCCCGATGAACCGAATCTCCCGACATGTCTGTGCCGGCATCACTGCCCAGCGATACCAAACGCCTCCACACACCTGTGCCAACCCCCTGATGCGCTGACTCCTCCATGAATGCCGGACCCAACCTATATGAAATCCTGCATTGCCAGTACCAACATACTCCAATCCTATGCCAGCCCCTCCCCCAATCACATGATTTGCTTTAAAATCATGAGATTAAAAAAAGAAATTAGGCTTCCGTTTCAGTTTGCTTTCCAGCAGAGATAGGGAGGTGTTAGTACCGTTATACAAGGCGCTGGTGAGACCTCACCTGGAATACTGTGTGCAGTTCTGGTCCCCCATTATTTAAGAAAGATTAATTCAGACCGGAACAGGTGCAGAGAAGGGCTACTAGGATGATCCGAGGAATGGAAAACCTGCCTTATGAGAGGAGACTCAAAGAGCTTGGCTTGTTTAGCCTAACCAAAAGAAGGCTGAGGGGAGATATGATTGCTCTCTATAAATACATCAAAGGGATAAATACCAGGGAGGGAGAGGAATTATTTAAGTTCAGCACCAATGTGGACACAAGAACAAATGGATATGAACTGGCCATCAGGAAGTTTAGACTTGAAATTAGATGCAAGTTTCTAACCATCAGAGGAGTGAACAGCCTTCCAAGGGGAGCAGTGGGGGCAAAAAACCTAGCTGGCTTCAAAACTGAGCTTGATAAATTTATGGAGGGGATGGTATGATGGGACAACCTAGTTTAGCAATTGACTGATCTTTGACTGCTGGTGATAGATATGCCAATTGCCTGTGATGGGACATTTGATGGGTTGGATTCTGAATTATTTCAGAGAATTCTGGCTAGTGAGTCTTGCCCACATGCTCAGGGTTTAATTGATTGCCATATTTGGGGTTGGGAAGGAATCTCCCCCCAGGGCAAATTGGCAAAGGTTCTGGGGGGTTTTCGCCTTCCTCTGTAGCATGGGGCACGGCTCACTTGGTGGTGGATTCTCTGTATCTTATAGTCTTTAAACCATGATCTGAGAACTTTAATAACTCAGTCATAGGTTAGAGGTTTATTATAGGAATGGGTGGGTGAGGTTCTGTGGCCTGCATTGTCCAGAAGGTCAGACTAGATGAACATATTGCTCCCTTCTGACCTTAGAGTCTATGAGATCTACTAGTGAAAAGTAGTGTATTGGAGTTAGGTATTATTATTATTATCATCCTGCTGTTTTTTGAGCTTTTAAGACACACTCAGGTCACATTTTCAGCATTTTGCCTCAACTGTGAGAGTTAGAAATGTACTTTTCTTTTCTTTTTTTTTAAATGAAAGCTGAAATTCTCCTGTAATCCTTTGCCTCCAGGAGTGAAATAAATTTTGGGACTCATGCTAAGATCATGAACATTGGCAATGCTGGTTCTGGTTATAATTTGGGTTGTGCCTACCTCTCCCTGGGTCACTGGGACTGCTTGGCAGATTTTTCTGATATGGGTGCAGTTTTTAGAGTTGCTGGGTATAGCACTTTCCCTAAGCTCTGTTTCCCAGCTCAGCATTGCTGATTAAATGATTTAGCAATAATAAAAAAGGGAAATTCTGGGAGGTTTGCGTGGGATCGAGGTGACTATCAGTAAGGAATGAAACATGCCCCCAAAACCTCAGCAAAGCACAGCAGATTTTTTACAAGGATAATAACCATGTATCCATTTAAAGGGATGCTGCCAGCTTCACCTTTTGCTGATTGCAGCAGAAATCACATCAGAGTATTTTTGTTAAATTCAGTTCTGAACATTTCTTCTTTTTTGTTGTTACCATGTTTGCTTTGGTTTGGGGAGTTGTTTTTCATCCTCCACTTCTGTCCGAGACCCACACGAACACTACTGGCCAGACAGGGTATTTCAGCACAGGATCAGCCAGCCCCCCGCAGCGCACAGAAGCCACTAAGTAACAGCCCAAAGGGCAGGTGTCTCTCTTCTCTCTTTTCTTTCCCCTGGATTCATGCCCCTACTCATGACTGGGACTGCTCCTTTCTCCCCAGTTCCATGGAGGAGTCTGGGGGTGGAATGGAAGAATCTGTCTGCTGCTCTGCCTAGCCCCGGAAAGATTCAGGTGAAGCAGTGCTTACAAGCAAATGACGCATACCTTGTCCCCCTATACTTCTCTGTCCTGTGCTCTCCTGCAGCTCTTTGATCTCCGACCCAGTGGAAGGATTCAAGAAGGACAGAAACAGGATTTCTGAGCAGACTGTGTCCCTTCAACACAAAAGGGAAATTTAGGGATGAAAAATGTAAATTCCTGACTTGGGAATTTTGAGCAGGATACCAGAATGAGCACCTCTTTTCTTTCAAAAAGGAGCCATCTTATGACCAGGTGTGGTCAGCCCATTGGTTTTTACATCTCATCTAAATGATGGCAGCCCTCTTTAGCACCATGGATTTGTAACTACTGCACATTGCATCAAAGAGTGACCATACTTGAACTTGCTCCACAGCCCTGGTGGTTTGGCTGCTGGATACAGAAAATCTCCACATCACAGTAAGATTTATTTTAGATGGTAGTGATGCAAGCTGGATTAGTCAAAACAACAACAAAAGAATAAAGTTTAGACTGAAGAAGTTGCAATCTACAATGCGGACAACTGCCAAGGTAGGTGAGCGTCTTTGAACCAGGGCTGCAAAATCTACCCGTTTCATCTTTCTTTTTCCACAATCTGGACCTGTTGCTTTCCTTGTTTTCATCTTGTCCCCCAATCTATTAGTTTGTTGGCATTTATGGAAACTTGTGGGCCTGGATATACCCATCTGGTCAGTGTGCTTTACCTCTCGAACTTCTGAGCCATCAAAATGTGGTCCAAAAAGAACAGAAATAGAACAGAGCAATGCAAAACACGAGCATAACTGCTAATTTCATCGGAAAAATATGAGCAAACGATCAATGAAAACACTGAATAGAAAAGTGTGAAACCCAGTTTTGGCTTCAGTGGTTATATGATTCAAAAGGAATACTATTTAATAGGGGAAAATAATGGGTTCCTTGGCCTTTTTACATGTGGACATAAAAACCGCATTGGCCAAAACGTAAAGGCTATGAGAGAAATGTGTAGTGCCTTGGATTTCCTGGTTGTGGGGACATATGGTGCTTACACAGATGGAATTGAAAGGATTAGGTTCATGGGAGCAGAAGAATGGGCTATTCTTAAGTGCATAAGGAAGCAGTGGACTTACTGGTCTTCACAAATTATAGTTGTTTCCAGTTTTCGTATTTTTCATCCCATCTATGGGGCTAGACAGCAGTTTATACAGCATGCACTTTGTGCACAATTGTGTGATCTGGAGTGCAGGGAAAGAAGCTTAGACAAAGACAGAAGACTGTTCCCTAAACTATGTGGTTTGAATTAGATCTCTGGGGACTTCTTGCACTCTGATGCTAAGGGAGCCATAAGGCTTTAAGATGTCCTTTTAGGACACTTTTAATGCCCCTATCTGTCACCGGAGCAGCGTCCTACTGGGGCTATAGCATGGGTGAGGACATAGGTGCCGGTGATGGGGAGGGAGGGGAAGAGATGTTGCCCCCACTTTTTAAACAGGCGGGGCCATGCCCCCCATTTTTGAGAACCTGAACTTGGATGGGGTGCAATGGGGGTAGGGGGAACCAGCTTCCTCTCCCCCTGGGCTCATGAGCAGGGCTGGATGGCAAAGAGGTGGTATGACAGAGCAGGGGTCTGGGCCAAATCTGAGTGAGTGGCGCTGTGACCTGGCGCACGGGGCGGGAGCTCTCAGGGGTGCCCACCTTTATGCAGTCCTTCCAGCGCCCCAGGTGAGGATCTGCTCCAATGGCTCTGTTTGTATCTTTGCTTTTCCACAGAGTCAGTCACCGTTCTGCACATCACGGTGCACTGTAAACAAGCTGTGGCGTATTTGTGGCTGTAGGGAAGAGGCACATGAAAGCTCCAATTCTCCAGAGTTGCTAGGTATTGACATCCTGCTCTCAGGATTGCCAACCAACCAAAGATCTGATGATGTAAGTTGTTCTTCTTGTGTTTCGCTGGGTGTATGTGATCTCAGGCTGCTTGTAGAGGTGTTGGGTGGGGGGAATTTTGCTCCTTGTGTAATTGAAGTTAGTACTTAGTAAAAGGCAGCTCCTTTTTTTTTGTTTAAAACACAGTGTGGTTGTGGGGAGGTGTTGGTCACAGACGTGCAGCAGTGACAGTGAAAACTGTCTAAGCCAATGATCTAAGATCAGATATTTGCGAGCATAGGTTTAACCTTTGGTTATATCATTCAGCACTGACGACAAAATGTCCATTCCATTTTCAAACCCAAGAAATTCCACCCACTGTCGTCATTTTGAGAAACAGAGCGTAAGAAACATCCACTTTCAGTAGCTGTGTGGTATGACACAAATATCTTTCACTTCTGATAATTAGCAAGTCTTTTTCAAAAGTATTTTACGGGTAACACATATGAAGGGTTGTTTAGTGCTAGCTTTTCAGAACAGAATGAGCAGTCATCGGCTGGCAATTGATTAGCTTTATTTACATGCAAAATTACCACAATGACACTTGTAGTTATTATTTTATGTGCGTTACAGTGGTGGTGAGAGGCTCCAGTTGAGATGAGCACTGCTAAGTGCTATCATACATAGGAAAAGATAGCCCCTCTGCAAAGAGTTTACAGTCTAAATAGGCAAAAGGGTGGGGATAAGAAAGTATTATCTCAGTTGTACAGATGAGGAGCTGAGGTAAAGAGACATTAAGTGATTTACCCATGGTCATGAAGGAAGTCTGTGGCAGAGGCAAGAACTGAATTCCAATCTCTTCAGCCCCAATGCAATACCTTAATCTCAAGACCATCGTTTGTCTCTGCAAACCAGCTATTTATGCATGCAAATATCTATTTATGGATCTAACTGCCCTTTGTGCATGCACATAACTAATTTGCACACACAATTATATTAAGCCTGTATGCCAATGAGGTGTGCGATTGTGCATGCATTTTTGTGCATGCAGTTCTAAAAATTGGAGCCATAATTCTTTCTCTTGTATTTGAGTGGTGCTGCTTGGCTTGCCAGCAACTCAGTAACCCCAAATTGGAGAAAAATGTACTTGAACCACAAGCAAGGCAGTGGCTTGTCTCTGGAAGGCAGTCCAGAGTAGTTGAATGGTTTCCTGTTTCAGTTCTAAGAAAATCAGAGGAGAACTGGATGTCATTGCAATATTTGACAAACTATAGGAAACTGTATCCTATATAACTCATACAAGCAAAAGGCCAATGTATCATAAGTGAAAAAGAGAGACGTTGGGGTCTAAAGGGTGAACAAATTAAGATGATAATTTGGGTAGGACTTCAGAAACCCCCCAAGCCACCTACTTCCTCACCATGTGTATTTTTAATAGTGAATGTTACTGCAGCCTAAGGATAGATGGGCTGCTAAAGAAATAATACCGGGATATGTAGATATCAAATGATAAATGACAAATTTGAACTATCAAATGGAGATAAAATGGAAGTGAAGAAAATACACTGGGTTAAATTTGCCCCTTTAGTCATGTCCCATTGTTTTACTATCAAAATGTGTGAAAATCTAGTTTGAATTTGCTTAAATTTGCTTACAGGTAGGATTACTTTGTGTGGAGACCTACAGTAATTTAACAGTTGATAAACTAGGCTGAATTCAAATGTTTGATAAAGTTCTTTGGGTGCAAAATTCACACCAGTGTGAAGGAGTAGAACAACGCCTGTGTCCCACTTACATGCTACTTAAGCCCCTTTTGTGCACTGAGGACGAGGTCCAGTTCCCACTGGAATCATTGACTTGAGTGGAAGCTGGATGAGGTCCTAGACCATCCCTGACAGGTGTTTGTCCAACCTGTTCTTAAAAACCTCCAGTGATGGGGACTCCACAACCATCCTGGGTAACTTTGAGTATGTGAGTAGTTCTATTGGTAGTATTTCTGTTAGTGCATAAGCAAGTGTGTAATCGGATTGGGGCCTGAGATTGTAAACTCTTTGAGGCAGAGACTGTATCTTCTGATATGTTTGTGCAGCACGCACCACTAGCTAATGGGGCCCTGTGTCTGATTGGCACTTTTGGGCTGGTTTAACAACAACACTGCTTGGCGAGGCAGATGTTCTAGCCATATGCAGAAATGAACAGCAGTAGCATAATACTCATCAGGAGAGACCCTTCCAGTGCTAACAAACCATCACAACCCCACTATGCAAACCTGGTAATTGTGAGCCAGCGTACACTTAAAACAACAGCCTGGGGCCTCGCTGCTTATTACGGCTGTTGTTGTTGTTAATAATTCCCAACATTGGGTTAGCTTTTCTGACTGCTGCTGCACATTGAGTGGATGTTTTCAGAGAACTCTCCACAATGACTCCACGGTCTCTTTCTTGAGTGGTAACAGCTAATTTAGAGCCCATCATTTTATATGTGTAGTTGGGATTACGTTTTCCAATGTGCATCACTTTGCATTTATCAACATTGAATTTCATCTGCCATTTTATTGCCCAGTCCCCCAGTTTAGTGAGATCCCTTTGTAACTCTTCACAGTCTGTTTTGGACTGAACTATCTTGAGTAGTTTTGTATCATCTGCAAATTTTGCCATCTCTCTGTTTATCCCTTTTCCCAGATCATTTATGAATATGTTGAACAGCAGGTTCCAGTACAAACCTGTGGGGGACACCACTATTTACCTCTTTCCATTCTGAAAACTGACCATTTATTCCTACCCTTTGTTTCCTATCTTTTAACCAGTTACAGATCCAGGAGAGGACCTTTCCTCTTATCCCATGACCGCTTACTTTGCTTAAGGATCTACAACCTATCCTAGCAGATGATCCCTCACTCGCTCAAGCCGTGGGAGGCAGGCCTATCCTTGCTTACAGACAGCCCCTCAACCTGAAGCAAATACTCACCAGCAACCGTACACCATACAACAAGAACACTAACCCAGGAACCTATCCCTGCAACAAACCCCGTTGCCAACTCTGCCCGCACATCGACTCTAGTGACACCATCACAGGTCCTAACCACATCAGCCATGCCATCAGGAGCTCATTCACCTGCACATCTACTAATGTAATATATGCCATCATGTGCCAGCAATGCCCCTCTGCCGTGTACATTGGCCAAACCAGACTGTCACTACGCAAAAGAATAAATGGACACAAATCAGACATAAAAAATGGTAACATCCATAAATCTGTGGGAGAGCACTTCAATCTCCCAGGACACTCTGTAGCTGACGAAAGTTGCCATATTTCTACAAAAAAACTTCAAAAACAGACTTCAGCGAGAAACTGCAGAACTGGAACTCATATGCAGACTTGATACAATCAGAGTGGGTCTGAACAGGGACTTGGAATGGTTATCTCGTTACAAGAAGTAATTGTCACTGTTCACACATTCTCACCTTCTAATCAACAGTTGTGAATAGGCCTCATCTACTCTAACTGAATTGACTTTGTTGGCATTTGCCCTCCCCATTGTTATTTCTTACCCTTGGATGTATATATGTACCTCCTAGCTTTCCATTTCATGCTTCTGACGAAGTGGATTGCAGCCCATGAAAGCTTATGCCCAGAGAAATGTGTTAGTCTTTAAGGTGCTACAGGATTCTCCTTGTTTTGCTGTATACAGACTAACAGGGCTACCCCTCTGGAACTTTTCACCAATCAGAGTCTCGCTGCATGTCTCATTTGAAGAGAGGCACGGTACGTAGTGCGCCACAGTGGGTTTTCGGTTCAGAATTGTCTCACAGGGACCAGCACTACATACAAGGTCAGCTACATACATACCGGGGCTTTCTTGCAAATCAGCCATCCAAGTACTGACCTGATCTAGCTCAATGGCTGGATTTGGAAGAGTTGTCACACTATATATCAATACAGCAGTGAGCATACAAAGCAATGTAGCCATTTCCTCCCCCTCAGTTGATATGTATGTAAATACAGGTCTTAGTGTTAAATATCAAACCTTTTGTCCTTCACAGAGCCAGCTCTATTTATAGCATGATATTTGTTACCATGCTAGTCCCAGATAGTTTGCTGCTGAGGCTGTCTTTCTTTTCCTGCATGAATAATTTTCTGAGCCAGCAGCACTTTACTGCTCGAAACAGTGAGGAAAAAAGGAAAGGAAAAGACATTGGCTAAATTGTAATGTGTCTAATTTATTGATTAATGAATTATGGAGCTGCAAGCGATTTGCAGTTGAACCCCTGGATTTCTCAGAGCTGCTAAAGCAATGTATTTTGTACATGCTTACAAGAGCTCAAGAATTTTAATCAGCATCTTTGTACTTTTGATTGGAATTTCCTGGTGGTCAGCTATAACTTTATATCAGCATTAAGTTGGGAATTCTTAACTCTTGGCACTAAGTGCTTAAAATAACTGCATTCCTGAAAATATTCCCATCACCCCACTCAGAAAAACATACTTCAGTTCACTGGAAAAGATTTTTTGTTCTTGCTTCAGTGGAAAAGTTACCTGTCCTATGAAATTCATAGGTGAGCCAGAGCCTTTTGTATAAGCATTTCACTGTCTTTCTCTACTGTTCCCAGTTTGTCCAGAGAGAGTTTGCTGTTGGCTTCCTTTGTTTGGCAGAAGGAATCAAACACAAGTTCTGAAGCATTTTGCAACATTTTGGAAGCCTGCATGTAAGAAACAGTCTATCAGAGCAAAAATAATTTGCTTAATTTCCTGGTTTGATTTTACACTCTGCTGTGAAAAAAGTGTTTCATCTATTCAGTGTTCGTCACCTAAATCAGGACTTAATACTAAATGCTTGCATACAGCACCAGGATGTTTGCTAATATTTCAACATTTTCTTTTGTCTATTTCTGCTACGCTAAATCCTTCTTCCCCCTCATTAAGAAAACAATTTGGTAGTGCTGAGACCCCCATTCAGTTCTTAAATTCTCTTCAGTGCAAAGCAGAATTTATCAAAGGGGAACTTGAAAGTCTGGTTTAACACATGATTGTAAAGAGGATTAAGTTTTATAAAAAGAAATACATTCCTGCATTGATAAAGGAGGAATTAAACAGATCTGAAGCTTGACCTGGCAGTCTGGAGCCAAATTTTCTAAGCTGGCTATCAAAAGCACACCCATAAAATGTGCACATGTGCCTGCTGAGACAGAGTTTTAGGGGAGGCTTAACTTAGCCTGCAGTTTTATGGGAACTATTTATCAATGACAAAAATAAGGGCAACGTATAAAAATCAGGAAAACCGCATTTATTAATCCCAAATTAGCATGCACAAATGTACAAACATAGATCTCACATGCAAAATAGGTCATTATATGTGAAAATGGGGAATTTTGCATGCAATTACACATTTACACTCACACATACAGAGCTTGAACAGGCTCCATTTTGAGAAGTAGGCCCCTCAGGCCTTGCAATGATAATTAGTCTATAGAACAAGCAGATGAGGATTAGAAGTAAACTCCTTGGAGCAGGGACCCCCTCTTGGGGTAAATCTACACTTAAAATGCCACAGCGACACACCTGTAGCAGTGCAATTGCCCGGCTGGAGTGCTTCAGTGTAGACACTTGCTACAGAGATGGGGGAAAGGTTCTCTCGTCACTGTAGTTAATCCACCTCTCCAAGATCTGGTAGCTAGGTAGACAGAAGAAACTGTGTTGAGCACAAAATGATGCTCTGAGGGCAATGGAAGGGTAGCAGGAGAAACCGGGGAGCTCTGAGGAACCTAGAGGAGTGGAAGCAGGAAGGGCTGTGAGTGCTTACGCGTTCTGAAGAACTGGCCACAGCTAGTAACTCTCTTTTATTTTTAACGCTGAGCTTTGCATTTCTCTGTCTGGTATCGGCCCCTATCAGGGACCCTGCCAAGGCCTGCTTGTGTTGTTAGATGGATTGACCTTCTGCTCGCTGTCCTTGGCTGGGAAGATCCTGAATTATGTGGCATGTGTTGGGTGTCGCCTAGTAAAAGAAAACGATAAGAACAAGCCACAGAAAGTAAAGAATTTCTTGTTAAGCCAGTTGCAAGAGACTGTTACTGTGCTCATTGCAGGGGGAACTGAGACCCCACAGGACTGGGCCCTGCAGTTCTGCGTAGCTACCCATTTTCCAAAGCTGCCACGTTGCCAGAGGCAAACCTCACATGCTCTGGTCATGAAATTAGAGCATTTTAGAGGAAAAGTTAACGTGGTGGTGACCCATCATGACACTTGTTGTCAGAGACAAGCTACGTATGCGTAGGAGACACATGACAGAGGCCATGTTCTGTGATGCACATTCTCAGAACAGGCATGGAAGAGCACAGGTCAGCCCTACTGCAATAGAGTTAAGGTAGGATGGCTACTTTAACTGGGCTTCCATGCTTGCAAAGGTCTGGGTGTCTTGTATGTTTAACCTTAACTCCGCCTATAGGCCCCACCCAGGATGGGGGGGTCCCACTGTGCTAGGCACTGTACAGACACACCGTAAGAGCTGTAGGATTATCCCAATTTGACAGATGCGGAACTGAGGCCCAGCGTGATTAAGTGACTTTTCCAAGCTAACACTAGCAGTCTATGCTGGAGCTGGATGCTGACCTAGATTTCCTGACTCCCAGTCCCGTGACTGGTATCACAAGAGCATTCTTCTTCCCTGACAGTCTTGAACATGTACTAAACACCCAGCTCACTGATATACAGCTACTGCCTCCACTTCCCGTCAGTGCCTTTTCTGCATGGGACAAGTCTATAGACGCTCAAAGAGGCAAATTGGTATCATTAGACCAAATCATTTGTGTGCCTTGATCTTATTCCATTCTGCGACTGTAACTAATTAACGACTGGCCTTGCAGAGAAGGGGCCTGTGGAGAACAGGAGTGAGATTGCCACACACACTCTTGTTAGCCTCTTGTCTTTGTCTTGCTGGCTCATGGACAGAATAGCAGGGCCCTCCCACTACCTGATTGTGTGCACTGTAGCTATGTGCTGCTTGTATTTGCTCTGATAAAACCAGCGCATAGTGATGCTTTCCTGCTTTTATCTTGCAGGTCACAGTGTCCTATCTAGCTGGGCAATACGTGGGAGGGAGGGCAAACCTTGCAGGCCTTTACAAAGTGCTCAGACTATTCTGGGAAGTCAGGAAAAGATCATTCAACCTCCTGGGATGGTAAATACATGTGAGCTCATGCCCAGCTTCCTGACCCAGGACCTCTGAGTGGGTCTGAAACCGAGACAAAACACATTTGGCAGGAGAAAGACCTATCTGCGCAGGTGAAGAGCTCTTTGCCTGATTGTTGGTGTTATCACTTAATAAAAAAGGCTTCACATCCTGCACACACTTCTCCAGCA
The DNA here is from genome assembly GCF_026122565.2 of Emydura macquarii macquarii. NCBI lineage: Eukaryota > Metazoa > Chordata > Testudines > Chelidae > Emydura > Emydura macquarii. The sequence goes on along the minus strand of NW_027132502.1, from coordinate 2,618,725 downwards.
AAGAAGACTTGGGGTGTTGGTGCGCAGAGGCAAGGGGGCCTTTTGTCTCTGGTTCTCCAGATCAAATCTGGCCAGGGTTAGCCGGGGCTGCAAATTGACCACAGTATGGTGACCATTTAATAGCGTGTGTGAAATGAGTGTGTGGTCTCAATCCAGTCCCTAACACAGGCATCCCCATCACTGCCACCAACTGACAACCTTAACTAAGGACTAAGAGGAACCATATAGGTTACACTCCTCTCTGACCCTAGAGATGGTCCCTCTGGGTCAGTATTGAAATATATTGGAAGGTAACAGTGTGAGGAAGCAGGTGTTATTGCAGCCTGGGCTGTGGTTAAACAGAGAACTGCCGTTTCCAGGGCTCTCAGTGCCACAACTTTCATCAGTACTGAAAACCCCTCACTTTTCTTCGGGTCAGCTGCCTCTCACCAAGTGCTCTTCCAGTGAGCTTGTGTCACTCCGGTTGAAGCAGCCAATTCTGTTAAAGCCTCTGCAAATATTTAGCTCTTGAAAAGCTCAGAGTGCATTTACCTTCACCTAAAATGAAATTAAACCATCTTTCCTGGGCTAGTTACAGTGAAGAAGTTCCTCTCCGTTGCGACGAGAAGCACTGTCAGTGTGGAATTCTGCTCTGGGAATTGCAGTCATGCCTTCCCAATGAGAAGATGCCTGAGCAATTCTGTAATTAGCAATTCATTTATTGCTCTGGTAGGAATTTTTCTTCCTACCTGGGACAAGTGAAAGCCTGACTAGTTCAGCATGTGTACACAGTATGTAGAGTGCCCTTTGTGGTTGATCTGAAGCCATATCAAGCTCTTTGGAGGGATGAGTCACTGAGGAGTGAAAACAGGCTTGTGAAATGAAAAGGAAAAACAGCATGAAAGCAGGCAGCAGAAAGAGTAGAGAAAGACCAGAGCTGTGCAGTTCAGAGCGGGGCTTCTGGTTCAGGCCCAAACTACAAAGTCTGGATCCAGATCTCAAGCTTTTCATTGGATTTCAGGTTTCCAGTTTGGACATATCACCATAATAAGCAGAGCTGTGAGGAACTGTCTTTGTGACACCCCAGATCACATGAAACTCCCCTATTTTTGTCTTTCATCGTTTTCCAAGCTCCAGGCCAGATTCCCGGACCATCTTACTGAGGTTTGCAGCATTTTCCATGAATCTCCGGGACTGGGTCTGACCAAAGTCCAGCGGGTTTATGGCTGTCGACTGAAACCCTGCGACGCTCACTGATTCGAGTCGTTCAGATGGGAAATGCAGCGGTGCGGCCTGCGTTTCGTTGTATTTTGGGAGCTGTGAATCACACGGGACTGAAATGAGTGAAAATAGTCCCACAAAGGCTTGCAAAGCAGAGTTGCTGAATGACCTGTAGTCGCTCTTCTTGTGCGACTGGCATGGCCATAATAAATGGAGTCCCAAAGTCAGGAAAATTCAAATGTGTGTGTGTCAGGAGATGCATGCACTCAGCAGCTCACAACATCAGGCCCATATAGGGCCTGATGAGCTAGAGCCCTGAACAATGCAGAGGGCGTAGTGCAGAGATGCACAGGCCTTTCTGAGCGCCAGGGAACACAGGGTGGCAGGTATGCCATGCCCTATCACACTGCAGCAGTGCAGTGTGCAATCCTCTTCCCTGCCAGGGAGCGCAAAGAGCCGGTGCCACGGGTGGAAGGATAGGGTCATGGTCCGATCTCTTCCCTGCCATTTTCAGGATAGTTTGTGTCCCCAGGGTGCATGGAAAGAGCAACAGTTGAGGGGAGGTGAAGGGTCCTTGTGCACACACAACTATACTGGCTTTGATTCTGCCCTCCGTTACATGTGTGCAACCCCAGGGAGCCAAATTCTGGCCCAGGTTCTCCAGAGCTGTGTCGACATAACCCAGGCACATGTTTCTTCAGCTCCATAACCAGCTGACATTGCTTCCAGACTGACCTTGGAGGGGCCACCCTCTGTGATAAGGAAACACACTGGCTTTGGAGATTAATATTTGCAGCATTGCATTTGCTGGCAGAAAGCAGAGGCAGCAAATGTCTCAGCACCGTGCCCGTGACATCGCAAGCGGCCGGGGGGTTCCACCCACAGACGGTTTGTGGTTGCTGCACCTGGGAGATTGCTGTCACTTGCAGACACCTGGCCCCAGTGTCAGTGTTAATCTGTCTGAGCTTTCTGAGGGGAAGGTGATCCCTGTTTTCATGGGCTTTGATTGCGTTATGTCTTCCCCTTGGTGGCGTTACCCCTTTGAAATCACAGCTCGGGTAATTAAGGGCTGCAGAGCAGACACCTGAGAGCCTTTTGTAGCCTGGAGATTTCCCCTGGTGGGATTAACCGCTTGCTGCTGTCTCTGAAAGAAAAAAAGGGGCTTTAATTATTCTGGGATTAGCACAGGCAGGCTGAGCAAACCCTCAGAAAAGCAGCAGCCTCATGATTATATGGTAATTGCCCCTAATCTATTCCAACAGCAGCTCTGAAGCCCGCCCCCAGCTGGCTCCATATTGATCCTCTCTGTTACGGGCTCTGGCATTGGGATGCTTTGGCAGCAAACACTAGAGATAAAAAGTTGGGTAAATCCACACTGCAATTAAACACCCGCGGGCTGTCCCGGGCCAGCTGGCTTGGGCTGGTGGAGCTGTTTAATTGCCATGCAGACGTTCATGCTCTAGGACCCCGCAAGGTGGGAGGGTCCCAGAGCTTGGGCTCCCCATTTCTCGTTGACGGAGGTCTTGCTACAGAGGGTTAATGGACAGTTCTGTCTGTGCTGTTAGGACACTAGGAAGGAAGCTGAAAGGAAAATCTGCCTAAGACCCTGAACCAGCAAATCCTTATTCATGAGAGTAGCTTTCCCACACCCATACAGACCCACTGACTACTCACTTCCATTGGCTTCAGCGTGACTGCTCCCATGATAAAGTTACTCTCAGGGGCAAATGTTTGCACGATGCAAACTCGTGACCACCCCACACATTGCCGTCCTTCAGTTTTGCCTGCGCTGGGGGGTTGCCCTGATTTCAGCCAGTGGCAGGCTGCCATGGAGACAGCTTCAGTGCAAAGACCCAGTGTGGCCTGGAAACCTGCATCAGTGCAAATCACAGCTAACCCTGTCTGCCCTCTGGGGTTTGCCCCAGTCAGTTCTGCTGATGGTTGAAATCAGGGTTTCTCTCCACCCTCCCCGAGGTAGGCAAGGCCTTCACACCTGAGAAGGAGCTTGAGGAACTGTAATAACCGAGGAGGGTTTTGAAACGGGGGCAGAGCCGGACAAATCTGAGTGCTGAGTTTTCCGGCAAACCTTTGCACGACACTGGAGATCGACGCTCACAAGCACGGGAGTGGGATACGCCGTGCTCTCCTTCTGGAGGAGTCGCACAAATAATTCAGCCGTGTTCTAAGTAGCTCTGCAGCAAATCACATGGAAAGTATCCTCTTACATGGCCCTGTAATGCCAGTAGGTCGGCATCTCAAGGGCAATTCTTTTGTGCTAGGCGAGGGGCACGTGAGCAGGGCTCTGAACTCTCCTGGAAATGAGCAATACATGGCCACGGTCACAGCCCAGCTGCTGGTGAAGCAGCTTCCCGGTGCTGATCTTCCAGTGCATATTATTCTGCCCTGCAAGAGTCCCTCTGTCCCAGGCATGCACTGTACTGAACTGCCAAGGGGAAGGGTGATGAGGTCAAATGCCCACCTGGGACGAGACAGAGACCTGCAAGCTCATTTCATTTGTGACCTAGATCAAGTGTCACAGACTCCCTGCCATATCTGTATAAATGTGCATGCAGCAGAGCTGGGGTCAAAACCCAGATATCCTAAGTCCCAAATCTGCACCTTAACCACTGCCCTGAGGCCTTACATTGTTGGGGATGCAATTACAGCCTTATTTTGACTAACCTTCACTGAGTGTCTTCATTTGCACAGGTTTGTGCATGCTCCTGGTATTTCTATAGCTTCCCAAAGAGCACCAGGTATTTAGAGGGCTACGTTGTAATAACTGCATATTATTTATTACTCAGAAATAGTAAAGAAGCCAGGGGAGCATGTGCTGACATTTCATGTCATGTGCGTTAAGTGTAGTCATCTTGAGGAGAAAGGCAGTCAGGCCCGGGAGAGCTATGGGAGTCCTCTGTTTCCTGGATTGCAAGCTGTCTGGTGCAGGGACTGTCTCAATTTGTTTGTACAGCCCCTAGCACAATAGGATCTTACTCCAGGCTTGGGAGCTCAGAGCACTACTATAATACAAATAATTCTTATTATATGCATGAAAGAAGCTTGTTTACTAATATGCCAGGCCCATGTCTTTCGTGGTTGTATAGTTTAGACAGGGCACTGGATGCACTTTGCTTGGAGGACTCTATAGCACAGCAAAATATTATACTAATTATAACGTGCATTAAGCAATACAAGCAGCTCTTTATCAGATGAAAACAAACCACACAGACCGTTAGAACTACAGGAGAACACACGGTCACTTCTGCCCAGAGGCTGCACATGTGCCATGTCCCCTGCACTGGAAATTGCTTCATTCATAGAGCCAAGCACCTGAACTGCAGTGTCTTTAGTTGGAACAGGATGTGGCTCTAAACGAAATAGAGCAATGCTTCCTGCATTGCACAGGCCACAGGACTTCTCTGAATTAACTCTCATTTGAAGTAGAGCAGATCTTTTAGAACAACTTCCAATCTTGGTTTAAAAATGGCCAGCGATGGAGAATCCACCACGACCCTTGGTAACTTGCTTCAATGGTTAATTACCATTTTCACCTTATTTCTAATTTTCAACTTCCAGCCTTGTTAAACCTTTGTCTGCTAGATTAAAGAGCCCTCGAATATCAAACTTCGGTTACCTTTGTAGGCCCTTACAGACTGGGATCTAGCCACCCCTTCTCCTTCTCTTCATTAAACTAAACAGATCGAGCTCCCGGAGTCGTTCACGACTAGGCGTGTTTTCCAATCCTTTAATCGTTCGCGTGGCTCTTCTCTGAACCCCCTCCACTGTATCAACATCCTTCCTGAATTGAGGACACCAGAACCAGACAGAGCATTCCCGCAGCGGTCGCACCAGTCCTGAATACAAAGGTAATAGGATAACAGGCATTTTCTAATCTTTGCTGCAGATGAAGAATTAAGGAAACCAGCTAATCTACTGTGCCTCTCACTGTAAATAACCCAGTGCTCGTGCTCTGTCTTCTGTCACTGTCAGGTGAAGTACAGTGCATGGGCACAATGAGGGGGGAAGGGCAGGCTGCAGTTAGCCGTGTCATTCATGGCTTTTTTGGTCTGTTGAGGATGAGTGTGTGACATTTTTCCAGATTCCGTTTTTTATCCGTGCTCTTTCTTTCCTGATCTGTGTTCCCTTTTCAAATAACCCATTGCCTCGGAACAGATTACACACATCTTTGGGACAGCAGGTCACAAGCCACATTTCCGCAGGTGAGTCCAAGTGAAACCGGGGGGAGAAGCGGGAATTATAAAGCACCATCATTCATCTCCTGCTTCATCTGCAGCGTCTGTCGCTGTGATGAGGCACTTTGGCTTGCTGAGCCGAACAGAAAGACAGCTGAGTCCTTGAGAAGGATTCTGTGATCTTCCTTAGCACCAGCTTGCTTAGCAAAACCATCCGCTTTGTGATCTGACGTCTGTAACTGCACGCTTGCATTCTGGACTCGTTGGCCTCGGTGTTAAAACAATGCAGGCCATCCAACTGAAGCAAAATGATTATCAGGATTCAGGGACGGATGAGACAGTTACATGATTGACATTAGCCTCTGGAGTTTCAGAGACCCAAATTACAAGAAATCTCAGCCCTCATGCTGCAGGGCATAAAGGGATCCCTCCTTATTTCACTTAATTCACTCCCTCCCACGTAGTATAGCATCAGACATTTCAATCGGTGCTTTATGTTTTCTTTGAAGCATATTGTAACGCAGCCTGCAGTGATTCCAGAGCATGAAGACCAACCTTGGGGCACAAATTAGGAAGCCGGGCACAAACCCCAAATGGGTGGTGAGTTCTATACTTAGATTTCACCAATCAATTATCAAGTGTAAGCTCCTCAAGCAACACCACAGCCTTAACATGGAGTTACAGACAGTCTGCTGGGGCACGCTGGTCTGTCTCGCCACCCAGGAGAGCCTGCCTTTGTGACAGATGGTCCCTTACACCAAGAATCACAGCAACAGTCAGGTCACTCCGAGTCCCAAAGGACCAGTCACTTACCCCAAGCCGACTCTACCTTAGATTTTACACCAAAGACAATGCTTCTAGCCAGTCCTATAATAAACCATGTACAAATTCATTAAGTAGGAAAAGGAAAAAAGAGTTACAAAGTTAAAGCAGGTAAACATAGATACACAAATGAACTATGATCTTACGTTTCAAAAATTAATAGAAGATTCTGAAATAAGCAAGCTGTATAAGACCTTTAGGGCTAGCCCAAGCTAAATAGCTAGGGATTTCTTGCTCATGCCTAGTAATTCTGGCCCCCCAGAGTCCAAGCAGCATAGAGATACAGTTCGTACTTGTTAGGGGTTTTTATCCCCCTCCTCCCTTGTGTTCTGAGCTTCAGATTCAGCTGACGAGAGGAATCCGCTTGCATGACTTGTCTTCACAGGTAAGAGGGCAGAACAACAAGCGTCTTTTGGCCTCTTTAACGTCCCGCAATAACCTGTCTGGTGTCGATGGACATTTCCTGCTCAGCAGGACACCCATCGACACCTCCTGTCAAAGATCAGCATTTCACCCTACTTCACATCTCTCTCCTGTCACAGAGGCTCACGGTATTACCTTACAATAGGGGATACAGATGTTATAAGTGAGATTAATGGTGGCAGCAACTCACAAGCATTCCCTGAAGTCTAAACACTGGACACTTCCTTATCATTCTAACACCTATTTTAACAACACGAGCGCACAGGTGAGCCACACTGGTTCCAGCTCTGTATCTATCTGTGTTCTGTTGAGACATGGGGACTCTGTCATGAGCTGGCACCTTGTCTGCCAGTGTCAAAGATATAGCACTGGGCAATGCAGTTTTACAATTTCTTCTTAAGCATCTGACATTAGAAAGACAGGAAACCTGGCACTTGATTGGGTACTGGTCTGAAGTGGAATCTCCATTGGCTATTAGCAGTACAGTGCCTATGACACACAGGTGAACAGTTGTGGTTCTATCCAATAAAGGAAGTGATGCACCTGCCCACACAGTCTTTCTTTCTTGCTTTCCCTCTAGCTGGCTTGTTACATTATATTCTTGTGGTGATCTGAGAGACAACAGAAAGCTCAACTAGGAGGCCAGAAATTTCTTGCTAACCCCGCTAGACTTTCTGGACAACTAACTTTTGGACAACACTAATAACTCACTTGGTTTGTCTGTTCTGGACGTTTGGAAAAGCTGTTGCGAGAAAAATGAGCTGTTTTTCCTGGCTTCCTCTGAATGCCAGTACTGAGCACTGATCTAATACTTTCCCTCTTCTACTTGTGGTGGCAGGATTAACTAACGAAATCCTCACGATACCCCAGGTGGTTCAGTGCTATTATCCTCGTTTCACGGATGGGGAAACTGAGGCACAGCTCAACGCCATAATATGCAGGAGGCCACAGATGGAGGCAGTGTCAGAGGGGAACTAGGCCTCAAGGGCTCATCTGTGCGGTTTGAGGAGGCAAGATATCTCCTGTTCACAGGGAGTGTACGTGATCTCTAGTGTCCTAGGTAACGCGTAATATATTAGGACTGCCGTTTTTAATGAACCAACTGCCCAAGTCAATCATCATTCCAGATTGTAACGTCTTGTTGGCGAGGAAGCTCTGCAAATGCTCTCTACTCACCTCACCGAGGAGACAGTTGTACTGCACTTAATAGCAGGGGTACATAAAAAGTGGTGTGTATGCACCGTTGTTCTTTGGAATATGCTAACACATAACTGTGCGTGATCTCAGACAACTACCAGGCCCAGAGCGTTGTGTTCTGTCTATCAGGGTGTAGATCAATCACTCAATCAATCAAATGATTATATGTCATTTTTTAATCATTATTTTTAGAGCTGATGGGCCAGGTCATCAGGGAGCGTAAATCGGTGTAGCCCCGTTGACGTCAGCAGAGCAGTGCCAGTTTGCACCAGGTGAGGATCTGTCAGATCCTCAAGCAGAGATGACTTTTTAACTCTGCTCTGGTTGAGTCATGAAAATTCTCTTGGTGGAAATGGTAAAAATGTGCTGTGGCGACTTTGGGGTGAATTGTTTCTCCTGAAGAAATGGGGGGGGGGGGGGGGGCAGGGAGAAACATAATTCCTTTCTGCTTATTCTCCCTTAAAAAGTATTTTGGGTGATTTTGGGGCACTTTTTTTTTTTTTTAAATCTTCAGCATTTTGATCTGAAGCCTCCTTGTCGGAGACAGACTGTAAAAAACTGCAAGCCAAATAAAACACTCCCACTCCATGCACAGTGTATGTTTTTTTACTCCGTCACTCTCAAGAAATAAAACTATCAGCCCCGACATATAATATTTTCGGTGGCAAAGGAAGAAAAAAACCTTGTGGTTTTTAACAAGGCACCTTTGATTCAGAGGCTGGATTTCACTCAAAGAAATTCAAGGTGTTTAATTTTTACAACCCCTGAAGATAAATGCCATCCCTCAAAGCAGGGAAATACTTTATATTACAACTGTCTGAAGGGTGATTTTTATGGAAGTGTGAATCCCGGTATGAATGTGTGGATTTCAGGCATTGCCTCTCTACCTTCAGGCTCTAATGAAAGGCCTTCAAGTTAACAAGGCTGTGCTTTAAAGACACAATGCCTTCAAGATGCTGCGAAGATCCTTGCTTGTCATCTCATTTCAGACAGGCGTAGCACACTACAGGAAATGGGCCTTCTGGAGGAAAAGCAAACAGCATTCACCATGGAGGAAAAACCAAAGAGGATCCAAATTGCTTGTGGGGGTTTGGAAACTGTGATGCCATCAGAGTCTTCTTTGGTGAGCCTCCACTGGAAAGGAAGGGAGAAGGCTGGAGCAATTAAAGACAGCTTCTTGTAGGCTGCTGTTTGCAAGCCTCCTGATCTACTAAATGAAGCTCTGTTACCTGCTAACGGAAGAGACTTGTTCACGAGAACTCTCTGCAGCAAGGTACAGCAAGATGAGTCCATTGCGGCTCTGTCTACACTCAGAAAACGACCCAATATCAGCTTCCTTACCCTCCCTTCCTCTGAGCACCATTCTGGCAAGTTCCAGAGGGGTGGCTGTGTTAGTCTGTATACAGCAAAACCAACAAGAGTTCTGTAGCACCTTAAAGACTAACATATTTCTGTAGGCATAAGCTTTCGTGGGCTGCCACCCACGTTGTCAGGTGCATCTCATGAAGTGGGTTGCTGCCCACGAAAGCGTCTGCCTGCCGAAATGTGTTAGTCTTTAAGGTGCTACAGGACTCTCGTTGACTCTGGAAGGTGTGGCTGAGAACACGTTCTGCAAGGTCTTCAGACAATAAACTCCATCTGAGGGCAAAGGATTATTATCCCGGACACACCCATCCGAGCTCATTGCAATGTGAAGTTAGGATCAAGTAAACTGGACGTTCAGCTTTAGAAGAGGCATTAGAAAGTTATTGGATTCCGTTGCTCCCAGCCTACCTTTGTTGCTAGCATTTGCTGAACACGCATGTGCTGGTTTCATCCAGGGTCTGTCTACCCAGCAAATCGAGGCACGCTTTAATCTCACTAGAGTGGGTAATAATAGTAAAGAAGGGATGGCACCGGGGCGGCCACACAACCTTGGGTATATACTCGCCCTCTGCTGATGTCCAGTCTGCCGCATCTTCGCTACCATTGTTACCCACGCCCGCGAGATTAAAGGCTCATGCTCCCAGCGCCCCTGCCCGTGCCGTGTAGATGTACCCACAGACCAATGAAATAGGCAGGAGCTTCCAAGGCAGGGTCCCCGGTCCCGCAAACATTCATGCGTGGGTGCAACTTTAAGGATGGGAGTTGGCCCCTGGACTTCAGTGTGCTGCACGTCCAGTTAAATACGGATCAGTTTGCGGGATCGGGGCCTTAGCAGAGACGTGATGAGGCAAGGAAAGAGACACAGGGAAGAAACAGCACCCAAGACGGGGGGAGGCCATTGTGCCGGAGGTGCGACTCCCGACTCCCATGTTAACGTAGCCAGGAAAGTTCGCCTCTAATTTGCTTCAGTTCAGCGCTGCACTCTGGACGCTGTCTGAGGACAGGACAGAGCGGCGCTGGATGGATGAGTGGGGAAAAACCTTCTGGGGATTAAAAGATGTAACCCCAGACGCACTGGCACTGAAGCATTTGCAGATGACCAAAGAACCTAAGATCTCAGTCGACACGCGTTCCCATGGGCCAGGGTTACGTGGGTGTTAGATCTCTGCCGCATGCGAGGGGCACAGTAGCTACTGACTCCCGTGGCTACCCCAGCAGGGGCCATGCTGGGAACAAGGGTTATAGATATAAGATCGGGTCTCAACCTTTCCCGTACTTGCCGGGCACCCCTCCTCCCAGTGACCACGCAGGGCAGAGCAAGGGGGTCCCGACTGTTGGTTGTGACCCTCCCCCCGGGCTGAGCAGCTGCTGTAGCGAGAGGTTTTAAATAACCATGTGGGCTGCCAGCGCTAAAACGATTCTTAGACTTTTCCTGCTGGTGCCTGTTTGTTGCAATTTCACTTCCCCACTTCACGTCCCGAGTACGGCTCCTGTGGGCGCCACGCCGTGCCTCGCAGGGCTGTGTTTATTACAGCCGTTATAGAGCAGTGCCTGGAAATGCATCAGGAAGAGGCCCCCAGTAGCTGGCTAACCTAGCCCCCTGCCCCTTTCTGACCTGTCCGCTCCGAGAAGAGGAGCAAGGACGATTGGCTGAATTCAGGATTTTAGCCCCCTGGCTGGCCTTAGCGGGATTGAAACACCACCTGGGGACCCTTGCCCAGCACGGGGAGCTCCGGTCTGAATCTCAAGGCAGCCAGGTCTGGGACCTTTCCAAGCCCCTGGCTTTCTAGTCTGGCAGGCTGGGGACCTTTGTAATGCCAGTGTGGAGCCTGAGCTGCAGAATTCTGAGCCGGATCGGGACCGGGCGCCCCCCGCCCAGACGTCTGGAGAGCTCAGAGCAGGGGAGTCAGGCCAGTCCTGTCTCATAAGCACATCTCTGCAGTCTCCTGTGGTGAGGGGAAGTGCAGCTGACAGCTTTTCCCTGAAGTGAAGCACTCATTTGATTAGCAAAAATCCCCTGTGAAGTAGGCTACCGGTCTCTGCCCCCACTCAGGGATGGTTGACTCAGAACTAGTGGGGGGGCACCGCAAATCTGTAGGTCAGAGCAGCTCTGAAGGAGGGGTCTCTGAATGCATGACATCCTTGGTGGTGCCCCAGTGACAATTGGCCCCAGCTAGTGAGGGCCGAGGCTGGCAGCTGAAGGAAGCAAAGCGGAGTGGATCAGGAAGTTGCTACTCCTGGGGAATCCCCCCCCGGCACACCCAAGGCTCACAGCAGAATTCAAGGCCTGTGATACTTGCACCAAGGGCCAGTCACGTGGCTTCGACACCTGTGTTGGGTTGAATCTAGCCCAGTATCACGGGCCGCGGGCCGGCCCCGCTGGGAAGGCCAGCGCCTGTGATAAATCACATGTGGCGCGTCTCTAGCCCCTTCCAGCGAAGGCTCTCAAGGCATGTTGTTGAATTACGCCCTGCAACCTTCCCCCGCCTCGGATGACAGGTCAGCAGTATTACTCTTGATTGACAGATGGGGAAACTGAGGCACGGAGGCGGTCCAAGGTCACCTGGGAGCCTGCGGCAGCGCTAGGCCTTGAAGCCACACCTCTGTGTTTTGTAATGACTAATGCTTCCCCACTACCACCGAGCCCAGAGAGGGATGGATGCCCCCCCACCAGCCATTCCAGAGGTGGCGACCTCAGACACCCCATCCAGCGCCTCGCACAGAAGGCCGGAGACCCACTGCCGGAAATAACCACGTGGGGTCAGGGCCGCTGATTCGAATGGAGGGTGCCTGGCTCCCAGCGGCAGAGAAGGGTGAACGCCCTGTCCCCAGACTGGGCTTTGTCGTTACACACCATCAGGAGGGCAGGGGGACGGGGCAAAATGTCCTGCCCGTTCCCCAGCCCCGACGGGCGTTCTCTTGAACCCCGGCTCCGAAAGTGGCAGCCTGTCCCTCACCGGTCTCGGTGTCCGAGTGTGTTGTGCGTCACAGCAGCCCTCAGCCGTTGGCCCACCCTCACTTCCTCTGCTGCGCCCTATCTCCGGGGAGCAGCTGATCAGTCTCCAGCACGGGCCCCGAGAAGTTCATCTGTGGGTAACACCTGGCGCCCAGAGGAATCACCCAGCTATATCGCTCTGCTTGCCGCTGGGCAGGGCTCCTTATCGGCAGGAGACTGGGGCTGGATCCAGAGCGCCTAGGAAGAGCACTGCCGTTCCCTGGAACTGAGCGCACGCGCCCTGCTCCCCCCGGCCAGTGGCAGGAGGAGATTGTGGCAGGACCTGCCGTCACAGTGATGCCAGCTGTGGCTGCGTGGCGGCCTCCATCCTCAGGGCCGGATGCTGCTCTCACAGCAGCGCCGAGCTGGGTGCCGCGTCTCTCCTTGGCCCGTTCTGCCACAGCAGCAATCAGAGCGGGCATCGCCCGGCGGGATCAGAGCCCTCCACGCGGGACTTCCCGCTCCCCTCGGTCCCAGACGGGCTGACTCAGCGACCCCACGGCCCCTCATTTCACACCCATGGGGAAGTGGGGACAATAGGGCTGGGGCGTGCGCTGGGATCTGAGGTTCCCGCCTAGCCAGTTGTGTTGGGAGACGCGGCTGGTTTACTGTGTCATGAATAAAATGACATTAAGGGCATGCAGAGCTCTGCACAGGGCCCCCTCTCCGCTTTGTGCCAGCAACGGAACGAAGGCAATAAATGGACTCACTCCAGATTGACTCGGGCATAACTGAGAGCAGAAGCCGGCCCTCAGTCCCTCTCCAGGCACTGGCCACTTCCCCACAAAATCACCCCCCCTGCTCCGCCAGCCAGCCTCCCTTCAAGTGTCAGGAGCTGCAGGGCAGAGATGGCAGGAACCATTTCACACGGCGGGTGTCTGGTCAGTGTTAGCTGTACCTGTGTAGAGGCCCAGCAGGGCGCACCGGGCACGGAGGTGAGCGTCCGCTGCTTCCTTGGGCCTTTGGAGGACCGTGCTCTTGGCGCCCATCCCGAGCACGGGGGGCCGGGTTCTGTGATCTGCGCCGGCTGCCACGCCAGATGGACCAAGTTCCCCCGCGGTAATGACGGCTCCGGTGCAGTGACACCAGGGCTTTGCATTGACCCTGTCTATCTGCGACAGCTCGGCCCCACCCTGCGGGCAGCCGCCCCAGCTCCTGCGGGCACCGGCACTCCACCCTCGGAGCCAGCCGGTCTGCCAGGCCACCGCCCCCCACTAGCCTGTGGTCGCCACCCTGCCCTCCTTCCCTGGCCCCTGCCCGTGGCTTTGTTGCTGCCCCCCATTGCATCCCATCTGACGTACAAAGGTAGGTGTTTCGGGGCAGGAGCGGCGTCTCTTTATTCACACCAGGGGCACTGGGAACACTTTGGACCCTGGCAAAGACGAACTGGGGCCAGTCTGAGTAACTCCCATGGCCTTGATGCCGCCGCTCTGGATTGGTGCCAGTGTAACTAAGCCCAGACTTCGGCCCATCCGTGCCCATTCAGCTCTCCTTTGGCATGCCAGTAACGCTGGTGAAGTGGAAAAGACACCCTAGAGAGTGGGCAAAGCCCCTGCAGACCGGCTGCCGGGCTACACAGGCAGGGGCCGGAGCAGCCGTCTTCGATCTGCGTCTCTGAGCTGACAATCAAGTGGGTCCCACCGTGGTCTGGCCCGAGCAGGTTCCCCTGACCGAAGCCAGGATCCTTGCTTGGCACAATCCTGTCCGAGACGTTCGCAGCCACGCTGCAGTCTCCTGGGGTCGGAGGTGCCTGGCCGATTCACTCCTTAGTTTGGACGGCTCCCAGATTCTGCGTTCTCGCTCCGCTCTCGCATGGCAGCATCAGCGAGTGAGGCTTCCTACCCCTCTGCTAGGCTCGGGGACGCCATCCTGGCCCGGTGGAGACAGACCTGGCCTCGGTTATACTCGCCTTCCTCCCCCGGCGGCTGGCCAGCAACGCGATGCACCCGGGCATGCAGCCAACTGGTGCCGAGCGCTGCAGCTCCTCTCAGCGACGCGGCTGCTGCAGGCGCGTCAGACCTGTCCGCCCCCCCCTGCGCTGGCGCCCCAGAGAGGAGCAAGTCGAGGCCTCAGTCCCTATCTGCCGGTGCCCAGCGGCCAGAGCCCAGGGTATCTAGAGGAGCTCACGAAATCTGGCTGAGAACTCGCTCCCACAGAAGAGAACTTTCCACAATCATTTGTCCGGGGACAGAACAAACTCCCCCAGGAACGAAGGTGCATCGCAAACCTCCCGCCTTCTGCGCCAAGTCCCAGGAGTGGGTCTCCATCCGGCCTGCTCCGGTAGAACCAGAGAGCAGCAGGGACAGACGTAGAAACGCCCCCAGGACAAAAGACAGCAACGCCCTCGCACAGGAAGTGGGGGAGAGACAGAGGAGGAAGCACTGACCGCACCCCGGCAGGTGTGTGCTGCTGCGGCGCGGAGGGCGGGGAAAGACGCTGGAGAGAGGAGAACAGACTAGAAGCGGGGTGGGGGGAATGAGCGTTTAGGGTTATCCTCTGTTCCCGTGCTAGCACCTAGAGACCAGGGCCCCCTGCATCTGCACGCTGCAGAAGGCGCAAAGTCACCTAGCCTCCCCTCTGAACTCGGGTGACGTGGGGTGAAAACCCCACCCGCGCAGGGCCAGTACGCCGCCTGGGCACCCCACAAGTCCTTCCTGCGCCCCAAAGGCGACAGAGGGGAGGCCGAGTGAGCGTTCAGCGTGTACATTACCGAGAGTCAGCTGTGCCCCGCTCACACCCCCTGACCTGTAACTCCCAATGCCCCCGGTCCCCTTGCCTCGGACCTGGCCAACTCATTCCAGCAAAGACGTCCACAAAGGCTCGCGTGTCAGGCCTCCATTGGAAGCACGTGCCTTGTCCGTGTGCATGAGCCCGGCGTGATGCGTGTACGGGTCGTAGTTAAGAATAATGTAACTAATGTTATGCCCCCCCCCACCCCTCCGCTGTCCCTGGGCAATGATGGGGCTGGGGGAGGAGAGGCTGCCTGCGGGGGGCCGAAGAGCTGGAAAACGCTGTGTGATATGCACACGCCTGCCAGCCGCTCCAGATAAAGGCAGCTGTTCACTATCATGTCACAGGGTGTGTGGGGAGGGAAGGGGACCGGCAGCCGTTCGGGAGGAGCGGGGAGGTCACACCAAGGGTCGGATCCTAAACCCGCTGAAGTTAATGGCTTCAAAGGGCCTCGGATCGGGCCCTGCCTGGGTTGGGGCTGTCTGGTGCCCGCTGGCGAAGAGAAAAGCGTGCCCAGCTCCTGCAACCACAGCGCTGTGCCCAGATCTCCCAGCCGCTGCGGGCTGCCCCAGCTGGGGGTCTGGCCCCAAGCGTTTGGCTCCGCCATGGCTGCGCCGATCTGTGTGTGCAGCGCGGGCTGTCTAGAACTCGCCGGCGGGCGCGGTCACCGGCTCCGCAGATCGGCCGAACAGACGCCCAGGAGGCTGCTGGCGTTGCCCCCAGAATCGGGCCCTGTGGGCATGGGAACCGCCCGTGTGTGTAAAACTGGCCTCTCCAGCCGGCTGCCCTTCCTGCCACGGCCCGACCATAATGTTTCTGGGCCCAGTACAAACTTGTAACACAGGCCCCCTCACACACACATACCCATGGGGGTTGTAGCCTGGGCTGGGCCCTGGTAAAGTGTACCCTTCCCCCCCCCAAGTGGGGGCCCTGCTTCCTGTGCAGGGTGACTCGGAGGGGCGGAAGAGTTGCCACCCTCTGGCAGCGGAACGGGCCCAGCGGAGAGGCACCAGCTGCTGCGAGATCCGCGGCCCAGCTCCGGCGCCAGCGTTCGGGCCGATGAGGCACCGGTTTCATTATTACCCCGAGGGGAGGGAAATTAAACCCAGAGCCAGGAGCAGAACCATTCGCAGGAGTGGGTGGGGAGCCAGGCAAGCTGCAGCCTGCTCGCCAGCACGCCTCAGCCCCGGGGCAGCAGCAGCGGTGTCGCTCCTGGCCTCGCTGCCCTCCATGGTTGCCCACGCCATCCCTCCGTCGGCGTGGGCTGCCCGAGGCTTGCTCCATGGCCCCCCAGCCCCACTCGGCCAGACAGGAGCAGCCGCTGGGTGACTGAAGCCGGTCTCTGCCCTACCCCGCCCCTGCTATGGGCTGGATGCTCTGCCTCTGCAGCTCCCTGGAGCTGGGGGTGAGCCACGTGGCATGTGCTAGCCGCCAAGGAACCGAGCCAGCTCTTCAGGGCTGCAGGCAACCACTCGGGGTGGGCGGGGGTGTTGAATTTTGCGCTGCCTGAACCGGAGCTCCTTGGATAATTGACATAACAAATGTCAAGCTAATTTTCCAGTGCCGGCTGTTCTCCCCTCACTCACCAGCTCTGTGCTTTGCCCAGGGCATGCCTCGCGCTCTAGCATCACCCTTCCAAATGCACCCCCCAAGCAGGGCTTGCGTTCACACGGGGCGGGTCTAGGCAGGCAGAAGCTGGGCAGGAACCCAGCAAAGGGAGCTGCCACCTCCAGTGTGGGAATGCCCGGGAATGCCCAGCGTGCTGAGGTGTTAGCCGCTGCGCCGGGGACGGACAGCGCCTGGTGATAGGAACTTTATTCATCAGTTTGCCCGAGGGGTTCTCCCGAGGATCCTTTATATCTGGAATAACCAGGCTCTGCCTTCGCGTGTCCCTTTAAATATCGGACACGGAAAAGAACGCAGCCGGGGGCGAGACGGCTCTGCTGCTCCTGGGTACTTGGGATTTCCAGCGTCTGCCTCCTCCTCCGTCTGCCATCAGAGTCAGACATGTCCGGGACTGGAGAGGAGAAAGCAGAACAATCCTGCCTAGCGAGGTGCAGCTCCCACAGGTCCCCCTGGAGAGGCCATGTCTGTCACATCCGCGGTCAGAGCAGGTCCCGTCTCTGCTGCCCGTCCCCTTTATGGACAAGGCGTTTAGGGCAGGTTTTCCCGAGAGTGCCGGGCAGGTTCCCAAGGGCTCAGCCCAGTCGAACACCACGTTTTAGTCAGGTACGGCAGAATCCCATTTAGCCCAGGCTCCGCTATCCAGCTGTCCGCATTAACCGAACCAGGGAGCCCCGGGTGGCAGGGCTCTGGCTGTCGGCCCTAGTTCAGTTAATACGAGAGCCGGATAACGGAGGCTCCGATAAACAGGGCGCTACTGTCTACGGTTTTATTTTTTTCCAGAACGTGAAAAACTCAAGATTCTCTCTAAAACTGCAAATTCTGCGTTTTTTCCCTGGATTTCCCTGGTCACTAGGAGTGTCTCACACCGCGACCGTTCTGTTACAAATAGTCAGGTGCTTTGCCCTCTTTAAATGCTTTCCAAGGGACGTCAGTTTAACAATCACTTTTCTGACTGAACATTTTCCTCCTGTCATTGCTACCGACCGCCCTGCAGGTGGCCAGAATTGAAAGAGAAAAAGTATTTCTGTCTTATTTGTCAGTTTCCTTCGTGTCTCAGAGTCACCATTTCCCCTTTGCAGCGTAATTCGTCAGGTTTCCTTACTGATTTGTGTGAGTCCTTCACACAGCAACATTGAAAAATGGTTAACCTTGATTGTAAAACCACAAAAATGGCAGGAAACTTAGGTGGGCGGGGCGGGGCGGGGCGGGGGGGTGAGGGAGGGGTATCTGAATCACATCTACACGTGTTCTTGTTAACATAGATTTGTTTTTCACTGGGTGAATTTTTCTGGCCTGTGCTTTGCAGGGTGGCACGTTAGATGCTCACAATAGACCCTTCTGGCCTGAGGATCTGGGAGTTGGAGCTGGTAGAAGAAAACAGCAAAGGTTCCCGTGAACGCGTTTCAATGAATTGAAGTGGTTTTCAGATCGCTCGGAAGCACTGAGGAAGAGTTCACCAGAACGGAGCCGCACTGGCCAGCGCTAATCGGGGCTGAGAAGCTGCGTGCATTGCAGCGAACGTCTGCATTGAAACTGTTCATTCGGTTCTTTACATTCCAAGAAGCGCAGCAAGAAATCAAAACGAGGAAAACGTCGACCAGCCGGGCCACAGATGGAGCTGACAAACCTTCTTCCAAGGCTCGTGACAGCTACTCACACGTCGCCAGTGGAAAACAGGCACAGCGATGCCTGTGACGCGCCTGGCGAGTCTGTTCCTTTTAAAACTAAATCCTTGGCCTCTGCATGGTTGGCCGGGACTTTTCCCGGATTTGTCACAACTGCCTGCCTGCCGTCATGCCCGCGGAGGAGCTGAATGGCAGAGGAGAAGCCTCAGGGATGAAAAAGGAGAGTCAACGTGGCCAAGTGGCTAGACCACTGGACTGGGAGTCTGTGCCCAGCTCTGCCATTGGCCAGCTGGCTAACCTTAGATACGTCATGTCCCCGCTCTTGCCTCAGTTTCCCCATCTGTACAACGGGGAGGAAGATACCTCCCTCTTTTGTAAAGTGCTTTGAGATCTGCTGGTGGAAAGTGCTGGCTAAACGCTAGGTTTCATTCCCACTGTGAAACAGTTGCCCTGGAGCATTGCACGCAGTGTAAGCGCTTTGGGACAGGGACTTAGGGGATCATTTGGACCCCACTTCAGTGGGAGTTTTGCCATTGATTTCAGTGATGAGGGCGGGGGCGGGCAGGATTTTACCCCTGGACTTTGTGCACGTGTGAAGCACCAGAGCTACGACCAGGCTAGGGAGGGCAGCAGGGCTCTGGAACGAAGATGGGGAGCGAGCTGGCAGGTTCTGCTCAGCTGTGATGGCCACGTTAACCTCGGTCTCTGGGGTTGACGGCCAGCAGGTCCCCCTCACGCCAGCCTGCAGGGAGAAGCTCCGTGCAAACAGAGAGTGTGACACGCCCAGCTCCGCTCATGCTGGCACTTCTCCCACGTCTGCCCCGCCCTGCGGGTGCTAAGGTGAATCCCCCACTCCCCCTGGGTGGGGACATCGCCGCTCATGCTTCCGGCCCTGATGTTCTTGGTCTCTGCTGTGCCAGCCTGAGGCCAGAGAGACGGGGAAGGTGAGGGTGTCTGGGCTCAGGGCCTGGAGCCAGGCTGCCCTCGCGCCGCAGTGGGCGAGGGGCGCAGGATTCAGGAAGGAGAGGGTCGTGCGGCTAGTCCTGTGACTGCCCCCGGTTGGTAACCCCTGCTGAGCCCTCCCCTCCCAGGCAGGCTGCTCGTGAGTCATGGCTCCCGCAGGGCCTCCCATGGCGGAGAACAAGTAGCCACGCACCTTGGCGGCGCTCCCCGGATCAGGCAGGTCCTGGGGGCAGCGGTGGGATGAGAGCCCAGCAGGTGCCGTGTTCAGGCTTGACATCTGGGGAGGGAGCTGGGGCCCAGACGCCTTCCTGCCCCGGCAGGTCGCTGCCTTTGGCTCGGCGGCTCTAAGCATGTACCTGGAGGGGCAGAAGGCAGCTGGTATCAGCAAGCAGGTTCTAAATGCGGAGCCCCAGGCGGTGCAGAGCCAGAACCAGAACCAGGGGCGGCTCTGATCCAAGACCTGGCTGTCTGGCAGTGGTGGTGAATTGGCCCCTGCATGAGCACTGAGCCCAGAGCAGACCTTGCATGGTCCCCGGGCAGCCCCGCCTGGGAGCCAGAGAGCCACCGGGTCTCCGTAAAGCATCCCCTTTCCAGCCGGCGCAGCTGAACCCTGTCTCATCTCTGCCAGGCAGCAGGGGCAGGCGCGATTCAGATGAGCGGCGCTGGCTCACCCCTGAGATGCACGTGTGATTCCCAGCAGGACCAGCACAGGCAGCTGTGAGACTGCCCTGCCCTGCAGAAATCCCCCCTTGGAGATGCACCGGTACCGCCCGGGGCTCAGCACAGCTCGACGGGGGGATGGATCACCGGGAAAGCCCCTCGGAAACCAGCGTGGCGCCTGTCAAGGGGCTTTTCCAGGGAGGTGTGCAGGTGGCCACCTTGCTCATTCTTACGTATCCCCCGCCCCCCGCCGCTCTGGGGGGGCGCCTGGCTTCTGAGATTGGAAGCTCTTTGGGGCAGGGACCCATTCCTCTTATACAGTCACACAGCGCCTAGCAGGACGGAGCCCCGATCCTGACTGGGGCCTCCGGGCGCTAAGGCAAGAGAAGCGGTATGAGAGTCCAGGAAACCACAGCACCCACAAGCCCGGATGGGCTCTTTCCGCCCAGAACATCGCCAGGTTCAGCCGCCACTGGGATCCCTGGGCGGTTACCGTCCCTTTGTACCGTCCCGCCAGTGATGAAATGCCAAGAGGCCTAGACCGCTGTGATATCACAAGCAGCTCCACCAATCACCACCCTTACTCCGCAGCCAATTTGCATGCAACGGTTTCTATTGGTCGTGTGAGCCAGGCGGCACAGATGGCCGATGACCTGGCCCAATGGCCACAGTTCTCGCAGCGCCAGCTTCCCGCGGCTGGGCCCGTCCAGTCCCCGCTGGGGCTGGAGTTAGGCAGCGACGCCAAGCGCCTGCGTTCACACACAGCTCGCCCCGACCTCCCTCAGTGGACAGCAGGCTGGCTGGTCCCCCAGCCATGGGGCTGGGAAAGGATGGGGGGAGATGGGGTGTTTAACACTCACTTGGGTCCCCGTGGGGCACACAGGGCCGCGTACCAATTCCTGGCCCATCCCAGGTCGAAGGGATTCCCTCTGCCCGCCTGGCGAAGCTGGGAACAGAAGAGACACAAGGGCTGTGAGCTGGGGGGCGTGGGACCCCGCTGCTCCCCAGGGGCGGGGCCCTGGGGCAGGTGGGACAGAGGGTGCCCCCTGCTGGTCTGCGTTTGTACCTGCTCGGGTTTCAGAGGCTGGAATTGGTTAGCGCTGGAATAACGAGGGGGCCAGATGGCAAGTGGGAAAAATCAGGACGGGGTGGAAAAGGGGATAACAGGCGCCTGTATAAGACAGATCCCCGAATATTGGGACTGGCCCTATAAACTCAGGACCGCTGGTCACCCTTCCTGGAACCGTTGGGGTGGAGGGCGAGTCTCCAGCCCCTGGGCCCGCCAGCGGCACTGACGTCCCCACCAGGCGGGAAAGGGACCCTGCGGGGGGGGCTCTGCCTCTCCCAGGCAAGCCCCGAGCCCCCCTTCCCCAGCACACGCCCTGGGGGTGGTTGGATCCCCTCTTCTTGGAGCCAGAGAGAATCAGCCGCTCCCAGGGCGGGCGCGCAGCTGGGAAAGCAAAGGCACCGGGTGAGCGCTCCAAAACACACACGAGCCGCTTGGCTTGGCCACCGCCAGAGCCTTGGCCCCAGCCTGCCGGACGCCTGCAACGGCAACCTCCGTGCACCAGCCGGCCCCAGCGGGCTGAGCCAGAGCCCCTCGAATCGGCCCCAGCCTCGCACGCAGGCGCCTTGGCTGCAGGCTGGAGCCGGCAGGAATCCTAGTGCGGTTAAAGGGGGGAGGCGGGGGTTGCATGTGGCAGAGCTGCAGGATCAGGCCCCCTTGCACGCGCACACACATATGCAAACACACACTCATGAATGCACACATGCATGTGGACACACACACACACGCACCTGCATGCACACACACTCGTGAATGCACACACATGCATGTGGCCACACACACATGCACACACGAATGCAGACACGCGGATTCTTTTCATGGCCTGCTTGCCCGTGACTAAAGCCAGGAGCAGCTGTGATAAGCTAAGGTCTCCGCTGGCGCCACTGCCCCCAGCTGCTGCTCACACCCCTGCAGGGGTCATAACACTGCAACCTATGTCCTGTGTCCCCCGTACCTTGAGCTCATGAGTGCGGTTAGCCAGCGTGATGCGGCTGGCCTGGGATCCCAGCAGCATCAGGAGGGGCAGCAGGTAGAGAGCGGCCGGGATGGTCACCACGATGCTGGCGGCAGGCGAGTTAGGGGCGAATATAAAGCCAGAGCTGGGCAGGAGTGTGCTGCTGTTGAGGGGTGAGGCCGCTGCCCTCCCGCTGGGCGTGGGGCACAGCCTGTGTGTGTGTGTGTGTGTGTGTGTGTGTGAGACATCCTGAAGGACCACCAAGATCAGACCCAGCATCCTGGAGCCCCACTGCCCTGGCCCGCGTGGGGTGACGCTCGGGGCCCGTGCCCAGGGCTGGGCGCTCAGGGACCTGCGGCGGGGGGGACGCCCTGGCTCGTCTCTCCAAGGATACGCACAGAGCTTCTCGGCGCTGTAGGCCTGCTGGGAGTTGAGCGCCAGGTAGGTGATGCAGGAAGCCAGGACGGCCACGTTGTAGCCACACAGGAAGGACACGAAGAGGAAGAAGAAGCGGAAGTTGCGGCCGCCGATGCAGTTGTTCAGCCACTTGCAGTGATGATCGAACTCCTGGGTGTGCAGGGAGAGCGCCCCACGTCAGCATGGCCCACGGCCCATGTTCCCCTAGGCCACTGCACGGCCCCCGCCTCCTGCCGGGGGCAGCTGTGGCTGTTGGCACAGTGTGGGTGTGAGCCCGCCTGTCCTGGGTCACTGCAGCTCACGGGGTTGTGGGAAGGGGGGTGGGGGAGCTCCCCGGGGCGGTGTGCGTGTCAGGGAGTCTCTGGAGGGGTGGATCTGTGCGTGCAGGGTGTGTACACGGGTGTACGTGTGGGGGTGCAGGGCGTGTACACAGGTATACATGTGGGGGGCAGATCTGCGCATGCAGGGCATGTACACAGGTGTACAGATCTGCGTGTGCGGGGCGTGTACACGGGTGTACGTGTGGGGGTGCAGAGCTGTGTGTGCAGGGTGTGTACACAAGTGTATGTGTTGGGGCAGATCTGCGTGTGCGGGCCGTGTACACGTGTGAGGGGCAGATCTGCGTGTGCGGGGAGTGTACACGGGTGTACAGATCTACGCGTGCGGGGCGTATAGACAGTGTACTCGGGGGGGGGGGCAGATCTGCGCGCACAGGGTGGGTGTGCTGGTGATGGCATGCCCACGGCGCAGGGGTGGGCTGGCCGGCTCCCAGACCAGGGTACCCAGCGCAGCCACACCGGCCTCACCTCCACGCAGACGTTGCACCGGGGGCAGTGCAGGGTCCGTGGCGGGCAGTAGAACTGGCACGTCTGGCACCAGTGCAGAGCGAAGCGTCTCTCGTTGACACGAAGCGCCTGGATCACCAGCCGGGCCCGGCCCTCGGCCCCTGGCTCAGAGAGACCCAGCGTGGGGTGAGACTGGCCCCGCCGTGACATGGCCCGGCCCGGCTGGGCAGGGACCTGAAAGCAGGAGCTGGGGAACGCCCTGCCCTGAACTGCACCCAGCAAAGCACTGCCTAGGGCCAGGCTGGTGCCATGCCGGCTCCCGGCCCCTCTTCCCAGCCCTGGGGACCCAGCTCCAGCCCTGTGGTGCTTTGCTGTCCCAGTCGGGGGGTCTAGGCAGCCCATGGAGAAGCCGACAGTAGCCCATGCCCAGGCCTGCCCTCTGCTGGATGTGGATGTCACTGCTCAAGAGTGTGTCATAGCCCCTATATTGCCAACAGCTGCTGACGAGTCTCCCTGAGCGACAGTGGCCGGGGTCGTGCTTTGCGGTGCTGAGCTCTGGCCTTGTCACCAGCCCCAAGTTCCGAGAGGCCGGGGATTTAAGACATCGTTTTTTTTCCACTCACTGCTGGCGTCCGGCTGTGGCTGGGTGATTGGCTTGACAGCGGGTGCTGGGGTGGGGGGGGCATTCAGGAGCCTGTCCCTGTCCTGCCTGTAGGCGAGGCTTAGAGCCAGGGAAACCCCGGGTGGTGACCTAGAGGGACAGGGTGGCCTGCAGAAGCAGCCCTCGCAGCAAAGGGTTGCTTCTCTTCCCACAAGGCCCCACGACTCATGTTTCCCATGGCTCTCGGGACCCCCAACCGTTCCTGCCTGCCCCTCCCCGCGGGAGCCCGGAGCCCCTTACCTCGGTGGAGGACGCCAGGGTCCGTGAAGCTGGCCAGCAGGAGGGTGGCGACGGTTGGGACAAAGAGGGCGCCGGCCACGAGGGGGAAAGCCAGGGAGACGTGGACGGCCAGCCAGCTGCACCTGAAAGCCAAGGAGAGGGAGAGCGGCCGCCAGCGAGCTCCCGGTGCTGCTCCATTCCTCAGCCGGGAAAGCCTGGCTGGGCGAGGTGGGACTGGGGCCCGCACCCCCTGGATCTGCTGTGCTGCGTCCCCCAGGGGAAGGGGAAACAGGCCCCGGGGCCGCTACGGATCCCTGACGCCCCTCTGGAGATCGAAGGGGTCTCTGACGCTGGTGGCCAGGGCAGATTCCCCCCCTGGGTGCGGGTTAGCGCTGGCGGGGGCCTTGGGCGGGTTCCTTCGCTGTCCTGTCCACTCCTGCTGGGGTGGGGGGCCGGGTGGCAGCAGCAGGAGAAATTCCCGGCAAGCCCATGGCCGAGCTCAGCCCCTCACTCCCGGGGGCGGCTCGAGAGCCCATGTCCCGCTGCCAAAGCACCATCCACACAGCACGGCTCTTCGGTGCGCTCGTGCGGCCGCCCCAGGACAAGGCTGTGATCCCGGGCGGGGAGGCTGGCCCCCAGGTGCCGGGTAGACGCACCTGGGGAAAGTGGCCCAGGCGTTGCCAAACCTCAGGGAAAGCCTGAGCTGATTTGGGGCGCCAAGGTTCGTGTCCTCTCTGCATCCCTAGCGGGTGCAGACACCCAGGCCCCAGCTGCCAGCGGCAGAGTTCGGATCTCAGCGGCAGGTGTGGGGGGGGGGGGGAGGGAGAGACGGGTTTAGCTCAGCCCTGAGCGCTCATCCCGCCGCTGGTGCTGAGTCAGTCCCTGAGCGCGCTGGGGTTCCGTGCCTCAGTTTCCCCATCTGTAAAATGGAGTCAACCTGCCCATCTCTGCTGGGGGTTCATTAATGCTGGATGATGTACAAGGGCCTCACTCCTGGCTTGACACCCCAGGGGCCTTTGATCCACAGCACCGGGGCCCTGCCTGCCAGGGGGATGGAGTCAGGCCCAGCCCGGCCCTCTCTCCATGCCCAGCAGGGCCTCACCCCCTCTCTGGCGCCGGACACCCTCTGCCCTTGCTGGGCCTCCTCGTCTGCCCACGTCCCCGGGTGACTCCTCTCAGAGGGGGTGTTGTCCCAGCCAGGCCAGATTGCCATGTGTCCCCTCTGATCCCCTGCCAAGCTGTGGCCTGGGCGGAGCTGGCTTCTTCCAGGAAACGTCGGTCAATAACCGTCCGGGGCTTGGGGGCAGTGGGGCCGGGGTTTGCAGGGCTGAGTCACGGAGCTGCCTGCCCATCCAGGATTGACAAAGGGACGGCAGCCTGGCCTCCTAGGAGCGCCAAGCGCTGTGCAGCCTGTACACGTGCCAGGGCTGCTTCGGCACAGAATGCAGCCAGCTCTGGGGTGGAGGCAGCAATCGCAGGGGAGATTTTGGCCCAGGGCACTGTCTATATAGAAAGTGCAGGGGGGTCCTGGCTGCCCCACGCCCAGCCGTCAGGAGCTGTAACTCCTGCCCAGCCACCACCCTGCCTGGAGGGACGGGCAATACGGCCCCCCGGCACCGCAGGATTCGAACCGGCGGCTCTGCTTACGGGAAGGAGAAGAAGAGGCCGCTCAGGCCCACAAGGGAGCTGAAGTGAAAGGAGGCGAAGAGGCTGGGCAGGACCCAGGGTGGCGCCCCCCCGGCAGGGACCATCGCGGGGGCTGTGTGAGCACCCAGCACAGCCAGGGCTCTCCGAGCGCCCCAGGCAGCCCCCCCCGCCGGAATGTATGCACCCCGTTCCCTCGGTGACGTGCTGACCTCACAGGCAGCGCCGCGCTGCTGCAGAACGTCACAGCGGTGCACTGGGCCCATGTGGGAGGGCAGTGAGGTCTAGTGGTCAGAGCAGGGGACCTGGGAGCCAGGACTCTGGGTGTCTATGCCTAGCTCTGGGAGGGGAAGGGGGCCTAGTGGGTCACGCAGGAGGCACTACGAATCAGGACTCCTGGGTTCAACGGCCACCCATGTGCTGTGCGAGCTGAGCCAGGTCTTGTTCCCCACTGTGTGCCTCAGTTTCCCCCTCTGTAACACATGGGAGGTGAGGTGGCAGGTCCCTCCCTAGGGGCACTGGGGGATTTACTGACTCGTGTGTGGCCTTCAGAGGAGATGCACACTGGCCCAGCTCTATCTGAACTGCATCCCAGCAGGGCTGACTGACAGCCCTCAGCGAGGCCGTCCCGCAGCCCCTGCAGGAGGGGGGCAGAGAGCAGGCCCCGGAAATGCCGACCGCGCACATCGCTAGGAGCGGGGCTCGGGCGGGCACAGATGCAGGCGGCAGAAGGGGTGTTACTAGCCGGCCTTCAGCAGGGGAAACTGAGGCACAGGACAAGGGAGTAACATGCCCAAGGCCTCCCAGGAAATCAGCAACAGAGCTGGGGACAGGCCTTGTGTTTGGCTGTGCACCGTGTTACCACGTGAACCAGAGCGCCCTGCGCGAGGGGCTTTGTCTTCATCCATGTTCACCACGCGGCCCCTATTTGTGTCACCCGCACATTTCATCAGCCCGGGTTTTCTGTTTTGTTCCAGAGCGCCGAGGAAAGCATTGAATAGTAGCAGGCCTCGGGCCGGTCCCGGCAGACACCCACCAACAAACCCCCCCCGTCAATGTGGATTCCCCCGGGCAGCTCCTTTTGGAGATCTCGCAGCCAGCTGGCTTTATTGTGCCCTCCGCCCGTCTTGCATAGGGCTAATGGTGCGTGGCGCTGTGCTGCACACCTCACAAAAGTCTACGTCTCTTACACGCATCTTGCAGCTACCGTCATCAACCACACGTGGACCCTCACCAAAGAAGGCAGCCAGGTTTGTCTGACGTAAAACCATGAACTGTATTCCTAGCTTTTGAGTCTTTACTGATTAAATCCTGTATCAGCTTTTCCATTATTTTGCCTGGGATTGCTGTCATACGAACTGTCGCGTATTGAAAACTGTGTTCAAATAGCAACTGTCGCTTTAAACTCCCAGGGGTTTTCCTGGTCCTTCCTCCAGGTTAGCGGGCTCTGTAGAGAAGCATAATCAGTGTCGGTCTGCAGCCAGCCCGCCCAGAGCCAGGTGGGGGGAGTTGTGCCTTTCCGGGTTCGAGAGCGAGCAGCCTGCTTTGTCTCTCTCTGGTTTTGCTTCTTGTGTTATTGTTCTGGACTCTAAGCACTAACACCGTGTTCTCCTCCCAGCAGCAGTCGCTGTGGTTTCACCTCACTTCTGTTTGTGTGCCGTGAAACACACCAGCCAGCCTAGATTTACTGCGCTCTTTCAGCCTTCTGGAATTTCCCTAGCAAGCCATGATTTATTCAAAGTTAACATCAGGGGGCCAGAGATTTCCTCAGCCAGCTTTTTTTAGGTCTCTTCTGCACAAGTTACCTGGGGCAGCTGACAGCAGAGAACTGTCTCAAACCCCTTAGCTTCCGCCAGCCCCAGCGAGGATAAAATACCTGATCCCTTTCCTTCCCACATTCTCCTCCCAGCGCCCGGCCCACAGACCCAGCACCCTGCCTGCCCCTCACAGCCAGAGCTAGCGCCCCGCCCCACACCCTTCTTGTACTGCTGCAGATCCCTGCACTCAGGGCAGGCAGCTGTGCTCCCGGGTTAACTCTTTCCCTGCCAGCTTCCACGCGGGGGCTAAGCACCCTGTGTCTAAACAGCCACATTTACACTGACCTGCCGGCCCCCGCGCCCCCCCACTACGGTAGAACAAAGCAAAGAGGCAAACGGAGCCGGGTGGGGAGCAGTGGGAGGCGGTGCGGGAACACAGTGGCTGAGGAGGCAGGGGTCTCTCACCAGCTCTGTGATCTTGGCAGGTCACTTCCCCCTCCCCACTCTTCGTCTGTCTTGTCTATTTAGCTCTTTGGGGCAGGGCCTGTCTCTCTTGCTCTGTTTATGTGCAGCTCCCAGCACAACGGTTCCCCGAGCTGAGCCGGGGCCTGCCCCTTTCCGGCCCTGCCGAGCCAGGGACCAGCAAGCGCTGGTCTGAGGAGAAGCCCGGCAGGAAGGTGTTGGGACCCCGCAATCCAGCTAAGCGGCAGCTAATGACTGGCTGCCGATCCCAGCTGGAAGCCATAAGTGAGGAGCCAGGCCCAGGAGAGGGGCTGGGCTGGAGGAGATTAAAATCAAGCACTTCCCAAAGCAGCAGGGGAAGTCTGCAAGGGGCAGGTCCCTCTGCGGTGCTGGTGGGTGGAAGACCTCGCAGGTCAGGCCTCGCCTGTTTGTTCCTTCTCCGTATTTCTTGCCTTTCTGTAGCAGAAGATACAAGCAGAGTTGGGCCTGGCTGCCTGTGCTGTGCTGGTGCCCAGACCCTGACCCTGACTCCAGAGTCTCTTTGTACCCTTGCAGTGCAAATAAATGCTCCCTTCTGCAGAGGCCTCCAAAAACTTTGACAAGGGCGAGGCTGCCGGTGAGCTGTCACCACTGTCTGTCGTGCTGATCCCCCCCGTCTGATTGTTTCCGTGGGCTCCCCCCTCGGCCTGGCTGTGTCTAGCTGTTCTCTCGCGCCTTTCACTTAGATTGCAGGCACGTGGGGGTAGGGACCGTCTTTTTGCCCTGCATTTGTACAGCACCTAGCACGACGGCGTCCTGATCCGCGACTGGGCTCCTAGGAGCTCAGATCACCAGTAAGAACGGCAGGAATCACATCTTGGTGGCCGGTGCTGGTCTCCTGCCTCGTCCTCCCCAATGCCCCTGCTGTTCTCGCCCTGGCCTTGCCATGTGCCCTGCTCCGTCACCCCCGGGCACCGCCTCAGACCATTTTGCCTTCGGCCATTTCCGCTTTGTTTTCCCCGCAGGTTTCTCCGCCGTCCCTGCAGACAAGCGACCGTGCTGCCACCGGGGCTCGGCCTGTCAGTCGCTCTTGCTCGGAGGATTCCAGTCTCTAGTCCAGGGGCGTAGATCCGGAGCGTTGGGTGTTTCGGTTTCTGCCCCTGGCGTTCCTTGGCCGGGTTTTCCAAACCCGGGGGCGTGGGTGGAGGTGGTTTCCAGACTGTGGCATCAAACGGGAGCTGCACAGCAACCGAGACACGCAGGGGTGGGAGGTTTCGAACGGATCCAAGGGGGGCTGGGCTGCCAGGGCTCAGACCACGGTGCTCAGCTTGTCTGACCTGCTGCATGACAGGCCAGAGCCCCCCCGCCCCCGGCCCATTCTTGCTCCAACTCAAGCACGGTTTTGCAAACTATCCGGGGTGGAGCATCCAGACACTATCACCGGGAAGGGGGTGAACTGGCCGGATGGGCTCTGCGGCGTAGATCTCCCTGGTGTGGAATGAAAACGCTGCCGGAGTAAATCAAACCTGGGTGACGGCGGCTGACGGCTTTTCCCCAGGGCCGGGGGGGCAGCCCGGCTGAGCGCACCCTGCTGTGGGTGGGAGCTGTGGGGGCAGCTGGTTGTTGGGGCTGGTCCTGCTTTGGGTGGGGGTTAGACTAGATGCCTCCTGAGCTCCCACCCGACCCCGAGCTGCTAGGACTCCCTGGCCGAGCGCAGGCGTAACTGCCAAAGGGACCGGCCTGGCGGGCAGGTCCAGGCTGCCCCAGAGCCCTGGCTGTCTAAGTGCAGTGTAGACACAGCCAGAGCCGTGCCCGACTCGCCAAACCCCTCCATGGCTTGCCGGGCCCGCCCTCTAGTGGTGAAGGGAAACGTGGCCGGCTCCTGGCTGAGAGGCCCCTGCTAGTTTTCTGAGCCCGCTCTGAGCCTGCAGCTGGGCAGAGTTCTCCGGCAGCTGAGAGCTGAGCACGGACCAACTCCTCTCATGCCCCGGCAGCTGGCCGAGCGGCGTGACCCTGATCCAAGCCAGACCCGGAAACCGGGCGGTTTGGCGAGCTCACTACGTGTGACGAAGCCGTCGGTTCTCAGGGCCTGGGGCTGGCTGGGGACGGCCGAGCGCCGAGAAACACAGCCACGCACAGCTGCGTGGCCTAGAAGAATCGGGCCGTGTGTTCTCGCCAAGGAGACGCAGGCGGAACGGCCGGGGCATCCCGCCGCCGGGCAGGGCCGGAGACGGGAACTAAAACAGGCGGACGCTGTGTAACGTCTCTTCTGCAGCCGGAGACTTGCTCCTTGGGCCTCCCCCGTTCTCTGCATGGACTCGATTCGCGCACCCTCAGCCGGGGCCCTGGGCTGCCGCCTCCCGGGTGCCGACCCAGCAGGTCCAACTGGAGCGGACGCGGCGTTTCTTCCCTCCCGGCGCTGTGACCCGTGGCTTTCCCTGACCCGAACCAGCCTCCTGGGGTGTTTAACCCAGGAACGGAGCGTCTTGGAGAAAAGGGGTGTTAAACCAAGCCAGGGCCCCCTGCGGGTCTGTCACACCTAGCCTCGACCTGCCCTCCTGAGCGGGGCCCGGGGGGGTGAAAGTTTGCCCAGGCCCCCCTCGTGGCAAGCGCCAGGGCTCAGACCCCCCCGACCCCTGACGTCCAGGGGAATCGAAGGGAGTCTGTGCACCCGTCTTCTCAGTCTCAAAACCTTTCCCGCCTCCAGGGAGCGTGCACCCAGAGACGAGACGTAACTGTCGGGGGGGGCACGATTTAAAGGTGGGGGCGAGGCACATGAACCCCCCCCTCCACACACACACACGTCGCCTCCGGGGCTCTGAACTTCCCCCGTTTTGATTCCCAGCCCCTGGCCCCACTCCGCAGGGAGCACTTCGCGCCCAGGGGACGCAGCCCAGTGAAAGGCTTGTGCTGCTCTCCAGTCTCGGCTGAGAGGCGTCCAGCGGATTCCCTGCCCGCCCCTTCCTGGGCGTGCGTCCTGCCAGGCCTGCTGTTTCGGTCCCTCCGCGTGTGTGTGCTGCTGGAGCCGTCACAGGAGCCTGGCGGACCCCCAATGTTCAGAATCATCCCAGGCAGCTCCAAATCCATCCCTGCGTGCGGGCAGGCCGGGGCCCTCTTCCGAGAGCCCAGCGCAGGCTCCAGCCAGCGCAATGCCCAGCCGAAGGGCCGGGGCGTCTCTCCACACCACGCTGCAAAACTGCAACCGCGCAGCGAGAAGAGGAGTCGCTGGGACCAAAGCGCTCCACACCCAGCGCGGGGAAGCCAGCGGCCGGCCGGCAGCGGGAGCTGGGTGGGCGATCCGGTGTTGGAAGGCTCTTACACCCCAGGACTGGACGTTACAGACAGAAACGATCCGTTAGCTGCTCCGGGCCGGGCAGGGCTGGTCCCTGGCACGCTGGCCAGCAGTCTGTCCAGGCCAGAGTTAGCCCCGGGCTACTGCACAGCCTGGCACCTCTTGCTCTCCGGGCATTTGCCATGTTTTCTCTTCCTTAATTCCAGCCCATTGCTCCGCGTGCAGCCCGTGGGACTCCGATTCCTTCCTGCCCCTGGAGCTGTGGCTCAGCCGGGTTCAGCACACCCTGCTCCTTTATTTTTCCCATCTCAGTTGCTGGCCCCCCCACCCCCCACCCTCCCCGGCATTTTTGTGGCTCCTCCTGAACTCCCTCCACTTTGCCCAGATCTGCCAGGGCTCGGCCCGTGGAGCAGAGACCAACTGGCCGCTTGCCCGGTCGTGTCACGCTGCCACCGCCTGTCTGCTTTGCCCTTCCGCTGTCAGCCCCGGGTCTCTCTGAGTGACTGTCTCCCTGCCGCTGAGCATGGGGCCAGCGTTCCCCACACAGAACACACACACACACCTGCACACACCTGCACACACACACACACACACCTGCACGCACACCTGCACGCACACACCTGCACTGACTCCACTTCCTCCCCTCCCTGCTGCGCTTGCAAAGTCTCCCGGGCCCGGCTGGTTAGCGCTGCAGGGCCCCAGGTCAATAACCTAGCAGCCGATGGCCGGGCTACTCCCCTGTGCAGGGCGGAGAGGAGCCACTTTCTCTTCCAGCGAACATCCTGAGACGCAGCGGAGGGAGGGGGGGGCGACCTGGCGCAGACACACCGCTTGACGGAGATTCGTGGTAATCCTCGAATTCCCTCTGCTGGGCCGCTCAGCCGTGTCTCCGGCCCGCAGCCAGCCGCAGCTGGGTACATACGGGGGCCCCTGTCCCCCCGGAGGGGCTGTTACAGCGGCACAAGGCCCGGCGCCAGGAGCCTGGCCTGCGAGCGCTGACCTTTGAGACTCTGCCCCTGCCTAGCAAACGCTGCTGCAGGGTGAGCCAGTGCCGGAGCCTTTCACCAGCGAGCGGCAGGGCGTCTTGTGCCGGAGCGGAGCCAGCCCCAGGATCCAGCATGGAGCCCGCAGCAAACCCCTTACCTGACCCCAGGTAGGTGACGTCCGGGCAGTAGGACGAGCAGCTCCTCGCTGGTTCAGCCCGCAGCGGCCCGGCTCTGCCCTGGCGTGGGGTGGGGGGAGAAGGTGGATCAAGACTGTGTAAAGGATCAGGGTGAACCTCCCCGCCCCAGGCCCCGGGAAACGGCCGGACGCTTGGTGCAACCTGATTAGTAACTGGGCTCGCAGGGAATGGGGCTGAGACCTGCCACGCTCATTTCAGAGGGGCCACCGCACGGCCACTGGCCCCTTGGCTGCCCCAGCTCGGTTGCCGCTGTCCCGGCTGGGGGTCACGGATGGGTGCCGCTCCGCGAGCGCTTCCCACCCAGAGCGCGCCGTGGGGCAGGGACGGGAGGCCAGCAGCCTGCGTGGGAACTTTGCAGGTGGCAGGATTCGCCCTCCTGGAACTGGGCTGGGCGATCTGGGCCGGTGCCCTGTCGCTGACGGGCGGATCCGACGGAGCCCAGTGCAAGCTGCTGGCTGAGTCAGGGCCCAGGTGGGGAGCGCTGGTGCTGCTTCTCCGGCCCCAGGCCCCTCCGGCGCTGGAGCCCTCCCGGCGGGTGGAGGCCGGGGCTAACCGGGATCTCGTTTTCCTGCAGGTTCCCACCTCCGCTCATCCAGCTGCTGATCAAGAATTTCAGCGTCCCCTTGGCCTGCGTCTCCCAGCCGCCCACCGCGCTGCAGCTGCTGTACCGTACGTGGGGGGCGCTGCCCCACGGGTGCCGGCGGGGGGGCATGGAGACTGAGATGGGACTGAATGCTGGCTGTCGGACCGGAGCAGCCCTGCCCTCCAGCCGGCCGGCTCCTGGGTCTCGGCCCCGGCGCTGGCCAGGGGGAGGCGGCTCCTGGCTATGGGGCTGCGGGAGAGGGCGGGGAGGTGGGGCAGGGCGGGGCCCCAGCCCAGAGGACAGCGGAGAAAAGGCAAAGGCGGGGCCTGGCCAACCACTCAGGCCTTGTCTGCGGTACAAAGACAAGTCGACCCACGTTCGGTCCGTTTCCAGTCACCGCAGTGGACTTGACTGATGTCCACCCTCCCCTCCGTGGGTCGGGGGCGCGTGTCCTCGCCAGGAGCGTTTCCACCCCCCTAACAGGGGCAGTGCCGGGAGCCAGGAATGGGGCTGCCCCACCCCTCCTGTTCCCCACGGGGAGCAGGGTCCGGCCGCCCCGCTCTGCAGGGTTCTAGCTGCCCGGCTTTCTTGTCGCTTCCCCCCCAGAGCTGACACGTGGGCAGGAACCCCAGCCAAGCGCGGCTGTAACGCACAGACTCGGCGTCGCGCTGTGGGCGTTAGGTCAGCGGGAGGCGCCACTGTTGTGTGCACAAAAGCTGACCTTTGTCGCCCGATCTCTGCCGGGCAGAGCAGGCCCGACTCTCCCGAGAGCTCGTTCGCGTCCCAGGCCAGAGGGCTCAGGCCTGAATTTCCCCGCAGCTTTCTAAAGAGAGGCCCAGGCCGTGCTAGGGCCAGGCCAAGGGGGTCTCGCGCGCTGCATGGAAGGGACACCCGAGGGACCTCTCCCGTCCCTGTCCCCTGCAGAGCTGGACCCCATTGAGCTGTCCATCAGCGGCCTCCTCACCTTCCTGACGCTGCTGTCGGTCGTGATCTTCCTCGAGGAAGCCGTCTACCTGTCGAAGAAGATCCTCTGCCTGGTCAAGATGAAAACCCTCATCTGGAGCAACGCGGCACCCACGGTGAGCCCCGGCCCCGGCCCTGGCGGGCGCCGGCTCTCCTGATGGATAGCGCAGGCGGGGTTGCTCGCAGGCACTGGCGCTGTAGTGCTGCTGGGGACCGTGCTGGGCTGGTTAAACACGTCCACATTAGAGCTGCCAAAAGTGGATCCAGATTTCGGGGCACTGCCAGTATCCCGGGGGGGGGTCTGAGATCCCGACTTGGGGCCAGGCCATTCACAGAGTTTGGGGTCCCGCTCTCCGCTCCCCCACGCTGCGGGGGCGAGGGGAGGCTGCGCCCACTCTCCCGCCAGGGACTGACTGCAAAATCCAGCTGCGGAGAGTTTGGATTGTAAGCGTTGCGGCCCGGGGAGAGCCAGAGTGCCGGTTTGGGGCCATCGCTGCCACCCGCTCACCCGCCTACCCCAGGGCCTGCGGGGGAACCGGACAGGAGCACACCCCCCTCCCGCTCACGCTGTGTCTGCCTCACCCCCTTCTCCAGGTGGTTTCCGTCTTCTGCTGCTTCGGGCTCTGGATCCCGCGCTCCATGATGGTGGTGGAGATGGCTATCGGGATGTGAGTATTGCTAACCCCAGGCCCGGCCATAGCCCTGGGGAGCTTGGACTGAGCTACTGCCCCTTGCCTGGCCAGAGATTTAGAGGGTCCCTGGGCACAAAGCACATTTCTGTGGCGAGGTATCACCCATCCCGTCACACAGAGGAGTTCACCGAGCACCTGGGCAGAACCGGTCTTACACGAACCAGCTGTTCACAGGTCACAAGTGGTTCTTTCATCTCCCCCCCGTTTTCTTAAACCTGCCCGTTATGCATCTCCCCCCCCCCACCGATTGCTCCTGTTACAGCCCAGTTTTTCTACTGGGGAAGCAAAGACGTCTGAGCGACAACCGCCCCTCTTCCAGCGAGCAACTCGGTGAAGGGGAATAATCCTGCCCTGAGGTTCAAGTGACTTGTGAAGGACTTTGCGTGTCAGCCCAGGGCGAGCCCTGGTTCACAGCAGAGCTGGCAGGCGCTGAGAACCGGCTGCAGGAACGGGCCGTGCGCCAGAGCGACTCTTGGCCGGCTGCCACGGGCCCCGCAGGGCGAAGCACGAGGTCGTTGACGTTTTACCAATGGACTTTTCGGCCTATTTCTGCTGAGCGGAGCCTGGTCCAGACGTACACAGCAGAGCCGCGCCGCGCCGCGCCGGGGATCTCCAGTGCCCGGGGGCCACGCCTGCATTTGCACCCGCCCAGGCCCCACGGGCCCTCCCCCCCAGCACAGAGCAGGAGGGGTCCCCGGCTCCCACCAGGCGGCACCGCCCCCCAGGGCCAGGGGTCTGTACCTGCTGGGGGGGGGGGAAGCGCCGCTTACCTCCTGCTGCGTGGGGGGCTTTCTGGCACTCATTGTGGCAGTGCCCCCCACACACTTACCGCCCGCCCCACAGTGACTCGGGCAGGGCGGCTTCACCCCCTGGGCAGGGTGTTGCAGGGGGAGGGGGGACGCTCCTCCAGGTCAGCCACAGCTCCCCCCCCATCTGCCCCGGGCTCCATCCAGCCGCCCCTCAGAGCCTCCTGCGCCCCCTGCCAGTGCGGCCCCCTCCTCGGTACACCCCTGGTACACAGTAAATCACACTTCTAAACACAGCCCAGGGTCTGCGTAGCCAGGAGCAGCCAACAGCCGGCGGGAACGTAGATGTTCCCATAATAAGGCAGAGAGAGAAGAGCCAGACCTGCCTCCGCGCCCGGGTAACGACGGGAAAACAGCCCCGGCACTGACGAGCTCCCGAGATACATTCCTCCCACTTCTGTCCCCAGCTGGGGTCACGTTTTATCCCCCAGCCAGGCTCGCCTGTGGCTTTCCCACAGCAACCCGGCCACCATCAGCCCCTGACAACCGCGAGTTCCAGCCCGTCTGTGTTACGTACACTGGGGGGGGCCCACGATTCCCCTGGGTAATGCGGAGTTAACTAGCACCTAGCATCTCCATCCCCTGCGACGTGGGAGCAGTAGATGAGCAGGGCTAGGACTAGAACTTCCCGAGGCCTCTTCCAGCCCTAGGAGTCTATGACCTACCCCAGGGCGGGCCCCATCGCAGCTGGGCAGGCGGGTGAATGATGCCGTCACAATGGACATGGCAGGGCTGTGCCCCCCATGCACGGGGTGTTGGGACCCACACAGGGCGCAGTGGGGCAGGGAGGGGTAAATAGGGCTATATTGTGCTGCATTGGGAGACACGGGGGTGGGGGCATCAAAGCCCCAACGAAGCCCTCTGTCTCACCGCAGAGTTTGCAATCCCCAAAGGACACAGGGAAAAACCCCCTGGATGAGCTGGGAAAGAGGAGACAGACTAGGTCAGGCCTGGGGCAGAGACGTGATTGAACATTGAGAGGCCAAGGACGCGGTGGTGGGGGCTCCCACAGGGGTGGGTGGCTGGGTTGGGGGTTTTCATGTTC
Organism: Emydura macquarii macquarii; assembly: GCF_026122565.2. NCBI lineage: Eukaryota > Metazoa > Chordata > Testudines > Chelidae > Emydura > Emydura macquarii. The sequence continues at coordinate 2,582,417 of NW_027132502.1, read as the reverse complement.
CTCCCCTTGAGCAGGACAGCAGAGTCCCATCCCCCCAGCTCCCCATGTGCTGGTGGGGTTGCATTTCCCTGGGGGCTGCCCCGCTGGGTCGAGGTAGCAGGGCTTTCCCCACCTGCCCTGGCGGTGCAGAGCTCCCAGCCCGGCATCCCCCTCCCCCACCTTTACCGTCTAGGAGCTCCTGCTCGCGGACGTGCTGCAGGTTGCAGCTGGGGGTGGTCGGACTCCGGGGCGGGTCGGCCCGCGCAGCCGGGGGCCGGAGGAGACGCAGCAGGAGGTGACGTCCCCCCTCTTCCTTCGCCGGCCAGAGCTGAGGATGCAGCAGCTAAAGCGTCCTGCCCTCGCATCCCGAGATTTTCCCGGGGGGTCCCCGCCCCTTTGGCCAGGGCCCCGGCTGTGAAGCCGCCCCCGCGCCCAGCCGCTGCTCCCTGAGGCACGTGCAGAGCGGAGGCGCTGCCCCCCCCCCCCATTTGAATTCTCTCTCTGCCCCCTGCCCGCAGGTACTTCTGCATCTGCTTCTACCTGCTCATGCTGATCATGGTGGAAGGCTTCGGTGGGACGCAGGCCCTGCTCAAGGCGCTGAAGGACACGCCCATGGTGATCAGCACCGGCCCGTGCTGCTGCTGCTGCCCATGCTGCCCTCGCATCACCATGACCAAGTAAGGCCTGGCCCAGGTGGGGGCCGGGTGCTGGGCCGCTCGCGGCCAGGGCTGAGCGTGGGGGACGCCGGCTCCTTAGCCCCTCCTTTTACGAGTCGTCGTCCCCTCCCCACGAGGTGCATTGTGCTCCGTAACTCTCTCTGGAGGTGCACGGCCGGACGCGTGGGCACGGCTGAGATCTGCTTGCGGAGCATCCGCTGGAGGGAAGTGGGGGGGGGGGGGGGGACGGGACCGATGGCTTCAGTCCACCTCTGTGCTGCCGGCACCGCTGGTTCCACCCTGCCGCAGTCTAGAGCAGCCTCCAGGCTGCTCCGAAGGGCAGGCAGGGGATTTGTCGCAGGCCCGCCCAGCCGGCGAGCAGGGGCTGCCCGGCTACACCCCCTTCCGGCCCAGCTCCCCCACAGCTCCAGCTGATACCAACGGAGGTGGCAGTTCTCTGTCACCCAGGGAACCCCCTGGCAGCAGGGCTATTTCCCAGGCCCAGATCCGGCCCAGGTACAGCCCCTTTGGGCCATGCCACTATCCCAGCCTCCTCACCTGACTGATAGATGCCAAGGCCGCCCCTCGTCTGACCCCCTGTATAGCCCAGGCCAGACAACTGCCCTCTGCCCCCCAGGTGTCAGTGCTGGAGACTCACCCACAGCCCCTGCTAAATGTAGACAGGCTCGGGGGTAGGGGCAGGAGGGTCGCCCCATCCCTGGACCTCTTCAAATCTAGCCTGGGTGTTTTCTCTAAGCAATCGGCTGGAGGAATCGTTTGGGAAGCTCTGGGGCTGGGCTGTACAGGTCAGACTAGAGGATCCCGGCGGGCCCCGCTGGCCTGAGCAGCTTTGACTCCATAAACCGGCTCCTTTCTCTCACCGTTACAAATGGACACCACCTTCCCAGCTTCCCCCTGCAGCCGCTGAGACGTCTCTCTGCCAGCAGGAGGGGCCCATGAGCCCATATTTGTCGTCCCCCCCCCATCGCCCCCTTTAAACTGTAATCAAATCGCCTAGGAACCGTCTCTTTGAAAACGTAGCAAGTGGGCGATGGCGGCTGGGATCCTGGGCCGTTCCCAGGGGGGCAGCGACTGCTCCGTAGCGACTGAGAGACGGGGGGTGGGGAGAGCTGGACGGTTTAGCTTAGCGAACAGCTCCTAGCACCTAGCACAAGGGGGCTTGGTCTGTGCGCAGGGCGCGCAGGTGCAACCGCAAGGCCCATGACAGATGCAGGGCAATTTACAGCGCAGTCCCAGCAGGCAAGCGCTCTGCTCCGGAGAGTTTGCTATCCACATCAGATGCCGCGTGGGCAGCAGCAGGGAGGGGGTGTAATGGAAATCCATGGCAATTGCACTGTGCTGGCTGGGTCTCTGGCTTCCAGGGCATTTCAATATCATTTGATAGCCTGTTCTGCCGGCTGAGGGTTTGCCGAAGGGCAGGGCAGGCTGGCAAGTGGTGGAAGGTTGGGTAAAAAAAAAAAAAAAAAAAACCAATTTACCGGGAGGAAGCTCCTGTCTCTTGAGCCCGTGACTGACGCTCCGTTGCCATCACAGGAGGAAACTGAAACTCCTGCTGCTGGGCACTTTCCAGTTTGCCTTCCTCAAGACAGCCTGTATCTTTGTAGGGCTGGCCCTGGCCCCCGATGGACTCTACGACCCGTCTGATGTAAGTAACAGGGAGCTGCAGCCGCTCCGACAATTGACTGGCCCGGGTTGCTCCAGGGGAGGTGACTGGCAGCTGCGTCCCTGGAGTCAGAGGGCCCGGAGCAGGGGCCAGCCATAAATGGGGGAGTGTGGGCGAGAAGCCGAGCTGGACAGGACCGAGGGGCTAGGTACCAAGTTAACCCCACCTCTGACTCCGGCCCAGTTGCACGGCAGCAGGGAGATTGCTCTGCTGGCCGTGTGGCAGGAGGGGGACGCGATAGCGATTGGTGGGGACGACTGCCTTGCTCCGGTTCTCCATCTCTCCCCAGCGCCCAGAGGTATCAGGGCAGCACGGCCGTGCCCCAGCCTGGACAAGGCTCGGCCCTTGTACTCTGGCCTGGAAATCACCGCTGTGCTTCCTCTTCTTCCTCCCCTCCCAGATCTCCGCTCAGAGCGTGGCCCTCTGGATAAACACCTGCCTCGGCGTATCCACCATCTTCGCCCTGTGGGCTCTGGCGGTCCTTTTCCGCCAGGCCAGAACGCACTTGGCCGAGCAGAACATGGGAGGCAAGTTCGCCTGTTTCCAGGTAACGTCGCGCAGGGTGAGGTTAGCATTTTCCTAGCCCAAAGGGGCTTTTACTGGCCTTTACAACTGTACCCTGGATCCTTCAAAACCCACTCCACCTCCTCCCCCCGGGTAGCAGGCCATGTTCTGGCTGGCTGATACGCCTCACCCCAGAGCTGGCTGCCTTGAAACTACGTCCTCATCTGAAGGAGCAGCAGGGTCTTCAGGTGAGGAACCCATTCCGGCCGGGTGTGGTGGGATGGGCTGGGGGTGGATCAAGACAGACAAACCGCCGTGGATTCCAGCCCATGCTACGACACCTGGCAGTGAAATGGCAGATGGGGGGAGGGGGGGGGAGGATGATTTAAAAATGGAGACATTGATATACAGATTCCTTTTAGTAAGCAGGGAGTGAAAAGTTTAGGTGAAAAAACCAGAGGGTTAAAAACCGGAAGGGCAAGAATTGCGAAGCCAGGATAACGGAGGAGGCAGATTCTGTAATGCACCCCCCAGAGGAGAGGACCAGGCACTACTTCCCAGCTATGGCAGGAGCAGTGGACTCCTGTTTAGATTAACTGGTCACCGTAGTTTGAATAGTAATGGATATTTACTGAATAGACACAAGGGGGGGGGGATGTAACACTGGGAGGGTTAAAGGAACAGGTCACCTGACGTGGGGACGCGGGGCCTGTTCCCAGGAAAGAATATAGACGCTTAAAGTATCAGGCAAGGGGGGTAACATTAAACAGCTCTCCTGCAGCCTGGCCGTACGGGGAACGGAGGAGGTGGGGGTTACAGACGCAGCGGACGCGTCTCCATCTTCACAAAGCAGCAGCAGGAAGGCTGCGCTGGGGGCACGTATTCAAAGCAGAGCTGCAGCTTTACTGCAGGGGGGAGGGAGGCCAAGTGCATGGAAGAGAGAGGAGCTAGTGCGAAAATGACCATTGATATGGAAGGGGTGAGGCCTTGGATACTGGCAAGACCGCGGGCGAAGGGGAGAGAAAAGGGTTAGTGTTAAAAATGTTGGGCCCGTGGAGACAAGAGAGGGTAGGGCTTGTCTACACGGGAAACTGACCAGCAGATCTACACCAGTATAATTAGCTCTCTGCAGTGATGCTGCTCGGGGCGGGGTGGGGGATATGAGGGAAGAACCCGGGGGGGACTGTCCCTGCATAAGCCACTATTCCACTGTGATTACTGCATCAGGGTAGCTCTGCTGCTCCATCTCTTCCTGGAGACAAGCCCTCGGGAACAGGGCGCGCCCGCAGGGAAGGCAGAAGAGGGCGTGTTTAAGCAGAATGGGTGGAGGACGGTTGAGGTTTGTCCAGTTTTTCCAGGTGTAAAGAGACCTCCTGCCCCCTCCTCCATTATCTATCGGCCACATCACCTCCACACCAACCCGCCCCGCCGGTAGGGGGCTGTAAGTTTGCAACCAGCTCTCTCCTCCCTATTGCTTCTGGGTGCAGGTGCTCCTCATCCTGACTGCGCTGCAGCCCGCCATCTTCAGCGTCTTGGCGAACGGCGGCCAGATCGCCTGCTCCCCGCCCTTGTCTTCCAAGACGCGGTCACAGTGTGAGTAGCAGGAGGTTCCAGCCCGGGTTGAATAGAGAGCACAGCTCATTTAAGGAAGAAAACTGGCCCCGGATAGAACCCGGCCTCTCTCTGGAGGGCGTAGATGGGCAGAGGGGCCAGGAATATTTTCACCCATTTTTTTTTTTTTTTAAGAAGAGAAAAGGAGAAGCTCCTTTTATTGAATTCACTGGCAGAAAGTATAATCGCTGCCTTGGTATCTCCACTGCCACGAAGCCAGCGGTGATATTTAACCGGGGCAGACTAGGTGGGGACACATGTTTGATCAAGAAGGAAAAATACCCCATTGAAGCGGAAACTGTCCATTTAGTCAATCCAGCTGCTGCTGCATTTTTGTTTCCAGCCCTTCCTCCGGGAAATTTCCCAGGCCCGCGTCTCTTCAGCAGGCTTGTAAAAGCACAGCCGGCCGCACTGCCTGCGTGAATAGGCCACTGCCTGGGGTGCGTGACGAGGCAATGAGTTGGCCTCATGCACTAGCTTGGCATATTCACGGCTCACCCGCATGGAAGTGAAATTCTGCAGCTCCAAAGAGCTGCCCAGCGGAAGATATTTTTAGGCCCCAGTTGATAACAGCTGGGACCTGGTGAATCCTGAGTTCCCCTTACTCTCATTCATAATTCTTGGAACGACTAGACTGTGCTGGCTGGTGAGTGAATGGGGAGAAGGTGAGTGAAAGGCACTGAACCCCTCTCTTTCATGGTTTGTTTTCAGACATGAGCATGCAACTGCTCATCCTGGAGACCTTCATCATCACGGTGGTGGCCAGGATGTATTACCGAAAACAGGACAACAAGGCCGGATACCAACCTTTCAGCCCTCCGGACAAGGATGGGGAAATTAAAGCCTAGAGAGGAAGGAGCAGTGACCAGAAAGGAGCATCTGTCTGACTGCAGAGACAGCACCAGGAGCTTCTCCCCTATTGCCAAAGCACATTTCCCTCTGCAATGTCAAGGTGATAGAATATTTCCCCTAGGCAGCTGGTTGCAGCCTCATTTGGCAAGTCACATATAGGAAGGAAACAGTTTACAGACACCCGGTAGATGGGTCTGAAATCCAAAGGATACAAACCAAAGAGTTTCTGTAAATCAGCTTCTTCGGGCAGGGACCTCATCTGTAAAGTGCCTACACACCTTGGGCACTGCAGAAATACAGAATAAAATTGATGCAGGCACTTACCTGGGCTCAATGCTGTTGGAACAAACACGGCTGTTCGGTTTCATTTCCTTCTGAGGGGGGAAAAGTGTGGGCTGAAACTCTGGTCTCAGGAAGCACTGAGGGGCTCGGCTACACTTCCATTTGTTCAGACAAATGGGGATATTCCAGCACTGGGGTGCACAGATGAGTCTATGGACCTACGCAATCAGGGGAAGTGTGCAAACCAGGGGCCCCAGCTGCTAGCTTGAGTTATGGAAAGGTCCGTTCCTATCACGACTACAGCACCGTTCATCCAGAGGCACAAACAGCCTCCACCACGATGGATATTGCTAACCCAGCCTCGCGTATGGGGAAAGCAAACCCCCAGCTGGGCTAAGCGAGTGGGCTGAGGTGGCATTAGCAGAACAGAGGACAACCCAGGTGTCCTGACCCCTCGGCAGGTCTGTTTTCTAGTGGCCGATGCTGCACTTTTCTGACTCCAAAGCAAACATGGCACAGACCATGTCCTGTCTGCTTTAGCAGAACAGAGCCAGCTGCCAGGCTGGAATTCAAGGAAGAAGCAGCCTTGCGTTGGCAGAGCCATTGAAGAGAGTCTGAAGTAAGACACTGGTCCAGGAAAGCGGCATTAACCAGCTCTGGACAGGGCACAGTTTTGCACATAGAAGGGGAACAGGTGGGGAATCTGTCAGACAAGGCTAGGACTTTAGTTCTCTGGCCAGGTTTTCCTGGTCTGCCATCCCGTATTAAAAAGATGATCCAAGGTGAAACAAGGAAGATTAAAACCTCTGAAATTGAAAGAAAAGAAAATATCTGGCACAGTTTGACAAGTGTTGGGTAAAATTACTTTGCATTTATTTGGCTAAACATAAAAGCCAAAAACCAACTCAGAACAAGCCAGTAAAACACACACACACACACACGAAGCAATGCACCACACTGGTGTGTTTCAAGTACGACAGTACATTGTCCTGCTAAGACAACAAAACTCACGAGACTCCCATCTCGGGGCTCTAGCGTGTCAGCCAGCTTGGAGTAGCACTGATGGAAAGCTGCACTTTTAGCCTCTCAATCCAGCCATCACCACACCATTTAGCTCAAATCATACCCTAGCGCAAACCCTTATCTCACGGGACTTTTATAACAAGGCAAGAGTGACCTCTCAGCGAACAGAAAACCTAGTTTTAAATTCCTGATTTTTTTAAGAAAGATCATTCCAAAAAACCACATTGTTCCGTTCATTTGTTTTGGAAAAAAAATCTAAGCACTGATCTCATCCCAAGAAGGAAAAAAACCCAAACCACTATTCCGGTGGAGCTTTATGCAAGTGGCAGTATGTTAGAAAGTGAATTTGGTTAACTGGGAAACAAAGCTGTGACGAGTTATAAAATGGTCAGGTTTTACACAGTTTGTTACACTCTTGTGACAGAACATTCTCTCTCTCTCTATATATATATGGCTTTCTAGGAGTCAAGCAGCAGCCATGGAGAACGGGGGCTCCATGTACCTGACAACATGCAATACACAAATGAGTTGAAAAGACCAGGGTTCTGTCCCCTTGACGGAGAAGCTACGCCCCATTCTATATACGAAAGGCAGGGAATCTGAACACCCTAAAAAGTCACAAGAAACCACCCCTAAAGGTGGGGCCTGCATACAGGCTTCCCGCACAAGCTCCCTGCCCCAGCATGTTCCATATATATTGTCGCAAAGAAGGGAATTCTCACTGAAGAGAAGAATGGGTTAGAAGCATTAACTGTTCTAGCGCAGCGTCGAGTTACAGATGGACCCCAAGCACACCTTTGACAGTGTGCCAAGGATTTAAATTGTTTTGTTAAAGAGTTTATCCCCATAAGCCTTTTTGACAGACAGATTCCACTTTCCGTCCATGAGCTTGAATCACTTTCTTCTGAAGCCCCAGCTCGGGTGCTATTGGCCTCCAGTATCACCGCTTCTTAAGGAGTTCAGGCACTCGCAACGGAAGCACTGTTCAAGCTCAGCCCTCGCTTGCTACTATCTTCCACTGCACTTTTTAGCTTCACGCCACTGCCATCCTTCCTATCCCACATGAAAACGCATTTACAACGCTTGCCTGCAAAGCCAGCACCACATGCGTGAGACCAGAGATTGTTTTAAGCCACGTCTTATACTGTCCTGCAGAAATGGACCCATATGGATTAAGTGTTACCAGGTTCCATCTTACTGTGGCAAATTCTCCATGCAGATCATTCTCTTAGTGGGGGGAAAACACAAGTTTAGAATCTCATTCCTCTCCTCTGCTGCTTCCTTAGTAGCGTTTGACACTCATTAGCAGCTGTTCCAATGGATGAGGGTGTGTGTGTGTGTGTGAAGGTTAGGCTCAGAAAAGAAGCAGAGTGATTATGTTGAGGTGACACCCTGGGAAACCCAGCCTGCCCCTCACCAGAGCAAAGTTCCCTCTGACAATTGATGAGGGGACAGCCTTTGCCCATTACACTGTGCAGATGAAGGATTTCTAGCGGTAACCTACATGTGGCAACAGACGTGAAGCGTGCCAGACACTGGCTGCACGCGATGATGCCGTCTCTTTAAAAGCCCTGATAAACAGACTGATTTGAGTGTCCTTTTAATGTGCAAGGAGGAAGCAGGGATTCTTGGTTACAGAAAATCCTACCCCACGTCTCGACTGCACAAGTGACCCACCTCTGCAGAGACCAGGCAGTAGCTGCTCTGTGCAGGACCCCCCAGGAATGATTGGACACCAGAAATACTGTCATTATCCACCGTTACAGAATACTGTTGCATAACCTGTGTTCAAAGTGACTGTTAATGCCCCACGCTGCCCCGCCTACAGTTTGTGATCTGGTGAGGAAATATCAGAGTAGTAATCTCTACCGGAGGGTGTGCATACAGACAGATCAGTATGTGTGAGGGAGTGTTATCTGGGTGCTCTTCTACCACTCAGATGCCAAGAAATGAAGAATAGTTTGCACTCCCCATTTTGGTGCCACCTCAGAACAACGCGATTGCTCCTTATAGCTGGTCTCCAGTTGCTAAAAAACCTTCCCAGAGCCACACCTTCCCTGCTCAGAGGAATCACTCCCAGTGGGGTACTGGGAAACCAAAGCTTTCCTTCCCCTTTACATTAGGGCGGGGTAAGAATCAGTTTGACCCAATGTGGTGGAGGATTGTCTATGGCAAGCCACGAGGGCAGCATTTCAAAGAACAGATTGACATCACTTACAGGAAGCAGCAGCCTTTGTACGGCCAGGGTGGTCATGTTCTGTAGGAGTGTCTTACTGCAAAGGATGGCTCTCATGTCCGCCTTTTAGTCTCCATGGAATCATTGTTCCCCTGGATCCCGTCTGTTGCCAACAACAGGATGGAAGCAAAATTCAGGGAGCTCTTCCCAAACAGGAGATGGCCAGGCAAGCTCAGGCATGAGAATTTCACAGCTGACACTATGGCAACTCTGCCCCCTGAACGCTGGCTTCCAGGATAGTGTGTGTTCCAGCGAGACCCACGACCGGCCTGCACAAAGGAGTTCCCTTGGGCACTTGCACTGCAGGGAACTCAACGTCTGACACGATGCTGCAGATCTTACCCAGTAGCGAGGGGCGTTTAAAGCACACTATAAATATTTATTACATCGTTAATAGCAAAGTGTAATTGGACCACAATTTCCAACGAACAGGTTATCGGTTGGTTTCTAAAATTAAAAATAGTGGCAGTTTTCCGTTGATGCTATTTCTGCGCCCCCAAGGAACAGCGAACAGACAAAGGTGACCTGCACTTAATGCACCAATGATTTTACGCCTGTTCGCTGGGGTCATATACGTCATTCATCTATCTGACTGCACACACCCAAATGGACAGAGAATTCACCATGAACATTCTGGACAGCTCTCTTAGCAGGGTCTTTACCACACTGGTATGAGAGAGACTGCAGCTCTCCACCCCTTAGTGCACAATAATGTAAACAAATATACAGGCACGCACAAAGCGGAGCACCCAGAGTGGACGTTTGGACAGACAGTAACACATGCGGCACACCAGAGACCGGGGTGAAGTGTGAAGGCAGGAATAGGACGTTTCTGTTCTGAAGGAGCAGGCATATTTGTTATTGCCTAGCTAAGCGTACATGCACACACATATACGCAACGCATGTCTTGAAAGAAGAGGTAATGCTCTTCCCTCAAACAGCAGCCAAAATAAGGCCCTTAGCCTGAGATTTTGCGAGTCTCCTAGACACCTGAACGGCTAAAAGAACAATCCAAGAAAACCTTTTCCTTGCCGCGTCTGCAGTCAGGTGCAGAGTTGTACGCACTGTGCAGGTTTACTGGACTTCACAGAATGGCGCGTGACCAATTCGACGCTGGCGTGGCTTCTCAGATGGGGTATTTCCCACACAGAAGACACACGGCATGTTTCCACTGTGAAACATTGGGAACCTCAGCTAAGAGAAGCAAGGTCAAGACACGGAGTTGGTTAGGTTCTTACTGGTTTCCCATGCAGTACAGACGTCTTTTTAGGATTAAAATATCGCTCTTCTACACTACCGCTTCCTGCACTGTCTCAAGTGCACGCCGTTCAAGGACCTGGCAGATCCATAATTCGAGAGATGCAGAAGCGACAGAGAATATTGCCGTGGGGCAATAAAACGCTGCAGTGGGTCAAAGGAGCAGACAGACAAAACGGTTTGATTAACTCTTCTCCTCACACTCACGTTACCCTGCCTGGCCGAGATTTAACAGGGCAAAGACTTCAGTGCCACTCTGTTTAAAATCCTTCTAAAAAATGAAAATAAAAACCACCTCCCCCCCCGGAAACCATTGGAATGTAAACGCTAAAAAGGTGGCTGGGGACCGGGAGGAGATTAGACTGTGCTTCCCCGACCGTAGTCCTTGCTCAGAGTGGAGGGTGTCTCTTGGAGGGCCGTCAGCAGCCACCTGACTATTGCTCTCTCGTTTTCAAGTTCCCCTGGGGTTCGGCAATTCGTGACTCTGCATCCCCGCCTGGCCGCCTAGTCCTCCTCATCCTCGCTGATGTCATAGGTGACCCTGGACTCGTGCCTGGAGAGATTGGCTGGTGAGGAAGGAGGGGTCTTGGTGGAGAAGGGCCAGCGGAAGGAGGGAGAGGGGGAGCGCTCGTGCGTCGGGCTGCCGCTGGGGCTCTGCTTCGGGCTGATCGCCTGCAACATCCGGCCCTTGCCCTCTTTCAGCATGTGTTTCTAGCGAGGGGAGGGAAACGGGAGGGAGATTAACAAGGTGGCGGCTGCCCGTCAGACGGTGAAGGGAGGACCTGCAGCACTGATGGCTGCACCGGCCCATCCCCATCCCATGCTGTAATACGAACCCCACAGGAAAAACTCCGCATGCAAGGGCACAAGCTTAGCTGCGGAGGTACAGGCTCAGAGCAGTCAGTTCAAGCCCCTCTGGCCCGCAGCCTCAGGGGGCTGGGTCACAGAACACAAGTGTTTCACCGCCAGGCTGGCAGTTCAAATCAATGACTGGAAGTTACCGCCCTCCTACGGCTCTTTGGTGCCCTGTGTAAAACAAGTTGGAGGGGCCAGTCCAATTCTCGGGGAACCGGTGCTCTTAACAGAAAAGCACCGTGGCAGATGGCAGTAAGTGGCATCCATGTTGGTTATCTCAGCCGGGCCAAGGATAAGTGATCCTTGAAGACTGAGCTACCTTCTTCCTCTAGCAGGGTCCTGCTTAGCAGATAGCTGCTGCCTGCTGGGGGGATGGTCTGGGAGAGCAGCCTGCACTACACCTGCTAGCAAGAGGACCTACCCTCTGCGGGGCTATCACACCAGCCTCTTCCAGAACCAGTAAAGGTGACCAGGAAGCTTTCTGAAATCCCCCACCCACTCCATCTCTGTTTCCCATCTCCAGGGTGAACTTGTTACCAGCGCTCCTTCTGGGCCAAACATCTCCAGGAAGTTGCCGATGAATTCCCGGGATTTCTCCTCCCATTTTTGAATGAGGTCAATGCTCTTTTCCTCCACTTTCTGGACAAACTCCTTCGATTTCTCCTCCACGTCCTTCACCCTCTTTTTCACCTTGTCCACACGTTCCTGCAGGTGATACTTCTTCTCCTGCAGACACAAACAACGCAGAAGGAAGGATTAGGACATTGAGCATTTATATTTCCACTTGTCCCACAGGGACTTTTTAGGATTTATAGAGGTGAAGATAATTTGCTGGCAATACAAGCAAACGGCACTGGTCCCACTCCTACGGGCATCCTTTGCTGAGCGGCCCCAGGCTCCTGGACACACAATAGCTACGGCTGGGAGTGAATGGATGACGTTTCAATCAAAAATACACGCTACACTTTGCAACCTGCCCCCTCCAGCTTTCACAGCACAGCATGCCCCAAGGGGCTGTTTTGATGTAGTCGTGTTGCTGACTGGCTGAAACAGACAATGGAACAGAAAAGGTTTTGGTTCCCACTTTGTTGGCGCTCAGTCTTCTAAGCAGAATTTCAAGGGGGAAAATGAGCTAACAAGATCCTATTACAGCATAAAAAGCAAATATTGACTGTTCAGCCCTGCAGATTTATTACTATTTATCTGTCCTGCAGCAGCCCCCGGAGGCCTGAGGCAGGACTGCACTCCCATTGTGACGGGCGCTGCAGACGCGTGCAGTAAGAGACAGTCCTTGCCCCGGTGAGTTGACAGTCTAATGCATCTAGACTCACGTTTATGAAGCTGACGTTCAGCTCCTTGGCAGTGTAACCCCGCTGCAGGTTCCGTCTGGCATAGACATCATAGTCCCGTACAATCCGGGTGATTATATCGGATGTAGAGATCCCTTCCGTCCTCTGAGTTGGTGCGAACATGCCTAAGACCGGGGGAATAGAACCTAGGTCAGATGCAAGGTGAGAAGCTGTTACTGACTCTCACTACATAGGCTAGGGTATTTCGCAGGCTCTTAAAGATGATACTCACCCTACTTAATAGATCGATTTATTTCCCAATTGGCCTTGTTCTATATTTTGACGCTCGAAAACTGTCCAGTTCTGGTGTCCACAATTCATGAATGGTCACAAACTGGAGAGGGTTGAGATGAGCCCCGAGAATGGTTCAAGGGTTGGAAAGTATACCTAACAGTGAGTGGCTTCAGGAGCTCAGTCTCTTTAGTTTATTGAAGAGTACGCTCAGGGGCGATTAGATCAGTCTAAGTACCTACATGGCGGAAGGAGATCTGACTGTAGATGGCTCTTTAGTCTAACAGACGGAGGCATAACAAGATCCACTGGCTGGAAGCTGAAGCTAGACACACACAGACTAGAAATAAGGTGCAATTTTTTCATACTAAGAATAATTAATCACGGGAACACTTCACCAAGGGGCGTCGTGGATTTTCCAGCACTGGCAATTTTAAAATCAAGCCCGGATGTTTTTCTCAAAGCTCTGCTCTTGTTTAAGCACAGCTATTGGACTTGAAGCAGGAATTAATCCAGGAAAATCCTATGGCCTGTGTTCTGCAGGAATTCAAACTAGATGATCAGAACGGTCCCTTCCGGCCTTAGAATCTACCCAAACAGCTCACAAACAGTACTGCGCCTGAAGCCTGCACTCAGAGGCACCTGCACAATGATCCAGTGAATTCTAGGGTGTGGCATGGTGGCATGAGGGTCAGCCAGATGCACTTTGCAGCATTGGTCCAGCCACTGTAAGTAAAGGGTAAACTTCCCTGGGTCTTCTTTTACCTTGTTCAGGTGACTCTTCACTCATCCAAATGTACCAATTCTATAAAGGATGTAGGGAGACCAAGGCATGACTCCAATACACGTCACTTAATATTCCCAAAAAAATCTGACCTTCAGCCTTGGAGAACTTAACACCCCTAAATAAAGATCAGTTTGGTGGCTGCAAAAACTGTATTTCCCTTTCCATGAAAACAACCCGCCGAAGTGTATTGGTTTGTCACAGATGAAGCGATCCCTGAGTACCAAGTAGCATGCTGGAGGCTGAACTCAGATTCTCCACCCACCCCTCCTTTGTTATATCTCTGCAGGTATTTAGGACAAAACGGTGTCAACTTAAGCTGTCCTATGTCGAGCTAACTGTGTAGTGTAGACCAGCCCTAAGAAACATACTTGGCTGGTAGGTTTGTACCCAGTTCTCTTTGCTATTGACAGAGCTGTTTTAATAAGGGATTCTCCTGCACTGAATTTATGATACTGTGCTTAGGACATCAGCCCATCCTCATGGAATGGGCCATCACACGACAAACAAAGAAAGACGCTTGTGTCTGAATACAAACAGCACTGGTAGTCATGACTAGGTTTGCAGGTTTGCCACGGCAGGACAAGAATCAAGGATCGCGTGTGAGACACTCTGTACAGCCTTGATCTGTTAAACAATATCCTGTTGGATTGTCCGTGCTATCACTGTATGTGAAGTTATGCAGTTTTGTTAGGTGTGTGTTACTGAAATGTTGTGAAGTTGGCAACACCCAAAACCAGCCTTTCAGATACAACAATGGAACAGCCAGACAGGATTAATAGCTCACTAACACCCATCAAGGAAAGAATCCACTATCTCAGGAACTGTATATACGAAGACTTCGCAGAGAGAGCACACAGACAATAGACACTGCTTGACCAAGGGGGGTTGGCCCCCACCTCACAAGCATGGATCTTTTCAGCAAGTTGGAAGAAACTATAAAAGAGGGGAAGTGACATCATCACTTGGCCTCTCCTTCTGCCTCAACTCAACACCTGGAAGAAACCTCTGGAGGAGAAAGTCTTTGCACTGGGGAAGGGGATCCTGGGCTGAGAGGCAGGACCAGCCTGTGTTTTGAGGAACAGAAACAACTGTCAGGGTGAGGCACTGCTTGATTCAAATCCTGTTTAGTTTGTAGAACTTAGATCTCTACGCTTGCTCCTTCTAATCACTTAAAACCTATCTGTTTTATATTTTACCTAAAACAATGCGTTTTGGTTGGAGTGCTTGGGAAATCTCAGCTCCATTTACAAAGGCGAGTGTATTCCCTCTCCACATTGAGGGTAATGAACTTATATCATCCAGGCTTCTGACCAGTGCAAGACAGTACAGCTCTGGGGTGCAAAGCTGGGGAGCTGGGAGGAATTGGCTGGAGCCTCCCTGTTGCTGGTTCACGAGTAGCTGGGAGATCATGCATGTAACTCAGTTGGCTGTGTCCTGCCTGTGGACGTCTGTGTAAGTGCAGGACCTGCCAGTGGTTTGCTTCACAGTGTGAGGGAGCCCAGGCTGGAGGGACTGAGGGCTCAGCGGTCCCACAGTCCAAGCTGCACCCGTTACAAAGTGATTTTCCCATTTGTCAAGGACTTTTTCGTGTGCCCATGACTCACCCCACTGCGGCGGCTCCTGTCCCCTGTGGGGCTGCGCCCAGTGCCCTGAAGTGGTGATTGCAACCTGGCACACTGGGTTGCAGTGCCGTTCTAGTTTGGCCCGTCCGACGCTCTGTCCCAACAGGATGTTGGACCCAGCCCTGCAGGACAGGAGCCTCAGCTGCAGGGGGGGAACACAGGGCGGGCTCTCTCTCCAACCCACTCTCTCCCCCTTGTCCTCCTCTCCTGACCCGGTTGGGATTAAGGTTTCGGTGCTGCTCTGGGTGGTCAGTGCCCCCAGGACTTTTTTAAAATATAAAATCAGGGAGCAATCACCCAGGCCTTTTACTAAATTCACCATGACTGCTCTGTGATTTGTGACAAAAATGCCAAGACAAATTTGTAGTCCCTCCATGATGCAGAGTAAGAAAACGTTGCAGGAGGGGAGGGTCACGTTCAATGAAGCCCAACAGATGTGAAAACTGCAGCCTGCATTTTGCTTTTTTAGGCCAGTGACATTTTTAACCAACGGACAGGGAGCACTTGCTATTTCCAGAGTGGAGACAGATGAACACAGCTGGGGGCCACTTATTTTGCTAGCGATTGGATAAGAAGTGTGCAGTCGTTACCCACGGCAGTGGTTCCCAACCTTTTTGGCTTGAGGGCCACAGATACAATTTTTACAACCCGGAAGGGCCACCAGCAGCTCCTCCCCCACACTGCAGCCAGTCGGAAGGAGTTCAACAAGGAGGCTGACCTCCCGTCCTCCTGGCTGCAGCAGGGAAACCACACCCGTCCTGTAGCCCCGTGCGCTCCACCTGGGTCTTCTGCAGGCAGGGGGACAGGAGATCAGTGCTTCCCTCTTTCTGGCTCCAGCAGGGACCCCAGCACCTATGGACCCAGGCAGAGCGCTTTGCCGTGCTCCCTACAACAGCCAGGGGGAGGGCAGCGCTGATCTCCCGTCCCCTTGGCTGCAGCAAGGAGCCTGCACTGGTCTTGTAGCCCCACGGCAACGCGCTCCTCCTGGGTCCTTAGACAGTGGCTCCCTTCTGCAGCCAGGGGGAGGGGAGCAGCGGGCCACTTTGAAAGCCCCCGCAGGTCACTTCTGGCCCGTGGGCCATGGTTTGGGAACCCGTGACCTAAGGGATACATCAGGAAAGAGCAGATCCACCATCCCAGGACCAACGAGCTAAAATGTTTTAATGTATTCTATCTGAAGAGTGGCCTTGGTGTTAGAGGCGCTGCATCCGCAGGGTCTGTTTGCTCGGTGAGTCATGGGACTGACGTCCTACACACCGCCCTGCCAATGCGCTGCAAGCCTGGGGTGGAAGAATCAAACTTTCAGGCACTCCCGTCCCACGGCGAAGGGAGCGGCAGAGGCGAGCTCAGGCTCCCAAGACACTCAATCCTTGCCAAACTTGACAGTCCCCGGCACCAACCATGAGAATGTTTTTGATACAACACTTTTCCCACTAAGAACTCGACCAAGACCCACCCACTAGCGCTCGACGGCAAAGGTTACAGGTCACACCCCCCGACTTACACCTCACCTGCTTCTTTTATGTGTTTATAAACATCGTCACTTCCAGCAGATGAATAGGGGATGTCGTCATGGGCAACAAAATCAATCTGGGAGTTGAAGAAAAGAGTTAGAATAAATCGTTCCCGGAATCTACAGAAGGTCCTTTTGTGTAACGACCAAGTAATGGCTAATTGCTTACTGCTCCCAGCCTGCCTACCAGTACCTGGCTAGCAAGACAATGAGGAATGTCAAGGTGCTTTGATTTAAAAACCAGGTTAATCCTCAGCAACCTAGCCCTCCTGAGCAACTGCAGACAAGCCTGCGCATGCATGCCAAAGAGGAAGACAACTGGAGTAAGAAACAAACGGCAGGGTCAAGCTCCAGACAGTTCGTTATCAACAGAGCCAACTGCTGGCTACCGAGAAGCAGCCTGGTGCCAGCAGAGGGCAATATCTGATGTTTCAGAGGAAGGCAAGAAAGCTCTTTAGCTCATCCGGTCACAAATTCCTTCCCCATCCCTGCAGCAAAAAAGCACCCACTCTGAAGCAGGAGATTTGATTCACCTTATCTCAACTACAAGTTCCAGAGGGGTAGCCGTGTTAGTCTGTACACAGCAAAATCAGCGAGAGTTCTGCAGCACTTTAAAGACTAACAAATTTAATTTCTGCAAGCATAAGCTTTCTGAGGAAGTGGGTTGGAGCTCATGAAGGCTTATGGCTGCTGAAATTAAAATTGTTAGTCTTTAAAGTGCTACAGAACTCTCGTTGTTTCAGCTACAAGTGTTACTACTGGCCATAAAACTATCCAGCCCCTTTTTAAATCCAGCCATGGAATTTGCCTCTCTCGACTCCTGCTCATGGAACTTCACCCAGAGTCCTGGTTTTTTGCATTTATCTGCTACTAACTTTGAACGGCCCCTTGTTCTCACGTTATGGAACAGCAAACAGGAGGCCTCATGGTGACCGGCAGAATCTTACCCACTACAAATGTGGCCTCCTCTTTAAGCAGGATAAATCTCAGATTGACAGTACCTGCCGTTACAGGCTAGTCTCGCCATGCTTCTAACCTCCTTAGAAACTAACACGGCCCTTTATACCAACTCACTGCACAGTCTAGGACTTGAAACAGAAGAGGGTTGCTCTAACACAGGACGTGCTGGTACAAATGATCAGAGGAAAGTACAACAGTCACTCCGACTCCTGTGCTGCAGATGGCCAGAAAGAGCACGGCAGCTGTACGCACACACACTGCAGTCACCTGATTGTCTGAAAGCCCAGGGCAGCTCTGCTGCTGCGTCTTACCCTATGCTCTGCCAGGAACTCCGGAGTGAGCGTCCATGGTGCATTTCTCACCACTTCATCCACGTAGCGACAGTGCTGCACCGCGTCGTAACGCTCACTTTCGTTCATCACCGTGAAGCCCTTGAAGTTATGGGTCAGCTCATCGCTGCAGACTGCAGACATGGGCACGCCACAAAGAAAAGTTTCTGTTAGTCTTCTGAACACCCACCCTGCCCCTACACTACCAGAAACCACCGTCCACCCCCTGCAGCATAAGAAAACCCTGTGCCAAGACCCTGGCAGATGTTCCACGCCAAGCAGGCCCAGCAGTTACAGCTCAAGTGCTCCATGAGGTGATGGTGATTCAGGAAGAGAACCCAGCTTTCAACTCCTAGTCTACATCTCTAACCAGTAAAGCAGAGCTGTGACAGGTCTGCAGGTGGAGGGGGAAATAGAGAGTGTTGTGGAGACCAGGAAGCCTCTCAAAACAATTTCACTGATTTCCATCCATTGTGAATAATACAGCATTATTACACAAAATGGGTCAGCCTTGAAGTTGACTGGCTGGTCCCCTTCATCCCAGGCCCTCAATGGTTCTGGAAGCCATGCTGCTTCTCAAAACAAATGATGGGTACAGAAGTCAGCTTTCCTTCAAAAGCTAACAGTGTTCTTCCTCTCTGGGTGCCAGTAGCGGGAGCACACATTTACCCTTGGGATGACTCGGACCCAGAACCCTGACATCTAGCAAAGAAACCTCAGAATCAAACTGGCTTCCAAATTTAGGAGCTAAGCCAAAACCCATCTAAATAAATCAAAGCAGAACAGAATGGGTTAACAGCAAATCACCACATTAGTCCAATCAGGCTGATTAAACCACATGACATAAAAGCAGCAATTTGTTATCAGGTCTATGTAATAACTTGGGGAGGCCCAAAAGCAAACAGGCCATTGTCAATCTCAATTGATAGATTAAAACTCCAGGCAAATAGCTGATATAGGGAGGGTGAAATGTCTCCCAGCTTCCCCTCACAACACCCTGCACTGCATCCAATTCGATACTAACAAGGACGAGATTACAACGTGGCCGCCCTTTGATCTGCAACAAGTGCCAGGCACACAGCGTAAGCCGCAAAGGATGGGAGAGTGCAAAGGAATGTACAGGTACAATGCTGCCTTTGGCAAGGTTAATTATTCCTGTAAGGTCACCAGAGTCGACAGGCCTCTCCTTACCTCCCACAATGAGATATGTGTTCGGGAAGAGGTTCTTTGCCTGCATCAAGGCCCGGGCATGTCCAGAGTGAAACAAGTCAAATATCCCATCAGCGTAAACCCTGACTGGCCGATCCACTGAGCACAAAAACAAACAGATGTTATTCAGGGAGAGCCTGTTCCTGGGGAAAGCATTTGCTGGCCGCGCCTTACTGGGTGGGTCTGAAGACCTATTGTGTCTTGGGTTCCTTGTGGGAGGAATTTGGTTGTACGCAATTGCCAGAATGCGGGGCTATAGCCAGAAAAGGTTTGAGAAGGGATATGGCTGGTTTGTTTCCTCTTCTACTAGGAGTGCCAGACAGAGCACGGAACGACATTCAGAGACAGACTTAAAACTGAAAGTGCCACGTGTGTGGTGTTCTCCTGGGGCTAAGTGCAGCTGCACTGCGACCAGGTGCAAACAGCGCAAAGGGAAACGTGGGGGAAATGCGAATATCCAACACTTCCATCCTACAGGAATCAAAATGCAACATGTCAATGTTGTGTCCAGCAACTGGCTGCCAGCAGGTGACTTGCCAAAGACATTCCAAGGGTTTGGGTTATGTTTGCCCACCAAGGTCCTGGAGGAAATCCTCAGACCTTCCCAATTCCCCCCAGCAGTTTTCTCCCACACACACCATGCTTGAATCTCACCACTATAGAGGTGCTGACCTTTGATTCTGGAAGAACGGCCAAAAAGAATTCCCACTCGGTAGGACTTCTAAATCAACCAGGCAGGGCTATTATGGAGCCAGCCTTTACGTTCCTGCTTCCAGGAAATGCCAGGCTGCATTGAGAATTGCCTTGAGGCAGCAAGAAACGGTACTGCTAGACCTTGGGGCAGTCAGATGATTTCATGGATAAGCTAGTGCTGAATAAAACTTTCCCTGGAGGGGGCCAGACAGGACAGCCCCACTTGGAGGAATGGCTACTCCATCTTTTAGAAAGGACCAGTTGGTTTGTTTCAATACTTGAGCTCACGCACGTTTAACTTGGTCCCACTGTTTCACATTCAGCCTAAAGGATTCTCGGAAGCACATCTACTACTAAAACCACTATACTGGGAGACTTCGTAACTTCCACTTTGTGGGCCAACACAGGACTCTCTGACAGCTGTGGGACACTTCAGCCATCCTGAGAGGTATTTACAGAAAGGCGTGAGCGCACAGCGTTTTACACACCGGGCCAATGTAAGCCAGACAGACAAGCCTGACCCAGAGGGGGGGCACCTGTCAGACAGCAGACTGCCGCATGCATAGAGGGCAGCATTTAAGGAGACATGAATCAGTGTGGGAAGCAGATAAAAGGAGCAGCAGGGGGAGGGGATTAGGGATTGGAGAGTGCATGGGGGAAGAACACAGATGTACAGTAGTTGGGGACACTGTAGGGCACTGAAGGTGAGACAGAGAGTCAATTAAGGCAATGAGATGAGTTTTGCTGGGAAGGAACATATGTCAGATGATGAAGATGAGCTGTAGAGTGAATTCTAAGACAGTAACAATGTATTACTTGCAGAGCAAATCTGATTGATCTTGAATGTGCTAAATGGTTCCATAGAGAAACCAATGAATCAGAGATTCGAGACCTCTAACCCCCATCTGCGAGCCAATACAGGCTTGGTCCCTTGCTGTATGTATGTGAGAATGGGCATCTTGAACTTTCTCAAAGCATGGATCACAAACTACAGGTTGGAAACCTGTGCGCTAGCATTTAGGCTAGTCTATATTTGACTGTGCAAAGCAATTGGGCTTCCAGAAATTCCCTTGAGAGACCGTTCAATAGGCCTTGATAGGTCATGATATGAGCAAACCTGCTTTTAATGACTTTCTTGCTATTTACAGAAAGAAGTGCAGTGTTTCCATTACAGCTATGAAGTTGGCACCATGAAGGGCTGGGTAAGATCTTGCACTTTGAACAGTCAGCATAGACACAGCAAAGAAATGTGGTCTCTAGAAAGCGTTACTAGCAATGTCATTATCATATCTCTGAACAAGACATTGACCCGTGAGTAGTGTGCCGTTCTACGTGGAGAAGTGATTGTAGAAACTGCCACCTCCTATTCACTGGGGCAGATCTGCTGAGTACACTGAACTTCACTACTGCATGTATGCAGGACGGGGTCTCAGAATGCTGACACTGGTAAGATATTTGTTTTGCCCACGCATCTTATACTTGTCACGAGACAGGTGATTTTTTTTTTTTTAAATGCCTTTTGGCTTCTTTACTCTTCTAGCTTTTGAAGTCGTCTCAGTTGCTGCAAAGAAGAGGGTTAGCTTTGATGCTGCTCTCCAGGTGTCTGTGGCTTTGACGTAACTCAGGGAGGTGGCTCCAAGCAATATTAGCATTGAGGCGAATGTAAGCTCTTTGGGGCAGGAACCTTCTCTTATGAGGTATATGTACAGCTCCCAAAACAAAGAGACCCTAATCTCAGCTGGAGACTCCAGGCAATAATGTAATGCAAACAATAACAGTCTTCATCACCAGGGTGGATGTAGTCCTCCTACATAGCAAAGGAGGGCTCCTTCCAACCTGACAAGGGAGGATGAAACAGGCTAACTGAGCCAGGAGAAATCCTACAGCAGCGCACACGTTTCGGTTACTGGCTCGTCATTTGGTTTTACAATACTTACACGGGGTGCCTCTGGTCGCCTCTTCAAACGTTACTCTGTCGTACGGCTTACCGCAGTCCACTTCAATTTCATCTGAAAATGGAGCTGGCTCCCTCAAGCCCTGAATAATCAGAGAGAAGAATAGCTTGCAAAAATCCCGAGGCTCAGTCTATTACATGGCCACAGCATAAGCAAACAGCAAAGGCAGGGGACTTATGTTATGGCAGCAATTAAACGGCAGGCGCACTGTGCTATGAGAGTCTTGTACAAAAAGTGCGAATGAGATTGACTAAAATTAAGCCTCAAAACAGTCCTGTGGGGTAATTATCCCTAGCTTATGGATGGAGAGAACTGAGGTGAGGGGAGGTTAAGCTACACACTGAGCGAAGGGATAAACTCGGCAGAGTCCAGGGCGCAGATTCCCAGCTGGTGTGTCTGGTGATCGCTCTATTGACTTCAATGGCGCTATGACAGCTCACACCAGCGGAGGATCTGACCCAGGAGTCCTCTACTCCCACGTCTTCAGATCTAACCACTGGACCAAACTGCCGCAGCCGGCCCATACCTTGGAACCAATCTCCCCATGCTCTAATGTACAAATGGGTACAGGTCTCAGAACACTGAAGCCATTACCACCTGAAGAGAAGTTGCAATCACTCGCCTGACTCCCTAGAGGAAGTGTTCACAAGCACCGATTGGAAGCCAGTCGTTTTCTGTGGCATAGCACAAATGTCTGATGGAACATGACAAGAAAACCCCCTTGGAAACTACCAGCAAAAACAATACAATGGTAGAGTTCGTAGTGAGAATTAGGAGGCATAAAGTGCAATTACAGCTACTGGGGGGATGGAGGGAGGCTGATCTCTTCTGGACCCGAACAAAGCATCTTCCCTTCCAATAAGCAGTGGGCTCCGTTTCAGTTTAGTGACCGTGAGATGTCTGCGACTGTTACAGGCTAACTTTCCCTTTTAGCAGGAGAGCGGTGTCACAGCAGCAGATTGCTCTCCCCCAAGCTAGATGACTAGGAATCAGTCTTGCTAATCATTACACTGATGTCTTGACTTAAGCCAAACTTAACAGCTGCAGGAGGTTCCTCGGCAATCTCTTCCCGTCTCCACTGCAGCAGGCTGCTGTGAGCCCTGGCAGACTTTCTGCAAGTATTGCAGCTGTCGCTCCGGATTGGAGAGCTATGCTGAAATAGATATCTTCAGTGCAGCTCAGGGGAGGGCAGCAACCTGGCCGCTATGCTGCACTGCCTGTTGAAATCTTCTTTAATGAGAGTATTGTACCGAACCTCTGGCATCTTATACACCACCTCATCTGTTACAGTCAGAGGCCTGAGATTTACTGGACCCCGAGGGCTGCAGAGGCAGAAGGAGGCATCATTTCTAGCGCTAAATTTGTAGCCCTGGGTATGCATTGTCTCACTTCAGGGATTTTAAATTCAACTCTTACGTTTAATGAGGCCAAAATCTATTCCCCCATACCACCTTCAGATTTCCTACTTAGCTCTGAATGCCCCTCCAAGCGAGGCTTTGAATTTTTTAATATTTCCATGCTCGCCTCTGTTCCTACTGTGTGTTATGTCAGGCCCCCTAAATCAGGGGAGAGGAGGAAGAGTGTGGGTGTATTTTTTATATATAAAGAAATAAACAGATTGCTTGCAATTTCACAGTCACACACCACTGAGACAATTAGGAATGTACAGAAACACAAGTGCCTCCTACAAGCATCATAATGGATCACACAAAGCCCCTAAAACCTCGTCCTAGGAAAAAAAGGCCAGTCTTTCCAACACGCACCAGGATCGGGATACACCCCTGGAAATACAGACCACAACAGCTGATCAGAGCGGGGCTCTAAGTCAATATGCTTCTCATTACTGTCCGCTGGGGAGCTCTGCTCGTGCAGAGGAATGCAATGCCCACCAGCTCTCCAGTTCAGAGGATGTGCCAAGGCAGTGTCAAGTATCTGGTGACACTTTGGCCCTTGCAGGAACAGGAAGCTCTGCTCTAAACTCCTAGGAATAAAACCTTTCATGAAAGAAAATAAGTCAACTCCTCAAGAGACTGACACTGAGTCTGCCCCTCAAAAGGGACCGATGAATTCTGCAGAGGACTGGTTAAAGGTGGCATGAGGAAGAAGCATAAGCACAGCTCGCTTTGTGCTATCTGTGATGAGATGCCCTTGCAGGACTATAAGCGTAGCATCAAAGAGGGTGGGGGAAACACATCCTTCCTCTGCAGCATGGGGCACGACTCACTTGCTGGTGGATTCTCTGTACCTTGAAGTCTTTAAATCATTATTTGAGGACTTCAATAACTCAGTCTTAGGTCAGGGTCTATTACACGAGTGGGTGGGTGAAGTTCTGTGGCCTGTGTTGTGCAGGAGGTCAGACTAGATGATTATAATGGTCTCTTCTGACCTTAAAGTCTATGAGTCTATGATGTTACTAGGTCTGTGGGTTAAAGCACAGGCATGGAAGTCAAGGAGATTTGGGTTCTACGCCCAGCTCCGGCAAGCCACAGCATCATTCTGTGCCTCCGTTTCCCCGTCTGTAAAACTGATACTAATTCTTACTGAATGCACATGGCTGTTGTGAGGCTTAGCTCATTCAGGTCTGTGAAGCATGCTGAGATCCTCTAACGGAAGGTTTTGTTGAAGGGCAAAGCATCGTGAGTAAATTTGGGAAGGTTAAAAGTTGAAGCTGAAGCACATCGCAGATATTTTTGTAAATGACTGACCCCACTGTGATGGGTGAATGGATGGAAGCCAGCTTGGACAGAAAGAGCAGGAAGGAACAACTCTAGAACGTGTGATACACATGAGCCCCATGGACGGGAGTGGGGGGGAAGAGAGCTGCCACATAAGGACAAGAATACTGTGTTACAGCAAGGGCAGGGTGAAGTCAAGGCAGGCTCTGGAAACAGGCAGAGACTTTGACAAGGGTGGTCAATAAACCTTCAGGAGGTGACAGAAGAAAGCAGATCAGAGCCTGTGTGTGGGCCACATGCCTGCATCCATTAAACACTTCCAGCAAGTGAATTTTAAGTAAAAGCAACTGAGTTCTGGTTTTAGCAGTGTTAATGTTTTAAAAAAATACAAGAACTCAGCCAGAAAGAGAGACTCAGAGAGGCACCATCAGCTTAACGGAGGCCTCAGCATTTCAGTTTTGTAAAACAAGGTTATACTGAGCCCAGAATGGACAAGAATATTCTCATGGATTGTTTGAACACTTTCCTGCAGTGCTGGAAACACAAATACAGTTTCCTGCTAAATGCATGAGAACTAGAAAGTTGAAACCCATTAAACACACCATGAAACTAACCAGTCAACCATCACTGAAGAAGGCAAAACAGTGTGCATAAAAATAGATTAAAAAATCAGATTTTATAGAGTGAATTTTTTTTTTAAAAAACCTATTTAAAATTAAATTTGAAATGACAACCTATATTAAAGCCTAAACTTACTATATTCTATTAACATCATTTCATTTAAACAAAAATATAATATTCAAGCAGTACATATTTGATGTGGAAATTTTAAAGAAACTCAAACCAGTGAACTGGTGGCAGTCACTAGCTAAGCACCTGGAACCAGAGTTTGTTGAAGGGCTAAACCAGCTTTTGACTGACAGTAGCCTCTTCTGCAGGTGCAGAGAGAATAATTTCTTCATTTCAGTTTATTCAATTAGTTCAGTTCAGTAACTAGGTTCATTCAAAGTTGAGAAACCAATTGGAAGTTGAAAGGGCAGGAAAGCTTGTTTTCCTTTTTCCAATCTGTGAATAAAAATGGAGCATGAGCGGATGAGATCTACTAGTTCTAAAATCCTGAAGAACATGGCGACCAGAAACAATGAGCTCAGCTATTCTTCCCTTGTTTAATAAATCAGTTTTCAATGTAAAACATGTTTGAATACATTTTGGTATGTACCCAGCACATTTAAGATAATTTTATTTAACTAAGAAAAAAATTGAAAATGCTGTTTCTGTGCTTTTTTAACTGAATTCCAATTTCCATCTAAACACAGCCTGACACAAATCACAACACACACAAATTATCAATCTGGTAAATAGAAAATGGTGAATGAAGCATTCTTATCATAAAAATGTAAAAATTAAGAAACTGAATAAATGTGTTAAAGCTATATAATTGCTTAAATAAATGTGTATAGATTTAGTGGTTAGCAAGAAGTAGGACCAAATTCAGTATAAAGGCTACATTTAGTTGCAAATCAACATGTTTTATCTATTATCAACCAATAAGAATCAACCTCACTTTAGGAAAATAACGAAGAAGTCCAAATGCAAAACAAGATTAAAACTGATTATTTAAATCAAGGTTTCCTGTTTGCTGATTTAAATCAATCCGCCTCAAGTCAAGATGTTATTAAAACCAAAATAATTTTAATTAATTTAGCCCCCAGTTCTGCCAACACTCACTCACGCGTGTGACTTTAAACGCACAAGTAGTTCTATTGATTTCAGTGGCATTATTCATGTGCTTAAAGTTAAGAGTAGGTCTAAGGAACCAGTATCAATTTTGTTTAAAATCTCGACTGTCACTAAAGAAATCAGAACAGTGAAAAGTTGATTTATTTCACGTCTGTGCACATCCACACGCAGAGTAAACAATTACACACACCACAAGACTTAACGAAGCTTTTTTAAACACCTGTGTTGTTTGTCTATTAGCATAGGGAAAGGAGGGTTTCAGACCAGCTTTGCAAACAGAACTAGCTGGGCTGCATTACTCTACCTCTTTCCCTGGGCATAGAGGACATTTTACTTTGATCTAATCAATGTCGCAACTTCAGGGTCATTCAGCTGCTTTCCAAAAATTAAACATTTCTGATCAGAAGCCCGGTTTACTTACAAACGAATGACGGGACATTTTTGGCGGGATTCCATCTGGCTCTGTTGCCCCATTGGGTCCTGCCCCTTCTTT
Organism: Emydura macquarii macquarii; assembly: GCF_026122565.2. NCBI lineage: Eukaryota > Metazoa > Chordata > Testudines > Chelidae > Emydura > Emydura macquarii. The sequence goes on along the minus strand of NW_027132502.1, from coordinate 2,555,922 downwards.
TCTTCTCTTCCGGGGATTCAGCCTAGAGGAGGTTGGTGGCTCCATCGCAGGAGACGTCTTTCCAGCAGACTATAAGAATGAAATAAAGAACAAGAAATAGAAAAGGTATTTCACTCGGGAAGGGCTAAGAAACCAGCCATCAATGGGCACTGTGTACAAAAGATCAGCCCAAAGTCACCTAGCATCAGCTACCAAAACTTCTTGACAAAGTGCATGGTAGAAACACTGAATAATTTCTCTCTGCAGAGCAGCTCCTAGTCACCTAGTCATGGGAATGATGAGAGGGTAATAATCAGCTGGCTGGAAAGGAACTCCCTCCCACTGGAGTTGCAGTATGAGTTGATATCATTAGCATGAAGCTAGTTATGCTATTTTAGTATCGGAGTGGCAGGCCAAAGATTAAAATTTGCCCAGTCCACATGTCTGAAGGGTAACTGTGTATGATTTCCCAGCTCTCCTTTCAACGACAATCTGGATGCACAAAAAGAACCCACACACAAGACAGCTGATGGGTAAAGCTGGGTTTCCTTTAGGAGAGAGGAGGGGGGGAACCTTGACAATGAACTAAATCATGACTAGATTATTTGCAGTTCGCTCTCAGCTGTTAACTTCTCATATGCTAGGAATGGAAGGAAATCCCACGTTGCTTGCTGGTGAAGTGGAGGTAGGCATTTACATGAATGGGTAACACTGGAAAATATTAACTCCAATTATCACAGGGGTTAACAGCAGACACTGGATTTGCAAATTTATGACTAAAAACAGAGTTGAAGTTTTCCCTTCACTAAATAAGCTATATGCAGACCGCCCCCCACATGGTAATTTGCACTTTGGTATTGCCTTTTGTCAGAGGAGAATGGCACCCTGGGGAAATATGGCTCACACCCAAGTCTAGGAGCCCTAATAATAAATGCTCTGTGGATTTAGGAATCTTCCACACCCACATGCAGTGGGTGTCCTGGAACACTTGTAGGGTGTGTCTGGAGTCTCTGAATTGATGGGTAACCTAATGCAGGGAGATAGCAAGCTACATGGTCACTTGAACATTGTCCCATTTCCCCTTGCAGCATGGGATTGTATATTATCAATCGCTGCAGGGTATCACTGCTCAGTGACGCCTAGGTGATTTAGGAGCACAGATCACTCTGTGTTTGGAGAGTTCCAGAGTAATGAGTTGAGCAAAGATAAAGACTATGTAGGACACGGACTAAGGATGTACTTTATAACATTGCCAATTTAGATTCAACGTGACCTCACATAACATTATGTCAGCAAAAATGGCCAGTGAGGTTTTGGGTAGAGCTGATTGGAGGACAACAATTCTATTGTGTGGCAACTTTGAGATCTGTTTCCATTCCACACTGGAACAAAATCATTATCCTTCTCAATGTTTTGGTGACAGCGTGTGAGTGGGAGTGACACTGCGCCAGCCAGGCAGTCAGGGCACTAGCGTGGATGTAGGAGACAGAGGTTCAAGCCCTGGCTCTGCCTGATTCAGAGTGATCTGGGATGAAAAACTCGGCTCTGAATCATGGTCTCTTACATCCTGTGACAGTGCCCCAATCATCAGACTACAGCGTCTTAATCTCAGTCTCTTTCCTTACAGAGCCCAAAATCTTTTAGACAAAGTCTTCATTGAAAATGTTCTGATCAGCTCTAGTTTTGGGCTGAATGAACAGGGGCCATGTAGTTAGAGAGACTAAAGTCTCCCTAAGGATCACACCAGAACTACTATGTTCAGTTCTAAGCAGCTCAACATCAGAAAGGGAGTTCAGAGAAGAGAATCTGAGATTACCAAGGGATTGGAGGAACAAAACGATGGCTAACTGGGAACAAAACCATCTGCAGGTACAGGAGGTAGAGTAAATAGCAAGCAGGGACAGGAATTGTTTAGAGAAGTGCAAGGGGCATAGCAAGGAGTAATGGAATCAAATCAGGGAGGGGAAATGTAAGACGCATGTCAGGGGAAAAATCCATGATAGTGAGATTATTAGATTGTGGAACAATCTCCCAAAGGAAGTGATGGAAGCCCTGGCACATGGGACAGGACGAGGCACGAGGAAGTGTGCTACAAGGATCCATCTTGTACCCACAGTTCATCTATCTATTCTAGTTCACATTTCCTAGTAACCTTAATCTGATGACGCTTAGAAGTCGTTTTTCGTGAGCATCCCATTATGGGAGTTGATGTTATCTTATCGCACCCATAGGTGTGGCAGGCTGCTCACAGAAAACGTACCAAGACAGTCCCAGCATCAGAGAGTTTACAGCCCAAGACCCTGGTTCTGCATGTGCTTAACTGGAAGCATGGAGTTAGTGCCAGATCTTAGGAGTTTCTGTGAGGTGGCCAGTGTGCTCAGGGATGCTGTAACCGCAACACCCTCTGCCTATGGTCACAAGCGACATGAAACGAGATATTCACTTCACTGGTTCAGCAAACAGTGCCCACTTCATGAAAAACAAAGTGACCTGTGTCTATTCTTCAAATAACCTGAATGTCCATTAACAGGACTGGAGAACTGACATCACATTTTCTTATATGGCTTAGGGCAGAACCATCTGACACTATGCTTAATGTTCCCATTCCCTGTCCTGTCACTTTCTTCCTCGCAGTCAATCCCGGCAACTGATACAATAGTCCTACGGAGTACAACAAGCACATAAAAAAATCCACTGAGTTGGCCAGTGTTGCTTTAAACTCAATGACATCAGGCTGTATCTAATCATAGGAATTATTAACTCACTCAGCTTCTGAACAGAACGTGCTGCCCTTCTTAATGTCGCAGTCTGCCTAGGAGTGATCTCTGGGTGACTCAGATTTCCATTCACCGCACTTAAACCAGTGTGTATGTATGAACACACGCATGCTCCTTGCTGAGATACTGCAAGTGTATTGCTGCCAGATGTAAAGGCTGCCACAAATCAAAGAACTATAAGTTCCTCCAGTGGGCAGTGCTGTTGATTATTTCTGCATATGGAATGAGTGACTGCCTGCGTTCAGGGCTAAAACCTATCTATTCCATCATTCATTCGCTCCCTTTTACGCTTCCTCCCCACTTCATTCTTCCTGAGCCCACCTTACTTGTCTCTTTCACTGTGTGTCCTTCTCCCACTTTGACTTAGGGAGCTTGACGGAGAGCAGCACCCGTGTGTGACAGGGCTGGGTTAGCAGGAAAAGTGGCCACACGTGCAGGAATTTAGGGGGAACCCTGCTTTAGGTATGCCTCCACTACCATTAAAAACCTGCAGTTGGCCCAGGCCAGCTGACTTGGGCTCGTGGGGCATGGACTAAGGGGCTATTTGTTTGTGGTGTAGGTATTCTGGCTCAGGCTGGAGCCTGGAGGTTTTTAAGTGCAGCGTAGACATACCCGTAGACAATGATTCAAGCATGCACGAGCTGCACCAATGCCAAGGACCAGGCCAGCTCTCACTGAAATCAGTGGCAGCCTTTCCAGCGACTTCCAGAAGAGTTGGACTGGACACTCAGAGCAAGCACAATCCATTAGACACCAACATGGATGCAGCTATTTGACAAAGCAAATTTTGCAGTATTCCAGCGTGTCAGAACTCCACTTGTCTGTGGTGAGTGAGAAGCTTCTCCAGTGAGTGTGAGCTTTTAGCAGCTTATTTCTGCAGAATTTAAGTTTCCATTTAAAAAAAAAAAAGGTTTTTGCCCTTCTGGTGGCAAAGAAAGCCTTCCAAACATGAACGAATGCTTGTTTATATTGTTGTAGCGCCTAGGAACCCTTGTCACGGACCAGGACCGAGGGACGCAGTGTAATCTCTCTGAGCCTGCAGACACATCTGCAGGGCTGAGGGCAGCAGTCTGTTAATGTCACTAGCTAGCTAGCCTTATGAAGAGTATTACAGCAGTTTACTCTCAGTCATGTAGCTCTGTCCCCCCTCTCAGCAGCCAGGGAAGAAACACCTTTCATCCAGCAGCTAAAAAGGGGTGGGAAGAATTTCAGGCGGTGGGACACTAGCCAGAGGCTGATGGCATCGCCCTGACACAGGTTCAGAGACAGCAAGCATGCTCACAAAAGCCCTGGCACCCTCCCTCTCCCCAGCAGCTGAGTTTGCGGCAGGGCTTTATTTCTGGATCTTGCTGGATCTCTCCTCCCCCGTCTTTCATATCTACCTCTGGCTAGCAGGTTTATGGTGAATCTTCAAAATCCGCACTAGCCTTTGTCAAGAACTGGGAAGATCTTGCAATAAAAGGAGTCGCGGTGATGCAGCTACTCATTTTACAGCATTTATTTAGACATGAAGGACTAAAATAGCACCGTGACCCATCAGTTAATGTTGATGAGATCCAACATCTGTGTCACAGCTTAGCACATGCTCTATCTCGTTACCCTCAAGTCTGATTGGAATGTTTCAATGCTCTGCAATTAATTATACTCACAGTGGATTGGGGCTTTGCTTTATTAGCTGTATTTTAAATTCTTTTAGGATCAAACCTGGTATGATGGAAAGGAAAAGAGGTTTTGCAAAGTATTAATATTGTTCTGTTTTATGAGCACCTTTTTGGTTTAAAAAACCTACTGCATTATTTGCTCCATGTTAGACAAGAAAACATGCTCGTTAGGAGGGAGGTTAGAAACAAAACTCATAAAGCAAGGCCCATCGGACAAGTCATCTTGTCCCCGGGGCCAGCAGCACATTCAGCCTCAGGTGAGGGCATGGGATTGTCTAGCATTGCTTTTCAACAAGCCCTCCTCTGGCAGAATAATTTGATGGGATTTACAAGAAGTTGAATATCTAATAGCAAGACTATTCAGCCCCCCCTTGGACAACAAAAGCACTGCATTCTGGGTCTCAATGGGTGCAAGAGCCGAGAGAAAAAAAGCAAATCCCCTTTAAACTGTTGAAAATACCCTTCAAGAAATCCCCTAGTCCTTTACTGATACAAATGTTACAGAGCTAAAGCTGCCCATCACAGACACACAGCCACTTCTGGGGTGAGAAGCAGCAAGTGTTTCACAGCACACAGAAACACTACACAGACATTTGAGGATGGGAGTGAAAGAATAACGTAGCCAATTGAAATCAGGGGGCACAATGAGCTGTGTTGGAATTTGGCCAGGACATGGGGATTCACACCTCCATGTTAATGAAGAGGGCAGTAGAATCTTTGGTAAGAGTGGCACAATTCTTGTTACTAAATTGAGGGTTGGCCTCAGTGGAAAGATGTATATTTCCTTAACGAGGGTGTTAATGTTTTGTTAGCCTCTTTGTGCGTGTTTAATGTTGGAGAACTACGTGTTGTAGTACTGCACAGAAACAGATCCTAGAATGGTGAATATATATACCATCGAAACACAGCAGTGGGATGAGGAGCTGACCCAACTGCATTCCACTGCCAAGAAGAGTTTCATTAAGAGAACAGTTGTGTTTGCAGATGAACAGGGAGGGGCAGAGAATAAATTCCACTGTTTCATCATAGGCCCTGCACAAAGCAAAAGGCCCAAATGAGAGTTTCCTCACTCAATGCTGCTTTGTAACTGTCCTCAAGCCCTGGTCTGAAGTTACCATGATTTTACTGAGACAGGAACCAAAGGAACTGAACGCTAGAACAGCAAGCCTTCCCTGCACGGCACTGTCTGCTTCCTTTCTTCTATACTATTTCTCTAAACTTGGGAGGCGTTCGCAGTCAGATGCCAGCATCATGTGCTGCCCTGCCTACAAGATTATTCCAATACACAAAAGTCTGCAATTTCTCCTCTGCTGACTCATACACAGACAAATATTACTAGGTTTGCACTCGACTAACCGCCTGTTAGGGAGATTTACCCTGATAGAGAGAATACGTAGCAAGAGCTACATAGAAGCCCTGTCACTGAACACATTAAAAGCTAGATTGGGCAAATTACTAGAACAACCCAGCATTGCTTGGGTAGGATGAAGGGGGAAATGGACATTAATCTAGAGTAAATGTTTCTTCCACCTTCATTATCTGTGACAGAATGTGTATATTATAATCATTACATCATCATATTAATCATATTTCTTGTATAGCTGAAGCAGCAACCAGAGGAGTTCGTGGGGGCTTGGTTGGGAACTTGGATGACTTTTTAGATTCCCATGACCTTTACATGACAAAACAGCAGCAAGCCAGATTTTGCATCTGCAACCTCCTGACCAATCTTTTTTGACAGATATGGATCTTCAGATCATGATCAGTGCCTATACTGGCAAGCCCTCCTAATGGAAACAGTTTATTCCAGCAAAACAGTCCTTTTGCTGGTATAGCTTATGCCAGTTCCCTGAGTGAAATAAATTGTAATTCCAGTAAAAAAGTCCTTTTGCCATACCTTTTACCTCTCCATTAGGGCGTTAGGCAGCACAGCTTTGTTGGCATAAAAATCACATCTTTAAATGACACAGCTATGCCGGCAAAATTCAAGCATGTACCAGGCCTTTGTCACATCTAGACTGGACTGCAATGTGCTCTAGTTGGGGCTACATGGTCACTCCATTTGGAAGACAAAAGATAGCGCAGGAAACGGTGATTCGGGCCTTATCTATCTTCAAAAGTTTTACTGCTTTAGCTATTTTGGTATAGTTAAAGCAACAAGCTACACCACTGCAAATTCAGTTTTACTGGTAGGAAAGAGCTGAGACCAGTTCCAGTTCGGTAAAGCAAAACAAGGTATACCAGTCTGACAGCATCTACACTGAGTCTTTTACCCGCATAACAACGTTGGTAAAAAAAAATCCACATCCCTTACCTACCAGAGTTACACTGGTTAAATGTTTTAAGCACGGGAGCAGGCCTTGTTTGATATAACCTCCAGCACTCTGTGATCGGCACTAGCTGGCTATTGGGTTCCAGGCGGAGTTCAGTGTGTTGGTTCTCACCTTCAAAGCCCTAAAAGGTTGAGACCATCCTAACAGAGTCCACCTCTCACCCCCATGCAAGAGCACCACATCTGAAATCAGCAAAGGCACCTCAGCCGGTGCTCTCTTGGCATATAAGAGAGCTACTGGCAGGGAATTCTTCACGAAGGCCTCTCATCTTTGAAATTCACACCCCTCCTTAGTCCAAAATAGCTCAGATGTGGTGTTGATGGGCCAGACACACCACAAGGCCCACCTGCTGACACTGGCAAAAGGAAAGGGCAGAGGTGATGGCAGTAGGCTGTATGGGGAATAGGAGGGGACATTTTGATTTGTTACCTCTCTTTACTGACTGGCACTTGATGTGAGGGAAGGGGAGATGCGGTTTTGGTTTGGTAATAGATTTTGTATTGTTTTTTAAAATTGATAACAGGGCATCTACAGCTCAGGGTTAGAGGGGATTGTCTGTTATTATTTTAGTAAATTTAAATCTAACTAAGAAGTGGTTAGTAGCTCTAGTGGTTTGCAAAATGTTACACCTTCAAACTGTCACTGACTTGTCATTCTGTAACAGTTTCTTAGCATCAGTCCAGCACCAAGCACATTAAAATTCCTGACACCAGATCAGTGTAGTTTTAAATCCCCAAAGTCAACAATTTTACAATACACTGCGCACATCTGCAGGTGTATAGGACACACCTTTTTTGGTCTGGATTTGAGAGGTAAACACGATGCCCACATTAGCTCAGAAGTAGTAAAAAAAAATAACCCTCCCTACCGCACAACTATAGATAAAATAACTCGTCTGTGCACTCTGCTTCAGTTCAACCAACCCTAATCTCTGTCACAAGCTACAGGGGAGTGGAGCAGGTACGGGTGGGGAGCATGGGGGAGGATGTGGACTCCGACTCTGTCATTACTGCCAGAGATAAGGAAACCGAAGAAAGGGAAGGACACGCAAAAACCATTCACGGGGCAGGGCTTGGAATCTGTCCTTGGCAGCTGTGTCTGGACACACCCAGTGCTGGGCACTGAGAAGAGACAGGGCAGGGGGGAAACGACCACCTTAGTGTATGTTCCTCTCCTGGATAGTCTGAGAGAGGAAGTCAAGCCACATTACGCCAGCCATTACCCTCCTTGCACGCCCAGCCAAGGTGCCCCTCCAGAGCCAAGCGCCCCCCATCCCCACACAAGCCTGCATCCCCTCCATGCCCCTAGAGCCAAACACCCCACAGACACTGCCCCCTGTGCTCCCCAGACATTGCCCCCCCCCCGAGGCACGTTTCCCCCGTACCCGCTCAGGCTAGTGTCCCCTCGACCCCCAGAGCCAAGCACCTCCCAGAAGAGCTCCCCACTGCCCAGAGCCCCCCATACCCAGGGTCCCCTTAACCCTCCAAAGCCAGGCACCCCCCCCCCAGCGCCACCCAAGCCGGTGTCCCCTCAAACCACCCCAGCGCCAGGTACCCCCGCTCCACCAGCGCCCACCCATGCTCCCCAGCTCAGCCAATGTCCCCGCAGCCAGGAGCAGGCCACAGCCCCCCAGAACCTCGTATCCCACCTGCCCACCGAGGCCGATGTCCCCTCACCCCCCGCCAGCGCCCCCCAGCGCCATGGCCCCTCAATCCCCGAGCCGGGGCCCCCCGAGCCTGTGCCACCTCCGCCCCCCCCGAGCCGACCCCCCCAGCCGGCCCCCCCCCGAGCCTGTGCCGCCTCCGCCCCCCCGAGCCGCCGCCAGCCGGGCCCCCCCCGCTCTGACCTGCCGGGCCGGGCCGGGCCGGGCCGCTCCGCGCTCGCTCGCCAGCCGGCGCTGGGCGGGAGTCGGGACAGGGCGGCCCAGGCGCTGCGGCGGGGCCGGGCCGGGCCGGGGCGGGGCGGGCGGCCCGGGGGCACGCGGACGCTGCGTGTCGGGTCGTGGCCGGACCGCACAGGAAGGGACCAGCCGCGTGCAGCGGCTCTAGCGGGGCCCCCCCGGAAACCGCAGCCGGCACCAGCGTTCCGGCTAACCCCCGGGCCGGGGCGGCCCCTGTGGGCTGGGCTTGTTTGTTTGTTGTGGTAGGGTCGCCCGTTGGCGCTGGGCCGGTTCTCGTAGGGCGGCAGGTGGATCGGTTTCTTGTTTTTGTAGGGTCCCTGGCTGCCCCTGGGTCAGGGCACTGCGCTTGTTATTGTAGGGTCGCCAGTGGACCTAGCCCAGACCTGCCCAGTTGTTACCATCGCATTACCGGTGGGCCCCGCATTTGTTGTTGTGGGATCACTGCAAGCCCAGGGCCACGTGAGCAGGGTTTGCTCTAGGAGGATCACTGCTGGGCGTGGCTGGGTTTGTTATTGTAGGGTTGCTGATGGGCTCCCTGTTTATTATTGCTGGGATTCTGAGGAGCCCGGGGTTATCAAAGGGTTGCTGGTGGGCTCCTGGCTCGGTGGACTAGATTTGTTTCCTGGGTGGCTAGTGGTCCAGCCATACACACACCAGTCCTTTTATTTGAGGGGCACTAGCTCATTCTCAGGCTGCGCAGGCCACAGATTACAGTGGAGGGTCACACCCATGACCACCAGGTGCCAGGCTGAGTCTAATGTTATGGCAGAGTTATTCCTACGCCCCGGATCATGTGCACCATAAGAACAGCCATAATGGGGCAGACCAATGGTCCATCTAGCCCAATATCCTGTCTCTAACCGTGCCTGGAGTCAGACGCATCAGAGAAAATGAACAGAAGAAGGCAATTATCGAGTGATCCATCCTGTCGTCCAGTGCCAGCTTCTGGCAGGCAGAGGCTACGGGGCACCCAGAGCAGGGGGTTGCATCTCTGACCATCTTGGCTAATAGCCATTGACGGACCTGTCTCCATGAACTTATCCAATTCTTTTTTGAACACCATTATACTTTTGGCCTTCACAACATTCCCCTGGCAATGAGTTCCACAGTTGACCAGCTTGGTTATTGTAGGGATCCCAGTGAGACCTGAGCCGCCTACTAGGTTTATTTGCCAACCTGGGGTTCTCATGGGGTGCGCTATTTGCGTATTTAATATCAGCACAGGGCTGCATGGACAGGAGCCTGTTTCAAGCTCTGCACCATAAACACAGCTCCCGCATTTTAATCAGTGTGTGATTATTAGTGATGGTAGCACATAACAGTTACTCACAACAAACGGCATCGCATCTGGCGAGGCTCTGATGACGTAGGCAGGAGTCTTCTTTGGAGTGGATGGAAAATTGCAGTGGACTGACGCGAGGGCTTTTCGATCAGGGAGGAAAGCACCTGCCTGAAGAGTTGGGGTAAGATCCTATGTAATTCCTTTCCTTCGTAAGAGGGGGCTTTGCTAAACTTACCCAGAATGGCAATGCTGGAGGAGTTTCCTCCTCCTGAGCGTCCCACTGCTCCCTGGTGGAGTCCTGGCTACGTGCAGAAGACACGGCCCCATCACATGGCTTTGACTCAAAGCCCAGCCCTGTCGCTGAGAAAGGGGGGGCTGGCTGGCAGCACATAGGACACAGTTCTCCGGCTGACGTTCCTGGAAAGGGAGCCTCACACGCTGAGCACCTTTTAGATTTGCCGCGGTGCTTGCGTGGCCGATCTGCCATTCTGCGGATGCAGCAGAAGTCCGACGAAGAGGGGCTGTGCCCAAAGGGTGAGAGGGATTAAAACCTCAGTGATCTACCGGAAAGGAGGAAGAAAGACAGGATTTGAAACAAAGGCAAGCAGCAGGATCTCCAGGGCAGGACACAGAAGGTGGTTGAAGCGAGGGGCGGGGTTTGGTGTGGTGCAGGATCCCCAGGCAAAAGTGCTGTGGGGCCTTTGAGATCCACAAGGGGGAGACATAGCCCATTTGTGGAGGACTTTGTCAGGAAATATCAGGTTCCTACCACTGCTGGGGCCAGTGGCTAGAGGGAGACAATTACATGCACTAGCTCTCATATTACACCCAAAATGTCTGCCTTCAGCCTGGGAGTACATTGCGATGCCTTAAGGCCTGCGAGGCCCTTTGCATGTCCATGGTTTCTCTCAGCAAACAAAACCAAACCTAAAAACAGGAAGGATGATCCATCAACGTATCTAGGCGACTAGCATAGCTGTGTCAAAGTGCTGCACTGCAGTAGGGTTTGTGCTAATACACGTCTTCCCTACAGCATGAGCAGTTACATTTTTCTTGAAAAAGAAATTAGATACCATCGGTTAGCCGGGGTAGATTATGGTAGCCTTGTGTCACAGAGTTCAGTATAACAGCAGCTTTACACCTTTCTTTAATAAAAGTCTCATTTTCTTGAGAAATCTCTTTTTTTTCCCCACAGTGGTTTGGTAAAAAAATAATTGGTATAGGAAGAATAACCAGAGTTTAAAAAAAACACGCCTTTTGATGACTTTTCACTGGATTGTCTCACTTTTCTTTGTACCTCAACTTCATCCAGCTTGCAGTGTTAAGGCAAAATAAATTCCCAAAGGCATGAATGGGTAACAATCAGAGGTGCAGATTGGTTGACACCCAAGCATATGAGGTCACTGTGAAGGTTTTGTAGCAGAGTTCAAGTTGGATGAAGCCAGCGTGTGTATTACTCTTGGGTATCTCTTGGAAATGGGAGTGAAGTGTTATGGCATCTTGAAGTGTGTTAGCTCCGGTGTTATAGGTGGTATCAAGATGGAAAGGAATGTGCACGTCTTCCCCCTTCATTTCCTGGTTTTTGGATGGAGGGACATGCCCTGCTGCAGTTTTAACTGTCACTAACTGTAGTTTTTGTTTGCTAATTTTTATTGTGGTAGCACCCAGCAGTCCTACTCAGTGTTGGAGTCCCACTGTGATGGGCTCTGCATGGACAATCAGTGGATCAGTCCCTGCCCCATAATGCTTAGAAACAGGTCAACTGCAACCACTTACGCACATGCTTAACTTGGCAATGAGATAACTTACATGCTAACGTTAAGCATGTGTGTCGGTGCTTGCAGGATTTGGGCCTAATGTGAAACAAGATGCAACAAGTGAGTTTAGCAAATGACAGGAAGGAAGGATGAAGGTAATGATTCTATTACCCTTCGTTGCACAGGCTAATAATGAGTCACTGCCAACGTGGTCTTGAGGAGGGATTTATAGGAGGACAGAGTAGTAGCCTTTTGGCCTAGCTCAAAGAGAGCATTCTAGCCATGGCAGGAAGCATGGAGACACTTCTGGGAGAAGTGGCTGTATGAACATTTAAGGCTGGCATATAAGAAACAAGACTACAATACTATGAGAGACAAGAGCAGATACACAGGGAGGGACAGAGATGGGAAAAAGTAAAATATATACATTTGTATTTATTATATTACATTGCTCATAAATATGTCTTACATTATGGAAACAAAGCACTACTAATAAAAGCAATCTAGTCCTTTTAAGGCACAATATTTGGTTCCTAGGAGTTAATAAATCCATTTTGTATAAAGCAGGAAGGATGATTAAAAGGACAAAAGAATAACAAATATGATACAAAGCTCTATTTACACAAGCAGGAAAGAGGAGGGAGTTGTGGACACGTTAGTGTAATATATAGTGAGGATGCTTTGTACAATTGTAAGTCTGCTTCTTTGAGAAAACATGAGTACACGCCTCCTTAGTATAAATTACAGAAGAAAACCAAACAAACTAAGAATCCTCCCTAAAATTACTCTAGTTCGTTTCTGCACTCTTCACTGGCATCAGTAGTAGAAACAGCCAAATGCAGCTACCACACAGAACAGACTGTCCTGAGAAAACAAGAGATAAGCATATTAGTTTTAACAAAAGTGCACTCCTCTCACTGAAACAAGTGCTCATATTGAAGCCCAACTAAAAGTTTAAAGTTAAAGGAACTTTTTGCTATGTAGTACAGCCTGTTCTTGGCAGAGGAATAGGTCTGCTGCAAGATTAAATTGTTGTTATGTCCTTAATTTGGTGTAAAGAAAATCTAGCAAAGTACTTAGACCAGGAGTGTCAAACATGCGGCCCGTGGGCCGGATCCAGCCCGCAGGACGCCAGATATTGCCCACGATCTTTTTTGGTCCGGCCCCTGTTGGCCGGATATGGCCCGACAACCTTTTTGTTTCGGCCCCTAGTAGCTGCTGCCCGGGAATACCATGGGAGCTGCCGCCGAAAGTCAGGACGCCATGAGCTGCCGCCGAAAGGGAGGACGCAATGAGATTTTTTGGCGGACGGTAAGACGCTGCTAGGGTATGGCCCCCTTTAAGTTCATAGAGTTGGAAGGGACCTCAGGAGGTCATCTAGTCCAACCCCCTGCTCAGAGCAGGACTAACCTCAGCTAAATAATCCCAGCGAGGGTTTTGTCAAGCCGCAGCTTAAAAACCTCTAAAGATCTTACTGCAGTGTGGCCCGCCATTGCAAATTAGTTTGACACCCCTGACTTAGACAGAACCTTTAAAAAAGAAACAGGCCAAAACAACTTATATAATCTAGCACATCAAGTTTTGTCTTTTATTTTAAAATCATTTTATTATCCATTTTTATTTATTATACTGTGTTACAAACCGACATTGACTGAAGGGCCAAATTCTGCTTTGGATGCTCGTGTGTTGCTAATGAGAGCTGTGTGCATACACCCAAAGTCTTAGTTTAAAGTACTGTTTAAAGTACTTAGTATGTAAGTAGTGCTTTTCTTCACAATACTTTACAAACATTAATTCTCAGCACCCCAATATCATCTTCATTTTGCAGAAAGGTTCAGTGACTAGTTCAAGGTCAGAGAGGAACGTCTGTGGCAAAGCTCAGGTCATCGTGGTTTCCAGTCCTGTGCTCCGACCAGCAAAGTATTAAACATGGCTCTAAGTAACTTTACCTCCCTGTGCTTCAATTTCCCTAACTATAAAATGGAGCTAAGGAAACCAAGCGCCTTTGTAAAGTGCTTTGAGATCTTGGATACAAAGCACTATGTAAGATCTAAGTATTATATTATCATCATCAATGCTTTGCTGAATAGGGCTAGACCTATACCTATAGGCCTATACAAATTCCACTTCTGACTACTGGTATTTGGTTTCAATATTGGCTTGGTACTTAGTACTAAAATATGGCCCGGAGGCGAATTTATTAAGTCCACATTCTATGATCAGAATCTCTCTCTCTATACAATACACAGAGAATAGATTCCTTCAATTTTCCCCAGGCAAAACAGCAAATACTCACATTCATAAAAACATCCTGAGCATAGTTGTCAGTGTCAGCATCCCAGAAACATCGCGCTGCCATGCTAAACAAATGAATTGGGACAAACCATTAACATGATACCCACTGGGGGTAAACTGAGATATCAGCATCTGGTCATTACTAACTTCCCTGGAAAACAAAGAGTGTTTTCTTTGAAAGAACACAACCGGCTCTTTTGGACTTGGGAACGTGCCTTTGTGCTGGGTGAAGTTAACGGTTTTTTCAGCGTTAGGGAGAGTATTACTTGCAATGTTCCCGCCTCAATCATAACCTGAGTCAATAAGAGCACAGGGTGGGCCGACTTGATTTCCCATGGCAAAGAATTGAAGGTCACAAATTTTAAGACCAGAAGGGACCATTATGATAATCTAGTCCAACGTTCTGCATAACACAGGACAGAGAATTTCCTCCAGGGATCATACATCAAGCCAAGAGAGCCAGAACCTTTGTAGAAGTGGGGGAGCCACAGGAACTCCCCCCCCAGTTTTTAACATGGGCATAATTTGAGGGGCAAGGGAACGGCATTGCCCTACGAAACTGCAAGTCTCAGGCCGGCGCGGAGTAGCGCTGGCAGGGTGGGGGCAACGCCGCCCCCGATGCCCCTCAAGCTATGCCCATGTTAAAAAGTGGGGAGCACGGTCCCCTGACTCCCCCAGTTCTGGTGCCGTTGCATCAAGCTCAACAACACAGGATTCATCAGAATAAGTCACATCATTGGTCCATCCAGTTTGGTATCTGCCTCAGACAGTGGCCAGCATGGAGATGGTTCAGAGGAAGGGGACCATGGCACACAAATTACAGCTAGCCAAATGTACAATGCTGTAAAGTGCAAGGAAGAGAGATTCTTTCCTGACCTCTAATCAGCTTACAAAGGTGCATGAGATCTGATTACCCTTATCTGCTGCATTTGTCTCCTTGTGAAGCACACAGATACTGGAGATAAACAGAGCAGATTCAAGTTACCTACTTCCTGGGTTGTTCAACCCCAGTTCTTTTCTTAGCTCAGCACTGGTAGAAGCCACAAACTTTCTATGTCAGCATGTAAGAATTCTTCTCTGATCACAGACATCTGGAGTCATATTTTCAAGCGCTCAGCACCCACAACTGAGGTCAGATTTTTAAGATAATTCTATATGTTGGGTGCTGAGCTCTTTTGAAAGTCTAGATGCTTATTTGGGGGCTAAATTGGAGCTGGGCACTTTTGCAAATCTGGCCCTGAGTGAACTGCTGCCTAACAAGACGATAATAATGGCCTTGCTTTGCTAACTCCAGCAGAGAGATCCTTGAGAAGTGAACTATTTTTTAAAATAGATTTTAAGTCCAGAAGGGACCATAGCGATGATCTAGTCTGACCTCCTGCATAACACTTGCCTATCTGGGATAGTTAGGAGCAAGGGATTTGCTGTATTAACTCTTTCTGAGGATGACAAAAGCAAGACACCTGAAATGCACAAAACTTACTTCACTCCTTCGCCTCTCTGTTCTCCAATCACAACCTGCACCACCATTTTATATCGGTGAAATCCCTCCTCTGCAGGTTAAGAGGGAGAAAAATGAAGAGTTTCAAAACGGAAGAGTACAAAATTTTATTACAGCCAAACAGGAGCCAGGGAGAGAGCTATTTATTTTGTAACTAGAAACCCTTAGTGCCCAATGGGACATGAAACTGCCTCATGGTCTCACTTTTGTAAGTGCTAAGCACCACAATCCTATTCAAATAAATGGATCTGCAGGTGCTCAGCACCTTTGAAAAACAAGCCAGGGAGAAGAAAGGCTTTCAAACAGACACATTAAGTACCAAACATGCCTATTAAACAATGTTGCAGGGTTCAAAAAAACATTAAGACAAAAGGATCTGAGTAGAAATGAGGCTGTTACATGAAACAGAGGTGTTTCAGGCAATCCGAATTATTTTAAAATTGTTCTAATCTTGAGGAAATGTACTGCTGTTTCTGCCATGTATTACTAATGTATTTTTAAGATTGGTGTGTTAGTATTAGAAGCTTCTCAAGAGCATGCGTAGCTCTGAGTGACATGACTACAAAGGTGTATGGTTCTATTCCAATAATACAGCAAAGAGGTACCTCAAAACATAGGTGATACCCAATTTAGTACAGGGGATGAAACTGGCAACCTGCCAGAAACCCAAGAGCCAGAACAAATTTGCTTAAAATAGAACAAAAATGCCAGTGTCTCTACCTTCAGTAAGGCAGGGTTCTATGGTGACTCCAGCATGCTATGCTCCATTTTTATCTCAGCTGCAAGACGGAGCATGGCATGGTATCTCTGGTAGTGCTCAGTGTCATTCTTTATTCAAGATGACAGCAGACACTGAAGGTAGGTAAAATCCCGTGGCTGTACTTGGCCACACCTGCCCCAGGGCACCATGTACATATTTATAAAGCACCGTAATCAGGTCCCGGGTGTGTTAGCTCAATATCCAAAAGTGCTCAGACTACAAATGCTACGTAATCTATTTAA
Organism: Emydura macquarii macquarii; assembly: GCF_026122565.2. Classification (NCBI taxonomy): domain Eukaryota; kingdom Metazoa; phylum Chordata; order Testudines; family Chelidae; genus Emydura; species Emydura macquarii. The sequence goes on along the minus strand of NW_027132502.1, from coordinate 2,539,435 downwards.
AAATTCACAACTCTGTAAGGGAGACCTAAAAACACACTGTTAATGCAGGAACTCACAATATTTGGTTCTGTTGTTGTAAAGACAGGCAGCAGAGGGAGTACAACCCTATTCCCAAAATGATGCTGAAGCCATTGATAATGCTGACTCTCATCTGTGCTGTTATTTCAGAACTGGGCCTGGGGAACATTTAATGTGTCCTGAAATAACTTCTGGAACCCAAAACATGCAAAGCAATGTTCTGAAGCAACATTGCCATGCTGCAACATGCCAGCAGTACAATACAATGTCATGATCCACAGCCTCTTGCTTCACACTCCCTATTCTCTTCCCAATGCTCCCACTGAGTCTGATTCACAATATGGTCCCTTTGGACCTGATTCTGATCTCATTTACACCAGGCTAAACCAGAGTGATTCCATTTATGGAAGTGAGATCAGAAGCAAGTCCTTGTCTCTCTCTCTCCCATTCTCAGTTATGCGCCTTCCTCCATGTTACCCATGCTCCATGCATTCTACTCCTTCCATGGTCCTTCCTAAGCTTACCTCTCTCACCAGTTGGTCTGTATGTAATCGTAGTTGTCTGAATGAAATGTTAAGATGCTCAGGGCTGAGACCCAGTCTATAAAGCACCATGTACATATACACTGGTTTATTAAATAATATTGGGTTGTGGTCAGTCATCAGTGAATGAGGAATTTTAAAGAGTATTGGAGGGGATCAATACTTGATAAGGAAAAGAACAAATTAAATAAGGAAAAAGGTAGTTTCCTCATCCATCCTCATTACCTTTCAGTCTATCTTTAATTGTCTCTGATAAGGACCGTGTGAGCTGCGGCGTTTCCTCTGGGTTGTACTGCACATTGGCTAGATTCTCTTTCAGTATTGCACGGATGCATTCTTTTACGGTAGAAGATCGGAATCTAACAGGGGGAAAAAAATCCTAAATCTCAGAAAGTTCACAGGATAGGATGAAATGTGTGTCGCGATGTTGGAAACATTCACTTTTCTTTCTTGGCAGGTGGAAATGCATGAAAAGTGCAGCAAAAGTGGAAGCTCGTTAACCAACCTTGCAAAACTGTACACATTCACCAACTGCACATTCTAGTCAGGGGGATGGACAAATAAAATCTAATGTTGGATCATACCCTTCTAATCTATGCTTGGAAGTACCTGTCCACACACCTTCCCTTCCCCACACAGTACTTTCCTCTGGACCTCACAAAAAGGGTGTTCTGAAGGTCCTGGGAGCCAGATTTGGGGGGCGGGGGGAGGGACACGGTAAAGGGCCCCAGCCTGGATTTTAGGGTCTGGGCCAGTAAATGTTCATAGGGATTGTGTAAGGCGGGTTGCAACCTGTGACAGTCAGGAAAGTCACAGATTAGGCACTTATACGTCTTGTAATGCTCCCTTCCCTGCACGCGCCCAGTACCTGGGCATCTCTCCCCGAGGACTCCTAGCACCCCCACCCACCCTTCCCCCCGTACTTCTCACCTCACTACCAGAGCTCCCCGGTGTCCCCAACCACCCCCCACCCCACCCCACCCCACCAGCTCCCCATCCCCCAACCACCCCCTCCCCAGAGCCCCTACAGCCACCCACCCCAACCACCCCGCCCCCCGGGGCCGGGGCCGCTCACTTGTGCTGGAAGGCCGGCCGCAGGCTGTACGTGTTCTCGGCGACCGGCGGCCCCAGCGGCTCCCCCATGGCTACTGGCCCGCCGCGTTTCCACAGCAACCGGCCCCGCCCCCCCCAAGCCTCACTTCCGCCGCCGCCTCTGCCGGACCCCGCTCGCCCCCCCGCACGTGACGGAGGAGCGGCGCGCAGGGCGGGGCCAGAGCGCGTGCCCCGCCCCCGCCGTCCCTGCGCGGACGCGCGTCCGTCCGAGTGCGCGGGAAAGGCGCTGCGCCTGCGCAACACAGGGCGTGGGGGAGGGGTGCTGACGTCTGGGGGGAAAGAGGGGCATGCGCGCAAGGGGGGGGAAGAGGGGTCGGGTTCACATCTGGGGGGGAGGGGCACGCGCCCAGGGTGTGCGGGTGGATGCACATCTGGCGGGGGAGGCTGTACTGCGAACTCACTCACATCTGGATGGGAGGTGTGCACATCTGGAGGGGAGGCACACCCAGGCTGTGGGTGGGTGCACAGCTGGATGGGGGACATGTGCCCAGGGTGTGAGGGAAGAAGGCACATCTGGAGGGGAGGGGCCTGCGTCTAGGGGGTGAGGGTGGATGCACATCTGGATGGCGGGGGTCCATACGCCCAGGGCATGGGAGAGGATGCACACCTGGACAGGGGGCATGTACCCAGGGAGAAATGCACATCTGTAAAGGTGGGCTGTGTGCCCGGGGAGGAGCATGCACATCTGGACAGGGACCTCTGGGTCCTGGTTGTGGGAAGAGGCCGCCTGGGATGGTTTCATTTTTGGGTTACGCTCCTGCGGGGCAGCCTGCAGTGAGAGGGAGAGAAATGTGACCGACAAGCAGTTCTCTGGTCTAGGCCCTGGCAAAGCCTGCAGGCATTCAGTGAATGGCAACAAAATGCATAAGACTGAGTGGGGGGGGGGCGAGAGATCCCCTCCCACGATACGTTTTGTGGTGATGAAGTTCATTTAAAAGCAGTTATTAGGGAGAAAGAGTTGAAGGTCCATCTGTGGGTAAATGCAAAGTCGGGCTTGTGACCATGAAAGATCCCATGGTGCTATTGGCCAAAGTAAGAGTGCTAACTCTGGTGTCTTGGCCAAATTCTAGGTCAGGAGTAGCTGCCTTTTGCCTATTTAATTTCTTCCTGCAATTTCAACTATGCATGTTATTCTTTACTTTCTTCTCCTAAGCAGCTGTGCTCTGTGAAACAGCCACCCCCATTCTGCTCCAGGAGAAGCTGCACTTCAGTGGCTGATAAGGTGAACCTTCTGCCATGGGATCTGGTGGGGCGAAAGATGCTAGGGAAATGCAGGACCTTGCTTATGAAGGAACAGAGCAATGGTAGCAGCCTTTGCTTCACTCTAGCCTGTGAACCATGGTAAAGAAGTCAGAAATATTGTCTGAAGATAGACGATCTCACAGCCAAGTGGGTTGCGGGGAGCAGCAGTTTAGCTGCAACAGACTCACATACAAAACACCCACTCAGCTTATTTTTTTCTCTCTCACTACAGTGTGAAGCATCACCTGGAACAGATAATCTGGCAGATCAGAAATCTGTATCTTGTCTCATCTTGAGGAGGAGTCACTCTGCAGTTTGCCGTTGGTACATAAGCATATCTTCCTCCTCATCACGTTATTATTGGGTGAGGGGAGGCAATGTTGCCTGGCAGGTAGAGTATCTGCCTGGGAGTCAGGACACCGGGGTACTATGAAGTAGAGAGAGGGGGAATTTCTCTGCTTTCCCTCTACATGTGAATCACGAGGTAGCATAACTATAAAACATTGAATGAACTAGGCCTGCTCTTCAGAACGGGGAATCCACTGAAACCATGTGGGATACAATGGCAGGATGTCAGACAGTTCTATATGCGAGGGACCTAGAGAGAGAAAGAACACTTAGGGTTCCCCTAGTGCTGAGCGTTTCAGCTCCCATTTACCTCCACAGGAATGTACAGTGCTCAGCACCTTGCAGGATTAGACCTGTAAGAAGTAAACATCAACCACCATCTGGTAGAAATATTCTGAGCCTGTGTCTCAGAAACAGCACGCCACGGGTGAATACAATCAAGGTTGACTTTTAAAGGGTACCCAAGGGAGGATCCTATACATCAATGGAACCTGGGAGGGCACCGACTCCCCCAAAGAAGGAGGCAGCTTGCAGTGTGAACGTGATGGGAGAGTGGTGTGACCGTGGCTACGTTACTCAGCAGAATCTTCACTCTCCTGGATTGGGTTGCAAATCATTTTACTGGCATTTTCCTTTCAGTTCTTTACACTTTGTCCTGAACATTTAGGTGCAAATTTTCACAGCCGGTGGCCTAAAGATGGATTGAACTTTAGGCAGCCAATGTTTAAAATGCTGAGTCAGAGGAAGAGAACGTTGTGACTTGCCGTTCCAGAACCCTTGGATGAATCCTGGTTAATTGACTTCCCGATAGAACATTTTTGGTCCATTTCCCTTTTGCTCCCCAAACCCTTCACTCACTCCTTCTGACCCCATCTGTCCAATCACTCACGTTTGTTTCTCCATCCCCCAGTGCTAGGTGTTATTCTTAGCCTTTGGTACACGGCAGCTGCTTTTCCATCCCTGTTCTGACTCTGAGGCTCAGCAAGGCGTGGAAGAAAGAGCAGAGAGCTACGTTCATCAGGGGTTGGTTATGCTTCAAAGGGCGAGAGTCAGGTAGGAAGCTGATAAGAAGTCGTGTGGAAATTAAATAAACCATGATATAAAGTAGCCCACTTTTCCATCACACCTCCTCCTCCCAACACAGACTTGTTTTACTGGAAATGCAATGCCTTAATATACCTTATCGGAACCTGTTTAGTTGTTGTTTTTTCGCATCTCCACTTTCTTTTAAAAAAATGAATCATTTGATTATTTTTATGCAAGGGGAAGTGAATGTGACAGAAATGGTGATGGTGTGAGATAGGACTGCTTGCTAGGGAGTCAGCCAGGAAGAGGAGATACTCATATGCCTTTATATTTTCCCTTTGGCCTGTGCAAACCCTGCCTGTGCACATCTAGCAACCCTGGCTGACTGCACTCACGAGCGTCGGGAGCGGCCCACTGAATCATAGCGAGAGACTTATATGAGCTCATTTCGCAGCGACACACATCGGTTCTGTGCAGGGTTGTTTCCTGCCGTACATTCCCCAGTGGTTTGTCCCGTTTAATTTGAAATGCCTCCAAGGACTGCCCAGGCTGTGGCGGGTTGGAGCGGGGAGAAGAGGATGGGAGGGGGGGCAGTGGCTGGTGCAGCCGAAGTCTCAGTCTGGTTAAACTGGCAAGATTGGGAACCGCTGCTGCATGCTCCAGGAGGCCACCAGGAGGTGCACGTAGCCCCAGCTGTGCAGTGCACAATGTCACCGCGGGGCCTTGTCTGCACGGAGGGTCCCGCTAGTCACGTGCTCTCATCTCGATCAGGGCCATATCCTCCCCCCCGCATGCAGCCTCAGGAAGTGGGGTACACTCAGGGAACGAACACAACAGTCCTCTCCCCCAACAGGGCGTGGAGAGGTAGCCAAGTCCATTCTGTGCTGTCTGCCACAGTAGCCACCCTGGGTGTTCTGGCCACCTGGCACCTGCAAGGGGAATGGCTAATGCAGCCCTGTCTTGCCCTCCCACTTCTTCTGCATGCCAGGGTACAGGACCCATACCCCGTAAGTAGATTCTTTCCATATCACCCGCGGTGCCAGTGAGGACAATGTGGGCTACAGGATTTGACTCACAGGTTTCTTCTGAAATCCCACATGAGGCCTCAAATGTCCCAGTTTTCTCTGGCCGGATTTGTCATGGGGGAGTGTTTCCTTTCTTGTACCCACCGTTGCTTGTGATCAGCAGTTCCTTGCATGTGTCCCAAAGGAGCTGGCAAACAGCCGAGCTTCTGACACTCTCTTCTTCCGTGAGGCTCACATCCTGCTTCCTTTTTTGTTTATCTTGATACGACAAGCATCATGACAGAGTCTCGCCTGTACAGTGCGCGACACCTTTCACCCAGAAGGGTCTCGAAGCCTTCAGCTAACGGATTTAGTCGTCGCTGCAATTCAGCCACCGCTGGCGTGGAGCGCTGCATCGACGCTAAACAAGAGGTGAGGACAGCAGGTGACAACGAAGAAGGCCAGTTATGTTACCCAGATGAGACTTTGGCCAACTGGGGTTGTTTGCACCCTTACTTTTGCAAAAAAGTGCCCTGGACGCCTCAACACCCACAGAGGGATAGCACCTTGGTGTTGCATCTTGTCAGCATCTCTGAGCGCAGAGCTCCCCTTATCCCAATGCTGGGGGGCTGCAAATAACAAAAGGCCATTTCTGCATAGCTGCTGACACTTTCCTAATGCAGTGGAGTCGTTTGCAATGGGAAGTTCCCTGTAACCGTTCAGACTGCATGGCTGGGACCATGCGATGCATTGCTGCTGTGTTTTGTGTGAGTGGAGCAGCCTTTGCTTGACATCTGCCTGTACAATCTCATGTTTCCCCATTCAAACCCACGCCTTTCCTTTTCAAATAATGACTAATTACCTTTTGCTCTAGCAGCAGCAGATCTAAACAGCTGATCCCCTCTTACGAGCCCAGCCCCTCAGCAAGGATGAGTCTTCTGCATAACTTGTTAATGAGTTACCAAAGCGCGGAGAGCGTGCACTAGAAGAGGCTTCTAAAGGGGCTGGTGGGATCCCCCTCATTGGAGGCTTTTAAGAGCAGGTTAGAGAACACCTGTCAGGGATGGTCTAGGTTTACGTGGCCCTGCCTCAGGGAGGGGAGCCGGACTTGGTGACTTTTCGAGGTCCCTTCCAGCCCTCAATTGCTGTGATTCTGTGTCTGAAAACAAATTGTGATGAACCGGCTAGCATGTACCAGTGCCCTCTCTTGCACAGACTCAGAACTGCTCATTTCATGGCTATCCGTCTCGTACTGCTGATACCTGTAGATATTTTCTATAGGAGGATATACCTACCCCTCTAACTCATGGGACGGGGTATAGAGTGGGGCTAAGCAGACAGTGTTTCTGGCAGCAGGGGATGAGATTTCTGTTACTGCTGACGTATTCCCTCGACGGCCACGATTTGCGGCATCGGGATTCTCCTCTTTGCCCATGGATTTGTTTCAAGTGGATCCCTCCAAAAACGCCCACTTTTCAGAAATGGTCAGTCTGGGGCTAAGCACGCCCGAGATCGTTCAGCCCAAAGGAATTATTCTGGACTTCGTAGTGTGCCTAGACCAGTCTGAGATGCCTCAGGCAACAGAGTTAGTTACAAACTTCCTTAGGGAGACGAGTCCACAATCAAACTGATCTCACTGTCAGGATGGTTCTTGCCTTCAGAGGGGCAGCAAACAGTTTATTATGGTCATGCTTACAAGCTCTGCTTGATAGCTGCGCCCCTTTGTGCTAGGTGCTGTACGAATGCATAACCACGCAGTACCTGTTTCAAAGAGCCTGGAATTTAAATAGACAAACGATGGGAGAGGAAGCACGTGGCAAATCACACAGCAGGGGGCGAGTGCGAGAGCTAGGAATTGAAACCTTCTCCCCCGGGTCCTGTGCCACTGGGCCGGACCGCCTTGTAGATACAGTCAACATTCTCCACCCCTCCAACTTGAACAAACAAACGGATCTGTGTTTGCATCATGCCTGGGAGTCACCCGAGGAACTGGGGAGCTCACCAGACTGCGTCCCCGCCTCTGAGCCCTTCCTCAGCATGACTGGTTTGAAAGCAATCCCTTTCTCCCGTCGGAGCTGGTTTCACCACCCTGAAACTGGCCTCCGCCATGGTGCACCTGCGCCGTTGCTGGGAAGGAGGTGCTAAGTTTCTCAGCCCAGGTCAAGTCCCTGGGACACATTTTCTGGCAGCCCTGTGAATAAACCCACTAGGCCTGCCTTCCTTGGTCCCTGTTTTCACAGCAAGGCCACCTTCCCTCATACCTGCACACCACACACCGCACTTCTGAAACCCTTTCAATCACCGCAAACCAAATGGAGGAAACAACCCGTGCTCGTCAGCATCTTACGAACATTCACACCGCAGCAGGGATTGGACAGTTACAGCCTCGATACAGCTAGGTTAGAAGAAGGAGCTCATCAGGGCCCGACCCTACAACCCTGCTCACACAAGCGGGCCTTACAGGCGTGCTCTAATGCAGTGGTTCTCAACCTTTCCAGACGACTGGACCCCTGTCAGGAGTCTGAATTGTCTTGTGTACTCCAAATTTCACCTCACTTAAAAAATGACTTGCTTACAAACTCAGACATAAAAATACAAGAGTGTCACAGCCCGCTACTACTGAGCAATGGCTTGCTGTCTCATTTTTACCGTAGACTTATAAAATACATTGATTGGAATATAAATATTGTACTGACATTTCAGAGTCATCCTTGAGTCCGTTTTTTACTTGTGAGCCGTGTCTGAAGCATGTAACTTAGCTGAGTGGGACCCCGGGCAGTTGCCCTGCCTGCCATCCCCTAATGCTGGCTCTGCACTTGTAACCCCCTAAATCCATCCTGTGACCCCAAGTTGAGAAACACTGATCTAGATGAGTTAACGTACCCCCCTGAAAGACCTCCGAGTACCCCCAGGCATACAGGTACCCCTGCTTGAGAACCACTGGTCTCATTAATTGCCTAATTAAAGCTTTCCTGTTCGGGCCCTTATTCTGGAACGTATAATAGGTGCAGATAAAGGTCATTACATACACAGCATTTGTGAATAAACTTGGACAGGAGGTGACGGTGGGGAGGACCGTCAAGGTAGATTTCAAGCCCTGCGGACCTGCCCTGCAGAGATGCTAAAGATCCCCGTGTCATTTGTAGGTGATGGAAGTTTGCCCTGCTCTCCTGTCCCTTACCAGATTGTTGTTCCTCTCACTGTGTTCCAACCAAGCGCCCGGCTGCTGTGCTGCCCCCCAGAGGTGGCTGCATTTCAGGGCTGACATGATCCCAGAAGCCAAATCCTGATGGTTTTCCCTGCACAAGCAGTCCTGTCAGCATTCCCATGGGTAGGGTGACCAGATGTCCCAATTTTATATGGGCAGTCCCGATATTCGGGGCTTTTTCTTATCTAGGTGCCTGTTACCCCCCATCCCCTCCCGATTTTGCATACTTGCTCTCTGGTCACCCTACCCCTGGGTCGGTGCTTTGGGTCCTGCAGGACAGAGAAAGGCGCACAAGGGCTGCCTGCAGGAAGGATGGTTTGGATGGGGACTATGGAGAGCTGTGGCTCTGCTACTGACTCCCATTGTGACCTTGGGCACGTCACTTAAGGTACGTCTCCAGTGGCACTAGGAGTCAGTCTCCCAGCCCAAGGTGACAGACTCCTGCTGGCATGCTCAAAATCGTGTGACCCTGGCAGCTCTGGTGGGGACTCGGGTTAGCCACCCAAGCTCAGACCCTGAGGCTTGTGGGGCGAACCTGAGCTCTGTGCAAGCTGCCACGTCCACACTGCTATTGGTGCTCTAGTCTGTCGAGCCGGTTTGGGAGGTTTGCTCCCAGCTGCTGCAGCGTGGACACCTCCAGCGTGTCTCGGGGATGGGCCTCTGTTGCCTGTCTATCAAAGGGAGCTAATAATTCCTCCTTTGTCTGTCTTGTGAACGGAGATTGCAAGCGCTCAAGGGAAAGGACTGGCTCTAAGGTGGATGTGCAGCTCTCTGGCCCTGGGAGCTCAGTCCTGGTTATCACTTCTAGGTGCAGGACACACGATTAACAACTCTTCCTATTGCTGCGCTGTGGATGCATTGCTGGGTGCAGACAGCAAACACTTTAACCCGTAAGCAGCCACCTGGTTATTGAGAGCCACAGAATCACTCTGTCTCTTTGGTGTTTACACCTTTAAAATATAAAGAGGCCCCCCCGGCTCCTGCCGCTCTTGACACAGCTGCGCTCCAAGCAGCCTGGCCCTCTTTCCCCGCAGGGTCTGCTGTGCGTTATGCAAAGCAGCGGCACAAGCCCTCCTAATTTCTGAGAAGTAATTTGAAAAGCAGGGCGCATTCGGTGCCTTTGTTTGCAAACATATTAACCATTTCCTGTTCCTGCCCCAGCTACTGCTGCCGCCAGCTGATCAAATATGTGCAAGTGGCTCCAGTTGAAGCTGGGGGGAAAAAGCAAAAAAAAGATCCTGAGAGATTTCTGCAGATTTCTATTCCTGAAACTGACATTCTCCAAGTCCTTCCGGGTCCTCCACGGGAGCTAAAAAGTATGCAGAAGCAGCTCTCCCCGTCGGGACCACTCTGTACACCAAGGCCCCCGGGTACCAGGAAAGTGCACCGTACACCGTGTCTTGGAGACAAGCAGTGCAGGTGCCAGCCCCGGTGGGTCCTAGGAACCACGCAGGCACCTGGCTAATGGAAAGGCTTGCAGAAGGGCTGGCAGGAAAGGGGGCAGGTGCGCCTGGTACAGAGGCTTAGCAGCTCCAAGGGAGCGACAGTGGTTCCTGCTGGGGTCCCTGGCACAGTCCAAGGCTCTTTAGGCCCAGTGCCTGCGGTGCCCCTTTCCAGTCCAGTCTCTATTCAAGCAAACAAGCATCGGTGGGTTTCCAAGCCAGGCTCAGTTCCTGTCTCTCGTTGGGGTCCCTCTGGTTCCCTGCCTAGCTGCTGCTGCTCCCCCACGCGTGCCGCACCCCTCTGCAGCCGGCGGTGATGTCCGGCCGTCGCAGCCTGGTCCCCAAGCAGCTCGGTGCGCAGCTTCTCGCCAGCTCCCCGCTGCCGGCTCCCACTCCCAAAGAGAGCCCAGGCGTTTTCCCTTTCCCTGGCCTGGGGGAAGGGCTGAGCAGAGCTGTAGTCCCCAGCTTTGCAGGTCCATCCCGCGGGCCTGCAGATTCCAGCTGTGACGGAGAACGTGTTGGGGGCAACGATGGCTGCATTTTTATCGGGCTTCACTGGTTTTGATGTTCCTTAAAAAACAGCCGGGACCTTTTTAGCTGCTCTGGGCTGATGCAGAGCCCATGGGCATGATGGCAGAGGGACCCATTCACAACAACGGGACTGTGAGCTTTGCATACGGGGAAATGGGGTGCAACAATTTCACAGAGAGCCTAGGGCAGGGCCTGATCCAACGCCAGCCACGTCAGTGGGAGGCTTCCCTGTGAGTTCCATGCAGGATGGATCGGGTCCCTTGAAGAAGGTGCATGTTTAACACTTTCCTTGCTGGAGGGGACTGACGGATGGCAGGCACTCGCTCTCCTAATGAGGGTTGGGGCTTCGGCATGTGGTCACAATTAGTGATCCAGATTAGTACAGAAATAATACAACAGCATCATCATTATCAGAGCATCACAGTGTATAGAATTGTCATCATAGCGATTTATCTATTGGCATGCGTGCATTGATCGCAATTTTTCAGACAGTTTTTGTTGCTGAAAAATGGCCTTTTTTGCAAAAAAATTGTTCGTTTTCTGAAAATTTGTCTTTTTTTTTGATGAAAACTGATTTTTTTTGTTTTGTTTTCATTTTTTGCGTCCCCCTCCTTTCCCCCTCTGCCCTCTATTCCCTTTTTTGCCATCTTTCAGAGTCCAAGTGAAAAAAAAAAGGAGGGAAATCGTGGGATGGGGTGAGGGGAAAGAGGAAGAACTGATAACTTCACATGTTCTGTAGTGAAAAGTTTTGGTAAAAAAAGTATAAACATTTTTGAAAAGAGCTTCTTTTTGAAAACTTCAAAATAAAAATGTTCTCAAACTTTGCTTTAATTTTTTGACCAGCTCCTTCCTTCCTTTCTTTCTTTCTTTGCTTTATATCGTGCCCATCCTGTAAAATATCTTAGCGCTTTACTGTTATCATCGGAGTCCAGCAACAATTCCATGCTTGTGGCTTAAGAAGAACTTCTGGTTAGCCAATTTTTAGATATCCAAATGTAGCAAAAACCATGTTTTTCACCCAGAGTTGGTTGTTAGTGTTTCAGAATGGAAGAGCTGGTAAGGCAAATTCTGATCTCAGTGGCACTGGTGTAAAACCTGGAGTTTTGATTTTAATGGAGTGACTCTGGGTTTAAATGCAGGGCTGCTAATTATTATTATTATTAATAATCATCAGAGCTGATTGTTTTAAGTTGGTGATGCATGTTGATGTGGCGTTGCATGAAAAGACAAACCATCATTTCAAAATACATATGAGAAGTGTCAAACAGCAATCAGACCTCTCCCGACGTTTTGGCCATGCAACAACTGGCTATTGCTCCAGCTTAGAGAGAGATTAGTTCATTAGGAAAGTTTGCCAGGAGTTCAGCAGGCTTTTAGCAGTTTCTGTTATGTACTGAATAGATGTGACATTACCAAAAATGTCAGGTATTTCTGAAAGGGAAAATAATGACATCTGCATGATAGTTATCAGAGCACTTTGGTAATAATACCTGGCTATTCGTGCACTATTTGCAGGGCTAGCATTTACCACATGAGCAATGTAGGCGTTTGTTTAAGCTCGCATGGATTGATTAAATATAGCTCTTTCCGGGCACTGCTGCAAAGCTGCGAGGTGCAAACGTGCGTCTGTATTATGGCTGCGTGGCATCTGGTCCAAACCCTTCTGGATGTTGGGTCTAGACACTGCACAGGGAATTGTACGTGGCCAGCCTCCCCTAGAGAGTGTGTTGCGCTTGTCCATTTCCCGTTGGGGTTTGCAAGAGAGGGAGACAAAAAACAGTGGAAGAAGTACGCTGATTACACTGCGCTTCAGGCCCCTTCCCTGTAAAACACAGGCAATGATCCTTGTCTGGCTCCTGGCAGCGGGGGCCAAAAGGCTACATTCCAAAATGCCTGTGAAGCATCGTGCAGCTGCTAGAGAAGGAAAAATTGGAAGGACCTTCATGGTGCCCCTGGGCTAAGCCCTCTGACCACGGAGCATTTCATGCAAAGGCCAAGGCTAGAACTCAGATCTTCCTGCGCGACACTGGCCACGGCCCCTTGCGGGGAAGGAGAATCCCTTTCAGCACTATGGGCCTATGACACACAGCTGAGCTGTTCTGATTCCAGCGAGTAGAGCAGCGCAGTAGCTCATGGTCTGATCGGAAGCTCACTGAAGTGTTTCCAGTGGCCTTGGGATAGGCCCAGAGTCACCAGGCAGTTTGTCAGATGATCCTATTCCTAATGGAAACACGTTTTGGTAGTAAAGGCACTTTTTGTTGCCTTGCAAACATGCTCGCCACGTGCTCGCCCCTCTCCCCCGTCCGCGGCTGTGCCTGCTGCTGCTCCGTCCCAACGGGCTCCATCTGATTTGTTAAAACTCAGGCCCCGTCTACACTAGTGAACTTACAGCAGCACAGCCGTCAGGAGCTCTCCCGTCAGCATAATAAAACCACCTCCACGAGCGGCGGTAGAACTCTCCTGCCGACATAGCGCTGTCCTCCCTGGCACAGCTGTCGGTGTAACTTGGGGTGTGGTTTTTTCACACCCCTGAGTGACACAAACGATACTGACAAAAGTGGCGGCGTAGACATGGCCTGAAAGGAGAAGAAGGTGCTTCTGGATGTTTAAATGAACCCCGGTTTCCAGCTCTGAGCAACAAGCAGGCAGAAAAGGAGGGCAAACAGACGACTCAGCACTAGGCCTCATTTGGTTATGATTTATTATTTACGTACTATATATCTTGACACCTCCCCTGTATTTCCTGTCTCAGTAATGGGTCAAATCCTGCCAGCTGCCAAGCGCCCTCGATGACCCCTGAGGATGCTCAGTGGCTCCCAGGAATCGCTCCACACCTTGCAGGATCTGGCCCAACCAGCAGCTAACTGCTGACATTGTTTTGTGCTTTTGTATGGCTTTGTTTCTGTAACTCAAAACTCTCATTAATTATGGGCCTCATCCAAAGCCCCTTGAGTCACGATTTCCAGTGACTCTAAAGGGAATCAGTCCCTAGTAATAGATGTTAACAGTAAAGACAATAATTAATAATGACGAGTTCTTAGTGCTTTCCTCCGTAGCTCTCAGAGCGCTTTACAAAGGTTTGTTATCCCCATTGTACAGATGGGGGAACCGAGGGACAGAGAGAAGGGACTTGGCCAGGATGACCCAGCAGGCCAGTGTCAGAGCTGGGAATAGAAATAAGCGGTCATTTTGTGTTCATGAAGCTGGACTTGTTAGATAAATGAAATGACTGCATCACTGGGAGGAATTTCAGAAAGAACATAACCATTGTCATGGGACATTAGGACTGGGGAAAGGGGCCAGCTGTCTATAGATCGTATGGACTCTCTGGAGCAACATGAGCTCACTGTAATGAAAAAGGAAATATTTATGCTGGAAAAAAGAGTGAACATGTTTCTGGATTTGCCCAGGCCAATCTGTTTGTCTTTTCTATTAATGAGATTTCCCAGAGCTTGGAGTAGAAGTTACTTATTTTTTCTGTAAAAACGCCTATCCTTTTGGCTGTAGATAAATATAGCACTGTGATGAAGAGAGGCATGGGCCAGTCAATTAACTGCTCATTTAGGACTCTGAAGACATGTTGTATATAGGTCACATCAGCTGCATTTCTAAACAAACGGCAGCCTGCTACACAAACCATACGGGTTCTTCTTTGTAAGTAAATGTTGTCCTGGCTTCTAGGGCCACAGGGAATAAAAGAAAAACGCATTTAACAGCCCAGAGAATGAATTTTGCCTGAGTCCAATGGAACCCTAATGTCAAAAACTCCGAGTTCTGGTCTAAATTTAGAGGCTGTTATTTCTGAGTGGAGACAGCAGAGTTTCATCACCCCAGCCAAAAACAGTTCCCTCGCTCCTGGGTTTTAGAACATATGCTGGGAAGTTTGAACATACTTTCAACACATAGCTATAATGTCATGATGCAGGCACATTGCAGTATGTGGAGATGAAGCCATTTGGCCTGTAAATGCCTAATAATTATATGAGATACTACGTAATCATTTGTAATTCTGGAGCATCTTGCATCTAAATAAACCCCACCGCCTCCATTGAAGGCAGGAGGCTATTACCTCCATTTTACAGGTGGTGAAACTGAGGCATAGAGAGATTACACTGTGGAAGAGTCAGGAGTAGAACCGCATCTCCTAACCCCCAATCCTGGGCTTTGACCATGAGTCTGTCTTATCTCTGGTATTTAGTTACTAGAACTGGTTGAATTATTTGTTGTGAATAAGTTGTGGGATACATTTAGCCCTTTGTTTGTTTGCCAAGGATTCGCAAAAAGGTCCTGATTATGCAAATGTCTTTGCAATCCATAAATATCTATCGCCTAGATTGGCCCAACAATACCCGGACTGTGGAATGTTTGTGAACTTCAAGTGGTTCCTTGTTCATGATGTGTGACCGGTCGCTGACATCACATGGCATTGCTTCTCTGCGCCGGCCTGGCTGAGGCACGCTTTTAAACAGGAAAGTAACCAATAGTGACCAGCACACGCTCCTGTTTGCATGCGTCTGTGGGTGTCTGGATGCAAAGCAGTCATTTGCCCTCGTGTTGGTGTGAACAAAAATTCCTTCATGTGCATTAAGCGTCAATAAGCGCATAGAAAGATCAAGAGGCTGGTTGAAACAGCTGGTTCGAACTGGACAGGATATTGACCAGCACTGTCTGTGCTGGATTTGACCAGTTAGGTAGCGCCTTGCAGCGGGAAGGATCCCAAGCGCGTTTTACAAATGGGATTTTTGCATTAAAGCTATTTACTGGGTTGCAACAGGCCATCAGGATTTACAGATGGGTCCGAAAGGTTGAGAACCACTGCAGTAGCGCTCCAGGAGCAGTTTCGGGAAGCAGAATGTAGCTGCCCAAATTAAGAACTAGCCGGTGCCCCAGATACCACTTCTGCTCTGGCGTAAAATGCTGCGGGGTCGTGCATGGCTGCAGGGTTGCGGCTGACATCTCACCCAGATGGCGGCACAGGAAAAGCAGACGCAGTGGGGAAAGCTCTCAGGTGGGAGCGGGGTTTGACATTTCAAGCCCTTTTTTGGACTCTTTCCCCCCAGCCTCAGTATCTGATGCAGCCCCCTTCCCACGCCCTCCACAGACACACATTTGTGATCAAGGGCCTCGCGTTTGGTATGATCAGACTTTTTTCCACAGCTGGTGAAATGGAATCAAACAGGCCCGGTTGGAGTGGGTGGCAGCCGCATGGGGTGGTATTCAGCAGAAAGCCGGGGAGCCTGGCCTCTGATATGTCACAGTGGGGCAGGGACGTTTCTGCTCCGCACCAGAAAAGACGCCCTGGTAGCGGCATTCATTGCAGGGGGCTTTTCTTTCCAGGCATGCAGGAAAAGAAGACAAGAGAAAAATTAAGCGACGAGCAAGTATTGCCAAAGCAGAGAAAAGCTGCGGCTGGGGTGTTGTGGTGCGACTGTTTTGGGGACCGAGGGGATTGTGGAAGGACACTGCTCCAGGGGTGGGGGACAGGCAGAATGGGGTGCTGGAGAGCCAGCAAAGGGGCAGCGATTGCTGGAATCTTCAAGCGAGTGTGCTGGGATCAGGCCCAGATGAACCTGTTCTTGGGCCCTAGGCAAACATACACTTTTCCCAGCCAGGTTGGATGGAGAGCGAGCTCACCCCACACTCACCCCATAGTGGCGGCTCCCGTCCCATGGGACTGGCCTGGCTCCCTGCTCCAGGTGTCGGGACCTAGTGCGTGGGGTTCCGGCGCCGCTCAGGTTTGGCCTGGTCCCCATGCAGGCCCCGAGTGAGTGAGTGGCCTTGCGACCTAAGACGTCGCTAAGACCGTGCACATTGTCCACCTTTGGAACCCGTTTTCAAGTGCTCCTAAAAAGAAACCCCAAGCCCCAACCCCCTAGAAACCAAACACAGGCTGGGTTTTTGATGGAAATTTGCACACTTCCAAATTTTCCACCTCGCTTGGGTAGATGATAGAGAGAAGGAGCCTGTGGCTGGTGACGGACATTTCAAAAGAGCCAGATTTCCTCGCCTTTAAGTTCTATCTCAGAACACTGGCCCCCACCCAGTCTTGGCTCGAAACCCAGACCCCTAATGTAAAGGGTTTCCCTTCACCGTCAGAGCACCTCTTCCTGGCCAGGCACTGGGGAACAGCTCCGCCTGTGACGCCCCCGTCTGAGTCTCGGTTGTGCTGCGTCCCCTCTCGTGCTCCAGGAGTTTCAGTGCTGCCTCTTGGTGGCTTGGCCCTCCGGCCAGCTCACCATAGTTTTCCCTTTCTGGGATTTCAAAGTATGACTGGGCTGGACTGGTTGTGCAGGTATCGCTCCCAGCAGTCCTCCAGTCCAAGGCTCTGCCACTTTGTCAGTGACTGCTAGGGGAACTCCGGTCTGCCCAGTACTCTGGATTCCAGCCCAGGGACCCTACGATCTGCAGCCAACACCTGCTCCGTCCCAGATCTTGCTGCTCTTTCCCTGGACTGTTTCCTACACCGTTTCTATCACACTTCCTTATCCACCACCCTTCCCCCATCAGGGCCAGGATCCCATGGGGCTCTCCTTCCTCCCTCTCTAAGCCCAGAGAGTATCTGCAAGCTCCCACTCTGTAGCACCCTGCGACTGCACATTTATAATCCTTTCTCAACTTCTCCCCCCATTGGGGCGTCATCAGCAAATAAACCCTTGGGCCTCCCCGGAGGTGCGACTGTGAAGGTTAATTGGCCTCTTCTGGGCCCCCTTAACCCTTTCAGGGCTGATGTGGGGTGACCACCCCCTCAGACCACGGTTAGACTGACTCCAGCCCCAGATCTGAAATCTTCTCCTTTGTCCTGTCTCTAATTAGCCGACTGGCCCCTGTGCCATCTAGACCACCCTGGGGCTGCGTTTGAAGGCGGTCACCGAGCTAACCGCAGCGGCAAGGTTCATTTCTGCAAGCGCGGGAATTTACCAGATCACAATGACAAACAAGAACAAATCATGCATTTTCCCCTGAGGCTCTCTGAAGGTAACGAGTTCCACTCAAGAGATGCAGGAAGAACCATAGAACTGGGTGGTTGCATCATAGCTGATTTCCTATGCAAATGTTAGTCAGCGCAGCAGGCGCACACAGTCAAAGTGGGCTGAGGTGGAAAAGATCCATGTGCTAGAGGTCATCCGCCTAATCGTCTGTCATCGGTTTCTCTAAGGCCGCTCGCACTGTTCTGTCTCATTGTCCTCTGGCGCGCTTCCCTGCCAAACTGGCCTTACTGTTTTCTGTACACAGCTTCCTTGTGTGTTCAGGAAGCACCTTCTGTATATAAAACATACCGTCTGCCCTCTTCGTTTTAGACACGGCAGTTATAGTTTGGGAGGTAGGATGGCAGAAAGAGAAGGGCATCTTCAGGCTCTTGAATCTGAGCATAAGAACATAAGGGCGGCCACACTGGGGCAGACCCAGGGTCCATCTAACCCAGGATCCCGTCTTCCGACAGTGGCCAGTGCCGCGTGCTTCAGAGGGAGTGACCAGAACAGGTCATCATCGAGTGATTCATTCTGTCAGCCATTGATGGACCTAGCCTCCGTGAACGTATCTAGTTCTTTGTTGAGCACTAACTGGTACTCCTGTTGGCAGTCTCAGATCATGAAGATCTATCTATCTATCTATCTATCTGTCTATCGATCGATCTGTCTATCTGTCTGTCTATCCATCTGTCTGTCTGTCTGTCTATCTATCGATCTAATCTATCTATCTGTCTATCTATCTGTCTGTCTGTCTGTCTATCTATCGATCTAATCTATCTATCTGTCTGTCTATCTATCTGTCTGTCTGTCTGTCTATCTATCGATCTAATCTATCTATCTGTCTATCTATCTGTCTGTCTGTCTGTCTATCTATCGATCTAATCTATCTATCTGCCTGTCTATCTATCTGTCTGTCTGTCTGTCTATCTATCTGTCTGTCTCTCTCTCTCTTTCTCTCTCTATCTATCTCAAGCCATTGGCACTACTAATGCCCGTGTTGGGAATCTCAGCTGAGCAGCCGAGGCGTGAATGGACCCAGGGGATCGAGACGCCCTTTCCACCGCTAGACGTGGCCCCTGGCGGGCAAAGTCTGGGGAGAGCGGGTGGGGTGGTTTGGGGGAGCTTGGCTGCCCGTGATGGACTTGCTGTCAGGATAAACAGAGGACCTCCTGTCTCCGGGGCTGTCAGTCTGGGAGCTGCCAGCGGCCCTATCAAAAGTCAGCATCAGTAATACAGAGCTAAACGCTTCCCCAGCCACAAGCAGTGAACGCAGAGCAGTTTGCCTGTCAGGAGCGAGTGACGTCAAGAGTGTGGCGAAGGAAATGCAGCGCAGGGCCCCCTCCCCCTTCGCTTGTGGTCCCGTGCCCCAGACCCCTAACGTTCTGCTGATGCCGCTTTCTCTTCTGCGCTGGGTGCCTGGTGCGTGGGAACCTGGGCGCGGGGCGGGGGGGGGGGGGGGGCAGGGCTGGGCGCAGCTGTCGAGCTGCGCTGCGTTGGAGGAGGAGGGGCGGGGAGACGGGGGCAGGAGGCAGGCAGGGTTTCCCTCTCAAGCCGAGATGGGTACGTTTCATTTCCACTCCTGCTTCGGCTGCAGTCAGCCGCCCTGCAGCCCACGGGGGAACAGCGAGGCCGGGACGCCGGAGCCGCGCGGCACGAGGTGGCCTGGCCGGGACGCAGGCCCCCTGAGCGTCCTCCCGGCACGCAACACCGGCCTAGCAACTTGGATCCTGATTGGCGCAGCTCACGTGCAGGGAGGAAGTGGACCCCCCGGCGAGCTCCCGGCCCCTCGAAGGCGACGCCAGGGACCATGCGGGTTCTCGTGGCCGGCCTCTGTGTGGTGCTCCTGTCCTGCAGGCCGGCCCTGCTGCTTCCCCGGCTCGGTATGTATCTGAGCGGCGTGGCACGCTCGTCACGCTGCTGCTCGACAGAGATTGAGCTTGCGCTAGGCTCGGAGCTGAGCGAGCGGTGGAAATAGCCCTGGCGGCGAGAAGGCAGGAAAGCCAAATGCCGGGCCTGAAATGTCCAGGCCGCCAGGGCAGAGGAAGAGCACCCGGGATAGAAACGAAGGCAAACCTACGGCGTGGATGCAGGGCCCCGGTCTGGCCCCTGTTGCAGCGCCCATTTAGTTCCAAGGGAGCAGCCTGAGAATAGTGGAAGGGGGGTGGATAGTCCGGAGGGGTGCGTGTGTGTCTCTTGGGAGCTGCTTGACGTGTTATAGTATTAAAATGTGGGTTTGGCAAAACAGTTTGGAGCTTCCCCACCCCTGCCCCCTTAATTCGGGGCCTGATCTCTAGGGCTCAGGCCTTTAATCCGTTGTTGTTCAAGGGATCTTCTGAAAATGGAACAGGGCATGGTCCAGTACAGAGCCCGGGGCTGAGGGTCAGGATCCCCGGCATTGTGTGCCCGCTTTGCCCCTGACTTGACGTGCAGCCAAGTCACGTCCTGTCTCTGTGCCCCGGAGTTCCCATAAGTAAAAGGGGGTTAACGAGGTGTACCCACGTTTGTAAAGCACTTTCAGATCCATAGGTGACAAGCCCAGTCAAAATGCAATGCAAAACAAAAAAAGAAACAAAAAGAGGTGTCTGTAAGTGACCGGCACCTTGTGCTAAGGAAACAATAAAGATTCTGGCCTGAAAGTCACTGTCTGGCTTCTAGGATGAGCTAAGGACAAAAAAAAAGAAATCAAATCAACGCCGTGCGAAAGCACACAAGTCACATCTGGGAGAGCCAAAATGAACTGCAACCGGGACGAGTTTTTGGGTGGGTTCTAAATATGGTAAAAGGAGTTCTGGGAACGAGCAATTTCTGGATTTTGTTTTAGAACTAGAAAAAAACCACCCAAAAAACCCCTCTCGGGTTATAAGCTCCTCGGCGTGCTGCAGTCAGGGCAAACAGCTGCATTTTGTAAAAAGAAAACAACTTGCCTGGTATTTTCGAGGACAAGTCAAATAAAATCCAACCACGCGTGCATAAACTAACAAACATCACTGAGCGCAAAACCAAAAGAAACTCCTTTGCCGAATTATGAATGATTATTCCTATTACATGAGTATTATCGTAGCACTAGGGGCATCAGTCATGGACCAGCATCCCAGTGTGCTAAGTGCGGCCTAGACGCAGAGCAAAAAGACAGCCCTTGCCCCAAAGAGCTTATTATGGGAATCTGCAATGATTCCCCACTTGTCTCTGATCATTTTAATGTCCTTAGCCATTTTTTCTTCGCCTTGGCCAGGCCCTCTGCCACGTCACAACAGACTAAGTGTCTCTCTAATCTCACATCTCATAAGGAAGCCTCACAACTTCTGTAAACCATCAGAAGTCCCAATCTTGCATTCCTTTCCGACTTGAAATTTCCACGGAAGTTGAGGGAATTGTGTTCCAGAAGTCAGGGTTGGACCCAGGAGTTTTTGATCTTCTGCGTTGTTTAACAAAAAGGATTGATACGTTTATTAATCTCCGCGGTTTTCAAGGGGATTGTCGGTTCAGATCCCTGGCTCTTGTAACCTGTGAGAGAAGGGCCCTGTTACTGCTTTTTTTTTTAATGGGGAAATCAGAATGACATTAATTTAACGTCTGTGTCTCAAACTGTGTTAGTAGGGGGCTCAAATAAAAAATCTGGATTTAGATCTGGGTTTCAAACACGGCAGGCCAGGAGTGTTCAAACCCAGCTCTAATTGAGATTGACAGATAGATTGTGGAAAGTGTTTGAGAAGTTTATGATCAATAATTAACTATAATAATTGTGGGGTGGCCTGTGAACCCCTTACTCCCAGTGGTGAGCAGTTACCAACATGAATCGAGCCTCATTGGTTGGAGTCAATGGACGTAAAGCGTCCGCAGTCTGGCCTTGTCTTCAGAAACGCCTTGCTTCAGAAACGCCTTGCTTCCTCCAGTATTTTGCCAGTGATGCCCATAAGCAGCTGAAATGCAATAAGAAAATAGATCATGTCAGATATTAATGAAACATTGAAAGCAGAATGGCCGGGTTAGGAGGGTTAATGTTAATGTCCCCAGAGACGTGTTGCAAATGGCTGCAGCCCTGTACGCTCCTGTCGCCTCAATCCGAGCGATACCCACCAGCGCTCCCATCTGCGAGGAGGTGCCAGCCCTGATCTTGGCTCCCTGGTGTTTAATCTGCTGGGCATCCGTGCACGAGTGCTTCGAGCACGTTGCCCCGAGCCGTAGTTGGATATTTGGGAAACCCGTTTCTCCGAGTGCATTTCTTTAAGTACAGAATGTGGGGGGTGTCCCGGATCCACAGGGTGGGTGCTACGCCCCAGCTTTTAAATTGTCTCTTGGAGGCACCCCTTTCGTGTGCCAGCCCCCCCAGGGGCTCCCACTCTTCCTTCAGGGCTGGCCACGCTACCTCACTGCCTCCTTGACTGAGCTCCTGGACTCCAGCCCTCCTGATTCACATCATGGACTCCGTCCAGCGAGCCCAACTGAGACTCCTGGTAGGGACCTGCCCCCTCCTCTGGGATTAATGCACCTCGCCTAGTATGCGCAGTGACACCCAAGCAGCGTTTGACACTCCGATCTGTGTCGCCACTCAGGTTAGGGTTACCGTGCGTCCGGATTCTTCCCGGGCATTGCCTCTTTCTGGATGCTCTGCCCTCTCCCCGGGTGGATTTTTCAGCTAACAGGCAGACCTCCGGGATTTTTGTAGAGCGGACAGAAAAAGAGCTGACTGGTCCACTTCCCGATTGGTCCCTCCCTGCATCCACAGCTGATTACTCCCTTCCAGATGCCGGATCCCACCCCCCAAGGCCCCGGCTCCCAGCCCTGGGGAGGGGGAGAAGCCTTCAGGGTGGCGCTGACGGATGGCTCTCGCTGCGTCTCGGGTCTGCGCCAGCTGCCCTGCCACCGTAACAGGGAGTGACCCTGCCTTCCCACCTCAAAAGTGAGGCCCCACGTAACTCCTCCAGCACCCCCCAAATATCCCTCAGTACATACACATGCCTGCTCCAGCACCCCCAACTGTGCCTCCTGCCACTCACCCCCTCCCTGCCTCCAGCAGGGTCCACTTTTTGGGACCCTGAAACCTGGTAACCCTAACCCGGGTGAGCCTACATTTGGGCTAGATGGTCCCTGACACCAAGAATCACCGCGACATTCAAGTTACTGCCAGCCTCAAAGGACCCGTCACTTGCCCCAGGTCAGTTTCACCCCAGATGTCCCTCCAAAGATAACGTGTGTAGCCAATCCTACATTAAACTATATCAAGATTCATTAGGTAGGAAAAGGAAACAAGAGAGTTATTGACAAGGTTAAAGCAGGTAATAATAGATACACAACTGAGTTACGGTCTTAAGTTTCAAAAGCTTCTCTAATCAGCAAGCTTGCAATGTCCTTGAGGGCTACCCCAGGCACAGCACTGGGGATCTCTTGCTTGCGCCTAGAAACACAGGTGCTGGAACTAAGGGTGTTGGGGGGCCCTGCTGCACCCCTGGCTTGAAGTGGTTTCCATTCAATGCAGCGTTTCCAGTTGGGGTCAATGGCTCTCAGCGCCTCCCTCCCCCACTGTACAAATTGCCGAGCAACCTTTTCCCCCAGAGTGCAAGCAGCAGAGAGATCATCATCAGTTCCTCCTGTTGAGGTTTTGATCCCTCTCCTGCCATGTGCTTGGAGCTGCAAACTCAGCTGATGGGAGGAAATGTCTTGCATGGCTTCATGCAGGGCGGGCAGGGAAGAGCAGGAAAACTGTCCTTTTTAATGACACTCCTTGGGCAGGGCGTAACACCCGTTGCAGACCAGCACTTTACACTAGTTAATGTCTCTTCATTCCTGTCTGGTGATTGGAGGCTCACGGGATGGCTGCTCAAATATTCCCTTGCAATCTGGGGTACAGCTGTTATACGTGAGATTGATGCAGGCAGCGACTCACAAGCCTTCCATAAAGTCTAAACACCTTCTTATAACTCTCAGCCCTATTTTAACGATCCTAGCACACAGGTGAGCCAGACCGGGACCAGCTTTGTAGCTGTCAGGGTTGCCTTGAAGCGTGGGGACTCTGGCGTGAGCTGGCACCTGGCCTGCCAGCATCACAGAGAGTACCACCTCTTCCAGTCACCTCTCGGCCCTTCGCTCTCCAGGCATGGCCATGCTGAGTTTGGAGCCCCTTGTGCTCGGATGCCCAGCCGATAAACACTAGCCAAGATCCGAATGGGCACCTCCTGGCAGATGGGCACCCTGGTGGGTATCGCTCAAATTATAGGCGACGGGAGCGTCTGGGTCATCGATCGCTAGGTGTCAGTATTTTGGCCACTAGAATAGTCCATTGTCTTCTCGCATTTTCCACTGGCGATTCCTTTTCATGAGCCATGTAGTTTGTTCAGACAGCTTGGGGACCTCTACGCAGAGTCTGCCCTGAGAGACACCTTGAGCATTTCCCCCTTACTGGCGAGCGATGCAAAATAGAAGGGGAAACTGAGGCACACAGAGGCTTCATCAAAATATTACAAAAAATTCCCGCTTTGTCACAGGGGAGATCCCAGGGGGATGGAGCCTTCCACTGCTAGGCAACGAGTTCAAGCCGCAGGCCGGTCACTGTCTGCTAAGTGGCCTCAGGGAAAGGAGCTGGTGATCTGAGTCCAGGTCCCCGTGGGCACGTCTCCATGCCATGGCTGACACGGGCAGTCTCAGAGGAGTGGCTGGGGACCATACGTACCGTGATGGTTCCCTCCAGCGGTGTTCCCTCCAGGGCCGGGCACGTTAGACGGGCTGTTAACGATGGCTGGAGGGGCAGGTGGGGACCGTTAACACTTTCTCTAGTTAAAATGACATTTTTGGATGAGGAGGCCGATTGGCGTTGCTGGGGTTGCAGAGTCGCCCCCCTTCTGCTAGGCCCTACACAAATATTCAGTAAAAAAGATAATCTCTGCCCCAGACACTTCCCTGCCAAGGGTGACACGATGCAGCAGGCGGGTGAGGCAAGCCAGGTGACAGTAAGGGACATAGGCCAAGCTTTTCACAAGTGCCTAGCGATTTTGGGGGGCGGCGTCACGGGGTGACACTGGCCCTTTAAGGAGCAGGGCCAGTGCACCTGTTTGGGGCCAGCTGGGGCTAGAAGAGGAGGCCCGTGGGGCCCCGGGGTGAATCAGGGCTGAGAGTCTGTTTGGAAAGGGGGCAGACAAAGAACAGAGGTGGGCTACTCCCGGCGTGTGACTGCCGGAGTCCCCTGGGACGGCGGGTGACAGTCCTGGTGAAAGAGAGACCTGGGGAGACAGAGGCAGCAGGAGACAGGCTGGAGATGGGAGCTGCCAGAGGCTGCGTGTTTGGAACCGAGAGAAGGCAGGTGCGCAGCGGAGGAGGTAACCCACTGATGTCTCCAGGACTAGAGCGCTGGACCCAGAGGAACGGGGAGAGGGTGGGGGGAGTGAGGGGTGCTCGGCTGGGAGAGTTCCCCCTGGGAAGAGCAGCTTTGCACTCTAGTTAAAAGGACTGAGATCCCTGTCCTGGGACAGAGGAAAAGAAAAGGACTTGCAGAGGGTCCGGGCATGGTCCCAGGTGCTGGGCTGTGTGGCATAGGGCATTGAGGGATGAGACCTCTGGAGTTTTAATGACTGCTTACACGGTGTGTGGGAAATGGAGTGTTTGGAGCCTGTGGTTATGGACTTACCTGCATTGTGTTTTTAAATCATCTGTCCCCAAGGAAGGGTATTGTTGAAGCAAGAGTGCCTGGCGTAGAGCCCTTGGGTTACCTGAGGGGGAAACTGAGGCAGGTGTGCCTGTCATGCCGTGTTCCCGGGGTGAGGCTGCCTGATGACAGGCCCGGCGTAAGACATTTTAAGGATCTGATTCTCGGAGGGGGGTGCTCAGCACTTGAAAATCAGGTCTCTTGGTGGTGTCTGGAGCTGGGTGTCTAAAATAACTAGTCACTTTGAAAAGCCTTGCTCCTAATGGTCTGTGTATGATCTATAGCAGGGGTTCCCAATCAGTGGGAATCCCTGGGGGCCAAAAGTGGCCTGTGGGGTCTTGCAAAGTGGCTCTTTGCTCCCCTCCCGCTGGCTGCAGAAGGGAGCCGCTGCGTAAGGACCCAGGTGGAGCGCGTTGTTGCAGCCAGGGGGACGGGAGATCAGCGGGGAGGCAGCCTCCTCACCGAACTCCTTCCGTCTGGCTGCAGTGGGGGGATGTCGCTGCTGGTGGAGCAGCCAGGATCTACCAGGCTTGAGGAGGGGCCGGACTCTAAAAATCAGTGCCTTCCGGTTTGACCTGCACTTAGCAGGCCACCCACCGTGACTTAGCTGCCAGGCCATGTGCTTCAGTGAGTAGTGACAGCCCCTCGTCTACACTAGCGCTTGGTCTGTGAGTGTGTGACACACTGTGAGTCATTTGTAGGTGTCAAATAGTGACTGTAAAAATGAGCACAGCCGCATCCAAATGTTTACTTTACACATGTAGTGATTCGTCGTCCTTAATGGCGTCGACACCACTACATTTTTTCTGAGCTGGTAGACTGGTGGCCCTTCAGGGTTGTAAAAATGATATTTGTGGCTCTTGAGCTGAAAAGGTTGGGACCCACTGATCCACAGGGTCCACGGTCTCCCTCTTCGCACCCGTGAACCATCCCTTGCCTCAGCCCTGCGGCGAGGCTGTACGGCCATGCTGTACCCTGAATCTTCGCCCCAGCCCCTGCTGTTGACGTCAGTGGCAGTTCCACATGCCAGATGCAGACACGCTAGGACCCAGAGCCTTCAGGTGAAGTCATCAGTCTGTTGTTGCAGAGTTGGTTGTTTTGTTACCCACCCTCAGCTATACCCATTTCTACCCGCCCTGTAAATTGACTCTGCGTCAGTTTCACCCTCTGGCTCTGAGAGGCAAAATCAGCCACAGAAAGAATGACTAACCTGATATAAAAATAGACCCTAATTTTCATATGAGACATCTTGAAGTTCCTCTGTGGTCAAAGTGGGTGCAACCGAGAGCAGGATTTGGCCCCATATAAACATTTAATAGAACAGTTATTATCAGTGATTCAGTGTGAGTTCGTTAGTTAGCACCGATAATGGGCCAATCCTTTGCTGTGGCGATTCCATTGTTTTCAGTGGAGTTAGGCCAGCTGGGACTTTGTCTTTAGCGCTGTGCGGTACATACAGATAAAGAGTTCCCACTCCAGAAGGTAGACACAGCCAGCGGCTAAGATATATCTTTTCATTCAGGCAAAGGTCTGCAAAAGTGACTCATTTTGGGGGGTCTAATTTGACACAGTCAAGTGCTCCCCGCTCTTTGGGGAAGTTTTCGAGCACTCAGCCCCCAGAGATTTTCAGAACAGCCAGCTGCCAATGAAGCACGTACACGAGGGCAGGGTAAATTTCCCAGCCAGTGACTATCACTTAGACTCACTACACGTTTTTATCTCATAATGATAAGTCAGTATTCACGGAAGCAATTAATGACACACGTACTGCACTTTTCATCTTCCCCATGCGTTATGATACTCTTATATCAGTAGATCTCAAAGCACTTTAAAAAGGAGGCATTGTTATTCCCATTTCACAGATGAGGGAAACTGAGGCAAGTGACTTGCCCAGGCTCACCCAACCCGCCAGTGGCTGAGCCAGGGATACAACCCAGTCCCAGTCTAGTGCGCTACCCACTAGATCACACTGCCTCTCTGTGCACCCATGAGATAGGAGGTCGATGAGACAGGTGAAGCAGGGGCAGGGGTTGGATTTCCTTCTGTCTAAGGGGAGCCATGTTTGCTGCGCTGGAGCATACCCATGGTTAACAGTTTCTTGGGCTGTCAGATAGCACGTACATGGATCCTCCCTCTGCTTTTAGTGGTGGGGAATGGGAAAGGCCAGAGACCTTTATTCTTCTCATTTGTACTGCACCTTGTACGACGGGGCCCTGCTCCTTGACTGAAGCCCCTAGGCGCTACCACGATATCAATAAGAACCATTGTCCGTTTGTTCTGTGTTTGTAGGGGGCTCAGCACAGTGGGGTGCTGATTCAGCATGAGGGCTCCCGGATGCTATAATAACACAAAGAGCAAATAAATATTACTACTAGCTGGACAATGTGCCAGCGAGGCCCATCTGTGCACTGCCTGCTGCTGATCTCGGTCCTGTTCTTTG
The DNA here is from genome assembly GCF_026122565.2 of Emydura macquarii macquarii. Taxonomy (NCBI): domain Eukaryota; kingdom Metazoa; phylum Chordata; order Testudines; family Chelidae; genus Emydura; species Emydura macquarii. The sequence goes on along the minus strand of NW_027132502.1, from coordinate 2,511,914 downwards.
TTTCTTTTCTTTCTCTGAAACCCAGCGACGTTATCATTTCACCCACCGGAGTTATCCAGACCTGCAGGCGACACGGCCAACTTCTTCTGCAACATCTCCACCGTGAACTTCACTCTCTTTGAGTATAGTTTGAACTGGTACAAAATCCCAGCCAATTCCAACAAAAGCGAAAAATTTGCCGAGTCTAATGGGAACACACAAAAAATCAATGGGCAGAAGTTCCAGCTCAACAAGCATAACTCCATCGTCGAGATGCGGATTCTGAAGCTGCACAAGAATGACACGGGTGCCTACTATTGCGGGATGATAGCGTTCTCCTCCCCCAGTAAAGTGATAGAAAGCAACAAGTCACAGCTCACGGTTACAGGTTGGTTTTGAAGACACCATAATGAACAAGCTGGGATGGGTGTTTTCAGCTGCCCTCTGCCGGAGGGGCTCAGAGCAGCCCAGCTGTGTGTCAGAGACCCTGCCTTAGCTCAAATGGCTTGTGCTTTTGGAGCCGGAGAGGCTGTGCTCTGTCCTTGGTGCTGCGTCTGTGAAATGCGGGGAGGCTGAAGATTTATTCCAATGCTCAGCTGGCCTGTGGGCTGAGTGATATTTCCCAGCTAGCATCCTCCCCCTTCCCCCCTCCCCGCTGATACCCTGAAGAGCTCAGTTAGAATGCGCGCTTCCCAGCTGCTCATCAGTCAGCGTCTCTGGCTGTGGAACTTGCTGCTCTTGGTGGCCGTCCCGAGCCATAGCTTGCTGCTCCGCAGGGAAAGTGCCAGGCTGCCTCTTGCCAACCAATCTATTACGGTAGCACCCCAACCACACCAGGCACTATTACGTGCTTTCCTGGCCACCGTAAAAGTAGTCCTGGTCTCTGGTGTGACGTTTATAAATCACATGGCCACCTTTCCAGCCGCTGACCTGAATCAAGACCAAATCTGTGCGGGTGCAGCCCCGCTTGCTCTCGCTTTGGGTAACTGAAGGCATGTTGGTGGGTGCTTTCACACCAGTGGGTGAGAACTTGACCCGCATCAAGCACCCTGCGGTGCTGTATAAATAATAAACCATGGCATTTTGGCCAGGATCAACCACTCAGCCAGGGATATTTTCCTATTTCACTGTCCCACCCCAACTAATTATCTGCTGCTGCTGTAATTACCCGCGACCAGAGCTGCACATCTACCGACACCACAGTCAACAGGGGGACAGTCAAGTCCATAAACATCTAGCACAGTGCCTTTAAGTTGTAGGTTTTAGAAGCTGAAGGCTGACACCCCTGATGCCCTGATGCTTGTATTTATGCAGCTGTGATGCATTATAAAAAGGTACTGCAGATGGAATTTGAACTTCTGTAGATCTGAGATGCCTGGGACGAGCAGGGACTATTATTAATTATTATTATTATTTATTATTATGTATTATAGTAGCATCTAATGAGTCCCCATCATGGGCCAGATTCCCCATTGCGCTAGGCGCTGTACAAAAAGATGGTCCCTGCCCCAAAGAGCTCACTGTGCAAGAATGCAATATCATCACTATAGAGCTGGATGACACTTTTCAATCACATAGGTGGGATAGAAAGTGGCCTTTTTTAAAAAGGGCAAAACCTTGTGAAAAAACTTTTTTCACTGCTGATTTTGATCGAAAGCAGAGCAACTGTCACCGAAATAGTTATCGGCATTCTTTGGTTTGCCAAAACACGGGGTGGCTTTTTGGCTTTGCTGTTCACCACCTGCACGTTTTTCAGAAGACAAGGGCCCTTGGCCACGTCAGGAATCCTTCTGATTTAAAAATGTCATGCAAAATTTTGAAAAAGAAAATGAGAAAAGGGGCCTTTGAAACGGGAAATCTCTTCAACATTTCAATATGTTTTGTGAATTAAAAGAAAAAAGAGTCTAGCAGCTCCCATTCCCTTAGTCTGCGTGATGATGGGCCTCCCTAGCACACAGCGCAAGTGATGCTGACAGGCTGCTACTTACAGGGGTTACACCTGGATCTCCCAGGTCCATCCAGGGCTATTAGTCAAGGTGGTCAGGGATGCAACCCCATGCTCTGGGTGTTGGATGTGTCTTGGAGGCACAAGGTTGTGGGTTCAGCTGCTAGTAATGACTGACAGTATGGATTGAGTGGCCACCAGTTCATTACACAGTCTGACACTGGGCCAGATCCTCTTCCCGCTGACCCTTTTACCCAGAACCACCTAAGCGAGTGGAAGGGTGGGAGCTGTGTTATTTTAGGACGCATGTTCCGCCTTGCATTTGTTTTGACCAAATTAAGTAGAGGAGGGAGCTACCCATGGGGCCTGGACTGGGTGGCGCTGTGTGGATGAGACTCAGAGGCCGAGGCAGACAGGACTGGAAGAGACGTGTCGGGTCGAGGACGCGATTTGCTTTGCATCTGACAGAGACAGTAGAGTTTCTTCTTTTTATTCACAAATCCCTAGACGAAAGGAACACCACGACCATTCCCGGGGAGAGCGAGGAGTTAGACGAGGCGGGCGACTTTAAGGTGCCGCTCATCATCATCCTGAGCGTCGCGGGTGCCATGCTGCTCGTGTTGTTCGCCTACATGCTTTTCATCGTCACGCGCCGGCCAGCAGGTGCGTCGTGGTGGGGCGCGGGCGGCCCTGGCGGTCCACTGCCCTTCTCCCTCCGGCGCCTTCGGTTGGGGAAAGCCAGATCGAGCAGAGCTCCCCCTCTGGCCTGGAGAGAAAAACGCTGAGCACCTGCAACGCCCATCGAGCTCAGCGGGCCGAATGCCGGAGCCCGGCCGTGGTGTTTCTCTGGGAGTCGACAGTCCTCCGCGCCTCCTAGGACTGGGCCCCAAAGCGCTGACATTGCTCCTGTCCCCAACATTTCGCATTCGATGGGCCCAGCCGCAAGAAGCTCCCCCTGCCTGGAGCCCCCATGGGAAGGGCAGTCAGCCCCCAGCCCCTTACATGCCCGGCCGGCTCCCTGTCAGGGGTGGGTGGGGAACCGGCTGGCGGCAGTGCAGAGAGCAGGCTGAGTGGTCCCAAGGGAAGGTGCCTTGGGTGTTCCCCCACTACAGAGGGGCCGGGCCTCCCAGAGCTCCCCTCTGCATGTATCCACGGGCTGGCCCCTTTGCTAGCTAGGGACAACGCTGGCTGCTGGCGACCAGGAGCCAAGGGTGCAGCGTAGCCAGGGAGATGCTCAGCTGCTGCCGATTCCAGCCCCCCGGTCCCAGCAGAGCCTTTCTGGTCTGGCTAGCTGGGCTGGCTGCGGGGATGCAGGACCTCAGCGCCCTCAGAGACGCGCATGGGACAAGAACCTGAGTGGAGCAGAACAGGGGCTGGCCCCAATGCTCAGTTGCTCGTGATCAGGGCATAGTTCTCCGCACAGTGGGCCCCCGCTCTCTGAATGAGCCAAGTGAACGCCGGGTCCCCAGCCCCACACTCCGTGTGCCGGGGAAACTCCCACTGGCTTTGAGAGGAGCTTTGCCTGAGTGGGGACCCAGGTCTGGGTCTGCGGGCGCCCCCTCCAGTGGGATTGCAGGAAATGCTCGAGGGGTGGGGTGGGGTGGAGGCTGGGCAGCCGCACAGTCATTGATAGGCTTGCGGGAGGCTGAGCTACCTCTGACACCCACATCCCCCTGCGACGTTTGCTGCAGCCCAGCTCGGGTGCCCGGTCTAACCAAATGTGTTACTTTGCAGGGCTGCAGAAACCACAAAGTGAAAACGCACCATTGGTAAGTTCCCCATCACTCACGTTCCTGCTGTGCTGCTGTGGCGTGTCACGAGGTGTGAAACAAGCCGGGCTTGTCAGGTCTTTAGTGGGACGGGCCTGGATCACTGCCATGGCCACAGGCACAACGGCTCAATGCCATGACTCCTCGCCCATCCCCACAACCCCGTCGGATTCCTGCCAGGACCGGTGCGCCCGGGCACCTTCCACCAAATGCAGACAAATGAGAGCTGGGAAACAAACAGGCTGAAAGACTGGAAGATGCAGCCAAAGTTCTTTGCTTTGATATCGTTATTATCAATAATCATAATAATTGATTGGCTGTCTATTCATATGGCCGCTTTTATCCCAAAGTAACCCCCTAACACTCTGCACAGAGACAAACACTTCCCATACGGGTTGCTTGTGTGATGTCAGCGCTCAGCAACACCATAGCACCGTGAAGAATATGGCATTGGAAACAGCCAGGCGGAGAATGTAATTCTCTGAGCTGGAACTGGGCCGGGACAATTGGATTAACGTCCCTTCTTTTGATGAAAGGGCCACGGGCATGGGGACTTTGATTATCTGTCACGCCCAACAAGTGGTACCCGCAGCTCACGGTGTGTCCTAGCACCACCCAGACCTGGCTCTATGAAATCATTAGTACCTCCTATTCCTTGCAGACATCCCGTCCAGTTACTAGCCAGATCCAATCCTCTGAGTTTGTGGGTTTATAGCACAACGTGCTTTGATGCAGCCTTGCTGATTCCGTAGAATTGGGTTGCTCTGTAACAATGCCCTATAGTGAGAAACTAAAGAAACTCAATCTACTTAGTTGATCCAAGAGGCAGTTAAGAGGTAACATGGTCACGGGCTGTAAGTGCATGCACAGGGAAGAGATTTAATCTAGCAGGAACAGGCATGACGAGATGCAATGGTTGGAAGCGGAAGCTAGACCAATTCAGATTAGCTGCTAAGTGCACTTTTTAAATTCAGGGGAATTCACCACTGGAACCACTTACCCAGAGAGGTGGGGGAGTCTCCGTTTGGTGGAGTCTTTAAATCAAGACTGGGTGCCTTCTAAAAACACACACGCCTGCTCCAAGAGAAGTTCTGGGCTCAATGCAGGAATTACTGCGTGAGGGTCTGTAGCTATGCAGGAGGTTAGAATCAATGGTCCCAGTGGTCCGTTGTGGCCTTGAAAAGTATGAATCTGCGGGTGGGGGTGCATGGGCATAGAAGATCCAGTTGTGTGTGGATATGATTCTTGGTAGAAATGACCCCTCTTATTGTTGCGCTGCAGGAAGAAAAGCCCCCAGCGGTGACGGTCTACACTGTGGATTATGGGGTGTTGGAATTCCAGCAGGATGAGAACACAAAGACCCCAGAAGAGAGCTTCCCAGCTGACCAGACAGAATACGCCACCATCGTGTTCTCCGAAGAGAAGCCCGTAACCCCAGAAAGGGGGAAGAAAACTAAAAACCAGAGGGCCTGCCAAACCCGAATGCAGCCCTGACGACGGGTCAGGAGCCCGACCGCATTTCTCCTTCCGTTTTGTCGTAGCCACGGCTCTAAGGCCTGGTGGTGGCGTCTGCACTATTTGTACCTGCTGCACGCGGTTGTACACCAACCCCTGACTCTCCTTCTCCCCTGGATTGGGCCCCCGCTCCAGTGATTGACATTTTAAGGCAGTGGGCTGTCTTAATCGGGGTCCTTCCCTCCTACAGCTGGTCGCAAGCAATTGTTTGCTGCTAAGGAAGACGTGCAATCAGATCACGCTTGAAGGGCTGGACTAGTGGACATGTGGTTCCAGCCTGATGCTGCCATGGGGCAGGAGACCCATGTTGAGTCCCAGTCGGCAGTTTCTTGCGCTGCCAGGTGATTTGTGTAGGCAGCAGGATCCATCCCTGGGGTGGGGGTGAGAGAGAGATAGAGTCATGTGTCACTCAGCAGTTACCCCATCGGTTAGCCTCCCTGGCCTGCTTGTGCTCCTCAGTCATTGGTGTGGTGGTGGCAAAGCTGGGTGTAAAGGACGGGAGAGGGTAAATCAGTGGACCAGGATGTGTTGTCTAGGGCTGGAAGGCGGAGGCAGGGCACCTGCTGGAAGATGCTACCACAGACAATTAGAGACGAGTTCTGCCTCGCTTACACTCGTTCAAGTCCATGGACTTGGCTCCAAGCGGCCACCGCACGGATCGACCGAGGCTGGCCTGCAGCACTGATATTTCAGTCCTTGAACTCTCCAGTCGTGCCAAGCTGGGCACAGAAGTGCCTCTTTTGACTTCTGACTGGGTTGGAACCTACTAAGAAATCTTAAAGTTGGGAGAAATTTGTAAATGCATGCAACTGGCTGCCGAGTAAAAGGATACCATGAAACAGATTGCAGCACCGGTGTGCTCTACTCGCCCTAAAACCTGACGTGCCTAGCTGAAGTCAGTGGGTCTTCTTAGGTGCAGTGGCCAGGAAAAGATTGCCCCTTCAGTTTTGCACCACGCTAGGGGCTTCTCCTAGCTCTCTCTGTGTGAGAAGCTGCATTGCATGTAACTGTTTATTTAAGAAGACGAATGGGAAATGTACTGTCATGTGGTTTTTTTTCCTGTAGTTTCATATATTTGCACTTGGATGTAAGAGCTCCGGGTGGGTGGAGCTGGATTGAAACCAGATCAGGTGGAAATCCAGGCTGGTGGAGGAATGGCAAGAACGCCTCGCCATTCTAGGTGGCACGGAGACTGTGAAGCTCTTCCTCGCTTTGAGAAGCACCTTCCTTCTCGACCAGCCCTGCTGGAATCAGTGGGACGGTGGGAACAGTGAAGTGTTACTCCCGGGGTTCACAGTCAACTTGAGGGCTTGATCCTGTTGAGTGGAGCTTCCCCCTGGGCTTCAGCAACAGAGAGACCAGGCCCCAGGCGTTTATGCTGCAGTGGTCGAAGGTCTTTGTCAATAAAAAGAAGCTTAAACTTTACTTTCCCATTTTGTTCCTTCTGCCTGACAAATCTGTGGTGAGGAAAATGCTGGAGATGGTTTTGGGGCCGGGTCTGACACTCCGTCCTGTGTCTGAACAGCACCTGGGCAGCAGGGTCCTGGTCCAAGTGCCTATGTGCTACAGGACTGTAAATCGTAACGCGAGTTTTGTATGACTCATACGAGGGCGTAACTTAGAGGTTTCCGTTGTGGGTCATGGTGCTGTTTGGTCCCGTTTTTAGAAAAGACTCTTTGCTGACATGTACTCATTGAAGAGGAGAGCGTTTTGCCAGCTTTTGGCCCCAATGCTGCAACTGGATCCCTGGAGGTTGGATTTTGGGCCCATTGAGTTCAGTGGGAATCTGAGTGGCTGTGAAGGTCTAGCGGAACGGGTCAGACTGAGGATCGGGGCCTCAGAACCCTCTTGGATATTATGGGTTCTAGAGCCAGAACAATTCAGATTTCAGCAGGGATCACCAGATCCAAGGCCACATCCCGAGGTCTCAGTCAGTCCTCACGCAAGCTGCCGTTAGAGAGACAAGGTGGGGGAGGGAATCTCTTTTATTGGCCCGACTTCTGTTGGTGAGAGAGATGAGCTTTCGAGCCACGCAGAGCTCGTCTTCGGGTCTGGGCAGTGCCACAGCAAAATGCAAGACAGAACAGATGGTTTAACGTAAGTATTTAGCACATATTGTAAGTCTCCATTCAAGGCAGATGGCCTGTTAGCCCCTTTGCAATCATAGGACAAAAGGGGAGGGGGATTAGTGGGTCACAGGTTGTTGTAATAAACCATAAATCCACTGCCTCTGCCAGGAATTTGTCAAGGTCGTTTTGAGTTCTAACCCTGTCCTCCAAAGCGCTCGCCTCATTATGCGGTACAGGCTCAGAACGGGACAGCGCGCTGCGGTTCCGCTCCTGTCTGAGGGCGTGCGAATGGCCTCCCTGGAGCCAAGGAAAGGAGGGCTTCTTGCATGAACTAGGATTTTGCAGCCTCAGACCCAAAGAGGGTGCAGCAAGTGGGCTGGGGACAAGTCACCAAACTGAAAGAGCTCTGTTAAACATCAGCCATTTGCTTTTAATAGCCAGCCCAGACCGATATTTGCTTAGTGCATCAGAAAAGCAGAGAAGCGGTGGAGGCAGTGAGGGTGAAGTGCTAACTCAGTCAGCAGTTTTGTTTTTCGTTTTCCCGTAAGACCTGACACTTTCTAGATGCAGCCCCGGGACTGGTTCACTTTTTCCACTCTGCCTCTGTAGCAGAGAGAGAGGAATCGATGCTGCTCCGTCTCACCGGCCGCATGGTCGCGGGTCGTGTGCTGCGGTGTGCTGAGCACACCCAGGTGTTGGTGGATGGACGCTGCCAGGTGCTTGTTTATGCCTCACTGTGCGTTCTACCTGCCAAGGAGACACAGTTTAGGGTTGTAGTGTGTGTGTGGGGGGGTTGGGGCCAGAAATAAATAGCCTCCTGGAAAACAAGAGCATCGGGCAAAGGCTCAGGGACACTTTATGCTGGGCACAAGGAATGAAGTGATAGTGTCTTCGCTCCCCTGGCACTGAAAGCACGAGCCTCAACCATTTCAGCTAAAGGAGACGCTCCATTGGCAATAGCAGTAGTAGGCTCATATCCTCTTTACAGGCAAGCCGCTCGCGTGGGACAGGACACAGACACTGGGCTAGTGTGGGTCTCAGCTGAACGGGGGCGGTTCCCCAGCCCACCTGCTTGCACAAGGCAGCCTGGCATAGGACAGCTGGGGGGGCGAGGTAGAGTCCTGCCGCGCTCCTGGCTGCTGTTCAGGGTGGCATTTGCACCTTTCTGGAGCCGTCTGCTGGTAGCAGCGTCTTTGCTGGGGCTCTGGCAACGGTCTACTGCCAGACATGGTGCCCCCAACCCCCTGGAGCATGATTCTGCTCTGCCAAAGCCAACGGTATCGCTCTCTGTGACGGCAGTGGGAGCAGGTGGGTTCAGGCCCTGGTCCTTCACTCTCCTTGCTCCTGTGCCGTTGCGCTGGATGAGTGTGGGGAAGGGTCTTTCTCCCCATTTCCTCCCCATCACAACTGCAGGAGGCTGGCCAGGGTTTTGCCCATTGGCCGGACACCACGTTCTCGCCGAGGAAGGGCAGATGCAGCAGGGCTCCCCGGCAGGCGGCGGCGTTGGGAACACCAGGCGGTGATTCCCAGGCATCAGACAAACAATCTGAGAACGTTCCCAGCGGGACGGGCCCATCGGGGTGCGGTGTGGAGAGCAGGGAGCCCCCAAAGCAAAGCAACGAACAGAGAGGGGAAGCAGAGACGAGGGGACAGCCCGTGCGTGGGGCATGGGGAGGGCACCCAGATCCTTCCCCTCTTCTGCCCCTGACACGGAAGCCAGGCATAGCCGCAGCCCTGAGCTCAGGGGATAGTCCTCCTTGGTGCCCCTGGCTGGATCTGTACAGCACCTAGCACAACATGGCCTCCGATCCTGGCTAGCACCCTGAGGCGCTACGGTCATAGATACATGAAAACATTAAGCAAGGAGCAGAGAAGAGGCAAGGCCATGGTCCCATCCCATCTGCACCAGCCAGGAGAGCCCGCAGTGGGGGCAGGCGGGCGAGGTGACTGCATGCCAGGGAGCTCTGGGAGGTATGCTGGAAAGACGATCTCTCCCAGAGCGCCTCGGGCTGGTGTGGTGCTGCGCCCGGGGCAGGCCACGATCTGCCCCTCGACTGTCACCGGGACTTGCCAGAGCCTCAGCCCAGCGCACCGCTAAGAGCCGGGGAGCTCTGCACAGGCTCGGCATGTGTGCACCATCTTCCTTCCCGGGCCAGGGGCTGCAGCTGAGATGGGGAAGGGCCCACCGGAGAGAGGAGGAGAAGGAAGGGCGGAGGAGGTGGAAGGGGATTGCAGGGACGGGGCTTTGTTCATTCGTTGCCCCCCCTCCCAGCAGGAGATCGTGGAGAGGATGCTGGGTCAGGATGTTCCAGTTCCACTTCGTATGAAACTGAGAAAATCAGTGCGGTCGGCTCAGTCATACCGTCATTTTCCATACAGGCCCCAAGGGGCGGCTGCCATCTCAGTCCTCAGCCCCGACCTGCAGCCTCCCACCCCCTGCTGCTCCAGTTTAGAGCACAGGCTGCCGGCTGCACTGAACTGCGGGGTAATAGTTGCAATGGCCAGAAATGTCCACCCTGCAGCTGAGACCCAACAAACTCATTGTCACGTATGATCCTAGGGCAAGCTGGGCAGTGGATCCTCCAGAGGGGAAAGGCTAGTGCTGCAAAGCCTCCACTCTCCCTCCCCCCCCCCGTTATCACCTTGGCCTTCCCCGCTGACAGCCCTCGCCTACCGAGCACGCGAAGGTGGAAGATGCCAAGGTGCAGCGGGGTTGCAGCGAGACCTCCGGCCGTTCAGGAACATTCGCGTGGCTGCACTCAAGCTCCAGCACTTGGTCTTTCTAGTAACACAGCTCAGACAGAGGGTGGGATCTGTGGTTTTGGTGGGCTTAGCTTTCGGCTGCGCAGAAAGAGTTCTGCCTCCAGAATGACTAACCCGGCTCACCACCGCCCCGTACTCCAGCTGGGTGGCAGTGTGACCCCCTGGATTCCAGCAGGGTTACAGCAGCGAGAAGGCAAGACCTGCCGCAGTTTTACCACGCCGTCGCTCGGAGCTGCTCCCGAGTCCCACGGACGGAAGGGAGAGAAGACTTGGGCCCAGCAACGTTAGATTGCAGACGGCCGTAATGCAGTCTGTCCTTTGCTCTCGTGCCTGGGGTCACCATTTATCCCAGCACACAGTCTGGTAACTACAGCAAGGGTGTGTCACTGGGGAAGCAGGACTATTGCATTCACACCAGCCTGGGCCAGCCGCTAATGCACAATGGCTCCTGACGGCATGTTCTCCAGGGCTTTGCACCGTCTGGTTAAAATGACCGAGGCAGGTGGGATTCCACCACTTCCCGAGAGAGGTGATAGCACAGTCTAATAGCACAGTCGATCCCGCTGCTGGGAAATGTTTCCTTCTGTTCCCACACCTGCACACACGCATGCACGCACACACACACACACACACACTTCTCTGCAACTCTCACAGCCAAACTGTGCGGAGAGGTGGGTCCACTGGGAAAGCTGCTGCCGCCTCTGTTCACTCCCGTGCTGGACGGTGAATTACTGGAGCTGTCTGTGGCCACTCGTGTCCCCCCCCTCCCCCCCGGCCCCCACAACAGCCACGGCAGGCTTGCTTTGTCCTCTCGCTGAGCGCCCCACAGGCCTGCTGCAACCCGTCTTTCAGAGGCAGGAGTGCCTGGTTTGTAGGCACCAGCGCGGTAAATGTGGTCTGCACAGCAGCTCGCCTGTTCCTGTGTGCTTCGGGCTGTCAGTTAGAGCAACCACTTCCGACCACCGATACCTTGAGCCGCTCTGCCGGCTGGGTAGGAACCCGTCACGCTCAGGGTTGCTGTGTCATTCTCCTACCCACTGGGATAAATGCCATCCAGAGCCGCCGTCCCCCCGCGGGCTGAGCTGACTGGTTCACTGCAGTGACGTCCCCTCGAAACTCCTCGGCCAAACACCGGCAGAGACTTGGTTAAGAGGTCCCCCTCCACCCTTCTCAACGTGACCCCAGCCCCGCCCCACATCTCCCCCACCCTCAGTTTTGCCTACATGGGAGGTCCTAGGGAGAACCATCACACCCGTCTGCAGCACGGGGGATCTCTTCAAATTGTCTGTTCCCCTCTTCTAGACCCTCGTGTCTGGATGGGCGACCCTCCCTGGACTCCTGGTTAGAGGTGTCTGAAACCAGGTGATTTCGGTTCGTTTCGAAGTTTCGGTGTGTCCCATATTTGCTTTCCTCCCGACTGGGAACATGCTGCCGTGTGCCGGTGAACAGGGAGCCTAATGAGACGTCCCAGCTCCAGTCGGTAACTGTGAGCCTTCGTTAGTGCTTCTAGAGGCTTTGAGAGCCGTGGGTGGAAGGACAAAGTGCTGTTAGTAGGCATCAGGGTTCTGGGGCAATTTGGATCCGGGGATGGGCCTGTCCCTAGCTGGCTAAGCCTGAGCCAGGCACTGGGAGCATGCTCGTGACTGACTCTCATGGGCGAAGGCCGAGGACCACTCTGGGCCTTGTGATGGCTGAGAGCTGAGACATAAGGCTTCCATTCCTGCATCCGGACAAGCAATAACAGCGGATCTATGGATATGTTCACCTGCAGCCCCTGCTTCTGCACATGCTGTCAGCTGGCACCTCCTAGCCAGTTTCTCTCTCTTATATTTCCCTCTCTCAGAAACTCGCCTGCATCTCGACAGGAATGGGTTACCTAGGGAGGAGGTGGAATCTCCATCTTTAGAGGTGTTAAAGCTGCGGCTTGACAAAGCCCTGGCTGGGATGGTTTAGTTGGGCTTGGTCCTGCTTTGAGCAGGGGGTTGGACTAGATACCTCCTGAGGTCCCTTCCTACCCTAATATTCTATGATCTTTCCCCCGCTTGGGCGGTTTGGCTGCCTTTCACTGAGCGTGTTACGTTCAGTCTGCATTTCCTCTCTGTTGACTCGTTTTGCTTTCTCTAGTTTTGCTTTGAGTTTGCTCCGGCATCTCGTTGTTCTGTGGCTTCCTCCCTTCCCAGGTACTGAGGAATCGACCCTGCTACTCCAGCCCCCAGGGTTCGGAAAGGAAGCACGTCTCAGCGGGGGTCCCCCGGGGAGGGAGCAGCCAGATCCCCACTTTTCTAGAGGGGGCGCCGAAGTTTGTCTTTGTGGGCATCACGAGGGTTTCCACTGTGGCGGTGCACAGCTTCCTATTCCCCGCTTTACATCTGTCCCCCCACAACTTCTGTGTCCTTTCCAGAACCTCAAGGAGCCCTGGGCTGATATTTCTTCTCTGCAGTTTAGCTAGGTCTCTGGGTCTCATTCCCATCCTACCTCCTGAAGTATTCGGATCCCACACAGTGTGGGGGAAGGGGAGGGCTTAGGCTAGGATTGGTCACAGACAGGGATTTAGCCTGGCTCAGGGGTGAGCTGGTAGCTGGTCACTGCCCTGTGTAAAGGCGTCTACATCACAGCTGGCACCAACGAAGACTGAAGAACCATGCGGATCTAGCTACTTAATGGGCCCCCTTTGAGCACTTCACAGTCATTAACATATGCATCCTCCTAACACTTCTGGGAGGCAGGGCAGGGCTATTAGCTCCACTGGGCAGATGGGGAAACCGAGGCACGGCGAGACTAAGGGATGTGCCCAAGGTCGCACAGGATGTCAGTGGCAGAGCACAGAATTAAGCCCAGGCCTCCTGCACCCCCAACCCAGCGCCATAACCACTAGCCCAGTCTTACTCTCAGGCACAGCTGCTCTTAGAGCAGCATGCAGCGTACAGACGCCGCACGCCCAGCTGGCACGGGTGGAAATAGCAGTGTAGATGGCGCAGCACAGATGAGGCGGGTAGAGGAGAACAGAGTGGCCTACGTGCCTGAACGCCAGCGTGTGTAGCCTAGACAGCTCTCTGCACGCCCAGGCCGTGCCTCAGATGTCTACCCTGCTCTTCTTAACAGCGTCCTGTCCCGCTGCCTCTCCCACTGCCAGAGGCTTCCGCAGCGGTGCATAGCTACATGTGCAGCGCCTGCACTCTGCACGCTGCCACACGGGGAGACGGGGGTGCAGGGGGAGACCTAGAGCGGGGGATCCTTGAAAGCCAGATGTGAGGCATAGGAAGGGGCAGCGTGTGTCTGCAGGGAGCTGGCAGTTCGCACAGCGGCCCCAGAGAGGACGGGGAGCTTGGACTGTGCGTCTGGTACAGGGAACAGAGAATTACTGGGGGTGGGTCACGATGGGAGAGAGGGAGCCAGCGGTGATAGGGGGAGGGGAGGCTGGCAGATTGTTGGAGGCCAGGGGCTGCTCTGGCCCCAGGCCCCGGGGAGGACGGATGAGAGAGAAGGAAGAAGTGGCAAGGTGAGGTGAAGGGGAAAGGGCCAGCTCCACCCAGTCAATGGAGCCTCAAGAACAAACAGCGAGAGGCTGGGCCGTGGCTAGCGTTGGCCTCATTAAAATCTCTCTTTCTTCTGTGGAGCAGCCACGGCTGAGGTGTCAGCGTGGCACCCTACCACGCTAGGCCATGCCACCGCTGGCACCGGAGGGCACGCTTCCGTTTCCACAGCGACTGCCGGGAAGAGGCAGGGTGCCCGGGCCGGGCTGGCAGTTGCGTGTGTGAGATGGAAGAGGACGTCAGTGCACTTTCAGCCTCGTGGGTGGCAGTGGGAAAGTCCCCTTTAGTAATAGCGAATCAGAGACTTTAATAAAGAGAGCCCGGCCCCGCAATGAGACCTCGAGGAGTAATGATTTGAGTGTTGGGACCGTGACAGGGTGAGGGCTGATTTCCATGACACCAGCTTTTCTAAGGTGGGGTGCATTTTGGATGCAGGGCCTAGAATGAGCTGCTGGTTTACTTTCCATGTGCCACAGGCACGTTTCTCATAACCAGTTTGGTGATTAAAGGGCATGCAGGACCAGCTAGCTACCTGCGGGGGAAAAGAACAGACTCAGACACCAGACCCCTTCCTCCGCAGCTGTAGCAGAGGTTAGGAGGGGAGGCTCTGCTACTCATACCACATCCACTCCACTTTGTGTGGGCACCAGGAAGAAAAGTTACAGTGCACAGATGACAGGCTAACTTCACGGGTGTTTTGCTACCGTTCAAAACAGACTGAGATTTGTAGTCCAGCCTGGAGGCTTTGGACACACCTGTCATTAAAATAAATGGAAGGCATGTGTCTAAATTATTATTATTATTATTATTAATGATCTGGAGGATGGGGTAGATTGCACCCTCAGCAAGTTTGCGGACGACACTAAGCTGGGGGGAGTGGTAGATACCCTGGAGGGTAGGGATAGGATACAGAGTGACCTAAACAAACTGGAGGATTGGGCCAAAAGAAATCTAATGAGGTTCAACAAGGACAAGTGCAGAGTCCTCCACTTAGGAAGGAAGAATCCCATGCACAGCTATAGACTGGGGACTGACGAGCTGGGCAGCAGCTCTGCAGAAAAGGACCTGGGGGTAACGGTGGATAAAAAGCTGGTTATGAGTCAGCAGTGTGCCCTGGTTGTCAAGAAGGCTAATGGCATATTGGGCTGCATTAGGAGGGGCATTGCCAGCAGGTCATGGGAAGTGATTATTTCCCTCTATTCGGCATTGGTGAGGCCGCATTTAGAATACTGTGTCCAGTTTTGGGCCCCCCACTACAAAAAAGATGTGGACAATTTGGAGAGAGTGCAGCGGAGGGCAACCAAAATGATTAGGGGCTGGAGCACAGGACTTATGAGGAGAGGCTGAGGGAACTGGGCTTGTTTAGTCTGCAAAAGAGAAGAGTGAGGGGGGATTTGATAGCAGCTTTTAACTACCTGAAAGGGGGTTCCAGGGAGGATGGGGCTAGGCTGTTCTCGGTGGTGGCAGATGACAGAACAAGGAGCAACGGTCTCAAGTTGCAGGGGGAGGTCTAGGTTGGACATTAGGAAAAAGTTTTTTACTAGGAGGGTGGTGAAGCATTGGAATGGGTTACCTAGGGAGGTGGTGGAATCTCCATCCTTACAGGTTTTTAAGCTGAGGCTTGACAAAGCCCTGGTTGGGATGATATAGCTGAGGTTAGTCCTGCTTTGAGCAGGGGGTTGGACTAGATGACCTCCTGAGGTCCCTTCCAACTCTAATATTCTATGATTCTATGATTCTATGATTCTATAAATCCCCTAGCCTGCTCAGAAAATCTCAGAAAGGAATGCCAGTGGAAGATGGGCAGGTCCGATGACCGAGTGACCACGTGCTCTGAGTGCTGGGACCCCAGTCCTTATCCGTCCTCTCCTCCCATGTAACTCATGTCTGCATCACACAATGCAGCCCTGAGCCAGGACTGGGGTTCCTAGGCCCACGGCTGGCATAATAAGAATAATATGGATAACAATAATAATAGCACATATAAAGTTAACCTGCAGGCACTTGGGGCGCCTTGTTTGGCAAAGTGCCTAGCGTGTTCCATAAATAAATACTAATGCTA
Source organism: Emydura macquarii macquarii (assembly GCF_026122565.2). Taxonomy (NCBI): domain Eukaryota; kingdom Metazoa; phylum Chordata; order Testudines; family Chelidae; genus Emydura; species Emydura macquarii. Next base: position 2,496,279 of record NW_027132502.1, on the reverse strand, counting down.
ATCTATGGCTGTCTAAACTCCTGTAGGTGAGAGAAATGAACAGGTGACTGGTGCTTTAACGTCGCCGGTTCTCTCTCGTCATCCTCGCAGGCCCGGGGTGTTCGTCCCCCATGATGGCATCGCTCCATGCTTCACTAGGAGACCATGGGCCCATAGTTCTGCCCCTGCCATCAGGGGTGGAAATCCAAGTCCCGGGCTTGACCCTGCACTGGGGGATTTGGGAACATGCTGAGTTTTGGGTTCTGCTCTGGGCAGACCGTGGATAGCCAGCCAGCCCTCTCTCCCCTCCCCAGGCAATTCACTACTGGGTGTTGCCTGGCTGAGAACCAGAGCTGATGACAGCTCTCACCCAGAGACGTCGAAGCTTTTCATCAGTTTCCAGTGTAGGAGGAAGAAGTGTCTGTCTAGGGCTCACACACCAGCTGCAAAGGTCACGGCGCTTTGCTAATCAGCCGTGGAAGTTTGGATCCAGTGGGGAAGCGCTCACTAAATCAGACACAGCTCACCGTTTGGTAGTGGGGACTGAGCCCAAACGGAAGAGCCCATGAATGGATGCTGGGGCCGCGTGAAAATGACCTGTCACCTGCATGTCTGGTGTTTCACACGCTGCCGCCTGGGCCACGTTATGATCTCGGTGGCACTGATGTCCCGGTAACTCCAGAGCAATCCGTGGAGTCTCCCCAGACTGCGGCGGGGGCCTGGGGTGGGGTGGGGCTGGAAGATGGGAACGTCACCCTGCCACTAGGAATTCAAGGAACACCCTGAGCAGCGGGGGTGGGGTGGGATGTGGGGGGGTGTTTTGTCTGTCCGTGGTGAAAATGAAGGGCAAAAGCCAGCAGCCCACACAAGCGGCTGTGCCCCAGCTGTGAACAGGGAAAGTCTGTTTCTGTGCTGCGCCCTTCAAAACCAGCTCAGGAACCAGAGGCGACCACATGAAATGGCTCCGGCAGCAAAGGGACCTGGAGAGCTGGCAGCAGGTAACTGACACATAGGTGTGTGTGTGTGTGTGTGTGTGTGTGTAACAGCCTCTCCCTGTGCAGAGAAAACACCACAGCTCCCCGTTCTAGGCTAATCACCCAGCCAGGGAGACTGGGGTAGCCAGGTGCAGCTGGTTACTGGGCCAGGTGAAGTTATAAAGGGGAGTGATGCAAAGCCCCAGGAGTTATTGGCTGGGTGGGTGCAGGAGTCAGTGGGGATTTGGTCTCTGACAAGAGGGAGTGTGGAAGGAGGCTAGGTGCTGGAAGCCCTCCTAGGGCTCCCTGGAGTGGGGCTTTAGCCCTTTTGGGTTTGTTTGGAGGTTGTGGCTTGTCTGATCCCGTTTGTTTTCATCCCAGTTTCCTTCCTTTCACTGGAACTCTAAAGATCTCCGCCAGCCTCCCCTCCCTTGGCCTGCTGAAATGGCCAGGGAGTCCCCGCAGCAGCATTCCCAGGTGCGGCTCTGGGCCTTGCACCCTGCATTTCCCAGCACCGCACCAGTCTGGCAAGTAAGATACTTGTGCAAACGAGCAATGCCATTAGGCAGGAGACCCCTCCCCAGCCAAGCAGAGTGTGACATTCTGGCTTTTACCTGGTGCTCCTGGACAGTCTACAAAGCCCTGCGCTGGAGGGATGCACCCCTCCCAGCTTGACCGGCTGAGTGCATCTTTCCAGACACATTGCAGTGCAGTAATACAGGCACCGCACAAAATGCCCCCCTCCAGCCACCTGCCAGAGCTCTTGCAATTGCTTCCTGGTGCCATCCAATTGCTGTGTCTCACCTACCTATGGGGTAAACTTTTGGGGGGCAGTGACCATCTCTTTATGTTCTTGTGCAGCACCTTACACAGAGAGGCCCTGGTCTGGGATTGGGGGCCCTCACCACTGCTGTCCTACAAACGAGAACAAATAACAAACCCCACATCAGAGAAAAGAAATCTTTTCCCTCTGATGTGTAGCTTGTTTGCCTGGGTTTCTTTGTGTGGAATGATTGTAGAGACGTGGCTGAGGCCAGCGGAAGAGATTCCTTCTCCAAAGGAAATGTCATTGGTTCCAAGACCTAGCGACAGTTCTAGCAAAGATCCAAAGTAGTAAAGCATCAAACTGAGACTTCAGGGAAAAGGATCTCATCAGACAGTATCGTAATAAAGACTGATTCCCCCACGCTCACCAGAAGAAACAATTTCCCACCTGTACTCGCTCCATAAAGCATTGCATCTACACGATACTCGCTGCTTCTCCCTATTAACCCTACCCACCTTCCCAGGAATAGCCAGATCGGAGCAGCCCAGTGGTTCATCTAGCCCAGTGTCCTGTCTCTGACACCAACCAGCACCAGCCCCCGGTTGGACAGCTAGGAAATAACTTTCCCATAGAGGAAACACCTTCCTGATCCCCGCTCTCGTTAGCTTTTGCCCCATAGCTGCTGGGAAATGCCCTGAAACAAGGAGTCTTGTACACTTCCCTCACCTTCACCTGAGGTATCGCCGAAGGAAACCCCGCCACTGTGTCCTACAATCGCTCGCACGCTGGCTCACCCCTCCAGACTCAGCAATTTAGTCTTGTCCCTGATTTGGCCTCATAACAAAATCTCCCACTCCTTTTCTTTTCCCCCAAGCCCAGGGCACTGAGTCCCATGTGGGACATTTCCCAGCATTGAGCTCTCAAGAGAAAGTCAGAGGGGGAGGGAATGTAATTGCATTGCAGCTGCCCCGTTTCATTCCCTGGAGTTGGCTATCGGTAACCCAAAGCTGAGCATTAGGCAGGACTAGTCAGATAGTTTATTGGACAAATTCCTTCCACCAGTTTGAGTCAATAATTCCTGAGTTCAGTTTTTTCACTGTCGATGATTAAATAGTATTTGGTGTATAAACCTGGCTCTCAGAGGATGGTTTGTGGGCCACTGATAACCTATAGAAAGTCGGCTAATATGCTGAGGTTCCTAATGTGAATACATCGGTCATGTTACTTTTTGAAGTAAGCGAAGGCTGTAGTTGTCCCAAGGATGTTATATGAGTGTGAATGGTCTGTGCAGTTCCAGACGGGCAGAAAAGAGGGCCACGGGACAGCGTCTTTCTTATTCTTCTTGCATTATAGGAATCACTGTGAGCCCCAGTCATGGACCAGGCCCCCATTGTGCTAGGCACTGTACAGACAGAACAAAAAGACAGCCCCTTCCCTGCAATCTAACTAAACTCTTTATTAACACGTGGTTCACACTCGGAAAAAAGTTCAAGGGCTAAAAATTCAAGGGCTGTTGGCATAAGTGAGTTGCTCCTTTTTTTGTTGAGATGGCAACTATTTCCTAGAATCATAGAAATACAGGGCTGGGAGGGACCTAGTGAAGTCACCAAGTCCAGCCCCCTTGCACTGAAACCAGATCAAGTAAACCTAGATCATCCCTGACAGGTGTTTGTCCAAAAACCTCTAGTGGTGGGGGTTCCACAGCCTCCCTTGGAAGCCTGTCTATTGCTTCTCACCCTTAGCGTCAGAAAGTTTCCCCTAATATCTAACCTGAATCTCCCTTGTTGTGGGTTAAGCCCATTACTTCTTGTCCTACCGTCAGTGCACATGAAGAACATTTGATCCCCATCCTGTTCATAACAGCCCTTAACATATTTGAAGACTTATCAGGTCCCCCCCTCAGTCTTCTCTCAAGACTAAACCTGCCCAGTTTTTTACCTTTCCTCGCAGGTCAGGGTTTCTAAGCCTTCTCTCATTTTTGTTGCTTTTCTCTGGACTTTCCAATTTATGCACATCTTTCCTAAAGTGTGGTGCCCAGAACTGGACACAGGACTCCAGCTGGAGCCTGTGTCGAGGAGAGTAAGACAATTAATTACTGCCTGTGTTTCACATACCTTACACCTTTTAATACGCCCCGAATGATATTAGCCTTTTCACAGCTGCAGCACATTTTGGACTCATATTCAGTTTGTGATCCGCTATAACCCCCAGATCCTCTTCAGCAGCGCTGACCGCCTCGCTGGTGACTCCTCATTTTATTGTCCCTGTTTAATCAACTCTGGTTTTTAAGTCAAGAACAAATGGCTATAAACTGGCCAGGAGTAAAGATTTCTAACCATCAGAGGAGTGAGGATCGGGAACAGCCCTCAGTGTGGGCTGAAGATGGAGCTTGAGACATTTCTGAATGTGATTATATGACCGGGCTGCCTGGGATAGCCAGGGGTTGGGCTCGATGACACAGGCTGGTCTCTTCCTGTCCTTTGTCCCTATATCTCTATGGTCCTAAGTCTGACTGAGATGCAGGGTCACAATTGCATGTGGGTATGGGGGAGGAAGGGTGTTAGCCAGATGCTAGGTGGTGGGGCAATTACTAGATTGACCATCGCATGGACTTTCTGATGAATTATAGTTGTGTATATATGGCAGTGCCCGCAGGCTCCGTCAGGATTGTGGCCCGGTTGTGCCTGGCACAGTAGAGACAGAGGTGGTCCCTGCCCTGAAGAGTTTACAACCTAAGAAACAACCTGGCCCAAGCTGGCCAGAACGAAATAGAAAAGGCAATTCTCTGTCTCTGTAACTAGAGATTTTGGTTTGTTTACCGAGCCACTCCCTTGCTTTCAGCTGCCCTGGCTGGCTGGGAGACAGGCAAGATCAAAAGCCTGGCATCAGGAGAGGAGCCGGGGAAATGAAGACGGGATGCAAACAACATTCTTACAAGAAACGTTGTAATGCGTTTTTGATGGGGGTGGGAAAAGACCCTAAGAAGCTGTGGGCGGGAGATTATGGGTATAGGGAGGGGAAATCATTGGGGGAGGCGGTGAGAGATTGACCAGAATGGCTAGTGCTTGCCTATGGCCACTAAAAATCCTAGCCTGGGGTGGACAAACGTATAGAAACTGGGTTAAAGCAAAATGCAAATAGCAAGGAAAGGGGTGAATTGTGTTTCTTTCTCTGAATCCCCCTGCCGAATGTCGTGTATCTAGACTGTAAACGCTTTGGGGCAGAGAGCTGTCTTTGCTAGGCATTTGTCAGGCAGCCAGTTCCTTTGGGGGGCTAGAAACATCCTGATACTAATTTAATCATTATCATTCAAACCCCTCGAGTGACAACATTCCCCAGGGCACTTCCTAAGCACACCCAGACTGGCTGGAGCGGTGGGTTGGTGTGGGAGATGCCCAGAGACACTGACAATACAGAGCCGCCAGAATGCATTTCCACTGATTCACTCCCCACAGCCCGCAGGTGCAGAGAGCTTGGGGAGATCTGCTCTGTATTGTGTTGTGGCTAAACTCTGCCCCGGCTGGCACCTCTCAGAGCCCCAGTGGTATCAGCAGAGTCACTCTGGGTGTGACTCAGCTCCGGGACTTTGTCTTGGGAGCAAAAGTCACCCTTCACAAACACAAAACTCGGTGCCCAGGGGGGTGCCTGTTGCTGGACAAAGGGAAGCAACCCTCAAAGGTCTTTCTTCCCCAGCCACAGAGGTGGAGGTCACAAGCCAGGAGACTCAATTTCAGGCCGAATCCCTTCAGCAGTTCCTGGTCACAGTCCAGAAGCGAAACCAGCTCAAAGGCAGATGAGTTGGAACCATGGAGATATGGCAGCAAACGTTTGCTCAGAAGATTGGGCAGGTGAAGCCAGGAGACAAGTGGACTCTGAAGGAGGATTATAACCTTCAGTCCAATGACCTGGACCCTGGATGGAAACAATTCCTGCAACACCATGCGTTCGCCAGGTGAGGAGTATGCAGCAGGAGAACAGGGTTAGCAAAGGGCTTGGTGAGCATCTTCCCTTCTTAGCCCTGACACAGGCTGTTAAGAGCTGATTGAAGGAAGGATGAATTTGCAAAGAGTTGGGCTGGTGGCACATTTTCCTCCTAAATGTTTATTTGAAGGGGAAACAGCTTTTTTGATCACATGGAACAGCTCCAGCTGCATTGAACCGGCTAACTAATGAGCAATACTGTACATTCCTCAGTGCGAGCAGATGGCGCCCTGTAGAGTAATAACTACCTGCACCCGTCCCTCTACCCCTCCTGTTACGGCACTCCTGAGCACATCCTGCGAGACAGAGGCTGGATTCTCAGAGTGGCAGCTGCAGCCGGTTCCGGGCTTCGAATCTGGGTTAAGTTTTGTCTCCTGCTTTCTCCTCGTAGGTTCCAGTGCTCGCAGTGCTGGCATAGCTGGCATTCAGCACAGGTGCACATTCTCTTCCACATGCACCTGGACCGGAAGCAGAGGCGGGGCCGGGTGAGGGTGAGACTCTTCAGACAAGAGTGCAAGAGATGCCTCGTGCCCCAACTGGAACCGCCTGAATTCAGCCAGGAGGACGTCGAGAAAGTACTGGATAACCTGATGCTGAAGATTCGCGGGAAATGCTACCGGGAGCCCATCAATCCCAACGATCTGTCCAAGATCGTCGTGGAAGATCAGACGACAGGGCCGCACGAGAGTGCCCGCTGTGAAGCCTGCCGGCTGGGCATCTGTTACCTGAAAAATGAAGCCCAAGAACCAGCCAACACCTTCTTTAGACCCGCTTCTCTATTTCCACCCATCATCCCTGCCCATCAAGAAGGGAGTGAAGAAGAGACGGGGAGCAGCTGTGACTGGTGGCGCTGCTGTTTCTTCACTTGTTGCTTGGTCATATTATTGGCCGTGATCATTTTTGTTCTGGTTTATTTCTTAACCAGGTAGTGGAAATTTGCCACCCACACACCCTAATGTAACTGAACCGTAACAACATGGATAACAATTGAGCTTGGAAGGAGAAAAGCTTTATCTGTAAATGTCAGTAAATGCTAATTTTCACCACACACACATGAACCAATGAAAAAATATTTCCATCAGTGAAAGAAATTTACCGATAGGCAAAGTAAGAAAAGTACTTCTTGAGACCTTGTTAGAGTTTGATTTCAGGATATTTACTCTGTAAATTTTGACCTGTTATTGACAATTTCTGCTTTGACAGTTATGAGTGTCACTTTGACTTTTTCAATCTCAACATTGACTGTCATTAAATAATTATCGTCTGGCCCTCGAACCTCACCCATGGCATGACTGCCTCATGATTTCCCACCAGCATGAAAATTTAAATCAATAAAAATGTGCAAAAAAAAAAAGTGCATTATTTTTTGCAGCTGTGAAAATTTACAGAGAGTAAAAATTAAAAAAAAAAATGCTTAAAAATAACCCTGGATATTTTCTGTCAAAATTATATAAATAATCACATTCTGCCAAGCCTAGTAATACTAGATAATTTACATGTATATGCACTGGGCTGAGAGCTGGAAAACATATCTTTTTATCTGCCAGCTGAGCAGATTTCATCCAGCCGCCATTGAGGGATGGTAGCTATGGACCCTAAATGCCGTTTTACATGGTCAGTTTTCAGAGCGTATGTATCTTTCACAGGATCCAGACCTGGGTAAGTCGAGCAATAGAACAGAAAGATGTACGCCAGGCAAAAGGACTTTGAATTCGCTCCGCTGATCCTAGTCAGTTCAAGGAATTACTGATAGCTTCGCTGATTCTTGAACCTGCAAAACCCTTTGCAGAAAATAAATTTCTTAGCCTTTAAAGTGCTGCTGAACTCTCGTTGTTTTTGCTGTATACAGAGTAACATGGCTACCTCTCTGGAACTCAGTGATACCTGTAATCGTAGCGACTGTAGGCACACGATTTCCTACACGCAGATGGGAGGCTGTTTCATGACCGGTGGCCCTTTGTCTGTAAGGCTGATTGGGCCAGGGCTTCAGCTCTTGATGTTAAATGAAGGTTTGGTGCATTGCCATGAAACGTCCAGGAAACCGCTCGGTCCCATGGGCCAGTTGTCGCCTGGCTGTGACAAAATCTCGGGGAGGCACGGAAAGTCTGCTACCAAGCCCTTGCAAGTTCTCCTCTTTAAAGGGTGCTGTGACAAGAGTGCGCTGTGTGAGTATATGTGCAACTAGGTATTAGAGCAGGTGCTAATAGACTGAGCTGAAGGATACATAGTTCCTGAGGTCGTAGGACCAATAAAACGCTTTGTGCCCTGAAAATGGGTCCTTGTGCATCAGTCGTTACACGGCTCTTCGCAGGAGGGATTTGCAGCCTCTGGATGAGGAGAGGGCTGACACCTGCTTCCCAAGGACGCCTGAACGGTGCAGAGGGCAAAAATGCTGATCCAGAGACCCTCTGCTCTGGCTGCTAATCCTGGCCCTTTCTCCCTGAAGCAGCGCTCCCTGGTGCTGCATAGGAAAGGCAGGTAGATGCCGCAGGAGGGAGTCAATTCCTGCAATGTCAGCGGGGATATAGCGGGGTCTGCTGCCGATGCGGCCCTCCCAATCTGCGGAGCTCTGTCCATGTGGGGTCGCTGTGTGTGCATGAAGGGAGTTCCACCGGGGGAGAAAGCTACGGCAAGGCTGTGTGGTCCCAGGGCTGAATCCGGCTCAGGGTAAATACTGTACAGTCGATCCCTGTGGGCAGGGAAGTCCTGTACAGACACAGCACATTAGTTCCCTTTCAGTTTCATTTCTCACAAGCACTGAGTTGATTCCACACTCAGGGTCCTGAGCCCACAGGAACAAGCCAAAGGAGCCAGGCAGCGCAAGGCAGTTCCTCGGAGACCGAGGGGGAAGGCTGCACACCTGGGAGACCCACCTGCTCCCGCCTTCCTTAAATAAATCACAGGCTGGGTTCAGACAATAATCCCCCCCGCCCCAGGGAGGCTGTGAAGGGGAAGGTGAGAACATGAAAACCTGGCAGCGGAAGTTTGATCTGAAGATGGCACAGGAGAAGCCAGAGGACAGCTGGTCTCTCACCTTGGAGGATAACCTCAATCCTCGCAACCCAGAACGTGGATGGCACCTATACCAGCAAAGAAAAGCATTTGGCAGGTGAGGGGGAGCAGAGAAACAGGGCAGAGAATGATGTTCACAGGTGAACATCTCCCAGGGCACAGAGCCATGGCACTTGTTTCAGTGGGGGAATGAAGCAGGGAGGGCGGGTGAGAGAGATTTGGGAATAGCTGTGATTTTATGATCTGTTGGGCTAGTCCTTAGGTTCACAGCACACATGTGTAAAAGGGATTTACTGGCACCGCTCCCAGTCGTTAATGCTGGTGAGTCATGGTGACTGCATGAAACATTTGCTTCCTGGTAATTAGCATTTTCCAGCACTGTAAACATCTGAAGAGCAGGAAATTGTGACACACCCTCCCCAGTTGTGGAAATGAGGAGTAGTACAAGGGGCCTACCATCAATCAGATGGGAAATGGGTGGTGCGACCCCTCCGAGAATGCCTCCCACCCACTCCCCACCAATGGGAGGGGGTTTTGCCCTGTGGGACTGCCCCGAGAGTGGGATTGGACCACCCGCTTCTGGTCAGGTGCCCATCTTGACCCAGAAGTCATAACCCGGGGCAGGAGCGGATGTCAGGTTACTGGCGGGGTGGGATTTCCGGCGACAGGGGCGGGGCTTAAGGGGAAGGGGCGGGGCTTACGGATCAAAGGGGCGGAGCCTCCGGAGCAGGGCTGGAAGTCAGGTGACCGGATGGGACGGGACTTCCGGTGACAGGTGGGTGGATGGGGCAGGACTTCCGATAACAGGTGGGCACGGATAATGTTTGATTGATGGTAGGCCCCTTGTACTACAATGAGGTCACGGTTAGAGCAAGAGGGAGTATTTAAATAAATTCCCTTGAATTTCCATCAGCAGATTAGCAAACAAGCAGAAGATTGGTGGGAACAGTGAATTTACTATTGCAGAATATATGCATATTTCAGTTTCATAACTGACTGCAAGCCTTCACCCCAGACAGTTTCATCCAAGAGCTATGCTCTTCCAACCAGGGAACACAGACACATCATGCGATATCCGTGGCCAATCAACACTGATCACATTTCGAATACTCACAAAGGGACAGTAGGCCAAGAATTATTCACAGAGATTCTCCCTCTAATAAAGTATTATTATCACCACCACTTATTGTTTGTATTATCATAGCACCCAGGAGACCCAGTTACAATCTAAGTCTAAGACAAAAGATGGATACAGACAGTACCAGAAAACATTTAGACAGCACTGGTCAGTGGGATAGGCAGTGGTCAAAACAACGGTGATCTGCTAGCCGGCATGTACAGAAGGAAAGAAGAAATTTGAGGAATACATTTATTCCAAATGAATTTTTTGCTCCTCTCTAGTTATGGGTGAGACACTGATCCACAAATACAAACACATTCTGATTGGAGGCTGCTTCTTAATGGGTCTAGACTTCAATTGTAAATTGGCACAGTCCTGCTCAAAAGGCTTGCTTATAAATCAGTTGCAAAGCTGCAGTGGGAGTGCGGCCTGAAATGAGCCAGTGGAGAGCCGAGCCCGTGTGGAGGAAATGGCTACCTTCCCCAGTGAAACCTGACTTGGAATGCATGCTGGGTTTTCCTCTAATTGATTCTTAAGTGGAGTCTTTGCTCATCTAGAACTAGAGGAGGAAACTTAATTGCATTGGAGCTTTCCACTGGGGGAGTCATCTGAGTTGGCAATGTTTGTAGAAAGGGCAAAACTCCCATTGAGTCCGACGGGGGCAGGCTTTGAAACCTCACATGTTGAATGATCCTTCAGGAGGGACGGTGAATGCGAGCGACTGCTCTTAGGATGATGCCGTGTGGAGGCTTGATCCTGCTGAGTGCTGAGCGCTGCTGAGCCGTGCTTCCACGGACAGCAACAGGATTTGGGGAGGCCCAGCATCTTGCAGGATCAAGCCCAATGTTAGTGGATGAGTCTTTCTCTGCATTGAGTTTGGGGGCTGGTGTGGGAGCCGGGTTAAATGTCCCCTCCTTTCCCCCCTGTAGGTTTCAATGCTCACGCTGTCCCCGTCACTGGCCATCGGCTCAAGTGCTCATTCTCTTTCACATGCACCTGGGCCGGAGACGGGGCCGGGGCCAGGGCCAGGTGAAGGTGAGGGTCTGTGGACAGAAGTGTAATAAGTGCTCTGGAGCTAAGTTTGAGAAGCCCACATTCAGCCCAGAGAACACTGAGATGATCCTGGACAACTTGGTGCTGAAGATCCATGAGAAATGCTACCAAGAGTTCTTCGCAAACCGTGATTTAGCTGACCCCATTGTCGAAGAAGATGTGGAAGGGCCCCATGACACGACCCGTTGCGAGGGGTGTGTTCTGGGGATCTGTTATCTGAAAGGCACAGCCCTGCAGATCCAGCCCTGCTCCTCGGCCAACAGATTCGATACCGCCACTTCTCTGGCTGCAACCTCTCGCCCGGACCAGTCGGCTTCGTGGGGAGCAGCTATAGGAAGCTACTGCAAGCTCTTGTGTTATGTGCTACCTGTTGTGGTGGCTTTGCTCATGTTTTTTATGCTTTTCAGTGGGAAGTAGGAAATCCAGCGCTCAGAATGGTTCCCTGATATCATCCTAATGCACCTTGCGTTTTCATGAAAAAAGAAAAGAAAAAAGGTCCGAGCCGTTTGCCTGGGAACTCACACCGAGCTGAATGTTTCCATGAAATGCCCGTTCATAAGGCACCAGGGTAATAAACAGGTGCTGTAAAAAAAAAGGCCTCCTCAAAAGCAAGAGGGCACATTATGACCCCTCTGGTGGGCCCCTGTGCCCCTCTCCGTGGGTCTGATCCAGTGCCCAGTGGAACCAATGGAAAGTCTCCCACTGACTCCAGTGGGCATTAGATCAGGCCCTCTGCCCCGTCAAACCCTCATGCTCCACCTCCACCTTGTACCTGCAGAGCGGGGCAGGGCAGGACCCCAGAGGGGGCTTTGCTGCCCAGGGGAGGATGGACCTGACGGTAGCTGCTCTTGTGTTCAGGTGTCCCACATACACCCTGGATCATCTGCATCACGGGAGGGGCCACTCCCCCTGTCTCTGCTGGGGTGGCGGGAGGGGTTCCCTGGGGCCAGTGAAGCTATGTTGATTTGACTAGCAGAGGATCTGGCCCAAGGAGTTTCTCTCTTCCCCAGTAACTTGTCCCCATCCAGAGGAGAGGGACTGATGCACTCACACCACCATCTCCTTAGCCGTTCACTAATGATCTGTTTCCAATGAGGGATGCAGTGGGTGTGGGGTCACAGCAGCAGATATGCAATTGCTTTTATTATGCCTTGCAATTAATGATGCCTTTAAATGCATCCCCCACTTTCAAAAACCCTTCCTTTTTTCAGAGGTGTTCAGAGTGACGGAAATTCCACAACTTTCCTAGCTAACCTGCTCCAGTTAACTATCCCTGATATCCAACCTAAATCACCATGGCTGCGGAGTAAGCCCATTACTTGTTGTCCTACCCTCAGCGGACATAGAGAACGATTGATCACCGTCCTCTTGCCTTTGACATAGTTGAAGAGCGTTATCATATCCTCCCTCAGCCTTCTCCTCTCTAGACTACACGTGCCCAAAATGGGGGATGTAACTTTTCCGAAAATAGGTATACCTAACGCGACTCGTAACACCTACTGCTTCATTGCTATGTATTCAGCCACTTTTTGTGTTTGTCACCCGTTTTTCCCTTACAGAAGAAATGAATCGTTTCATCGACAATTTTGTGTCTCTTTAAAAAAAAAAAATCAAGCCACTGTAAAAGCCATGGTTATGGTAAGTTTAGTTGCTGTCTCTTTAAACGCCATGATGCAGGTTGGGTAGTTACAAAGCCACACTTGTAATGTTGTGGTTAACAGTGAAGCAACTCTTTGGGTTGCCCTTGAAATTTGTTGTTCCTGTTGACTAATATATGCTGGCTCGCATACGTATGTTTTATGCTGATAATATCACCCACAATATATATTCCAAGCACTTAATTATGCACATTATTAAGCATTAATATAGCAGTTATATAGCCCAGATTGGTCTGTCCCTTTATTATAATCCTGTTCAATTACTCTAAGTGTCCCATAACATCTCGCATTAGCTGAAATAAGTTTTGGCTTCAGTAGATGAGAAAACTGTCAGTAACAGGACATACGATCATTTCCGCATAGCCACAGAAAGGGAGTTACCCAGATAAGCCTCTTTACCCTGGTACAGGCCTAAAGAGTGTCTTCACGCCCCTTAGTACCTGGCATGCATGTGGTCAGAGCAAAAGATAAAGGGGTACATCATGGTGTCAGAAACAAACACAGTGAAACGCTGATTAATTAAATCCAGTTTCAGGTGATGTATATACTAGCTTTTGCTGGTAGATAAGTAGGGTTAAAAAAATAGCTATTAGGGATGTCTTGTGTAAGGGGTATGTCACAGTGCTACATGAGACGGCTCTTCTGTATTGTAGAGAATCTTGTCCCATATTAATAAACCCGACTGACATGAGTTATTTAGTCTCTTGCATATATTTCATCATGAACCAAAGGTTGGCCAAGCAACTGACTGTACAACTGACCCACCGTTGCAAGGGTTCTTTTGTAGCCTGGGGTCAATAGTTCCTCTCCCTTGACTGAGGGGGGCCGAGCCTATGCTTACCTGTCACAGTACTGGCAATAAGTACACCTCTTCCACTTTCTGCACTAAATGAGGAAGGGGCCCTCCAGCCTCATTCACGTCTCCACCCTGCTTCGTCTCCCGAGCACCATCCCTCTTTTGCACTGAAAGAAGCAGAGGAAAAATCGTATGTGAGCATGTCAATTACATTATCATAATTCATGCACACAAGGGGCTTAGTTAATGCTGCACGGGCAACCTTCGTTCTGGCATTTCCAGAGTCCATGGGGTTGCAGTATTAGAATCAGAGAAGATTAGGGTTGGAAGGGACCTCAGGAGGTATCTAGTCCAACCCCCTGCTCAAAGCAGGACTAACCTCTGCTAAATCATCCCAGCCAGGGCTTTGTCAAGCCAGACCTTGAAAACCTCTAAAGATGGAGATTCCACCGGCTCCCTAGGTAACCCATTCCAGTGCTTCACCACCCTCCTGGAGAAAACATTTTCCTAATTCTAACCTAGACCTTCCCCACTGCAACTTGAGACCATTGCTCCTTGTTCTGTCACTGCCACCACTGAGAACAGCCTAGCTCCATCCGCCCTGGAACCCCCCTTCAGGTAGTTGAAAGCTGCTATCAAATATCCCTGCCTCACTTTTCTCTTTTGCAGACTAAATAAGTCTAGTTCCCTCAGCCTCTCCTCATAAGTCCTGTGCTCCAGCCCCCTACATCATTTTCATTGCCCTCCTCTGGACTCTCTCCAATTTGTCCACATCCTTTTTGTAGTGGGGGGCCCAAAACTGGACACAATACTCCAAATGTGGCCCCACCAGTGCCAAATAGAGGGGACTAATCACTTCCCTCCATCTGCTGGCAATGCTCCTACTAACGCAGCCCAATACGCTATTAGCTTTCTTGGCAACCAGGGCACACAGCTGACTCATATCCAGCTTCTTGTTGACTGTAACCCCCAGGTCCTTTTCCGGAGAACTGCTGCCTTGCCAGTCGGTCCCCCGTCTGTAGCAGTGCATGGGATCCTTCCTCGTTGAACCTCAACAGATTTCTTTTGGCCCAATCCTCTAATTTGTCTAGGTCTCTCTGTATCCTATCCCTACCCTCCAGGGTATCCACCCCTCCCCGCAGCGTAGTGTCATCTGCCAACTTGCTGAGGGTGCAATCCACCCCACCCTCCATCTGGATGTTTGGAAGCTCCCGCTCTGCCCATCTCTCTTGTATCCGAAGTGCAGTGCTGACTCTGCTCAAGAAGGTGCTGTTCTGAGTTACACAGATCAGTCGGCACCGAGCATCCCTCCTCGTAAGCATTTTCTATTCCAGGCCATCAGACATGCCACTGTACAGCGTTGCAGCTGGGCAGCACTCCCCCAACATCCTTCTGTGCTGAGTTTCCCACCTTCGCCGGGGCAAGCCCCATTCCTACCCCCCTTTTATGGAAGGCAGAGTGTGAAATAGAATCTCTGTCCTGGACCCAGAGGGGAGAGGCATCAAGCAAAGTGTTGCATCGAACCTGGTCCTGCAGATGGCGTCTGTGTGCTCTTAGACTGAGATTTTATTCCTCCCGGGCAACGCTTCAAACCGCCTATTTATCGCCTTTTTTTGATACAGGGAGGCTTTGGGGCAGGACAGACTTGGGGTGACCAGCTGGCAAGTGTGAAAAATCGGGACAGGAGGTGCAGGGCAATAGGTGCCTCCATAAGAAAAGACCTCCAATATCGGGACTGTTCCTGTAAAATCGGGACAGCTGGACACCCTAGACAGGCTTACCCCATGAAAGCCGGGTTTGGTTAAAGCTCCATCAGGGGTCTGTGCCGTTAAGTGCAAGGCAATGAACGTTCCTTTCCTTGTCTCAGTTTTGCCCCTTCCACCTAATAAACCCCGACCAACCAAAGACAAATGGAGATTTATAAAATCGAAACCAATGTAAACCCTACCCCAAGCAGAGGTTTTCCCCGGAAAAGGGAGACGTGCCATAAAGTCCACTATGGACTTCGTTGTTGCTTTCGATTGTACTTGGAAAGTAATCAGCTGTTACAATGGTGGGCAGTAGTATAACACTCTGTTAGGTAGGTAGATCGATAGATGGATCGATAGATAGATAGATTAGATCAATCGATAGATAGATAGATTCTCAGAAATATTTCTCTGGCCATACACCTGGGGTTCTCAAACATCTTTTGCAGGGACCCCCTTTGAAAATATTTCAGGCTGTGACAAACCCCCTTCCCCCCCCCCATGCCATGTCATCCTTACCAGCATGCACAGGGACTGACAGCTTGTGACCCCTCCCATAATAACCTTGTGACCCCCTCAGGTCACTCAGGGGTGACAACCCTCAGTTTGAGAATCCCTGCCTTACACAGAATCCATCCTGAAGCAACCAAGTCTGAATTTAGTCAAACATACGGCTGGCCTAAAATCTCAGCTGGGCAATCACTAGCGAGTCCCAAGCTCAGAGCTCCTCTGTATTTTATCTTGTAGCCAGCTAAGATATTTGAAAATTTCTGCTGCAATCTTTTAGCTGTGCGAATGTTGCTGTGATTGAGAGTTAATTGTCCTGCTTGCTTTCTGCGAACCTCTCTGCATGCAGCTGGGCATTCTAACTAAGTTGAATTGTTTTGTGGCTCTGTCTTTCAAGCCAAAGTGGCTTTTGGGCTGCTAAAAAGTGGCCAGGGACTTCCCACAATGCCCGTATATGTTTATGCTGTTTCTTTGCTCTAGAGCTTTGAAAATGCACACCTAGCGAAACATAGTGGACCAGAGTCATCCCTGAGGAACCACCACTGGCTCCAACGAGTTCAGCTATTCCACTGCGACCAAGAGCAGAATCCAGCCCCATGTTGGCGGGGAGGCCTTTTCTGAGTTTTGTTTTAGTGAGGAGCGTCTGTTCCTTGTTTCCGTGAATAACGTGTTTAACGTTGCGTTTGCAGGTGTGCCCTTATGTCTCCTGACGTTCTTGCCCGTACAGATATACACACACATTCACAGGGCTGCACCCTCGCTCTCCTGCCCACGTGCGCGTTGTCCACGGACGTGCAGCTGACCCAGAAATGAAATGGCACAATAAGAGTGCTGGGGAATGTAGTTGGATGTTGTAGATAGTTCATATAGTTCCCCTAGGGCCTGACTAGGCCCAACCCCACTTTGTTTAAAATGGAGTCTGAAGAAGACGCAGACAGTCCTGAAGCTTGGCAAGGTGCCAGCAGGGCAAAGTCTGCCCAGCAACTGGGAAAAAGGCGGGAAGCCTATGGATTTTGGTGCCGTGTGCATCACCTGAGAGGGTGGTGTGCAAAAGGGTTTGGTGCCGGGTGCACAAGATTAGAGTGCCGGGTGCACAAGAATGGTGCTGTGTGCACGACGCCAAGGCGGGAAAATCCTTAGCCTCTGATTGGTCCAGGTCTGGAGGGACCAGAAGGAATAAAAGGACACTCAGCCCCTGCAGGCTTGCTGCCCATCTGAGTGGCAGTGTGGGGAGGGTGCCTTTGCCTGTTAAAGCCAGCTACGGACCAGGCAGAGAAGCCGCCGACTGCGGACCTGGGGCTGAAGCAGACAAGCTACGGACCAGGAGGAGAAGTAGACGTAGACCAGATCGAAAACCAACGCTCGGTGGTCTGAGCGAAGATCCAACAGTGAGCTCAAAGAGACTTTGGGGGGACCAAGGGTTACTTTATTGGTTGTTGGGACCTGGGGTTTACCCCCATGGTTTATCCTTGGCGTTAGTGGTTTTGTTAAGTTGTCACATAATAAATTGTCACCTTTTGTTTTGGAAACTACTGGAGCGGTGTGATCCTTACAATCTGTCCACCGGTGATAGATCCGGCAGGGTAAAGTCCTTCAGTATAGAGATCCCCTTTTTAATTCTGTTTTATGGTAACAAGAGCTCTGACGTGGGCCCCGGGCACGTGTGGCCTCTCTGTCTTTAGGACCCCCACAGCTCCCAGGGGTTCCTCAGTGGACGAAAGGCCAGTGCTTAATTTGTAATGAAAGAGGAGCCGGGGTTCAAGCCATTGGGTGCCGGGGCTCGAGAAATTATTTTACGTTAATAACTGACGCAGCAAGCCCAGAGGCGCGGGGCTCAGTCCTGGAAAGCCTGCCACAAATTAAGCGCCGAAGAAGGGGGCCTGGAGAGGGTGCTGATTTCAGCCCTGCTCACCTTCCACCCCTCCTTTGCTGCACCAGACGGGGATGGTGACAAACACCCAGCCAAGCATCTGCGCTCACCCGTTTGTTCCCACTGGCGGGGAAAGGCCAAGAAAGCCGCCCAGAACAAAACCAGGTGCTGTGCCTGAGACGCTCCTTTCCAGTCAATAGGACAGGTTCTTCTCCAGTGGTTCTTCCACAATCCCGTGGCAAAGCAGACCGCCTAGGGTTTGCTCCCGCTCAGATGGCGTGTTCCCTTTCAGCTCAAACGCCACTGGGGTTTGGGTCCCAGGCGGCTGCCCGGGTCCTCATTCGCCCTAGACTTGCTCACAGTCGGGCGTCTCCTTTAAAAAACCCAGCGTGAGTTTGGGGCTGGCGCTGAATCCCTTCCCTCCCTTGCGAGGGGCAGGCCTGGTAATGGCAGCGTAGCCCAGTGTTGGTCGTGATGTCCCTTGTCCTGTTCAGAATGCCCCGGCTGTTCCGAAAAAACACCATTGTAAAGCATCCCTGTGTCTAACCATGCCGTGCCCCATGGCATTCTTGTGACAGGCGCTATAGAAACGTCCCCCTTTTAACTCAGGGGCTCATTGTCTTCGCTAAAAGACGTTGCTTCAAATAAAGAGATTTTAAAAATGTCCCCTTGTTGTCACTTCTCTGCCACAGACTCATGTTGTGACCTTGGCAAGTCACTTACTCTCCTTGGGAAAAGGAGGACGCTAATCATTCCTTTGGCCCACGCTTTGTCTGTCTAGACTGCGAGCTCTTCAGGACAGGGCCTATCTCTTGCTCTGTGTTTGGATAATTCCCAGCACAAACTGTAATACAGATCATAACAATTTGGAACTCAGCTGCAGCCGCGGAAATGTAGTCTACCCTCACAGCGGTTTTCTGTCTAAGCTAATCGCTCTGACTGTAGGCATTTTTAGGGCAGTAGCTTTGTGTTATTGACTTCATCGGAATAACGCTGGTTTTACCCTGGTGTCTTAGTGCTTCTAACCCTATCCGCTTCTGACTCAACTCCCTTTGGCAAAAGTCCCAGGAAAGGAATTTGGTTTCTTTTGAAATAAAGCTTCCATCCCCTGCTGCTGCACAAGAATCTCCGTTAGTCGTTCGCCTTTCTTTGCCCTTGACTGCATTTACACCACCATTGATTAATGAAAGGAAAACTGCAGGGATTCATTGCAGTCTCAGGTACTGGGGCTGGGTAACGGCTGGCTCACTCACCACAAGGCATTCTGAGAAATTGTTAGATCAGAGTTTAAAAAATAATATTATCCAGCAGTTATATGGGGCTTGATATTTTTGGAGACCGGAGCAAGCATTCCTGGAGCATTATTACCCCCATTTTGCAGAGGGAGAAACTGAGGCACAGAGAGGTTATGGAACGTAGCACAGGAGGAAGGGGATGCAGGCTCAGTTCTTTGTGGAGGTAGAGATCCAGATCTGAATTTTGCAGCAGACCCATGCTGTTGGCTAGATTGTCTGCTACAGACAGCTCGGGTGTGTGCATAAGTGTGTGTGCGTGTGCAAAGCTGGCCTTTGCACTTCCCCAATCCTGGAATGAGTGTGTGCTGAGCCAGTTCTCCGACATAATGCCGCCACGGGTCAGTTACTGCAGCTGGGGATCAGCCGGCCATTCCCCCATGACTGACAGCATGGGAGAGTGGGTTTGAAAGTAGGCACTGTAGCACTAGGTCTGGAGTAGCCCAATGCAGCGCCCTGTATCCCCGCTTCCCTGGGCCAATATTTCTCTAGCAACCAGGGGTACCTTCCGGCATTTGTTGCATGGCACGCACAACTGACCCCCTCTCCCTTACTTGTCCTTGTAGCAGGTCTGCGGGCTGTCGCTGAGCGAGTCCTGCGGGCAGACCAAGGGGACCCAGGCTGCCGAAACCAGGGAGAGGCCGGGCAGGTGGGGGGAGCCTTGGTGCAGGAGCTGGCCCTCCACCCCACTCTCTACAGAATCAGCCAACGTCTGGCTGCAGAAAAGGGCTTGTGACACCGACCGGTCGAGAGGTGCCAGCAAAGGGGACGTCCGTTATTGCTTTTTCTTTTCTCGTCGGCTCCCTGTTTGCTAGCCCTGCACCGGAGTGATCTGCTGCAGTTGCTGGGGGAGCACAGAAGGACCCAAGCCCAGGAAAGCACCTCCAGGACGCATTTAATGAACAGAGGGAAGGGAGGGCAGATGGGCTCCATGTCCAGCATCAGTGATTAACTGTCAAGGCAGAGAGGAAGAAATGTTTCTTGTAGCACTCATTCATCACAGCTCCGGCTGTGTAATAGCTACCCTGGAGCTGCCAAAATGCAGATCCTAGGGCCTGGGTGTTAATGCTGCAGGGGCCAAACTTTGATTTCAGTCTTTCCTAAGGAAAAAGGTCTTCCATTTCCTTTAGCTGCCAAACTAGGGTTTTCAACACAGCCTGTCATGGGGCTGTGGGGCTATCCGCCACCTGCTTTCCTTTGCCCCAGTGTGAATCTGGAGTGGTTCCACTGAAATCCATGCGTTTATTTCAGATCTACCCCTGTGTAGCTCTGAGTAAAATTTGGGCTTACCTGGCTAGAGATGAATCTGGATCAACACTCCAGCTCTGACCCCTAAATCCAGATTTTGAAGTTCCAACCTCTCTCTGCGGGACGAACCCACCCGGCCTGACACACGGGAGAGCTTGGGAGCAGATCTGGATTTTGAGCAGCCCCGAGTGGAGTGTTGTGAAGCTGAGGGGAGAGTCTCAGCTGACTTGGGGTTTTGCCTGGCGGAGCTGGGGTGGAATCTCTCACCCCACAACTGGTCACCCTTCCCTTCCACTCTCTTTTCTGGGAAGTGACCCAATGGCCAGTCTCCCCTGCCCCTGGTATCTCCCTCCTCCGTCTTCTTCAGGGGAGAAGGGCAGCCAGAAGGGTTGTGTCTCTAGGATCCCACAGACGCCATTCCCCATTCTACAGCAGAGGCCCCCAAATTGCTGATCTCTCCACTCAAGACTTAGCGGGAAAGCAGAGGGACTGAGCAGTTTTCAGCTACTTTGAGCTGAAATGTACTTTTCTGTGATTGTAGCTACTTGCCCAGCCACATTGTGCGTTTCTGTTATTCTTTTGTAAGGTCTGAGGCCTTGGTTTTGGGTTTTTTTTTGGCTAAGCAGTAGCAGCCACATTAAGAGAGACAGCAGCCATAAGCTAAGAAGCATGTGGTCATCTCTTTGCATCCCCATCTAAATTACATCAAACACTGTAATATCGGGCTGTGTAGAAGGCGTTACTGCCCTAATGGTAGCTACCAACACCAGATAAAGAAACGGATCTTAAAGTGTTTAAAGAAAACTTTGTATAACAGTATTTGGTCTAGTGAGGAATCACTTGTCAACAGGTGTGCTTGTGAAATCTATACTTCCTTATTGTTTGGTCTTTATAGTCCTCAGTTATCTATTGTTTATTCGTATGGTTTCTGTCTGGTTCTTTCATTGTTTCTGTCTGTTGCGTAACTAAATGTGCAATATTTAAATCAATTAAGGTGGTCGCGTGTGATTGGTTGGACAATTATTTTGTAATATGTTAGGATTGGTCAAAGAGTTATTTTGTAATATTTTAGTAAAATGATTGGTTAAGGTAGAGCTGAGCAGGACTCAAATTTCACTATAAAACTGGGGTCCAAGTGGGAGACCAACTAGAGACAGGAAGAATAATAAGAAAGAAAGACCTGAAAGAAGAATAATTCACCTCCAAGACACATTCCAAGATCAGAGCTGTTAGAATCCTCTGCACGACTGTGACGTGCAGCAACCAGAACCCAGGTAAGACTGACTTTGCCTGGTCAACAGGGAAAGTCCACCTGCCTGGTCAGGATTGGTGAGCATAGCATTGTATGCTTAGCATGTCTATTATGTTTGTTAATTGTTAATAAATAGAGGTTAAGGATCTCACAGTGCAAGGCTCTTTCCCTGGTAAAAGGTCCCGCAAACCTGCAGAAGAATACACCCAGAGCCCTGCGAACTGGGAAAGGGTGAGGGGGTCTAAATTAGCCAGGTTATGCCTGGAGCCCTACAGACTAGGAAAAGGCGGGGTGACCTCATGTGTGCGGATAACACTTTCTGTTCTCAGCCTATGTGCAGCTAGCCCCCGGCCAGCTGCCACGTGCTTCTCTGAGGCTATTACAAGGTGATAGATAATTGAACAGCAAGACTTAATCCTTAGCCATTTTTAACAAACCGTATTCACGTGCAGTTGTAGAGACCTGTTTCTGAGCTTTCTTTCTTAGTGAGGCTCGAAGAGCAATAGCTACCCGGCTGTCCCTCCCGAAGCTCAAATGCAAGGGAGAATACGAGCCCAAGTAGTACACAGGTAGGGTTTCCGTGTTGCCCACATCCTGTGTTTCTCGTGTGTTGTGTACATCTTCTATGTGCGTGACGTGCTGCACCTCGCACGGGGCGCTGTGGGTTAGGATTGTACCCTGCGGGCTAACTGAGTCCACAGCATCTGTTTGATCTTTCCGACCATGCAAACCAAGGCAGGAAAAGTAGATTTTCATGCCAGCAGATCTGAGAGAGCGGGGATGCATATCGTAATCATTGCAGCCTTTTGGTACCTGAGCGGTGAGCATCACACAGCAGAAACAGAGACTTGGGGCCCGATTCAAAGCCCACTGAAAGACTGCGTCTTTCTACTGAGTTCAGTGGGGTTTGGGTCGATCCAGTAAGCACGGAGTGTCTCAGCATCACCTTGGAGTATTAGGCAAGTAACTGCTCGAGGGCAAATGCTAAATACCACCAGCAGGACTGGGTAGTCCAGTAGGCAATGGCTCTGATCCTGATGCTGCTCTGCTCGGATGGAGTTTTTCCGTTGATTTCAAGGGAATATATGTGGACAAAGCTCTGCTCTCTGTTACCCCTGTATCTGCCTTTGGTATGACTATTTGGTGTTGAAAGAATAACAGTGTTTAAATGGGGGGTTATCAAGACACAGCTGCCTACTGGAGACCACCAAGTCATTAGGAAAGGGAACGGAGGAGTCACACCGCCACATTTGGAGCCCATCTAAAGATGATGGGCTGTACACTGTACACTGACTGAGGTTCCAAGGTTCCAGCGCCCTTTTGCTCTGGCAGATCCTGAATTCTGAGCTGCTGCATGTTTGGAAAGACATTATTCACCCCGGGCCAGATCCCTATGTGTCACCTAAGTCACACTTAAGCCTTAAATACAATACAGATGTGGTGCTGGATTCACGCAGAGGGGTGAATTCCATCCACTCGATTCCCAGAAGCAGAGGAGGAGTAACTTTCTGAGGACTGATCCGGGAAATACTACTGGGCATAGTACTTTGACTTAGCATCAGGGTAGGAAATCATCACGTATTTGCAGCACCGGGCCCTTGGCTTGCATAGCAGAGGCTGCCAATTCATTAGAAGCCCTTTAAGAATAGGAAATGGTCTTTACAATAATGATTTGGTTTAAAGGGCAAACTCTCCTTTGCAGTGTTTCAGAAAGGAGAAGTTTTGCGAAACCTCAGCTTTTTTTTTAAAAAAAAGGCCCCCAGGTTTTGTAAAACCCCAAATTCCAGCAGGTTCCCCCCAGTCTAAATCATTAGCAATGATTATGGTATCAGGTTTCTCCTGCACTTTCCGGGTAAATACACAGTTACAGTGGAACTGCAGAGTTCTCCTTCCATGGCTGTTGGTCCTGGAAACCAAGGGGAAATTGGCTTGTCGCAGCAGGAATCCATGCTAGGCCTTTCCTGTCGCGATATCCAGAGGGAATTTTCGCACTCAGGCAGGCAAGGCCTCTCCCTGAGGAGGCTTTTTTGGCAGGAGAAATTGGAATGACTCATTTACGTATCCCTGGTTTAATGGTCTGCTGCAGAACTGGCAAACTTTGGTGCGCCTCCCAGTTCTTGTCACCTGAAAGCGGTTGTGAGCAGCCTGGAGAATTCAATATTCCACCCCCGTGACCTTCTTAATCCAGGCCAAACTCTTGGGCACATTGGAGTACACTCCATACCGATCGTTCTGCCCGCATCCGTCTCCCCAAGACACGGTGCCCAGCAGCTGCCAGTGGTTATTCTGATTGCTTAACGTGACCATGGGCCCCCCTGAATCTCCGCTACAAGCATCTTTTCCTCCTGCGTGAGAAAGAGAAGGATGGTCATTTCTGCAGTGCCTTGCACCCCCAAACGCTACAGACTTTGCAAACCGATCCCCCAAAGGTACGGACTTGGTTAGCAGTGCACCGCCACTAAAATACAGCCCCCTCTGAGTGGAGCCCGTGGCAATGCTTTACGGGCGCACAGCACGGCTGTGCAGAGATTTAGCGTGGGAAGGGGGGGAGAATTCTGGGCCCAGCTGAAACTAAAGGAGAAATAGAGGGAAGTTCAATGACCCAAACTAAAAGTGGGCCAGGACACCAGAGTTATCACCCGATGTGGAAAGTGGTGTAGTATCTTCAGTGACCACATGCGGTCAGGACCTTGGTTTGATGTTTCGTCCAAAGCCGGGCGACCAGGTGTCCCGATTTCACAGGGACAGTACCAATATTCGGGGCTTTGTTTTATACAGGCACCTATTACCCCCTGTCCCTGTCCTGAGTTTTCACACTTGCTATCTGGTTACTCTCATCCCAAAACCTCCAGCACTCAGAGGAAAGGAGAAAAGATGAGATTAACTTCTCAGGCTGGGTTCAAGGTGATATGAAAAACAGGCATGAAGCTGTTACACCCTCTTATCGGGAACCAGGGCTCGGCATGTCTGGGTGAATCTGCCAGTAACCAAGCCGGATACTGCATCACATCCGTAACTGCCTGGCGTGAACCTCTGCCCATGAGCCCATCCCCCCGACAGAGCCATTCATAGAGTTCATGGATGGAAGGCTAGCTGGGCTCGCCGTGAGCATCCAGTCTGACCTCCTGTCTGACACAAGCCAGATGGGCTCGCCCAGCAATTCCTGCCAGCAGGATTAGATCAGAGATTTTCAAAGCATGGGGCGTGACCCTCTGGGGGGTTCCAGGATCTGACAGGGCTGCGGTGAAGGGCCAGGGTCAGCAGGGGGCTCTGTTCGGGTGGGATGTGGGAGGCGCTCTGGCTGGGGCGGGGTCTTGGCTGCCAGGATCAGGCTCCCTGCCCATCTCGATCCCTTACTGCTGCAGCCGCAAGCTGGCAGTTCCCCTCCTTTGCTGGGGAGGCAGATAGGGACTGAGAGGGGAGCGGCAGGCTGCAATCCTGGAGTACTGCCCTTTCCCGGCCAGGCAGAGCTCCCTGCTAACCCCAGCCCTTCAGTGCAGCTTCAGGGCACAAAGCCCCGTCCATGTCACCTTCAATCCACCAGAAGCACTGCTGGGTGGCGCGTAAGCCTCATGCTGGTCTCTGCACCGGGTGACGTGTCCCCGGCCCCCTCTCCGGATGGGGAGTTGGTAAAGAACTGCGACCCCCTTCGAGTTCACCCCTGAGACAGGTTTCTAACAGGCAGCATGAGGGGGAGATCTGGGGGGGGGGGAGGGGGGCAGACAGAAAGACACACTTGCACCAAAGCTGGCTTGGAAGCTGTTGCACCAGAAGGAAGCCGTACCTTCTTTCTCTCCAGCACAGATCATGTCATCTGTCACCTTTTTCTGCAGCCTCGCATAGGCTTCCCTGCACAACGTGTGGTCAGCGAGAGGGATCTCAATCTGCAACCCAAAATATTTCATGTTTGCAAGGCACGAAAAACAGGCAGTTACTTACCAGGTACCAATTGGCTAGCGGCGGGGTGAACTCAAAGGCTGCTGTGTATATGTAGGCTTGGAAGGATTCGATTTTTATCGGTAACTGCCGACAAACGTCACACACCGTACACTGTAGACACACACAGTGCACACACACAAACCAGTAGAGAAACAGTTCCATCGCTACTAGCTGAACTTTACAGACAGGCAAAGTAAGAAAAATGCTGCTTGAGAACTTGTGAGCGTTTGCGTCAAGGCTCAGATGTCAAGGCGCAGATGTTGGTCACAGTTTGTATTGTAATGGCTATAAAGCTTTAACTCTTTTAACCCCAGCATCTACTACCTGTAAATAATTACTGTCTGATCTCCACCTTTGCCTAAAACCCCTCCCCCCCGATTTCCCACACTGGTGAGTATTTAAATGGGTAAAAATTGAAAAAAAAACCCCAACAGAACTTATAAACAAACACTGATATTATCTGTTTAAATGATAAAAAAATAAAAATTGAATTATGCCGAGCACCTCTCCTGCCTTCCCTTTCTGATATGCTGGGACTGACAGAGCTACAACTATGTATGCCCAAGCATACTTTATTCTAGCAGAATCCCCGCTTGAATTTGTAACCACGCACTCTTGGGCTGGGGTGTTAGAAACAGGGATTGAATCCTGGGACCTCTGAATCTGAAAGCAGGAGTTGCTACTGCTAGAGCCAAAGAGCCAACCCACTTACCTCCTGCTGTAGCAGGTTCATTAACCGTTATGTCGCCTAGCCATTGTCAGGGCAGGGAGGGACATACCACCACGCCAAGCCAGCGTGGGGCATGCACCTGTAACGGTATCAGTTAGCCTAGAGAAATCAGAGCAGGAGAAGATCAGCTCCTTGTATATAGCGAGAGCTTCCTCGTTGTGTCCAACTTGCAGGAGGCAGGAGCGGGCGTTCAGGCTGAACGTCTTCAGGCGAAGGGTCGCCTCCTGCCCTGAGAGGCGTGTCTGCAGTTCCCCTTCGCGCTCGGGGGTGCGGCCGCAGAGTTTGGCCCAAAGCCCAATGGAAGAGGGAGCCGGCTGGGAAAGCCGCCAGCGTGAGTAAAGGCAGTGAAGGAAGAGGCAAACATAGCGTAGGACGAGGAAGGAACGTAAGGACCAAACAGAGGTGATGGGATGAGGATGTGGACCTCTTTGCACCTCCTTCCATGCTGTCCTCCTAGCACTGATGGGTAAAGTCACCCACATGTCCTCCTTTAAGACCCACCCCTCCCACAATGTCTGCAAGAAACTGGCCCAGTGGCCATGGACAGGCTGCGGGGTGGCTGTGTATTTATTGTTCTAACCATCTCCGCTCCAAACCCAATGTCTATAAAACCTATAGACGAGTGCAACCTATTCTTGCCTGGCTCCCGCTCCTTTCCTGTGGTTCTTGACTTTGTAGTCATGTCTACACTGCAACCCCACGCGTGGCTCCAGATCAGGTAGAAAGACCAATGCTGGCTTTACCCACACCCGCCTGGTGACACATAGCAGTGCAGATGCAGCAGTGTAGGCGACAGCGTGGGTTGTGTAAGCACGCCAGGGACCCTGGGAAGAGGCTCACATTGCTGAGTTCAAACGGGAATTGTTTTCTGATGGGCCCGCATTACACAGGAGGTCTGACTGGATGATGATAGAGGTCCCATCTGGCCTTAGAATCTAATCAGTCGCTGCACTAAGATCTCTGATTGAAGTGTGGACAGACCTTTAGGTTTTAAGCACTTCAAGGCAAGCACATGTTCCAGTGTGTGTGGACAGACCGCGGCCATGGTGTGGGCACCACCACCAGACCAACAAAGAATAATTATGCTCCATGAGATAAACTGGTGCCATGAGATCTCCCATTTGGTATGGGAAAAGGATGACCAGGGTGAGCCGTCCGGTCTGAGCCGCAAAGGTGTTTTTACCAGCCTGACTCTGCGGGGAAGGAGAACATCACCCGGAAGCAATAGGAGAAACCCTGGCGAGTTCTCGTGGGGTTATTGTTAGTAGAATATAACATGTTCCCTTTGGATGCAGCGTTCCGGACTAGCCTGTTGTAAAAGGGGCGAAAGCCAAGCCATTTGGATTCCATTAGCATCGCTGGTACCACGTTTCCAATTGATGCTGAAGATTTGACCTGCTTCTCCTTTAGACTCTGCTGATGGCCGCATTCTCAGCCGTCACTGTCTTTCCAAGTCACACGTGCCTCTTAGCTGAGGGAATTGACTGAGCAAAGGGCTCATATTTGCTCACAGCTCCATGCTTGCCTGCGTGGCCATTGGTTTCTCCCCGGTTGCCGGCAGTGTGCAGAGATTTTTGGGGAACGGTGCCTCATGCTGGGCTGAGCGATGTGTTTGCTCACATTCAAAGGCCGGGTGGTTGCTGGGCTGCAGTGACTCACACAGCAGGGATGGAGTTTGGCTGCATTCTTTGGCAGAGTTTTCCAGGCAAAGCACGTGGCGGGACTATCCGCGTCCCCACGGCCCTGACGCTGCACTGGCGGTGGCACTTACTGCCATGTCTATCGTGCCGCTCAGCTCACAGCGCTGGGCAAACCCTAACCCTCACGCGGTCGCTTAGAGGGAGGAAAGCACCATTAGCCTCATTTTACAGAGGCAGCAGCTGAGGCCCAAGGAGGGGAAGTGACATGGCCGAGGTGCCAGAGACGCCTGTGTCGGAGGCAGGACGCTGGACCCCACCCCTGTACCATAGCCCCGAGACCATAGTATTTGCTGGGTAATAATAAAAGCCAATATCACCTCCATCAAGGCTTCAGGGAGTTTTAGCAAGAACTGCTTGCCCCATCCGCTGACAATGACCATGGCATCTGAAAGCAAAAGGAAGAGGAGTTTGCTAGCGATGGGATACTCAGGTTTGGGAAGGGGATTCGGCTGTTAACTGGACCCCTATTAAGCACTGTGGTAAATCAGTCTGTGTGTTAGCATCTTTCAAAGCCATTCCTTCCCGACCCACGAACTAATTGCTGCCAAGGCGCTGTTAGCTCCCTCCCAGCGGATTTTACATCCCGCTTGCCTGATTCGTTTTACGAAAGGAGTCAAGGACAAGCATAGACAGTCCTTTCATGCAGCCAGCTGCATCCTTAAGTGACCCTGACACTGGCCTGTGGCACTGGTACTACCTTCTCCGTCCCCTCTTCCAAAGCTAGATGCTGTGAGGATCACAAGCAGAGCCAGGGCCCGGGGACATATGCAGGCCTCGGGAGAGATGGCTGCCTGAGAAGATGTGTGCTTTGCACACACAGAGAAGCCCGGGGAGCTGTGCTTGAGAGAGTCTGTGTCTGCCTCTGTCTCAGGCACCGGAGAGGCAACGGGATAAAGAGCACAGCAGCCAGGAGAACCAGAGACAGAGAGAGATCTGGGGGTGAGTAAGATCAGAGCTGGGCACCTCTAGGTCATTTAGTCCATCCTGATTCCAACTCAGGATTGTCCCCTATATCCCCTACCCTCTAACTCAGAGCCCCCTAAGCATGTCCTCCCAACCCGTCTGGAGGTCTCTGCCTTTCACCTGTTTTTTGGTGACCATATCCACCCCTGGCCTTTGTTCAGCCAGGCAGTTGGGATTTATGGCCCGGTGGCAGTGGCAGCTGCCTGCAGACTGGCACCTCTGAAAAATCAGTCCCTGAACCTCAATATCCATTGCTATTTTCGTTGCCCATTTCGGAGCTGGGCGGGGGAGGAGAAGGAGCGAACTCTTGCCTTTGTGGGGCGGCCCATCGGGGAAGCAGATGGGCATCACGTAGTCGTTCAGCACCGCCTGCTCAGACAGCTCCACCAGGCCTATGTCGTACTCAAAGGTGGCCGCTCGGTAGGAGGGGTGGATGATAATGTTCTTTGGCTGCAGCTCTTGCTCCGTGTCGTCTTTCCTTAGAGTCCGGTGTTTCCCTGTGAAGGAAGGAGGGCCGGGGAGATGTGGCGACATGCAGTTATGGGAGGACATCACCCTGCCTGTCCAGAGGGGAGGCAGCTTCTTTTGCCGCGTGAATTCCCCTGAAAGTCACTCCGGGGCTTGGAGAAGCAAATGGCCCTGCATGGGAGCCCTAGCAAATATGTGCCTGGCAGACAGCATGGGTTGGCATGGCACAGCTGGCCCGTCGGGCTGCCATGGCAGGGAACCCTGCTCGGTTGGCAGGTGTAGGGAGGAACTCAGGGAGGAAAGCAGCAGACACCGCATGTTGCAGGGCTCCTGGAGGAAGCTGTGAGTCCATGTGTGAACCAAGGACATGTGCAGCAATCGTGCAGGGGAATGGCATAAATGGTGCCGGCTCAAGGCCACCTTGCGTTTAATTGCCTGGGCCATGGGATCTTGGGAGAGCACCAGGCCACTGACCGCCTGTCTCTGCCCCATGTCCACGCCTGGCTCCAGTGGGCAGTTCTGACTGCTGTTCGCTCACCCAGGATTATTCTGAAGGATGAAGGGCTGAGAACATCTGAGCTGCGAAAAACCGGGTTCTCTGGCTCCAGTTCCTGGTGGAGGCAGTGAGCAGCAGTGACAATCCATTTGGTTCCTAGAAAATAAGAGTTGGCATGGAATAGAGCACACAACCCAGCCGGCCCGGTCCCCACCCAGTGGAGAGCTCCCGATACCCGACCGCCTCGCTAACAATAACCATGCTTTATAAGGTACACAGCATCTTTTATCCAAGACGCTCCGGGCACTTTACACAAGTCAATTACATCCCTCCACACCTCTACTCCCCTGGAGGCACCATGCTGAGAACACATCTCATGCCCTCCAGGCCATTTGTTCTTTTTGAAAGGTTTAGTGGTGCCCAGGACTGGGACAATTGTGGCATCTGAACTTCTTTCCCTGTGAGGGGAGTGTGGGAGGGAAATTCATGCCTGTGTGCAGAGGCCTGGCATCACTTATGCCTTAATGGGACCAAGAAACCTTGTGCCGGACTCTGGGGTGAACTGGGATTCACCCGGGATGTAGGCCTCGTGCTCAATTTCACCCCATGTGCAGCGGGACGTGCGCAGTGCTAAGCACACGAGAGAGATCCCCGAAGGCCACTGACCCTAAGGGGAATCCCAGCCCCATTTCTGATACGGCCAGGCAGCAGCAGGAGGAGTCAGAGACGCCTTTTTGGAATAGGCATTAAACTAATAGCCCTTCTGGTCCTCTCTGCTGGCTGCCTCATTGGAAGTTAAAGGTCCTGTCTGAAGGTATCAGGGGAGAGCCCTTGTGTCTGATCTGAATTTCCTTCTCTGGTAAAACAAGCTCTGCTCTCTCTCCAAGGCTGTACGGGACCTGCTGCACTTTGCTTCATAGCCCTTCACGGTCACTGAACACTCAGTGTCTAACTCGTGGCTTTGCAATGCTCTCTGGGGTCTCCGGAGAGTGCAGAAGCCATTGGGTCAAACCACATTCGATTCCACTCTGTGCCCTACGAATCGCCAGTCACCCCAGGCTTGCTCATTTTCCTCGAGCTGTTGAACCACCGTGTTATTGCTGCAGTTGTCAGCTCCCTGGGCATTGAGCTCAGATTATGCGGAGTACCAAAGAGATTCTTACCGAGCAGGGAGCCGCCGCAGAAGGGACGTCCGCTCCTAGACAGCATGGCAATCCATGGAGCTATTCCTCGCTGGGCATAGCGGCCGCTGGAAATCCGGGCCAGCAAACTCCTGGAAAACTTTGGCTTCCCACACACTGAAACCACAGGGAGTAAGGTCAGGTGCAAGAGAGACACACGCGAAACCCGCCCGACACACCGAGTTTTCTAGAGGAGGTGGAGGCAAATCCCCAGATCAGTTGTTGACTCTGGTTTTATTGGGAGTTGGAGTAAAACTGCAGTGGCAATTGCATCAGGACCTCAGGATTCGGCCTTTTCAGATGTTGTGAGAAGACATCAACAAGAAATCACCTCCTGTTGAATTCTCAACAGTTCCTAAGACACCTTTCCCCTCCCCCCACATCTGATGTCATTTCTCTAAATCTATCCGGAGTAAGTGAGACGGAGTCACTCAGGAGTTGCCTGATGATCACAGAGCAAAATATGGTCCCGTATCATCCCTGAGACCCAGCCAACTGGGATCCCAGGTCTCCAAAGAGAAAAGGCTCATGGAGAAACTCACTTGGCAGCCCATATTCCTTAGATTTTGGGTTTTTTAAAAACAAAATGTAGCTGTACTTTGGGACAAATCCTGAGTCCCTTGGCTTAGTTTATTACACAGACAAGTTGCCCAGGAAGTCGGCGGCAGTCGGTGGAGGGATTTTCTGATGTGACCAAGTGACTAAGAAGCACAAATAACACTGGAAATGAATGGGACGTAGGCTTGTGAGCCACTGAGAGTTTGTCTTACACTGCATTTGTAAACTGGGACTGCACGAGCGTCCACAGTTCATTGTAAACCTGGGTTTACAATCGCTGGGCCTGGATCTCACAGCCGTGCTAACCTGGCCACACTGCATGACACAGATCTGACTCGAGGCTGTGGTTTGAGCTGTGTCCACACTGCAAAATGAGGCCGGTCAGGGCTTGGACCGGAGTCTCAGTGGGTCTGGGGCTCTGACCCGCCCCCAGCAGGATCCTTGGATCTGGGTCCTGAGTGCTTGCAGATCTGAATCAGAGTGAGTTGGGTGTGGACAGAAGGGCAGCTTGGGCTCAAACCTGAGTCTGAGCCTGGACTTAGTGTGCAGTTTAGGTGCTTTGGAAAATCCCTCCTAGAATGAACAAAACTGAGTCAGGGCTTTAGGATCTGGCCCTTTTAAAAAAGCTCTTGACTCTCCTAGCACGTACAACATAGCACTGATCATAATCCAGGACGTGCATAGTCACTAAAAGCTCTGGTCAGACTCTGAAGCATATAGGTTAGTTTTTCCAAAGTCAGGCATGCTACACTGGAGACAGGCTGGGAATAAAAAACTGGTGCTGTGTGAGGGTGGATGGCACTCCAGAAAATTAGGCATGTTGCAAGACGGACTAGCAGTCAAAGAGGTAAGACGGGGGGTGGTACGGTGGCATGGAGCATGCCAGCCGGGGGTGGATTGGCGTGGAAGGAAAAGCTGTCAAACCCCCTGAAAACTTCGGAAGCATCCTTTTAGTTATCCACGGTTTTGATACTCTATAGGCCCTCTCTCTCCTTTTGTAGAAGGATGTTTGCCTGAAAGTTGCAGTATTTGCTTGTTTCATATGAGTTCCTCTGCTCTCTACTGTCTGCCTGAAGACACATGGCAGATGGTCTCGATGCAGCTGAACGGGTTCCCGGATATGCAGTCTTCAGCAATGCGAGGGCACTTGGCCGTTGGTGTGTTGAATCCCTCTGATGCACCTGGGGCTAACCTGATTGTGGGCCGGGAAGGAATTCCCCAGCCAGGGGCACAGTGGCAGGACCTGGAGTGACGTTTCACTTCCCTTTGGGAGCGGAGATTGTCTGCCGGGGTCACATAGGCGTATCCACATAAGGCCAATTCCCTGTGATGGCAGGGGCTAGGCCTGACTGAGCCTCACCCTTCCCATTATTCCGAGGCATACTCCTGGGGAGGGGAGACACAGACATAAGGAGCACTGAGGTTGTGGAAGGGGAAGGAGCAGCAGCAGTGTGGATGCAGGGTGTGGCAATCAAAGCGCAGTCCTATGAACGTCCCTCAGCCTCCTGCTTAGAAGAGCTGCCTCTCATGGAATAGCCAATACACACGCTTTGTCCATACAAGGGCTTTATTTTTCCCGTAGTAAGAATGATACAGACGTACACAGAGTTGGAGAGCTGACAGAATATAGTACAAAACAGGTTAAAAAATATATCTTCTAGCTATGAGGCCTAGTCAGGAGTACAGGTCGTAGCATGTGTATAAATATAGACACGTTCCTTTGGTCTCCGGATGATCTTGCTCCTCTACACGCTGCTTAAATGTCTGTCGGTCAAAGGCTGAGTTTCTAGCTCCGTGTTTACTCATCCTCACCCAGGTAAAAGGCCCGAGGTCTGAGTAAAAACGAGCAAGAACAGTAAGGTTTGGCCCAAGAGAAGCGACATGCACATATCCGTCAGAGAGCAGCTACCCTTCCGGGATGGCTGTGTGTGGGGACATAGGACTTCACGAGCACATAGGGGAGACCAGGTCCCTGCCCCGAAGAGCTTACAATCTGACCCAGACAGACACAATGCACCGGTGGAGCAAGGCTGTAGCATCACCTGTTGTGAGATTGATCGGCAGTGAGGAGCATGAGGGAAGAAGTGGGAGTCGAGAGGAACCTTTGTCGTAGGGTGACCTGAGAGCAAGCGGGAAAAATCGGGACCCTTTTTTTTCCGGGGGGAAGAGGTGCATATAGTGGCATATGTAAGACAAAGCCCCTAATATTGGGACGGTCTTGATAATATCGGAACGTCTGGTCACCCTACTTGATTGTTCCCCTTGGGCAAATTCAGCCCTGTTGTGAGTGAGTGCAGCTCCGTTGGCTTCCCCCCGGACTGCGTTTGGCCCCTCATGTTGGCTAGCTGGCCAGAAGGAAAAGGTAGAGGAGGAGGGAGTGTTGTAAAGGTTGGGGAAAAGTGGGTGGGAAGAATCTGCTTCTCTTAGCCCACTTGCGCTTCCCCCTGAAAACGTTACGGTTTTGTCGTGAGTCACACGGGGGCCTGGACTCTAGGAAAGGCAAGATGGTTTTGAAACTTTCCACGGCTGGGAACTCTACTGGGGGGGCCGAAGGGGGAAGTTTTCGAAGGGGCACGTGATTCCCACCTTGGGCTAACTTTTCAAAACTAGGTGTCTAAGCTGTGCCAGCTAAACGTGCTCAGGTAACTGCGCCTGCCAGTTTCTGACGGGCATCAACAAGGTGCCCGGGTGAAAACAGAGCGACATGGCCAATGCCCTTTGGAAATGTCCCCGTACCTCGCCTGGAGAGGAAGCCCGAATTCCTGCCTGTGGCAAAGCTGGCATTCTTAAGGGTGAAAGCGGAGGGGAGCAGATGGGCGCTGGGCAAAACTGCGGAGGCTTAAGCCTGGAATCAGGGGGAACTTGTGGAAGCTGAAATCTCAGCCTGTGCTCCTCAGAGGGTTTGCTTGAGTTTGTGAACCTGGGTCTATCTCCGAGACAGCACAGAGCTGAGAGAACCCAGCTCTCGGTATGATAGAGGTGGAGCTGCTGTGTGATAAACAGTGAGGATGGTACAATGCTCGGCTGTGACCATTTTCTGAACCCTCTCTATCTGGGTTGTCAGAATGACTGGATCTAGCAAGAGAAAGCTGTGGGAAGAACAAACGGGACTGGCACAATGGCTTGCAAGATAAGAGCATCTAGGTAGACCCTGGAAAGGCAACGGGACAAGCTGTTGGCTTTGAAGATCCTGCCTCTGACAGGCTATACAAACTTGTTTTGCCAAAGCAACGCAGGCAGTTTGTTTGATTGGTCTTTAAGGTCGTCTTTCTCTGAAATGCTTTGTTGTAAATAAATGATACTTTGCTTTAACGAGGGGTCTGGTCATTGGGTACCATCGTCCCTGCCCTAGAGGGAACAGCATCACAGGGGCTGACGGTAAGTTAGATCTACTGATGTAATCCCGGGACTGTGGCCCAGACCAGATCAGAGTGTGGGAGAATCGCGTGATTCCACCCCAGGCCAGGTGATGACTGGAGGCCTGAGGTTTGGGATGGGGGAGGTGCTCAGAGAGACCAGGAGGGGTCGGCAGTGCAGTTTGCCCAGTAACTGTGCCATGCAACACACCCAGCAATGAGTCTGCAGGAGCCTGGAGTTGGAGTCTGTAGAAATATGGGTCAGTTTATGGAATCACACTGAAACCATCCAAATCCAGGAGTTTTATGTGGCTTCAATGTGCAACCAAAGGAAACATGGGAAGTTTGACTCAGTCTGGCTTTGGGAACCCTCCAACTCAAAGCAGAACCTACAAGGGGCATGTGTCACTGGAAACCAAGTGCTAGGAAAGGATTGCAAACGGCTGCGAACTAAGCCTGCCATGCCGCACAGCTCTGGAAGAGAGGAAAGAATATATTGCAGCATGTGGTCTGTGTGTCTGTCCTTGCCTGGCTTTATTCTGCTTGAGCCTCTGCCCGTCTCTCTCTCAGAACAAGCTGGGTTTGCTAGCAAGGGGGATCTGGCCTCTCGCCAGGCATTGATGGCGATAAGCTGCAATACATGTGCAAGTCACACCAGGACATGCTCAGCAGGGACCATGCGGCCCATTTAACTCTAGAGCAGGGAAAGGGCCATGCATAGCACGTGCCATGAAACGCACCTGGACTCTCCCCCCATGGGATACAGCCCAGGCCATTGCTTGGCAGTCTGTGCTGTGCGCTTTACCTCCTCAGCTAGAGGGGGCTTGATTCAGAGGCTGCTGAAGTTAATGGAGTGACTCTGGATCTACACCCGTGTGAATGATATCAGGGGCTGGCCTGCTGGCTATTCGTTACTCCCCAAACGTACTTGACAAAAGTTAAAGTCAAAGTTGAAATGAGAAGCATGTGTAAATGTTTTTTCAAAGCACGGGCGTCCTTCAGGCCATGCAAGCAGAGAGGGCAGGTCCAGAGAGGGCAGTGGAGAGCAGCGTGAACGCAGGGTAGAAAACGAGCTGCCTCACTCTCTGCTGTAACCCCACTCCAGCTGCC
The DNA here is from genome assembly GCF_026122565.2 of Emydura macquarii macquarii. Classification (NCBI taxonomy): domain Eukaryota; kingdom Metazoa; phylum Chordata; order Testudines; family Chelidae; genus Emydura; species Emydura macquarii. The sequence goes on along the minus strand of NW_027132502.1, from coordinate 2,460,522 downwards.
CCCAAAGTGAAAATACAGGAGCAGCTGGGGGGTTTCCACCAAGTGCGGGCCACTTGGCTCTGAACATGGGGAGAGAGCAGAGCAGGCCGAGAGGACAGGGGAGGGCATGAGATGGGGGAATAGGCGTGTGCGGGGAGCTGGCGAGGGGTGGGGCATGTGGGGGAGGTAGGAGTCCCCAGGTCTCAGAGGACAGAGGGGGGATATCTTGTTTCACTCTGGATTCTGGTCAGTGATGGCCCCCGCATCCCTCAAACGCATGTTGGTTCCGGGCCTGATTCCAGATTCTAGTGACTGGACCTAGCCAGTTCTAGCCAGAAGCCCTGGTGGAACCGCGGCCTTTATTCTGGGCCGATGTTAGGACATCATTGACTCCCTGGTGCTGGATGGAGCCCCCAGTCCCAGCAGGAATTTGGTTTGAAGATGAAGTAGGAGAAAGACATCAGCAAGAACCCCTGCCCCTTCCCTGTTATTGCCACCATGGAGGGGGAGCTCTTTGCCTAGAGTCAGGGTGAGGGGCTTTTGTGGGCCACGTGTCATTAAGGCTGGGTTTTCCTTCCTCTCCCCATCCCGGGGGAATTTCAAAAATGGGGGGAGTGGGCGTGGAATGTGCTGGCGTGACAGCTCTGGGCGCTGATGGCCTCTGTGCACAACACTGGGTGCAGGCCAGGCAGCGGTGGTGCATGGCTTCCCCCATGAGGCTGCCACAAGCCTGACCTGAAGGAACCACACCCCCGGCCGGCATGAGGGTGGAGGTCAGTCTCTGCAGCCCCTCTGCTGAGCTGCCAACACAGGGGCCAGGTAGCTGCGGTGGCATCTGTGGGGTGACACGGACACCTGTCCCGCGAAGGAACCTGGCTGAGACTCGCCAGTTCATTTCCCGTGAGCTGCCGAGTGGACGTTTCCTGTGACAGCACACGGAGGGACGTGATGCCAAGGAAAGCCCGTGAAAGGAAGGCTGGAGGGGGAACTGAGCATTGCTGTTACCGGTTGCAAAAGACCAGAGTCGTGCCTGCTGGCTGGGGTAAGCTCATCTCTCCAATGCAGGATCCAGGACTGTCTGCCAGTGTGAGGACCCCATTTTCTCCTCCACCCAGTCCACGTAGTTAGACACTTTGGTGTACACCCCATACACCTGCTTGCTTCCGCACTCTTCCGGCCCACCCCATGAGACCAGGCCTTGGGCCACCCACCTCTGGGTTCTGGGGTCCTGAATGACGAAGGCTCCTCCGCTGTCTCCCAGGCAGGTGTCCTTCCCGCCTTCATAATACCCGGCACAGAACATGTTCTCCGTCACGCTGTAGTTGCCTGAGCGGGATTCATAGCTGGTCTTGCACTCGGCGTGCAGCACCACCGGCAGCTTGACGTACTGCAGGACGTCAGACAGCGTCCTCATCCCTGAGCTGATGATCTCGTCCACCGTGATGTTGGGGTTGGAGATGCCCCAGCCGGCCACCAGGCCCAAGGTGTTGGGGTGAGGCCCTTCCAGCTCATGCTCAAACTGGGGCAGGCAGACTGGCAGTACGTGGGCTCCCATGGCCACCTTCTCCTTCAGCTTGACCAGGGCGATGTCATGGTTGTAGTTCTGCATGTCGAAACCCTCGTGAAGGACGATCTCTTCCACCGTCCGGTTGATGGCATCCTTCTTGTTCTTCACGTCATGTAGGCCCAGGTAGACGGTGACGTGCTCCTTGGACACTGGGATGACGGTGTTGTCCCGGCGCTGGGAGCGGAGGACGTGAGCCGCCGTCAGCACCCAGGAGTCGGAGAGGAGGGCCCCGCTGCCGAACCATTTGTCGTTGGGGACCCTGGACGTGTCCTCCACCACGATCAGGGCCTGCCAAGGGAAGAAGCCGGGCTCCGCATTCCGCCCTCCAATGATGCGCTTGATTATCCCGGGCAGAGAGCGAGATGGCTGGCCGCACACTGGTGAGAGAAATGACAGGACAGTTAATCGAACATGGGCGAGCACTTCAACAGGAAACAGCAGGAAAGTGATTCTCCAGTAGATTATGCCACTTTGGATTGGTCTCTTAAGAACCAAATACTCTTATCTCTGTCCCCAGGGGACAATCCTCTGTCTTGTGGACATCAGTGGTGGGAAAGACCCAACCCCCTCTGCCACTGCAGGTTTGGTTCCTGTGATATATGCACCAGAACGTGGAGTAGGCTGGTTTTAAATGACACAGGCACCCCAAATCTATGCCCCGAATGAACCCTCTCCATTACGTCCGGAAGAAGGGTACCTACATTTTTATACATTGTTTCAGTTCCTAAAGATTGTCACTTGCTCCATTGGTTTGTACCTCCATAGCTTAGTGGAAGGTGGAATCACTTGGGTCAGGAGGGGAACTCCTAGTGGAGGACCCTGGTCCATTCCTCTAGTGCTGCAGTAGAGATGATGATGATAGTGATAATAACCACAATCGCTTAGCATTCACCGAGCCTGAGTCTGCCTCCGTTAATGTCAGTCAGGGCCTACCTGGGCTGCTCCAAAGTCTGCTGAAGTCTGTGGGTCTGTCCATTGATTTCAATGGGCTTTGGAGCAGGACCACACGACTTCCAGCATTAGGTCGGAGTGGTTCAGTGGACAGGGCCCTGGAGTGGGACTCAGGAGACTTGGGGGTCTAAGCCCACCTGCACCGCTGATCTCCCAGGTGTACCTTGGGCAGGTCACGTCTCACTTCGTGCCTCAGTTTCACCTCCCCTTATTTTGCTGTCATGTCTATTTGGACCGCGAGTTGGTGCATGAACTACCCTTACACCGTACTACCAATGCACGTGTTACACCTGCAGCTGCTGGCCAGGTTTCCTCTTTGGTGTCTGATCACCCAGGATGGCCTCACACTGTAGACAGGACATGCTCTAAGCAGGCAGTGTGCCGTATTCTCAGCATCACCAAAGACAAGCCCATGGCATAATCTACCTGCAATGATGCATGCACGCTACCTAGCACCATCCATCATTGCGCCTTCGAAGCCCAGAATACCTTCGTGGGGGTGGGGTGGGAAGAGCCTGGACTCTCTCCGTCCCCCCAACACACACTGAAGGAGGCTGCCAGGGTCCCGCTGCTAGCGCACCCCGCCCAGCATGGGAAGGTCTTCGGTTCTAGCCCAGGCTGGCAATGAGACAGAACAGAAACACGTTGTGCCATCCCGCCCCCCAGCCCCGGAGCGGGGATGGAGGGTTCTGTGGAATTTGAACCCCCCTCGCCCCTTGCTTTCCATCAACATGCTGAGCAAGGCAAGGTGGGATTCAATGCACATGCAGATGAAGTCGAACTGATCCCCTGGCTCAAACGGTTAATGGGATGGACACCCTTATACCCGGGACCCCATATCCTTCCTTCTGTCGCCATTGGAGACCGTGTGGCCATCTTCTGTCCCCACAACAGGCAACCAGTTTTCTTGCAGCTCTCAAAAGAAAAGCATTCAGTTTCCTAATGCATCCTACATATTGCCGGCCAATGCCACAAGCACCTCAGAAGTGTGAGGAGTCTGTTGACTTGACTCAGGCCTTGCTCCCATGTCACTGAGAGCAGCCTCAGGCTTCTGGTCTTTATCAGTGAACCATGTAGGTGGGTATCATCCCACTTATGCTAAGACCCCAAAATACCAGGCCCACGTTACACGTCTTCTGCAGTGTCCTAGATCTGCAGGGCCGTCCCTTGGGTCTCAGTGACAAACTAGGTTGCAATGTAAATGGCCACCCTAAACCAGTGCTTTAATAGATGCTATTAACAAGTCAGGAGTAAAGTAATGCTAAATAAAGACCCGATTCAGCAAAATAAATACAGAATCATAGAAGATGAGGGTTGGAAGGGACCTCAGGAGGTATCTAGTCCTACCCCTGCTCAAAGCAGGACCAACCCCGACTAAACCATCCCAGCCAGGGCTTTGTCAAGGCAGGCCTTAAAAACCTCGAAGGATGGAGATTCCACCCCCTCCCTAGGTAACTCATTCCAGTGCTTCACCACCCTCCTAGGGAAAAACTTTTTCCTAATATCCAACCTAGACCTTCCACATTGCAACTTGAGACCATTGCTCCTAGTTCTGTCACCTGCCACCACTGAGAACAGCCTAGCTCCATCCTCCCTGGAACCCCCCTTCAGGTAGTTGAAGGCTGCCATCAAATCCCCCCTCACTTTTCTGTTCTCTTCAGAAATAAAAGAGAGAAATAATAAATATTAATAAAAAGGGGCCAGAGGTTTACTGACCTCGTGGCGAGAAGGGGCGGGAACAGTAGACAGGATATATCTTAAGTGAAACTTGGTATATCTTTAGTAAGGCTGTTGGCACAGTCCATGTGACTTTCTCTTAAGCAAACTAGGGAGATGTGGTCTAGATGAAATTACTATAAGATGGATGCCCAACCGGTTGAAAGACCGTGCTCAAAGAGAAGTTATCAATGGTTCACTGTCCCACTGGAGGGCGTATCTAGCGACGTCCCGCTATGGTCAGTCTTGGCTCTGGTGCTACTCAATATTTTCATTAGTGACTTGGAGCATGAAGGGGAGAGCATGCTTTTAAAATCTGCGGATGTCACAACGCTTGGGAGGGACAGCACTTTGAAGGACAGGATTAGAATTTAAAACAACCTTGACAAATTGGAGACTCAGTCTGAAACCAGCAAAATTACATTCAGGAAAGCCAAGTGCCGAGTTACACTTAGAAAGGAAAAAATCAACTGCACAACTACACAAAGGGAAATAACTGGCTGGGTGGTAGTGCTGTTTGAAAGGATCTGGGGGCTTTAATGGATAACAAACAGACTGAGCCTACCATGTGATGCTGTTGCGAAAAAAGCTACTATTGTTCTGGGACGTATTAACAGAAGTGTCGTATGTAAACACAGGAGGAAATTGTCCCGCTATGTGTGGCACTGGTGAGGCCTCAGCAGGAGCTCTGTGTCCAGTTCTGGGCACCCCACTTTAGAAAAGAAATGGGTAAATTGGAGAGAGGCCAGAGGAGAGCAACAAATATGAGAGAGGGTTTAGAAACCCTGACCTACGAGGGAAGGTTAAAAAAACCGGGGCTTTTATAGTCTTGAGGGGGGGACCTGATAACAGTCTCCCAATACGTTAAATCTGTTATAAAGAGGATGGTGATAAAATGTTCTCCATATCCACCGATGATTGGAGAAGAAGTAACTGGCAGCAAGGGAGATGTAGGTTAGATATTAGGAAAAGCTTTCGAACGCTCAGGGTAGCTAAGCTCTGGTGCAGGCTTCCAGGGAGGTCGGGGAATCCCTGTCACTGAAGGTTTTCAAGAACAAGTCGGACAAACCCTGCCAGGGCTGTTGAAGGTGTTTGTGGTGCTGCCGCAGCCCAGGAGGATGGAGTAGCTGACCTTTGAGGTCCCTTCCAGCCTCACGCATCTGATTCTGTGAAAGCCGGACGTTCTCGTGCCGTTTTCCCTCAGCCCTTACTCGTGCGACACGCCCATCGGGCCGGTTCCTGCTCTCACAGTGTAACGGCAGATTTGCATCAGTGTGGCTGAGCTCAGACCCTCTCACAATGCACCCGTCTGTGGTGGGAATGCTCTGACCTCCGGATCGGATCCTTGCCACACGACCTTTTCGATACAGTGGCTCTTTAAGAAAACCCTACGGGCGCCTCGGTGTCTGGAGGACACACAGTTTCCTGATGCTTCTCACACAGCTGTCTTCTCTTAATGACTCCACTAGCAGTTATTCCTCTCCAACCCCCTCCTGCCACATTTCTGGCCATGAAACAACCATCCCACTTTGCCGGCTCATGCAAGCTAATATGTTTGCCTGCCAAGAACTGTAGTCTAGACTTTAAGAGCCTGATCCAATAGCCCACTGTAGTCCATAGGCCCCACGTTGGTCTCTCAAGAGCCCTAATATGCTACTTACATGCCTGTGAATTATCCCCTTAGCTATTTACCCAGTTCATTTCACTCCATTTGAGAGGGAAAGGTGCCCGGTAGAGGCAGTTCAGCTTTCTAGCCAGGCTTTCCGAGGGAGGCTGTCATGCGTTTAACTGAGTGGAGAAGATAAAAGAAAGCAACGGGAGGAAAGATCTCTGAGGTTCGGGATGGCGGGCGCCTAGGAAATTGAGTCACAGCCAGCCAGCCACAGATCTGGGATTCAGACTCAGACGCTCGCAGACCACGGTGACAGGGGGCCACAGAAGTAGAGGAGGAGGTGGATTCATAGCTCACAGCCACGTGTAAATCCAGTAGACGGCTCTGCCTGTCCGGAAGACGTCCAGGGTGATTGAAGGAAGCGCAAAAATGCTGAGCTCCATGATACGGAACAGGGACGCAATCAGCTTCTTTCTTCTGGGCTGCCAATTTTGTGACACTTGAGTGACATTGTTAGGTCCAGCACTGGGGAAAGTTTGACTTGTAAAGACGCAACCTCCCGGAAACGGCTGTGTGTGTGTGTGTGTGTGTGTGAGCAGGCGTGTGTGTGCGTGCATGTGTGTGCGTTTAGGTTCTCTCCCTTGTCACATGCTATCAAGAATATAAAATTTTCTAGACAAACAATTCCTGTCTCCCAGCTCTGTCCAGCTGTCAGGCTGCCATAAAGCTGCCTTTCCTCCTAAGGAGATGGGATAAGTTGAGAGGAAGCTTGTCCAGCCAAATATTTATTTTAATAAAAATATATAAGGAACATTGAAAGTCCTGGAAATGCTCTTGCTCATGGCAGATGGAGGGTGCAGACAAGGCGTTGAGGGAGGTGATGAGCGGTGATGGGAAACTGGCTTGAGTCAAAGGGAGAGAGAATTCTAACCGCCGCTGAACTGACGCAGATATTTGGGTAGCTTTCTCCCCCCTGCCATTCTTTGTTTTCCCTGGGTCTCTATGTGCTCCTGGCTTCCATCAGAGCTGGAAACAACACACGAAGGCTGCCTGCATTGCCTCATTAGCCCAAACAAAAGCACCAAGGACTAAAGTCCAAATGTCTGTTTTGTCACCATATGCTCCCAGTCGGGGTGCAAGGAGCGGCCACAAAAGAGGAGACTGCCCCAGTCCCAGCTACAATCCCCATCTCTGAGTTTCCTATGCCCAAGGGGAGTTTATGGGGTTCTCAGGCCTTCCTTTGGAGCATCTGCTGCGGCCACTGTTGGAAAGAGCTTGCTAGAATAGGTAGGCTGAGGGGCTGAACTGGACTGGGTCCTGTGTCCTTGGGAGTGGTTAAGAGAGAGTAAATATGGAGCAACAATATCATTTATTCTCTGGCTTTGGCCTCAACCCTGCAATCAAATCCCTGCACCCACCCAGAGAGCTGCCCATCTAGATGCAAGTGCAGGATTGAGGTCCGTAACTGTACTTAAAACACACACATCTAGGCCTGGTCTACACTTACCGTGAAATGCGGTGGCAGTCGCCGGGAGATACATTAGCTATGTAGATTAGCTTGCGTATCTCCTGTCGACTTCCTAAATTCTAGTTAGTGCGGCGTCCCCACTTTGCTGCGCCAATGGGAAATGCCCTCCCGTCGACGCAGCGTTACTCTTTTTTCCGGTGGGTGGATTTATTAAATCGACTTCCGGATCGACTGAGCGGGTTTCCACGGCTGCTCAGCTGATCCCGAAGAATCGATCTGACGGCGCCGAATTTGCTGCCGTCAGTGAAGACATATCCCTAGTGTAACCAATCCTCTTCACTCTCCATTGACTCTGAAGTCCTTGAACCTTGGATGGGTGGGTGTGTGGAGGGGCACGTGTTCTGGCTTTTATCCCTTTCCATTTAACAATGTATGGCTTTTTTTTAAAAAAAAATAACAGTTTTATGAATGGGACTGAAATTAACACGGCCGTGTTTGTTTCACCCCTCAGACTGTGGTGCATTGGTTAGGTGGAGGAATGGCAACCAGACATTTTCACTCCTAGGTCATTGGTCTGAACCCAGCTCGGCTGGTAGGGACCAAATTGAGGTCATCACCATCTGGCTGCTCTCTAGCAGCCTGGGCCCAGGGAGTGGATGCCCTCCAGTCATTCATGTCCATACTGCAAAAATCACCAGTGCTATTGTGCGGTACACAATGGATTCTCTGGCCCGAGTGAGGCAGGAGGTCGGACTAAAGGGACCCAATGGTCCCTTCTAGCCTATACATCTGTGAATCTATGAACAGAGGCAGACGACCTGCATGGGAGGTTGCTGGAGCAAAGGCCGTAGGGAATGTTTGCTCTGACCCGCCAGCTCAGCGCGTGCTCCCCCGGTGCTGCAGGAGACACTCTGCTTTCCCGCGTGCTCTGCACGCAAGGTCCCTTGGGGATCTGCCAGGGAGGAGCGGTTCCCAAGCCTGGCAGCAGCTTTCAAAGCCAGGCCAGAGCCCTTCATTCCTCTGAGATGAGCTACGGCTTCAGCACGAATGCTCCATGACCGTTCTGGGGTCAGGAGTGGATCTGGTTATGATGGAGTCAGTCCACTGCAAGCAGGGGAGTGGCTCTGGGTCTGCACCAGCCGGACTGGGAGCAGAATCTGGTCCTTTGCAGATAAAGGGAAAGTGTCTTATCGGTGCGTTTGTTGACAATTAAAAGCCCTGGGGACTGGAGCCCTCTGTCTATCCACAGAACAGGTACAGCAGCGTGTGCCGCAAGGCACCGCATCACCCACCGACAAGCCTCCAGCCTGACCCACACAGGTCACCTCTACCGTGGGCTACAGCTGGGACTTGGCTGAGTGTCTGCGCAGCCAGGCAAGGCCGTGTGATAGAAGCCTGTAATCAGGAGCTATCTGGCCACTCCCTTGCGCTGAGAGCCAACCGGGAAAGTATTGCTGGGCTTGTGGGAGCAGACAGGAGAGGGGCCGGGATAGGAGGTGCCGCACCCACTCTGTATTTCCTGAAAGACTCCCGGATCGGCGCTAGAAATGGATACCAACCTCCGTGGAGATCTAGTGCCTGAAGGGTCTGATTCAGAATCCCAGCCTAGACCCCAAGTTCCACCCCTGGCGCCTATTGCGATAAAGGCCTGAACAAAATCTGAAGAAGCCGAACATCCCAAAGCGGGGTGGGTTCCGAAGGCAGATGCAGAACCTCGCTGCACAGCGGGGGCTCATGCTGTGTTTTGACTCTCTGGATCAACCCAGGAACGGCGTGTCATTGAAACGTGCTACCTCTGCACTCTCTTGGTTAGCTGTGATTTGTCAGTGACTAACTGTGAGCTGGGCCTGGAAACTCACCGGCCACAAGCATTCCTGCCAGCGCATCCTGACTCTCGGGACACGACCCCTAAGGCGGTTGGGATTCCTGAAGTAGTCCCAGCAAATATTCCCAGAAAACCATCTGCAGGAATTTGTCCAGCCCCAGGGCAGGGCTGGGCGCATTGTGAGAAGGAAAGGGAAAAGGGGAGTGTTTCTAAAGGGCACGTAGCTCTGCCCAGCACTCCGTGTGCTTTGAGCAGAGTGCAATATTTGCCAGTTTCATTTCCGCTGAGCTTTGTTGTGGTTGGCCTGCAGGGTCCCCGGAGATGGCGGCGTGCGCCGTAGGAGGTGTGTGTGTAAGGCAGAGCACGCTCGGCTGCAGTGCAACGTCAGCAAGCCGCATCCTCGCCCGAGACTGTGTGTGCAGATCAGAGGGAGGGCGGGCGTTGGGTCTCTCTCTAGGGTCTTTTCCAAGGACACAGCAGGCCAGTGAGCTGGAGCAGGAGTGGAGATAGGAGAGGGACATACGTGTCTTTCCTCCCCCAGGAACCAGCGGAGGTTTTGCTGCCGCTCTCTGTGGCTCAGACTCCAGGCTCTAATTGTTTCTAAAGCACTGCAGCCTGGCTGTGTGTGCCCAGCGATAACCGGCATTAACAACTGCCTGCACTAGGTAACCGGCCACCTACGCAACGGTACGGACTAGGAGCCGCTGAATCGAATTCCCCCTTCTGACACTGCCTCTCCCTGTGGCCTGGGACCATTCCCTAAACCGCTCAGCCTCAGCGTCTCCAGCTGTAAACTGGGGCTAGTTCTCACCCAGGGGCTTCGTGGGGAAGAATCAGCAAATGTCAGTGGAGCGCTTTGTGCTGCCGGAGTGGATCTCAGGGGGGCACAGCAAAGCGCCCCCCCCAGAGGTTCCAGTGTGGTGTTGATGGGCCGTTATTTAAAAACCCGCCCCTGCTGGGTGTCCAATTTCTGTGGGCTCTTGGGTGGTTGCTTGAGGCAGGTTCCAAGGCCAAGATCCCCCTGGGCAATCTCGCTGACCCCTCAGGAGACCTCAAGGGCAGGGTTTGGCCGCTGGGCGTTAGAGATGGCCCTGAACCAGCCCCCTGCCCTTCAGCTCCTGTGGACTTCGGGGAGCTCAGAGCCCAGCCCCATCTCTGGGACACACAGATCTGGCTCATTGCTCTGTCCTTTAGAGCAGCTAGGGCCCTCGTGCCTGGTGACTACTGCTGTTGACACTCGCGGTCGCTGTTGGCTGCTCAGGTATTCCTAAGGTGCCGTACCTGTGGATCACAGCCCGGGGCACTGCTCTGTAGCGAACGCACTGGACTGCCCCAGCCGCGGAGTGAAGCCAGCCAAGCTGGGCAGAACAGGACCCCCCTTCTTCCTCCCCCCGCCCCGTCCTGTACCGATTGCATCATGATCTGTTACCCCTTGCAGCGCGCATGCTGGCTTGGCAGGCACGTGGCATGTGTTGGTGCATCATGCCAGAGCTCTCTAGGTACCTGGTCGACAGGACGGCAGCTTGGTCCCCAGTTCCTCGCTCTTCCACACCCCGTTAGCATCACAGGTGTACGTCCCTGGAAGAGAGCAAAAGGTGAGTTGAGCGCACAGACGCACAGCGGCCTGTTGCCAATACGAATGCGCAGGGTTTGCACACGCATCGGGTGCCTGCGCCGTTAGCTGCGGCCGTGGCTTCGTCACGCACGTTCAAACATGCAGCCTATGGGGGGGTTGTACTCCAGGGGCCGTAGTCTGTCCCCAGTGCCACCAGTGCCACTGGGCATACGGAGGTGCCCCGGCAGCGGAATGTGACCCTATGTGTTTGTCAGAGGAGAGATGGAGTGTATGAAAGGCCCCTCCACTGCCTGCCCCCCCGGAAATGACTTTGCAGGGCAGGGAGAAAGGAAGGAAGTTAATCAGCCTGCACCTCGGGGCATCTACGCGCCGCTGTTTATGGGGATTTCGGTTCCCCTGCGGCCCTTTCAGAATGTTTGTGGCACGTCACTGTCTGGTATTCTGGTGCCGAAACAGGTGGTGCCTTGAGCCCTGCACTGTCCAAGGGAATACGTACACTGTGCTCTGCTGTGATCTGCTTCTCCCTCCCCAATGCATGACAGATGTGCTGGGCTGGGCCATGAAGCAACCCTGCCCCCCGCAAGCATCCGGCATGCCAAAGGTTATTGCACCATGAGGCTGGGAGGCTGACTGGGTAGCAGCAGGGTTATGAATGGGGGGGGAGGGAAGGAAGCTGGAATGTCAGCAAATTCTTCAGATCTCCACTCCCAGACTGGAGCAGGAGGTCTGTTTTGCTGGATGACTTGCCCCGAGCGTGGCCCGTAACACAAACGTGGCTGATGGAGGTTTGCAATGCACCCTGTGGCCCCTCTCATCACTAAAGGCCATTAAGAGTATGGAGAGCAGAGTCCTGGCACGCCCTGAAATCCAGGGGAGTTAGGCACCTTTTGAGGATCTGGGCGTAAGTCTCTGCAGACCGCAATGCTGCTCAGAGCAAGCGGGAAGCATTGCATGCTGGGAGCTGTTGTGGCTGCAGACCACTCGCTGTAATGGGGGAGAGTGACAGAGATGTTAGCTGGCTGCTGATGGAAGCAGAGCGCCGACCACTGTGCAGTAAGGGTCTTTCCACACTGCAATCAAAGACCCAGCACACAGCCACTGCTAGGCCGGGGTAGCTGACTCTGGCTGGGGCTGGGGGGCTATAAAATTGCCATGTAGCTGTTCAGGCTGGGCTCTTGGTCCCTCCTCTCCTCGTGGGGGTCTCAGAACCCAGGCTCCAGCCTGAGCCTGAATATCTACACGGCAATTTTATAGCCCTGAGGCCTGCGTCCCACGAGCTGATCTGGGGCCAGGCACAGCTCTTTGGTCACAGTGTAGACACACCCGATAAGGCTGTGAATGCTGATGAATGCAGCCGATTTCACAGGCCAGCTCTGACGCTTGCACTGTCCGGGGCTGGGCACCCAACACGCAGATGTGATTGATGCTAGGGACCGGAAAGGGAATCTTCAATTACGGCTCTGCTCCGAAAACAGCGTAACCGGGGGGGTTGCCCCTTAAGGCCTGGGGCCAGCCAAGCCTAGCCACTCAGGAGGCACATGTGAGCACGGATCAGCTGATTCCTTTCTAAGGAAGCTGCAGAGGAGCAGAGCTGCTTAGGGAGAGGCACTGGAGTGAAGCTGGAGGGAGACAGGGGTCTGCCATGGCAGGGAATGGCTGCTCAGAACGCCAGAGGGCAGGCTGGAACGTGGCCTTCACGGGGATTTGAGAACTCTGTGCTGGGAATTATTTTGTTAGTATAAGAAATCCAGCCCCACGGAGGGGTGTTCCTGAGCTGGAGAGGAGTTTGTGTGTGGAGTTCTTAAAGGGCCCCGAAGACGGGAAACAGAGGCAGAGCGCCGCAGGACCACATCTGGCCAGGAGGGGGGGCTTGGGAGGAAGCCGACCCTGTCACAGGGAGGTGCCAGTTTTATTGTCTCTCAGTGGCTCCCCAGACCTGGAGGGGTGCTGGCCCCCCCCAGTGTCCATTGACTTGGGCATTCGGCTCTTCTGCAAATCAGGCCCTGGATCAATCCGGGCAAGCTCCTCCGCAGATGTGCGCGTCAGGCTGGGCTCTGCCTGGGCTGGGTCACCAGTGCGGGCTGGTTCACACACCGGCGCAGCCCTGATGTAACTGAGACGGTTTGGAAACCTTGTTCCGTTCCATCGGTGCCCTCCTCGCACAGGGACGCTCTGGATTTGTCAGTAGGGCGCTTTGTGGGGATTGGCCACAGTCGACTGAATTACATCGCTAGGAGGCGCTCTTCGTTTGAAATACATGTCCGCTCGAGGGCTCGGCACGGGCTTCGTGAAACTGGGGCAAATTCTGCACCCAGACGAGCCTTAGGTTGCTCTCAGTTATACCCTCACTCTGCTCTGGGCTTTAGACGTGCAACTCCATTTTCCACTGGCTGTGCAGCTGCAATTTAGTGGAAACGCTTCTGCCTGGAATAGAATCCAGCTCCCAGAGCTGCACGGGCCCTGCAGTGCTAACAAGATGGAACAGGAGTAAAGCAGTGTTTCGGGCCCAGCAGCACGGACAGAGGCACAACCAGGGAAGAGGGCTACTGATCATCTGGGCAGCACCCTGCAGAGAAGAACTGCACTTCAATGGCCTGCTCTGCTTTTAGCAACCGCTGTGAGATACAAGATAAAATCGCAGTCCGTGGCTCGTTCTTTCTTCCCCTTGTTCTGCAGCACAACATGGCCAGTGTGACCCGGCCACGGCAGAGATTCAATATACGCAATATGCAAGTTTCTATGCACACTCGATTATTATTTGCACAGTACTCTGCAAATAAATGTTTATTATTAAAACTAGCCTATCGCACCCTGACCATCACAGCAACGAGCGTGCCACCCACTCCCCTTCGCACACTTGCACGCCACAGCCCCTCAGCTCCTCCCCCAGCGGCGGATGACCTCACCAGTGATATTTGGGGCCATCTGATAGTAGGGTCGCTGGCAGGCGTACCGGATCCCCGAGCGGTAGGTGGTGAGGTTGTTTCTCGTGGAGAAGGTGACGAAGCCGTGTTCTAGCTCCGCCGGCGCTTTGCAGTCAGCAACTAAAAGTCCACAAGGAAAGGAGATTTTAGCAGCCTATGTACGTGACCCTTCTTGGCACCCTCTGCCCACGGCTTCTGGGGGAGGGAGGAACGGGACACGTTGCTGCATGGATAGTGCATGGCTTGCTCCGGGGACACTTCGAAAGGGGCTCAGATACCAGCCGGCTTCCCCAGAGCTATGCTGGCAGCAGGAGGGGACGTGAGCGAGTGAGACCATTTTAACCCTCTAGGGTATGGAAGGGGAGTACGTCTGTCTTTAATCCCTTGTCTTTCTCTTTCCTTCCAATGGGCCATCTAAGCCCTTTCCCATGGGAAGCGCTCCTGCCCTTCCCCCATTGAAGACCCGGCCCTATTGAAGTCAATGGAAGTTTTGGCGTTGATTTCCACAGGCCATAATGTCACACATTACCCTCCCTGCCCGGTACCCTGCCGGTATTATACTGCTATTAGCTAAGGGAGATTCTCTTTTAGCTCCAGTGGCAGGGCCTGGCCTGGCCTTTGGGAAGAGGAGAATGTGAGTTCTAGTCCTGCTGTTGCTGGGAAAGTCTGAGACACCGTGGTGTGTACTGTAGTATTAACTGCAATCACTGGACAGCTAGGGATTGGTTATCATAAAATCCCTATAGAGTTTAGGTTAGGGGATAAAGCTGGCCCATGTGAGCAGGAGCTATCTGGCCAGACACGCCTGGCAAAGGGCTTCTGGTGACATCGCGGGAACCCTGGGAACGAAGCGTGACCGGTCCGTGCCATTGCTGGACCGGTCTGAAATGAGCAATGCGCCTGGCTTGCCTGGGCTGTGCTTTGATTCTCAAAAGATTTGACCGTCTTCAGGGCTTTTAATCAGGCAGACGCTCAGTGATTCCACTTTGCCTTGCTTCCAGAGGAGCATTCATTCACCTCGCAGCCAGCGAAAGGCAGGCACTGATGTAACCTGGACCAGCCAGTCCCAGCCTAGGGCTGAGCCCACCACGCCAAACATCCATAGCTTTCTCGGGCTGCACAGTTGCTGGTAGAGAAACAGCTAGAATTGCCAGGCAGCAAGTCAATCACTAGGGGGAGTATTGCAGCCCCATGAGTGTAACAGCCAGCACATCCTATTTAGCAAGGTCTTTCAGCTGTCAGAGATGTGCATGGGAACAGGCCTTCCTCATGAACCATGGGGTGGTGCATGGTGGCGCTGGCAGTAATGGCCCCAGGATGTGGCCTTCTCAGGGTGTTGAAATCTGCAGAATCTAATGCCAGGATCGAGTTCTCCTCTGCACACTCAGCACAGTGCCTGCTCCCTGCCCCCGCTGCCACTGGATGAGATGGCCGGGTACAAACTGTGGCCATAAGAATGGCCTGCACTGATTCCTGGCCCTCCAGGGTACCTGTGCTATGAAGAGAATTTGCACTGGATGATGGACGGAGAACGTCGTTCCCTGTGACTTGTACACAGAGGGTTTGCCTCAGGCCTGTCTTTGCAGGGAGGTGGTAGGGGGGCATGAAGTGACGTTAAACTCAAGGGGTCTGATTCTTAGTCATGCGAAGACCCCTTTTCACAGGCCTGGCATGACCCCTTTGGGGAACTCTCTGAGGCTTCACAATAATGCTGATTGCAGGCCGTTAAAGTCACTGAGGTTTGTGTCACAGCGTGGTCCACGGGAACCGAAGAACATACGAATGACCAGGCTGGTCAGACCAGGTGACCATCTAGCCCAGTCTCCTGTCTCCTGACAATGTCCAGTGCCAGGTGCTTCAGAGAGAATGAGCAGAACAGGGCAATTTCTTGAGTGATCCATTCCCAGTCGTCCAGTCCCAGCTTCTGGCAGTCAAAGGAACCGGGACACCCAGAGCATGATTTTGCATCCCTGACCATCTTGACTGACTGCCATTGCTGGACCTGTCCTCCATGAACATATCTATTCTTTTTTGAACCCAGTAATACTTTTGGCCTTCACAACATCTCCTGGCAAAGAGTTCCATAGGCTGACAGTGCGTTGTGTGAAGAAGTACTTCCTTGGGTTTGTTTTAAACCTGCTGCCTGTTAATTTCATTGGGTGACCCCGGTCTCTTGTGTTCTATGAAGAGGTAAATAACATTTCCCTATTCACTTTCTCCACATGATTTTATAGCCCTCGATCATACCCCCCCTTAATCGTCTCATTTCTAAGATGAACAATGCCACTCTTTTTAATCTCTCCTCTTATGGAAGCTGTTCCATACCCCTAATTATTCGTGTTGCCCTTCTCTGTACCTTGTCTAATGCTAATAGATCTCTTTTGAGACGGGGAGATCAGACCTGCATGTAGTATTCAAGGTGTGGGCGTACCATTGATTAAGATAGTGGCATTATATTTTCTGTCCTATTATTTATCCTTTTTCTTATGGTTCCGAACATTCTTTTAGCAACCTAGCAGAGGCGGAGTCCTGGGAACAGAGTGACGGTGATGGGGACACAGCAGATATGTCCAGATTTGTGGGGCTTTCACAGGAAGATAGATTTGACCAGGACAGTGACTTTGGCCTGGGGCAAAGGTAGTTATGAGTTCTGTAGCTTTCCTTCCGTGGGTTCTACTGCTGCCGGTCCCCATGGCAGGGAAGAGAAGACAGATCTGCTGGTCCTCCCATGTGGCGTAGGTGAAGGGAACCTACATAGAGGGAAGGGAGGCCAGGGAAGTGGCCCACCGCACCAGAGAGATGGAAACATTTGCAAAACTTCAGGGGGAGTCTCCCGATAAAATTGCTGATTTGGGCCAAAATTTGCCAGGGTTCATCTGTGCTGATTTGTGTTTGAGTGTCTTCAACAGCTGCGTGTTCCCAAGAGGAGAGTAGGAACCGCAAGGATCGATGTGCCATCAGGAAGAGCGTGTGCTGGAAAGCCTAGGTTGAGAAAGCATGTGCTGTCTCGGCGTGTCTGGGAGAAGGCAGAGCACATCCTCCTACAGACAATTGTCCGGTCATAGATTCACAGATCCCAAGCCCATCGCGATCCTCTCGTCCCACTGCCTGTATATCACAGGCCAGAGAACTGCCCCCCAGAGTAATTCCTGGAGCAGAGCTTTTAGAAAAAAACATGATTTAAAAATGGCCAGTGATGGAGACTCCACCACGACTCTTGGTAAATTGTTCCCATGGTTAATAATTCGTCTCACCGTTAAAACTTTATGCCTTATCCTGCCAAACAAACAGAGTCTTTCTAATCGTCACCCAGCTACTGCCAAGGACTGTACAAATCATTCCAGTGATACCTTCCCCTGCTCCATGCACTTGGGGTGGAGGAGAGGGGGATGCGGTGGGACACAGACTGCACACGTCCAGTGTGGGCAATGACAGGCCTAGCTTCCCTGTGTTGCCCCACCAGTGTCCCTGGAGCCTGGACCATCTTAAGGGGGTGAGATGGGAGTTTACACTCCACGCCCCAGCCAAACTTCGGCCTCTTTGCTGAGATTTAAGGCACAGGGGCCGGACAGCGCCTGCCCTGGTGACTCGGTGTTGTGTGGGCACCTTGTCCCCCTCAGATCTGGACTGGGAGCCTCTCGCCCTATTCGCCCCCCTTTGACCTCTGATCCCCCCCATCCCCACTCCGGAGCCTTATTTTCTCCCAGCAATGCTCACTCCTGGGCAGAGGACACACAGGGCTTGGGGTTGTGCATTAGCCCCTGACGGCTACTGAGCTAATCTCTTGGCAAACAGCCCAGCTGAAGCTGATCTCTGCCTGTAATTCCTTCCTTTCATCCAGACCAGGCCACGCTACAGGTGTGGCTACGCTCCAGCCAGGGCGCTGAGGTAGCCTGGGCTGCATCTGGGGCTTGGTCCCAAGCGTCCGCTCGCTTCGGATGCCAGGCCCTCTCCCTGTTCTCCCCGCTCAGCCCCTTCCTCTCTGGTTCCTGCTAGTTGCAGTTTGGGGCCAGGCTTTCTCCCTCTCGGCTGCTAGCCACAGGCCTCCCTCCACTGACGGGCCCCTCTCCGCCTCAGGCTGGCCCCGCTCAGCCGCCAGGAGTCACGCTGCGTTTCGGCGCGGGGCACCAGGGCTCCCCTGGGCTCGGAGTAGCTCTGCCCGACGCCTCCAGCCCCCCCCCCCCGCTGCCGCACCCCCACCGGTCCCCTGCCCCCCATGCCTGGCCTTCTCCTCCCCAGCTCCTCTCTTTCATCCCCTTCCCTGCACACTTCTCCCTCGGTCGCCTGCAAGCTCCCCCTCACGGCCGCTTTTTGGGTGCTGACTCTCAGACTGGTTAGGCGTCCTGCCCTTGGAGCCCCCGCTCTTCTCTCTCCCCTCCAAGGTCGGTCACCTGCCCACACCCTGCTCTGACAGGGCCTGAGCCAAGATTTCCATCCACTTCCGTGGACTTTGGCTCACTCTGTGTGTGTTCCCGTAGCTCTCCATCCCAAGACCCCTGTCTTCATCCACTTTCTCTCCCCACTAGGCCCATCATTTCCCCCGGCTCGTGCTCTGTCACAACCTCCTAGCCCCTTCCCTCTCAACACCAGCCCTTCTCTGCTCCTTCCCCGGCTTGCTCTAGTCTCTTTCCCCTCTCTGCCCCCAGTCGCACTATATCAGCCCTGCCCTTGACACACTTCCTTCCGGCCAGTGCTCTCTGGCCTGGGAGGTTGCTGCTGGTCTCTGCTAGATCTGGGGTGGGTGGCCAGGAGAAGGAAACCTCAGCAGGGAGGCCATGAAGAGTTCAGCAAAATCAGAGCCGGTTAAAGAGACTTGTGCTCGTAGACGTCTTTGTGTCTCTCTCATGTGAGCACATTTGAGTCCCAAAGAGCTGGGGGCAGGGGTTGAAATGCACCAGAACGTGCCGACCTAGGCTGGCTTTTCTTTGCCCCCGTGATATTTGAATAGAGGAACGCATGTTTCTGATCCATTGCACGGAAACAGATGCCCCGATTTACCTGCTTGGCCCAGAGAGAGAAGGCAGCAAGGGGTTAAATTAAAACAAGCAAACAAAAAAAGCACAGACCAAGCAGCCAGCCTTTGCATAACGATTTTCATTGCGGTGGGGAGCAGGGCTGGGAGGAGACAGCGTGTCCACGGAGAGCGCCATGATGCCAGTGTTATGGCTCCCAACAGCAGTCAGTGCCCAAAGGGTTATTTGTTTTTCCTACGGGAGGGCTCGATCATTTGAATTCAGTTCAGTTTTGTTTTTTCTTTCCCTTTCAGGAGACCCAGTTGGAGTTAAGTGTGTGCCGGGCAGGAAGGGTTTAACAGAGCCCAACCCCCTCCGTACCTACAGCAGTGATGGCTTTGACCGCTCACACTGGGAAAGGACATTTCCATTGTGTCCCATACAGACCTGGGAGGGTGATGGGGGTGGGGGGGCGCCCTGATGGAGCCCTAAGGACTCCCTGATACGTCTAAGAGACACTCTGCCCACTCTAAGAGGTGTGGCTTGCTGGCCCCCCGGGATCATGCTGTCGCTTGGTCCAACTCAGCTGGTCTCTCTGGCCTGGGGTCGGTTGTTTCTGCAGCTGCGCCGAAGGCAGAGGAGAAAGGGGGAAAGAGCAAAGCAGAGAGAAAGCAGAATCAGTAGATGAGCAGAGAAAGTCCATGCAGGAAACACAGCCCAATAACCCCAGAAATAGTTAATGACACCCAGTATCCATTCGGCAAGCATGAAAGGCAGCTTGGGTTATACACCCGGACCCTGCTACTCTGGAGATTTGTGCACAGGGATCCATCTATATTAAAAATATATAGGTACTATGTAGCAATGGAATGTGCTTATGGGCACACCTGCCTGAGAGGAGTAAAAGCCCTCTGTTGCTTTAAAAGCCCTGCAGTCAAAGGCTCCTTAGCCTGGCATTCATTTTTTAATCTCGACCATTTCACGCAGCTGATCGTTCGGGGGACGATTACCTTCCCTTTTTAGATTCAGCTGCAGTACAAGTGTGAGCCTAGTTTGCCAATCTGGTACCAGTGTGCTCCAGCCCTGGAATGCATTTACTCCTGTTCTGTAAGATTCAACTGTGGACCACATGAGAGCAGAGAAATTTGGGTTTAAGTGGTCTATACATTGCCTGACGTGGAATTGAGAAACCAGAAAGCTGGTCTGAAAGGCAGGCAGTCGTGACGATCGCCATAGCTGTGCATGCTGCAGAAAAGAAGTCAGTGGCTGAAGGAAAACAATAATTGCAATGAGGGGTGTGAATAGTGCATTTCATTAGTTTGGTTTCAGAGACAGGAGAACTGGGTCAGAAGGCACAAGAACTGATCTGAGACTTGGTCTACACTACAAAGTTAGGTCGACATAAGTCGCCTTGCATGAATCTATTTGTGCAGGCATCGACACTCAAATTGGTCTCTGGCCTGCATAAGTGCCCTGCTGTGGTGACACAGAAAAACGATTTCCTCGAATTGTTACGCCCGGCCTGGGGATCACACCAGTAGCCCTCCCTTGTTGTGTGCAAGCAGCCAGGTATACACGCGCACAAGCGCTCTACGAACTTGGCAGCTGAACATTGACGTAACTTGTGCTGACCGAAGTTTGTAGTGTAGACATGGTCTGAGACTTCACTCAGCCTTTCAGATGGAGCTTTTTCATTTTTCTGAGGTTTGCAAAAAAATATTTGACCCGCTTTTCTAATTCGTTTCGTTCGTCTCTGCATTTCCTAGTTCTGGCTAGAGACAGGACCACACCAAAGCCTTGGATCCGAATACCCACAAAACTGGCAGGAAATTCAGACCTATACTCAGATTTTACA